>NC_062998.1:23260415-23885415 GCF_023078275.1 Leguminivora glycinivorella
GACGCAATAAGGTATTGGGTGCTTCCAAATTAAGATTTAGACTTCCTAGTGAAGTAGTTGTACGTAGAAAGTTTCAGAAGATGGTTTAGCTGATTACAATGATGAAGAAAATAGACTAATAATATTTTGTTCTCAAAATGCAAGAGAAAAGATTTACGATTTTAAACACATATTATGTGATGGTACATTCAAGTCTTGCCCTCAATCATTCAAGCAACTATATTCTGTGCATGGCTATGATGAAGAAACGCAAAGAGTGATACCTTTATTTTTTGCCGTTCTTGTAAATAAAAAGAAGGTAACATATGAACTACTGTTCAGATTGATAAAGTCGCAGTTTCCATCATGGGTACCTGAAAAAGTTACATTAGATTTTGAGAGAGCGGCTATGAATGGCATTCAAAACGTCTTCCCAAATATTAAAATAAAGTTGTGCTACTACCACTTCAACCGATCATTACTGCGAAAGGCCAAAAAACTGAAAATACGTTCGCCTGTCAAGAAAAGGCACGTAGCACGTTGTGCTGGGCTAGCACGCCTGCCTCCGGTTTTCATAAATAAAGGATTTTCCTACATAATGAAAAAAAGCCCCTTAGGCCCAGAAATGGAAAAATTTAATAAATATTTTAAGAAACAATGGTTTGATCAAAACGATTTTTGTAAAGTGTGCTGCTGTAGCGATGAGCAAAAAAGAACTACAAATAATCTCGAGGGGTGGCACTCAAAAATTAATCGATTTATTGGTCGACGAAATCCTACGTTAGCCCATGTTCTGGATGTTTTAAAGAATGAGAAACAGATAGGTAAACAAAGCAATAAAAAAACTAAAATCTACGAAGAAATTGATGACGAAATCAACTCAACCATAGAACAGCTATTGCGAAAGAAGATTTCAGTTGGACATTGTATTGAAACAATATCGCCATTTTCGTTCAATTTTTAAATAAGTATTTGCAACAACAACTTTGTGATATTAAGCTATTTAAGTAGGTACAGTCGGCATCAGAAATATGTATACAAATCAGAAGTAATGTCTCTATTTTTTTTTTTTTTTTATGTAGTCATAATTATTTTTGATGTTGATTGTACACGTTGAAACTGTAATTTGCAAAAATGAAAAATAAACTACTAACTAGTAAGTATTTACTATATTATTTTATTTATAACAGTGAATAAAATGCATACGGGTGAATAGATAGGCAAATTTTAAATAAAATAAGTGATTAATTAATATCTCAGTTATTTATTTTATCGCTACTGTAATGCAGAAGAAACTGTAAGTTGCACGTGTTGTAGTACACTTTTGAATATATTAACTACATCTTGCGTAAGTTCGTCGTCAAAAACTTCTGTTGGAATTGTAGCGGTTGTAATAGCATGACTCCATTCTTCGGTGTCCATGTGATGGATACACAAGTTCGTGTTAGGCGGTAAATACAAATTATGTTTACACAACAACATCGCCTTATGAAAATCTGAAGGCCGGTGGAGATTTACTTCATAGCACCCGTTAAAAAGACATTTATTTTCTTCCACCATTGCTCTCCTCAACGGATTTGCGTTTTCCATATTGGTTAAAGAGATAAATTTGTTGCATAAATACCAGATTTGTAATTCCACGCACAATTGTTAGCTATCTGACGTCTAAGTGAAGTTCTTATTTCTTGTGACTTTGAATTTCAAAGCTATAACTAAATAGTTTTAATGCATATCTGTTATATCTATGACTGAGTTTCAAAAGAAGACTACATTCTGTATTCGAAACCAGGTTTCCAAAAAAGAAAAATAATTCCGTTTTCTCTACTGGTTTCGAACCTACGGTTTCGAAAACGGCCGAAGGGGCCTCTTCATTGTAACATTGTAACTGTCTAAGGCCGGCAACAGATCGACAGTCTTAAAAATTCATAATCTTAAAAAAGTTTTTTTTTTTTAATGGCTTCTTTTAGATTGCCAGCGTCATGTCAGAAATATGTACAAGAGATAGCGAAGAAAGATAGGATTGAAAAGTAAAAGAGAAAGTTGCTAATCCAGTAATAGATTCCAGAAACCAGAGAGAGAGAGGAGTTAAATTTTGATCTTATTTAGATTAATGAAGGCGACTAAGGCCTCTAAGACGGCCCTGTCATTTAGTTGTAATAGTTGGAGGGCGTGAAAAGGAGAGGGAACGTTTTGTTTATTGAGCTCCAGGAAAAAGACTTCACGGTTGTGTAGGGGGCACGAAAGGAGAATATGATTCAGATCGCCCTCGTCCAGACCACACTCGCAGATGGAGGAATCCAGGATATGAATCCTTTTTAGGTGAGACGGAATACAGCAGTGTCCCAGCCTCATTCTTATGATCATGGAGCAGAATTCCTTGGAGACAACTAATTTAGAGAACCAAGGTTTTTTTCTTACGACTGGTTGAATTTTGAAATAAGGGCTAGCTCTGAAACGGTTACTAGCGGCCCAGTTGGCCGATCAGGATTCGAGGAGCCACCTCGAAGCTAGAGGGATCAAATCAGAGCAATAATTCCTAAAGGGTGTTTTATCGCCGCACACAACAGCCTCTCTGGCAACTCGATCGGCCCGCTCGTTACCTGAGACCCCAGAGTGACCTGGGACCCAAATAAAAGCAAGCTCAAATCCCCTCGATTTGGAAATAACAACATTTTCTGTAATTTGGAAGATAATGGGGTGGTGGATTCGGGACGAAAAAGGATTTGAAATTAAAGATTGTAGGCAGGGCGTCATCCATATATTACGTCACAGTGTAAGGGGGAGGGGGGGGGGTCATACTAAATGTGACAATCCCTGTTAAAGGGATACAAAAAAGCGTGACATAGGGGGGGGAGGGGTCCAAAAACCTGAAATTTGGTGTGACGTAATATGTGGATGATCCCCAGCTACGGGAATCTGAAAAAATTATAGTTTTCTTTAATTTAAAAAGGAGTGAATATTTGACGCTTTCTAGAATTCCGATACATTCCCCCGTGAACACAGATGTTTCAGGGGGGCATTTAATTTTTTGAACAATATTAAATTGGGAATGGTAGACTCCTACCCCCCACACAGCCAGATGGAGAAAGTTTGGACGCGTCGCAGAAAATAGTGTTCCAGTCATGCCACTCACGAGATATTATCTGACGCAGGTAATCATCTGCGTGAGGGTCATCATGGCAAATATCGAAATTTAGAATAACGCGGGGCTGATGAGAAATGATTGAATAGTCGAATTCGTAAAGGGGAAGACGTCGAGAATGGAAAACCGGATCTTTCAGGGTTTGAAACTTAGTTAAACTTTTAACTAGACAGGGCTGGTTATAAGGTTTTAAGGAAACCAAGGCCTTAAGATCATATAAACGGTGAATGATAGGGTGGTAGGAAAATTGAAGCGAGCGAAAAAAATAACTATCTGCTAGGGATTGGCGGCGGAGAGCAAGGGGGGGTTCAGCACATTCCACCTGCATGGCTTTGATTGGGCTAGATTTCATCGCACCCAAAATAATTCTCAATGCTTTAGATTGGATCAGCTCGAGTCTTTTCAATCCAGCTTTATTTCCTGGAACTAAAAGGTGAGTGCCATAATCTAGTATACTACGAATTATAGCATTATATATCAGTCTAAGGGCAGTAGGGTGCGCACCCCACCAAACTCCCGCCAAGCACCTAAGCGTGTTGAGCCCACGTTCACATTTCTTAATTACGTAGTCAAAGTGACTATCCCCATTTAATCTAGAGTCTAAAATAATACCTAAGAATTTATGAGAGGGGCGAATAGGAATGTGTAACATTGTAACCATTGATTAGTATATTCAAAATAGGAAGTTCTTTTTTGCGAGAGTACACTACTGCGCAACATTTTGGTGGGGACAGCGACAAACCATTATTAGAAAGCCAGTTATTTAAAGACTGGAGGGAGTTATTGATAGATTCGCTAGCAGAAATCAAATTTTTGTTAGAGGAGTAGATCAATATGTCGTCTGCATATTGAAGAATTTGGCAGCCAGAGACTTGGCTCAGGACAGAGCCTTGAGGCAGTCCTCGCCAAACTAGTCTAGAAGGGTTAATTGATGAGTCCTAAAAGTGACCTTCCTTTCCGAAAGGAGGTTACCTATAAGACAAGCTAGCCTCGAAGGTATCTTTAAGTTACGGAGTTTTTCTCTGAGAATGGGGAGTTGAACGTTGTCGTAGGCACCCTCAACGTCAAGGAACACTGCAAGAACTGAAGCCTGGTTTGAAAAGGCTAATCTTATATCGGTTGTAAAAATGGCCAAGCTATCTATCGTACTTCTCCCTTTTCTAAATCCATATTGAGATTTTCCAAGGAGTTCATGATTTTCAAGAAACCATTCCAGTCTGTTTTTAATAAGGTGCTCCAAGATCTTCGTTAGGACAGAGGATAAGGCTATAGGTCGGTAGGACCGAGGGTCATTAGGGTTCTTACCCGGTTTTAGGATGGGCATGATTAGCTGGGATTTCCAAGACCGTGGAGGCCGGCCCGAGAGCAATATAGAATTAATTAGGGCAAGAAAATAATTCTGGAACCTTACCCCGGCTTTAGCCAGAAAGGAATACGGGATTCCATCAGGTCCAGGAGCGGAATCTTTAACCGTTCCAAGAATATTTCTGAGCTCCTGAGGGGAGAACGGCTGATCTAAAGGGTCAGATGAAGCATTATTTAGCAAGCCTATAGGAGAGTCAGAAACTCCTGGAACATATGGGGAGGCAATTTTAGCTAAAAAGGATTCAGACCATTCAAAAGTGTTAGGGTAAGGACATTTGTTAGGGTTATAGGATCTCCTAAATTTTCGAATATTATTCCAGACGATCGTATAAGGGGAAGAGGGACTTAAAGAAGAACAGAACGATTTCCATCCTTCGGACTTCTTGCTATTGAGTAAGTCTTTGGTTTCCGCCGTGATTTTGCTTAAAGATTCAAAATTTTCAACAGACATATTCAAGGCATACATGCGCTCAGCTTTTTTCCTATCCTTGATCGCCTTAGTGCAGTCACTATCCCACCAAGGGGGAGAGGGTAACTTGTCTACAACGGTGTTTTTAAGGGGAAAAGACTTGTTAGCAGACGTCTTAATAGCTTCTACAAGGGCGTCGGAGCAGCATTCTATAGAATCTATAGTTATCGGGGGGAGATGTAGTGTTTCGTAGTCTAATATTTTTTTGTAGGTATCCCAGTCAGCGCCATTGATATTATAAATTAGTAACGGCCTATTTATAGAAGGTCTCCTTGGAGAAGCGAGGGGGAGGGATAGTAGGATAGGAAAATGATCACTTCTATAAGTACTGTCCAAAACCTCTCACGAAATTCGAGAAGCAAGAGAGGGAGAGCAAAGGGATAAATCAACTGCACTAGCAGCTTGATTCGGTAGAGAGCGGCGAGTGGGAGTGCCAGAATTTAAAAGACAAAGATTACAATTGTCAATAATCTCAGATAATAACAGCTCACCAAGAGCGTCATGATTTCTATCACACCCCCACAAGACGTGGTGAATATTAAAATCTCCAAGTATAATAATAGGTTTGGGGAGGGGAAGAATCACTTTTCTCAGAGATTTTATGATAGAAGAGGAAGGTTCAGGGATGTAGAGGGATAGGAAAGTTATGTCGCCAATGCGGGCACAGGTTGCGTTAAAAGAAGAGCTAATATTAGTTAACGGGATACTTAGGTGAAGAGGGAATATGGTCTCTGATGAATAGGGCACAACCCGCTCGGCCATCGGTCCGGCAGTCCAATAAAGATACATAACTGGGAATTTTGAAGTTAGAGTTTTTCTTTAGCCATGTCTCTGATATGGCTAAAATTGCTGGATTATATTTGTTAGTAAGGAATAATATGTCTTGTTTTTTTATTGGTGATGCTCCGACTGTTCCATTGTAGAATCACTTGTTCCATTGTTATTTAAAAAAGAAGAAATAAAAGGTGCAACGTGGGAAATCAAGGATGAATTAGCCAAAGGGCTATCAGGTGAAAACAGTTTTGCAACTGATGAAATCAATTTTAAGATATCTGCAATGAGGAATTGTTCTTGGGGAGGCGCCTGCTTAGGATATGCTGTTCTAGATTCAACAACTGGGTCCCTAGTCAAAGCTGCATGAACCCTTTTGTCATATCCTTTATCGAGGTGGGGGGGTGTTCGAGGTAGACGAAAGAAAGTTTTTTTATATGAGTGAGATTGCGAGGAAGAAGGAAGGGAGGAAGCTACATTGGCATATGATTTAAGGGTGGTTTTAGCATGGCGGCTTGATGCTTCAATGTAGGAGATATTTTCATCCACCATTGTTTTTTTAATATTTGTTTGTCTGGTAAACTCTGGGCAAGATTTACTATTGGCTGCATGTCCAACCCCTAAACCCTCGGGGCAGATGCAGCAGAATGGTTGGGGCTCTCCATCACCGTTACAATTAACTCCTTCATGGGCTCCACCACATCGGAAGCATCTTGGTAAGGATCTGCATTTGTCTTTCGTGTGTCCGTATCGGCAGCATTTATAACACTGCACGGTGGGAAGTTGGTATTGTTCCACAGGTAAGGAATTAAGACAAAGAAAGACCCTCTTAGGAAGGGTCTGGCCATCAAACGTGATGATAACAGTCTCTGAAGGGAGCCAAGAGTAAGTACCATCTGGTCTAGTTTTTTTGAAATTGAGACGTCTAATTTTTAGGGGTTTGGCGCCTCCAGAGTTTAAAGGAACCTTGAGGTTATCGAGGACATCCTCAGGGGACCAATCTGCCGGGACACCACGAACGAGCCCCAGTCTAGTGATGTTGAATGATGGCACAAAAGCCTTATAATTGTTGTGCTTCAGTGTGGGGGAGTCCAGGAAGCGGTTGGCATCGTCAGCGGAGTGGAACGAAATGGATATCCGATTCCGTCCCATGCGTTTGACCGAGCCTTCGACTATATTAGGGAATTCTCTTTCCGGTTTTCTAAAAATTGCCCGAAGGTCACAGGGTGAAGGATAGAACCAGAGTCTGAGGCCGCTTCGATTTTTTGAACAAAAACCAGAAAAGGGCCTTGGTCATTGGGGGAATATTTGATACGCCCAATTGGTGTAAGGGGAGAAGTAGGAGTCTGCGAGGGGGTTTTGTTTTCTTGTGAGTCCTGGATCAAGTGAACCGGAGGAGTTACCATCGGAGGCTGGGGAGGCGATTGTTGACCCGGAGGGATTTGGCTATCGTCGGTAACGGTGTTTAGCAGAGGCTGGGAGAGGTCCATGCTGGAGTCGTCCGACCATCTGTTAGCGGGGCTGGGCGATCTAGATCGAGCCCCCTTATTCTTCTTAGGCATCTGACCGAATCGTTCCTTATCGCGGTTCTCTTTCCTTTTTTCCCTATCACGTCTGTTTGTCTTATTTGAAACAGAGGATGAGGATTCAGACATATTTCCTATTTCAAACCGTTCATGTTGGGATAGACTGAACGTCAAGCTACGTCCGGGGTTGGGATCTCCACCTCCCGACATACTCAAAGAAACACCCTCGTCCATGAGGGGTTTCTATGGTTGCCATTGGCAACCCCCTAATATGACCTAAAATAATTTTCTAAATTAATTATTTAATTAAGACTCTTAATAATACGTCTTACCAGAGAATCTGGATTAGCAACACAAATTTGGAAAATAGCTGTATACGTTACGGCAGTAAATTACTAAAATATTTTAAATATTAGCGCCCGGCCGACATCGACATTCAGCTGACATTCCCAATCTTATCTAAAAAAGATTTGTATGCAAATGCAAACTGACAGTTCAAACTGACACTGACAGATCTGTCAGTGTCAGTTTGCATACAAATCTTTTCTAAGATTATGTATTTTTAAGACTCTGTTGCCGGCCTAATTCTGATTGTTATATCATACTATTCTATGTCGGCTTCTATTTCCTAAAGGTAAATTCGTTTCTATGTATCAGTAGTGGAGATATTATTGAACGAATTTCACTAAATCGAATGGCGGAAATTCAAAAATCGGCCCCGGGGCCTGGTTCCGCGCCTGGTAGGCTGAAGCTAGGCACACACTACGCGGACGTCCGTCGTGAATCGACCGCGGACGGGAATCTGGACAATGACATTACACATAACCGTGCAAACTATCGGTCGACGGACGCGGACGTGACCTTGAGCGCACGGACGTCCGATCGAAATCTGGCTCTCTGGATGTTTTGTTCCGTGCACACTGATAGCATACTACGCGGACGTCCGTCGTAAAACGACCGCGACCGCGACCTATCAGTGTGCACGGAACATCCAAACATCCAGATTTCGATCGGACGTCCGTGCGCTCAAGGCCACGTCCGCGTCCGTCGACCGATAGTTTGCACGGTTATGTGTATTTCCATTGTCCAGATTCCCGTCCGCGGTCGATTTACGACGGACGTCCGCGTAGTGTGTTCCTAGCTTAACTGTCGGGCATTATGAGGTAGTTCATTAAGTAGAATGTCAAAACCATGAAGAATAGAGATAAAGGAGCACAACCTCTTTATGAATCAGAAGTGCACATAATAGCGACACCTATCTTTTCTTTTTTTATATTATATTATAAAATAAAAAATAGGTGTCGCTGCAACCTCGGGTACATAAGGGTTTGACAATCTCTTAGCCTTCTCGGTAGCCTACGGAGCAAGAGGTCCCGGGTGCGGTTACCTACCGAAAACGCTTCCCATTTTATTAATTGGCCTAAGTTTTGTTTGCCCGAAAGTACTTTTCCCCTATTATTATTTTCCCCATTTTTATTTCGCTGTAATTTTGTTTCGCTTATGATTCCAATCAACAGTTATTAAAATTCCTAAGAATCATTTGACAACTACTTTTTGTCGCGTAAAGTTTTTAATCCGAAATATTATTTAGCTGCTATATCAAAAGTTCGAAATTCGAATTAACACTTATTAAAATTCCTAAGTATCATATGACAGCTATTTTTTATGGCGTATAGTTTTATAATTCGAAATATTACTAAGCCGCTATATCAAAAGTTCAATAAATCCTTAATTTTCTAACAAAAGTTTGTTCCCGACCCTCACGGTCGCAGTTCTTTTGCGTTAATGGCCGTACTACGCAATAATTACCATTACCTTTAAGAATTCTGATGTTGATGATATCGTAGCAGCCTAGCAGGTATTACTTTTACGATGAAGATCATTTTTATCCAGTGTTTGCAAATTTTGTAAAATGAGGAAATTGCAAAAAAGGCTTGTGTGGTTTGAATGTGACGTCAATTTTGCATTTTTTAGGCATGTGGCGAAGGTCTACAGCTCCCAGAGCCCCTAGTAATACAAGCAATTGATGTAAGAAAACCAAGATCTCCATATTAGGTAATATAATTCTTTTAAAAAATATAGTTTGAAATATACGGTAGACTCCGGTTACAACGGCGCTCAAGGGACAGCTGATATTACGTCGTACTAACCGGATGTCGTACAAAACGAATTCCATTTCTTTTAATTAAAAATAATATCTACATCTCTATTACTAAAACATTTCAATCAATAGGTTTATTTACAGGGTATTAGTATCATAGTATTACCTTATTTTATTGTGACTAGTTTAGTTAGAAAAAGTCGTTTTTAATTTAGAAAAAGTCGTAATATTTGTGCATAATATTTAGGCGGCATGAAGTTGTATTTTGCTATTTGATAGCGAGTTGGATGTGTTGGGGATGCAAGATACCTAACACTCCTCCTCGCTTCGCTCGTCGTCGTACCTAACGGTGACTCTGGGGCATTTTTTCTTTTCTGATAGCGAGTAATAATTATGCTATAAGATTATTATGGTACAACATACAATTATGCTAAACCAAAGTCGACCAAAGTAATGTTCTGTAAAACAATATTCTTCCAAATGTATCTTATGCGTGGCAGTAATAATGCCAACTAAGTTTTCTGCAAAATTACCATTCGACCGAAAGTGTTTCTGCGAAACATGTTATGTGAAGTGTGTTTCGGACTAAAATTATTCTGCCAGATGAGGGTAAACCAAAGCTAGTTTATACGCAATCTAAAAATACAAATTGGGTTCTATTTAGCTTATAAGATTAGACCCGAGGCCATTGAGGTATATGTACTACGTACTAGAGGCGACGCTGCTAAGAGAATTTTTTACACACCCCACTGCGGTCCATGGACCGCAACGTTGTCAGTCGTCACCAGGCCCTTGCAGTGCAGTGACGTGCCGTGATGCATTTACTTTCCACGTGAATAATGCGTTCTTGTGTGCTTAAAAATTGTTCTAATCACTCGAAAAAATCAAATAAAAGTCAAGGTGTGACATTTCATCGGTAAATTAAACAAAAAACTCGTCTATAATATTTTAAGATTGAATATTCTACAAATACGCGAGCGGGAGCGGGACTGCCGCCATTTTGGTGACGCAATCAAAGACTAACCGCGCAGATGTGCCATTTACATTGTTACTACTAATGTGTTTCACCTCTAATATATTTGCGAAATATATATATTTCTATTTGGAAAATGATTAGGTAACTAATTACTACGTCATGAATTATGTTACTATAATATAAAAAAAGTTTATTTCTTTATTGATTGTTAATATTTTTTGAGTGAAATTGTATTTTTAGCACGCTCACTTTTTTTTGTTTTCTTTGATCTGATCATGAAAAAAGGGAACAATGGATACGCTTTGTCCAACACATATATATGTTCATTCATTGTATTTTAAAGAAGAAGATAAGTACAGCACAATTATATTAATTTGTATTGTTTAAGTTGTAAATAAATAAATCATTTTGACTAGACTAGCCGTATTTTAAAATATAAAATTTCCGTTAGGCAGAATATAATAATAATGTGTCACATCTGATGGTGGACCTACTCTATGCGTAAATTGCCGCTCCCCCCACCCCGCGCATTTGTCAGCATGTGCAGTGTTTTCGCTTGGCAACGTCGCCTCTAGTACGTAGTACATATACCTCAATGCCCGAGGCGAACAAATTGTTAAAATTTTAAAAGCAATACTCCAAAAAGTTACATGGCCACAATGTAATCTTGCTACTTGTTGTAGGCAAGACAGGGGGCCGTGCTCGGGTGGAAGTAGCTTTGTTTCCTTAATTTACTAGTCAAACTAAAAACAGTTGCAACCGGACTTGACGGACGGATTCTGTGTAAAATGTGTCGTAAAAAGCGGCTGGTCGTTAAAATCGGAGTCGTAATAAACGGATGTCCTTTCATACTATCACATAAGAAAACCAAATAAATACCTGTGCTTATGTCGTTGTAAGAGGTTGGACGTTAGGTCTATGCGGAGTCGTCGTAATAACAGGGGCGACTCACTCCGCGGTCCTTTCGCCGCGCTACAAGTACGTGCCAGCGGCCGCGAGTTCTCGGCCCATTCAGTGGCGACGACTTTCGCGCGGTGCAATAGAATTCAATGTCGTCTGCACGCGTGCGGCCCGTTTGTTAATGTAGGTAAGAATTAGAATGGCGGCGTTTTGGGAACATCAAAGGAGTGAGCCTTCTGTACTTGTACTATTATATATTCTGTGGTAATAATTTAACCGGACTCTACTGTATTGTATTAAATGTATATTTGAGAAGACTCGGGACTAATTTTTAAAATAAAATCATTACAGATAATAATGTTGTCAATGAAAAGTAATTAATAAATCTTTATTAATACAAAACATTAAATAATTACGTATTTTTGAACCTTTTTATGGCTAATTTTCCAAATTTTGAGAAATAAATTTTCGGTTATTAACCGGTTAGAGACTATAAAAACCGGTTTTTAACAGAGGCCAAAAATTCTCGGTTAACCGGTTTGCACACCCTAGTCGCATTTCTAACCTAACTTATTTTTTTTTTGTAATTTTATGATATTAGGGAAAATAACATTTCGATGTCGCATAGCATCGGATTTAAAAAAGGGTAGTTAACGAAACAGTTGTCAAATGATAAGATTGGCAACCGTTCTTCTGGTTACTGAGTTTCTATAGAATGATATTAGAGAAAATTACATTTCGATGTCACGTAGCATCGGATTTATAAAAAGGTGGTTAACAAATTGGTTGTCAAATGATAAAGTTGGCAAACGTTCTTCTGGTTATTGAGTTTCGGGAAAACGATAATGTGGGATAGCAAACTAGCGACATTTCAAAAATATGGTAAACAATGTATTTGGATTATAAAAATTCTGTCAACCGTTTTCGGAAAGGTGATAATCGGACAAAGGATTTTCGAAACATCGATAGGTTACCTCCGGGTGCAAATCCTGATGAGAGCTTTATTATTTTTTTACTACAAATATTTTTTCCTGAGTTATTTTATTTTTTTAAGATCAAAAGATAATTTGTTACAACTTTTAGAAATTTCATTTGCAAGATTTACATTATTTACAACATTACCTAAGATGGGGCAAACAATGGATAAGGGCTATCATGCAAATACATTTGTATAAATATGTAAAACAATAACTAAACACAAATAAAATACACAATGAGAAAATTAAAATATTAAAAAAAAAGATAGCTGTCAGGATCGAACCTGAGAACATCTGCATACGAAGCCAGCGCACCAAGCGCGGATCCAGCTTTGTGCCCAGGGGGGGTCACGTGGTAAAGGCCTGGGGCCCGGGGGGGGGGGTCACGTGGTCTATTTGTATGGCCAACTTAGGCTCCAGGGGGGTGTCATCAGCGCACTACATACTACGGAACAATGTCTTGACTTGCTCAGTCCGATAGGCTTGTGCCGTTTCGTTCGTTGATCGGAGCGCTCCGATCTCGTTCAATCGCTCCTACGAACTAGTTCGCTCTTTTAGGTCTTTTGCTCATTTAGTTCAGCCAGACCAGTGACCACTGCGGTCGGAAATATCAGAACGAATGGGACCGAATAGTGTCAAAATGATACGAATAGTCCACAGATAGTAACATTCCGGGTCGAAAGGTTGTAAGTAACCGAATTTTAATATGAAAACTTGACGTTTTTTTGTAGCTCTGCTAAGAAGCTCTCGGTCTCGGTCGTCGCAGTCACACGCTCGTTCTCGATCCAAACCGCTCGCGCTCGCCGATCCTATACTGAACTAAATGAGCAAAGACCGATTCTCAGAGCACGGAAAGATTCAGTTAATTTCGGTCATTGATGGGATTTTATTCCTAACAGTTCATAGTTCGTGAACGACACAAGCCTACAGTCCGACGAAAACAGCCTACTGAAAACAATGTCAATTGTCACGTCACGTCGATGAGCAGTGAGAGACACATGCGCTCCCAGCGGAGAGATTTGTAACTGCAATTAAAAGGCCTCAGCCGGTCATTTTGCGACTGTTCTTCTTCGACAGAATTTCCTCCTTACCTGTAATCTCCATAATTATGAATTAGAGAAAAAAAACTACATGTGGCGGCGAGGGTGACCGGCATCGTTATTATTGTTATTTAAAAAAAGTAGCAACGAATATAAATGTTATCCTTAAATTCATCTCTTGAGCGCTAAGCTTCCGTTGTTTTTTATTGGGTTATTATTTTATTTGAGTTGTTCACGTCACGTTCGAAAAACTGCAATCAAAATGACAAGCAAACCTAATTCTAAGCGCACAATTTATGTCGGTGGCTTGTCTGAAGAAGTAAACGAGAAAATTCTTAACGCTGCGTTTGTGCCCTTTGGAGAACTTGTTGATGTTCAAATACCCCTGGACTATGAAACTGAGAAGCACAGAGGATTTGCTTTCATTGAATTTGAGAATGCTGAGGATGCTTTGGCTGCCATAGATAACATGGTAAGTGACATGATTTTGTTAACATTTTGGGCATGCTTGTTGTTTTGATTTCCATTTTCGTTTCATTACTCGGGGTCTCTCGTTCACATTACTGTATCATACTGGTATTTGATGGGGTCCATAATAAGGGTTCGCAGGTTAAATGAAAATTACATGACTCAATTGTTCCAAGGTATTATAATTATTTGTATCTTCTTTCCTTTAATATAAAACATGTAAAATCTCTCTCCGACAGCTGAGCATGATTCATATAACATTTTCTTGGCCAGTTGATTCATGTACTATATGTTTATAATAAAATAGTTTCCACCTGTACAAGTCTCATTAAGCTTATAGTAGGCCTTGGTCAATTTGTGTTTTGTCCTGTAATATGTATTTCCCTAAAAAAATCTTGCTCTGTTCGATAGCCAAGTCAGCATCAATTTGACTATTACAGTATAAGACACATATGTGAGTGTATTTAGTAAAACATCCCACTTTGTTGATTGGTATAAAGCCGCTTTGTCAGTTTATTCATATAAAGGTACATACATAATGCAAAAATATTCCAACTGCTTCTATTTTGTTTTAAGTTTTGCGAAACCGTGTTGCACTCAATGTTCAAGTTCAAAACATGAATCAAGTTTATTGTTAACTAGTTTGTCCTAGGGATGTCTATTGAAGACCAATGCATTAAGGATGAAAAATTAGTATACCTTGTGAGGTGTAAGAGGCGTAGATATATAAATACAAAAGTTATAATCAGTAGACAGACTTCCCAGATAGATGGTCTTCACAACACTGACCTTACAATAAATTGTCACTTTGTGACTTTTTAAATTATGCTGACTGAATGTAAATGAAACTTAAGTAGGAATAATTTTTAGTAGCTCCTGCTAGCTACAGTATTCAAGAACTGGTTGGTGGTTGTGTGCCAACATGGCAAATGGAACCCTTATAGTTTGGTCATGTCTGTTTTTCTGTGCAAAATTATGTATATATTCAAAGCGAGCATGACATCCATGTAGTGAAAAGGAAAAAATGATTTCTACTATAAGCCTTCTTGAGCTTACTGTGGGACTCGGTCAGTTTGTGTAAGAATGTCCCATAATATTTTTTATTATTTATACATATTACCTGATGTGTGCATGCAACTTAGTGAGTATAGATTAAACATTGCTAGTTAAATTTGAACCACTTCCTAGTCTTCAATTGATCTAAAATTTTGCATGCAAATGTAAATTGAATGACAATGCAATGTTGTGATTACATATGAAGCTGATCTGAAGATGGAGTCAGTGCTGTACCTCGGAATTATAGTGTCACAACTTTGGTTGATTCTCAGTTAGACAATGTTAAAATTAATATTTGACAATGTGAACACATCAAGTAAAGGATACAGGTAAAATTGTCAATACTGAGGTTCAAACGTTTTAAGTTTTTAATCCTGTGTTGATGTAAAGAGAACATGAAATATCTTGGTACAATTTTTTTTTTAACCCCTGATGCAAAAACGATGGGGTGTTATAAGTTTGACGTGTCTGTCTGTTTGTCTGTCTGTGTGTGTGTCTGTCTGTGGTATCGTAGCTCCCGAACCGATGAACCGATTTAGGTTTTTTTGCCTAAAAGCTGAAGTTAGTTGGGAGTGTTCTTAGCCGTGTTTCATGAAAATCGGTCTACTATGTCATGGTCGGGGGTTTTTTCAAAATTTTTATTTTTCTATAATCTATAGCAGCATCTTGTAGCGCTCTTACAAAAAACAAACAGATATAACCAAACCCCTCATTATTTTTCATATCTGTCCTCAAACACTTCCCCATTAAGTTTTGTACAATCATTTTTGACACCATCCTGGAAACTTTGCCCAATCTTTTTTAAACCGACTTTGAAGTTTCACATTCATTGAGATCTTTTTTTCATTTTTTAAAACTAAGTTGAATTTTATGCTTTGAACATTGTCCTACGCTTTTGCTGTATGCTTCAACTTTAACCCACAGTATGGTTTCTTATTGTAGTGGCAGCTAGGGCAAAAACAGAGTATCTTCTTTATACTCTTAAATCATGGTTATGTAGAAATTGTAAACACTCGAAAGTATGTATCGGTGTTCATAGTTGAAGACGTCATAAATGGCGTTAACTTCATGCCATATTCGCAAAGAGCTTCCCATATCATAATTATCATAACCTTGGAACCCAACGTTTTGACATTGATCGACGTAAGACGTAACGGATTTTCGAGTTCTGTCCTTTTAGTAGATGTAAAGCTAAGAGCCCGGCAGTGCCTTGTAGTTAAATTTTACGTACTTTTTCTCATCTTGAATACTTAATGTACTGTTTCTTCTTCGCTAAAATGCAATTATACAGCTTGCGGAGCCTTTGTTTTACTCAAGCTGGTTTTAGACCTTTTGGCTTTTTTAGGGTTCCGTAGTCAACTAGGAACTCTTATAGTTTCGCCATGTCTGTCTGTCTGTCCGTCCTCGGATAATCTCAGTGACCGTTAGCACTAGAAAGCTGAAATTTGGTACCAATTATGTCTTAATCACACGGACAAAGTGATAAAATAAAAAGTGGAAAAAATGTTTTAATGTAAAGTGGGGAGTGATTTTTTATTTTATTTTTTCGTGTGATATATTGTTGGATAGGTAAGTATTTGAAATTGCAGGTTTTGAAAAGTTAACACAAAATAATTACTGAAACTAAGTTTGTAATTTAACCATATATGCAAGCATTTTTATTATCTTAGTTTACATATTTTATTATCTTGAACGTATTTTCTTACAAATAAAATAATTATTAAAATCGGTTCACGCAATCCAAAACTACCACCGAAAACTCAACATAATATATATAGTATAAGATAACCCGTCTAGCTTGTAGAAATTAGTAACCCGATTTCCCGAGAGATGGCGCTGTACTTTGGGCTACCTCGCACTTTTTCCTGAGTTAATGGGCCATTTTCAGACACGATTTACGTTTTCGTTCCGCTTCATCGGCGGCCATCTGCGTATCGAAGATTTGTTATTTTGGTGCCACTATTAGTGATTCCTCCCTCCCCTTCGATGATAGATTCTGATTTACCGTAGGTATTGAAAAGGACAGTATGCAACCTTGTCAACACTTTTCCCAAAAGTATTTAAATGGGCTCGAATTTCTCTACCGATTCCGTTTCCTACTTCTACAGATTTTCAATGAAAGCTACCAAATGATCAGATCCAGGTACAACATTAACACTTTCCACTAAAATGACCAAACGACGCACTCAAAGACTTTGCTATAGTTGATGAAGCAAAGAATCATGGAGTGCTGAATTCGTACCTTTGCTCTGTTTTTGCAGGTTCTGCCAGTCTAAGAAGTAACATAACTTGCTGATAATTATATGTAACAGCACTTTGCTAGCCTGGGATATAAGAACCAGGGTCGCATAGTAGTCACATCACATAAGATTAAAAGACAATGAATGACAGATTCGTTTACACCATTACAATTACGTGATCTTTCGTTAATCTGTGATGATTTCTAGTGTCTTAGTTGATTTCACGAAGATAATTGTTAATTCTAAGATTTATTTAAACATTTTTTTTAACAATGACTGACTTTTTTCACGATTTCATGAATGATATTTGTCTTTTGGAAGTGTTAGGTTAATTAACACTATTTAAAAAACGACTTAAGTAATTATCAATTTTGACGACAAATATTGATTTTTTTATGTAAAAAAAGGAAAAACCGGTAAATTACCGGTTTATCGGTTTTGCGACGCTATGTCGGTAAATTACCTTAAAGAAAAGTAATAATTGTACCATTAATATTTCCAGAATGATTCAGAGCTGTTCGGACGCACAGTCCGAGTAAACATAGCTGCACCACAACGCATAAAAGAAGGCTCAACTCGGCCTGTCTGGTCAGAAGATTCATGGCTCCAAAAACATGCTGGAGAAACGTTGCCTTTAGCCAAGGATGGCTCTGAAGATGAACAGAAACAGGTGTCTGATGCATCTCAGACTAACATGGTAAGTTTGATCACAGAGTGAGTAATGTTTAATGTAGTTTTAACCTTTCTCACGCCTAACGCCGTGTCTTGCGTGGTCCGTCGCGTCTCATACTTCCATATCGATAAGGTTTGATTTCGTATACGTCGCATCGCCGTCACGCGACCATCGCGCGACCGTCGCCCACGCAAGCCATGGCGTAAGACAAATAATAGATTGTTTGAGTCCTACGGTAAGCTCCAGAATACTTGAGTTGTGATTTAATATACAGATACTTATATACATAGAAAAGTAGAAAACATTCCTAACTCAGGAAGAAATACCTGTGCTCATTGCACTAATTAAAGCGCTTACCGGGATATGAATCCCGGACTGCAATTAGCGGGCAGGGACACTGCGCCATACTAGACCGGTTGTCAAAATAAAATAAACAATTTTTATTTATATAACTTCTTATCTATTTATGTATATAAATTCGAAGGAACATTTTTATGTTACTTTTCGGAGGCCTCAAAAATATGTTACACGGTCTTATGGCTCTACCAATAAGATCGTGCCAGATATTTTGGCGGACTCCGTTGTGTAAGATATTATTGCTGGTACCAATAAAACAAATTGTTATCAATTTTCAGATTCCTGCTAAACCTGCAGAGAAACGTAATCCTCAAGTGTACTTTGACATAAGCGTGTCAAAGCAGGAGCTTGGACGGATAATTATTATGTTACGAGCTGATGTTGTGCCCAAAACTGCTGAGAACTTTAGAGCTTTGTGTACGCATGAGAAAGGATTTGGGTACCAAGGAAGCAGTTTCCACCGAATAATACCCGATTTTGTATCCTTTACTTAAATTGCAGCTAGATATTCATGGAAGGAGTTAAGATGCCAAAAAGACGCAAACAAAAAGGATCATTTTTCCATACAAACGGTCTCGTCTATTTCCTCCCTGATTTTTGAAGCTAGAGTAATGCTTTTTTTTAAAACCAGATTATTATTATTTTTATGTGTGTCGGACTGTTCTGATTTTTTTGATATTTTGATTTTGATAGACGCTAGCTAGAGCTCACCAAAAATTTCCAAAAACTGCCATTTTTATTATGGCGCAAAAAAGGTGTGGTACCAATTAGGCAAAAAAACTAAACGGTCCGACACAGATTATTTCAATGTTATTCAGATTCTGAAATTTTGTTCATCATATTGATAAAGTTTTGGAGGGAGAAACTTTTTTTTTCGATAAATCTAGTTAATAATTAAGTAACACGAGTATAGATACACCGTGTTTCCGGTATCACTCAAAACCTCAGACACCCCAACTGACTTTTGGGGGATTCTACCGTCACGGGTGGGACACTTGTACGTAATTCTTTAGTATGTGCGACTTATTTATGCAAACTCTGTTAATGACACACATATTAGTTTACATAGAAAACAACAAATTACTTGACGTACTTTCATATTTATAGTGAAGGCGGAGATAATACTTCATCAAAATAAATATAAAACCACAATACATTTTTGCAACGGGTGGGACAAAAAATTGACATCCTTGATACACATGAATCGCATAAATGAAAACTCTGCTATTTGATATTACTTTTTAATACATATTAAAATTAAATTTTTAGTCAACAAACTGAACATATCATATAAAAACAAAAATTGACTTAGTATTTTTTTTGATTTAGTATTTTTTTTTATAAAAAATAAATAAAGTGTGTCATGGGTGGGACTACCATTGTCACGGGTGGGACACGTACGTTTTATTAGGCAAAATGAGCGGCTTTTAAGTTTTTTTTTGTCGATATTGATGCTAAAGTTTCATAATCAGAGTCACTCCAACTGCTCAAGTCTGTATCGGAGTATATATTTGAAACTCTGAGCTTGAAAGCTTTGCACCTTTTCAGATCCGAATCAGCAGTAGTGCCCACTAATAAATCTTCGTTGTTATAGCCTTTAAAAAAGTGCTGCGACTGTATTTTATCAATACCAGTGGCGAGTTCCCATCTACAATCTAGGATTCTCCTGTTAGTCTCGATTTCTTCTTCTGACAGATGTAAGATGTTGATGTTTTTAACGGTCTTACACGCTGCAGCCACAAAATCTTCAGCGTTGTTTATTTCAACTTTCCGCTGCTTAACTTGGCTCCAGACAGCTCTTTTTACTATTGCACCTACCCCATCCACGGCTCCTTTGCCATGGGATGTAGCAAAAAAGTACCAGGATCCAATAATACCAAAATCCTGGGGCATGTAACACAAATTGTTGAAATACAAGCTGTTTCTTTATAAAAGAACGGTTAATAACACGTGAAATAGTTGTAAATTGCACAAACACGTTCTTAAATCAGTACTTATGCTTAAGTAAACCCACCTTATAAAACCGTCCCACCCGTGACGAAACAATTGTCACGGGTGGGACCGATTTCAACAGCTAATAGATTCCAATTTTATTGACAGAAATTTGATATCAGTATACATAAAGTTTTATTTTGTTACACTAGAACTAATTTATAAGTTTCAAACATAACCTCAAAGTCAGTCATTGAAAAACAAAACTTATGTATGTTTTCGTAACGGGTGGGACCACTTGGTTATTGGTTTTATTCATTTTTATTTTACAACAAAATTACTTACGTTTATTAAAATCCGCCAGCACGTATTGATTAGTAATTAAAATCAACGTAATTTTAATGACAATAACCGCGGCAAAGTTTAAAAAAAAACTGATGCCACAGTGTTGCCAATATGAAAAAAAAGTACCATAAATACGTAAGGTTCATTAATCAATGTTTGCACGTTTATAAAAAAATTAAAAATATGAGTATACTTTTTATTTTTACGGAAGTTTGAAATTCGAAGTATTTTTTATCGATAAATATATTAGTTGATGGTTTACGAAATACTATTAAAATAAACTTCAAGGTTTACTGACAAGGTTGTAATTAGGTACGAGTTCAATGTGTTATGACTTATGACAGTTATGACATTAATACCCCTAAATACTGAAAAAGGTATACAACCTCTAGCAATGTGATATGCACAATTGTATTACGAATTTGTAGAATAGGCACGTAAAAAATAGTTCTAATAATGCAAATTAAAACAAAAAATATTACCCCCATCAAGATATAGCTCAATGGATTCTACTCTCGATTCTGATCAAACGGTTTTCAGGTTTTTAGTGTTAAGTGAAACACGATGTATTTAACTAAAATTCCCAAATAGGGGGGGCTTGGTGCGTCTTAATAAAATGACGCTGATCCCCGACGGGCAGTTATATAACGTTATATAACAGCCAGTGTTGGAGCACCATAAAGACAATCGAACTCTTAATTATCAGGCTGAAACGGTTGATAATTAGGTGGATTCATCTCATTGTTGTCGAAGTGACGAAAACTTTGGTCATAAGACCGCAACTTCATCGACCATTATATAACATGTTTTTATTTTTCGGGCTTATAAAACTTGTTACTTGGTTAAAGTCGAGCATTGAATGTTACGTAATTCGACAATTGGCAGTCGTTGAGTTTAGTTTGAACTTTGAAAAAATTGCCTCGCTCCACGCTCTGTGTAGCCTGCTAATAACTTATAAACAATAAATCAGCGCAATATAATTTTGTGCATCGAGTTGCGTTTGACAGTTTTTATTTCCTTTTTTTGCCATATTTTTTATTAATTATAAAAAACGCGTGGCAGTTGTACAGTCAGCAACCAAGCTGTAAATACAGACAAATTGCCAAAAGTTGCTGACTGTATATGAAGATGAACCATGCTTTAGCTCTCGATATAACGGGAATAGGAAATAAGTAGTTATTTGTTTTACAAACGGCAAAGTTGTTGTTTAACATGACATGGCAATATTGATACCCGAGCAAGCGAAAGATTCCAACATTGAACTGCGAGCGTAGATAGTGGTTCTAAAAGTGGAATCTTGAGCGTTGCGAGTGTTTTAAGGCATGAAGGTTAAACACATTTTGCCGCCGAGTAAAACACAAAAAAATTCACTACACCAACAAGAATAAAATACTAACTGTGAAACATCAAGCTAAATCAACTCCATCAGTTTATTAAATATTTATGATTTACTCAGTGTGACATAAACATAAACGGGTTTTAATGTTGGCTCTTCGTTCAGATACATACTGTATAACTAATACAGAACCCAAAACAAAGATTTGAAATATAAATGCAATACATTTTGAAACCTTAACTATAATAAACCAGATGTGTCAAGGTGGAGATTTCACGAATCACAATGGTACTGGAGGAAAATCTATTTATGGGCGAAAATTTGATGACGAAAACTTTACACTCAAGCACTCCGGACCTGGCGTGCTTAGTATGGCTAACTCTGGTCCAAACTCTAATGGATCTCAGTTCTTTCTCTGCACTGCAAAGTAAGAATAATGTAGTACTAGTATACTAAGAGTAATGTAGACTAGACATTACATTATAATAATATAGTAAAAAGGGTTATGTATTCTACATGCTAGATTTATTGGGTTCTCCTGGTTTTGGATTTTTTTTTTCAATTAATGATTATTTTTGGCATAATTCACTCTCCGCAGAATCGGTAATGGCATATAATAGTTACACATAATTTGTTGAAGCATATTTTTGTTTTTCCGAATTTATTTTATGTAATAGGTGATTCGCCGAATGGTTATTATGCAAAAATTATTGCGTGCGTAATATTGTTATTGTATGTGTATTCAAACAAAACATTGATTCAAATAAAATAATACTTGCAGAATGTACTAGTTACACTTAACTAAATCAAACTTGTAAATTGCACCAAAGAGCACGTAGGCGCTATTTTTAACCCGTGACGCAAAAACGACGGGGTGTTATATAAGTTTGACGTGTCTGTCTGTGTGTGTGTCTGTCTGTGTGTCTGTCTGTCTGTCTGTCTGTTTGTCTGTCTATCTGTGTGTGTGTGTCTGTCTGTGGCATCGTAGCTCCCGAGCGGATGTACCGATTTGGATTTAGTTTTTTTTTTGTCTGAAAGCTGAGTAAGTCGGGAGTGTTCTTAGCCATGTTTCGTGAAAATCGGTCTGCAAAATGCAATCATGCTTAGTATTTTTTAATGTTTTTTTTTTCATAAATATGACGACGAATCACTACTGGATATATATCCTAAAATGCCACTTAAAAGAGTCACTTATTAGGCATATCATCTCCGGTTGTTTTCGTCTTGCTAAGGCCTGTTCTCGTACCGTCTAAATGGGCCCTAACGGTGTGTACTTGCTCAGACAAAATCTCGTAGCCAGGATTATTCACCCCGAACTTTGCTCTTAAATACGGCCTTGTGGACTCCGAAGTAGCGTACTACTAGTAGTTACCTACGCCAGTTCTGGCGAAAATGGTCGTGCCATGCTCTTTTAGGATCGATCCATCAGCACTGACAGGACTATAGGGATGACGACAACATAAAAAAAATGGCGCCCCCTACAAAAATACTGAACACGTAGTTTTCGCTTTTTTAATAAATGAACAAATAAAAAGATATAGAGCCCCCGCTTGTGACGCCACTTTTAAGTAAACATTGTACCTAGGCGTGACGTCACGTGAGACTTCAATGCACTGTAGGTACCGTCGTCATTTTTCGTTTACGAGAAAAAATAAAAAATGTGCCCAAATTTTTTTGATAATCTAACTGATGGACTAAATAGTGTTTTTAGTCGTCTCGCCTATTGCAGTAAGCCTGACACATGCCACTCGTCTCGGCTGTCCTCGTCGACATCACTATCCCCTATGATGAGAATTGAGAGAGATTGTTGAGAAGGGCAAGTCTAGTAAGTACCATAGACTTGGCTCACGAAATTGTATGTAATGCTCGTGCATGCGGTGTGGGTGATGGTACTTAAAAGTATTTTCACCTCACTAGCTCGGAAAGGACTTTTTTATTCTTTAAAAACAGATAGCAAAATCGCATTTTATCCACAAGAGTGCAAAGAATATTTGAAATCCGAACGTGTAATTAGTTACTTTTTTAAATATAAATTCTTGTAAAGGCATGTCCCAGACGGGACAATTTTCTCCCTGTGCTTAAATTGTCTTAACAAATCATGTGATGTGAACGTAAAAATCATTTCATATCGAATTGTATCCGACTAAAAACACTAAATTCAAACAATTTTATAAGATGATTTTACCATAAAACACTTGAAATCGTACAAAAAATTGTATTTTTGACTTTTCCACTGTACTTATTCAGAACGCACCTTAAGTAACATTGCAATCTCAAAACGCGTGAAACGGAACGCACCCAAATAGATTTTTCTTCTTGATTCTTAATTTGAAACTTTTGTGGTGTCGGTGGGTGCATAGTGGAAATTGTAATAAACGCAAATTGACTTATTTCTGTGCAATTTATGTTCCAGTTGTTTTTTAACCCCCGACGCAAAAACGAAGGGGTGTTATAAGTTTGACGTGTCTGTCTGTGTGTATGTCTGTCTGTCTGTTTGTCTGTCTGTCTGTCTGTCTGTCTGTTTGTCTGTCTGTGTATGTGTGTGTGTGTGTGTGTGTGTGTGTGTCTGTCTGTGGCATTGTAGCTCTCGAACGGATGAACCGATTTTGATTTAGTTTTTTTGTCTGAAAGCTGAGTTAGTCGGGAGTGTTCTTAGCCATGTTTCATTAAAATCGGTCCTCTATATCGCGGTCGGGGGTTTTTTCAAAATTTTAATTTTGTGGTTATATTGCGTGTTTCCTCGCTATAGTGAGGTGAAAAGTTATGTGTTACACACGGGATGCAAAGTTATTTTACCTCGTGTGTATTGCAACACTCTCTACGCTCAGGATTCTATTTTTGAACTACTCGCTTCGCTCAGGATTCTATTTTCGAACCACTCGCTTCGCTCGTGGTTCAACCATAGAATCCATTCGCTAGCTCGTAGTTCAACCCTAGAATCCATTCGCTAGTTCGTGTTGCAATTCCACACTCGGTTAAAATACAACTTTGCTCCCTTGTATAACAAATAACTATTATCCATTATATTGTAATAATTGCCAATATGCCAGTATGTACCAGTCTGCACGTGGTCTGCACCACTGTACTACACATGACCCTACATAAAATTGCATTTTAATCCATTTTGGACTGCGGCATTTAGCCTTTTGTAAGTTTACAACTATACTACTTATTATACATTACCTATATGTTTGTTTCAGAACTGATTGGCTGGATGGAAAGCATGTAGTGTTTGGGCACGTCATATCCGGATTGGATGTATTGAAGAAAATAGAAAGATATGGCAGTAAAAGTGGGACAGTTTCTGCCAAAGTTATAATAAGCAATTGTGGCGAATTACAATAATTAATCATACACACAGTTTCAATATCCTAAAAGTCTCTCTTAACACTTTCGAAACCGGGCTCTACGCGGCGCTACGACATTTTCGCTACATACGGGGAAACCCATGTAATCGGCTACGCTTCTACGAGCGGTGTACCCGACAGTCGGGTTCTTGGTAGCGAAAGTGTTAATTACCTACGTATTTTAACGATGACGTCGATGATACTTAAGTACTCTAAACATAAGAAGTCTTTTCATTTTTTAACGAACAAAAATAAAATATAAACCGTCTAAAAATAATCATATGATCATTTAACACTTTCGCTACCAAGAACCCGACTGTCGGGCACACCGCTCGTAGAAGCGTAGCCGATTACATGGGTTTCCCCGTATGTAGCGAAAATGTCGTAGCGCCGCGTAGAGCCCGGTTTCGAAAGTGTTAACTAACAAGATGTTAAACACGTGTAACGTGTTATGTCAACATTAAAATGGTTGGTCTTACACGTCATTATGGTTTGGTATAGGTATGATTTCTCGACAAAGTTGCCAATTGCCAGTGGTCGAACACTGTTCCGACCGAATGATTCTCGCTCCGTTTGTATCGCATGGCTTCATAGCCATCACCTTATACATAATGTTGGTTCAATGAACAGTGTTGGTGTGGTGAAAAATTTTGTGACATGTCATAATCGTAACGTAACAATAGTTATTTGTACAAGGGGGCTAAGTTCTAGTTTAACCGCATCTGCTAATTTTGATACCCTCGTGCAAGCGAAACTTTCTACTATTGAACTACGGGCGCAGCGAGTGGTTAGAAAAGTGTAATAATTTTGAGCTTTGCGAGGGTTTCGATTTCGAGGCACGAAGATTTATTTTATTTTATTTATTTATTTAAAGGTTTACCAACAGTTATTACAATGAATCTTATGTAGTTTATACTAAAATTAAGTACATGCTTAATGTATAACTTATTACAGGTAAACACAACATGCAAATATTTAAACTAATTAAGTCTACAAATAGCTGACACATCTGATCACCTTATTTCTATTGAAAGAGGAGCAAAGCGCAACCTTGAAGTTATTTGCTTGAATCTAGGCATCTAAATATGGAATTAAAAGTAAATAACTAAATAAACTAAAATTAACTAGTGAACAAATTTCGAATTTTGGTCAGGGAATCAAAGTGAATATCAAACATGTTACTGTATTTATTTAGTAAATTACTCAAACGCGACACTGGAGAATTTGAACCTAAGACAGTAGGTACGACGCTGGGGGCGAGACATCGGTTTAATAGCGAAACGCGGGATTATTCTAGGCACTGAGAATCGGAAACTACTCAAGAGTTGTGGGCAATCAATACATTTTTTATAATAGTAGGGGATCCGTACTAAGCTCGATTTTCACCGACGTGTTAACCAGATGAAAATAATATTTTATATAATAGAATAAGTTTCTGAACATGTCTTACTATGGCAACCTCAATAAAAATGGTCAAGAATATTTTTTTTAATTTTTGAAAAATTTATATTTTTAACTAATTTCGCCGACGTGTTTACCAAATGAAACAAACTCCAGTAGAAAGTGTACTCTATACACATTATGCAGCACCTCAGTTGCCTACCTTTTTTTGGTCCCTAAGACCTGGCAGCCGCTGTCAAACAGGTAAGTTGATGGTAGTAGTTGCACCCTTTTGTTATCCAATCCGGGCTAATCTTAAAATGAGGCCAACTTTATTACAAATAAAGTAGTATAAGGTTGCCTGAGAAAAATTGGTCATAAATCCTAGTTGCCAGGCTTTTAAGTTGAAAAATTCGGAGCGAGCAAAAGTCAAGACAGAGAAAGGTCGCTACTCAACGTGATAGATACGAACAACTAACATGGAAACCAAGCTAAAATAAGCTTTGTGAAATGTATCTTACAACACACAATCAATTTTAAGAGCTAATGACACAAAATTCTTCTTTAGAAAGGAGTCCATTTGACATAATCCAAAGTCCATACTATTGCTTAGTTGATATCAAGAATCTTATATACCATGGATATTGCGTGCCGAACATTACGTTGAAGCCAGAAAATTTGACCTTGAATTACGTCACGCCGGTCTTGCATCTCTTTCTTTAGGGTGTCCATGATTAAGCATACATTAGGGATATCCCGCGGAATTTGACGTATTACGTTTATACGACTGATTAATTTTGTAACTTATTAAATTCAAATCCGATCAATCGTTTTATCACGAAAGTGAACATCCATCCTCACAAACTCAAAAAGTAAGGTACATTAGGGCAATTCCGAAAGTCGTCTAATTAGGAAAGTCGCATAGAAATCACCATTATTTCCGTCATATCAAGATTCCCCTTTCGGAATTATCTGAACATTTCTGTCATTCGGAATTACTCTAATGCACCTTACTAATTTGTCAACCGCCAATAAGGTCCATTTCTACACCACTCTGCAGTTACTTTGCCTTACGCCACAAAATACGGTACAGTTTTTACCAGTGGTAAACTACTGGGATTTTTTTTTCAGAACCGTTCCAGAATAAGAGCGTGGTGAGTGTTGCAATACGAGGCTTAAAATATAACTTTTCTTTTACTAACTGACACCTGTATTTATTAAAAAATGTTTCAGTCACTTTAAACCATCACAACAATATTTTGGTAGAACTACTGGGAAAACTAATTTAACTAGTCAACTACCAAACCAGGTGGTTTGGTAGTTAAAAATGTGGGAAAAATCCCCGTAGTTAGGGCTGGTAAAACTTGGTGGTAACTAGTGGGAATAGTCCCAGAAATATAAGGGAAGTATTTCGTCACTACTTTTCAAAAATCTCGTATCTCATGCTTCTCCTCAAAGTTAAAACACAGTAAGTCTATATGCATTCCATACATACTACTACATTTTCTTTTAATTGACAGAAGAAGATACAAGTTTTTTTCAAAGTAATAATTTTTTCATTGGGGAAATAATGAAATACTAGGACGTTTTACAACAGTATCTTTATTTTTAAGCGCCGCCCGTGTTTTGTATGTTTATTCCACGATATCTCCGTCGTCACTGGACCGATTTTAAAAATTTCTTTCTTCCTTTCAGTGCCATAATCTTCAGGCTTAAAGTGCAAAGCTGCAAATTGTCGAACGCTCTGAAATCTTTCCCTTTATCGGCAAAATTGACAGCCAAAGCTGTCTCCTTGTTTCATCTTTTGGAACACTGAAATGTTTAATATTATTCATGTTAATTTGTAAAGACACGAACAATAAATTTGGTATTATATACTGTGATATGAATTATGAACATAGAAACCGTACCAAGTTGATAGATTTAGCTCCATGCATGAAAAAAGATTGGTCACCCTAGTCGTAAAACCACACATAGCATTATTTTTCTTTAAAGGTCATATTTATCGTTCTAAACCTATTCGCGGGAATTTTGATATCATTTGAGACAATGAAAACAATATAATGATTAGAACTAACCAAGATTACAAGCAAAATAGAAGAAAATTGATTACCAGTGAGGTTTATGAACATTTTGGTAAAATAAGTACTTGTGAAATCTTATGTCGGATTTCGGTTTCCATTTACTTCCACAATGCTGCACTATGCAATACATTGCGCATAACTTAAGGAAACCGACGAAAAATGTTTATATCACAAAAGAAAACTCTGAATTGGTGAATTACTTTTGACAATTCTGACATATCGGGCATATTTCTTTATTATTAGTGTTCCCATAGTACGCAGGAGGTAAATACCGGAGAAATAAGGTTTTTGCTTGAGTGCTTTTTAGGGTTCCGTAGCCAAAATGGCAAAAACGGAACCCTTATAGTTTCGTCATGTCCGTCTGTCCGTCTGTCCGTCCGTGTCCGTCTGTCACAGCCGATTTACTCGGAAACTATAAGTACTACAGTGATGAAATTTGATGGGAATATGTGTTGTATGAACCGCTACAAAATTATGACACTAAATAGTGGAAAAAAAAGAATTGGGGGGTACCCCCCATACATGTAACTGAGGGATGAAAATTTTTTTTCGATGTACATACCCGTGTGGGGTATCAATGGAAAGGTCTTTTAAAATGATATAAAGTTTTCTAAAAACATTTTTCTTAAAGTGAACGGTTTTTGAGATATCAGCTCTCAAAGTCGAAAAAAAGTATGTCCCCCCCCCCTCTATTTTTATAACTACGGGGTATAAAATTCTAAAAAAAATAGAGGTGATGCATGCTAATTAACTCTTTCAACGATTTTTGGTTTGATCAAAGTATCTCTTATAGTTTTTGAGATAGGTTGATTTAACTGTAATTTTGGTTAAGTTATTGGTTTATTATATTTGCTGCTACGGAACCCTTTGTGCGCGAGCCCGACTCGCACTTGGCCGGTTTTTTGTATAATACAAAGAAAACTAAGTCAATTTGATTGAAGAATGTTTTATACGTTTCTTTTTAGTAACTAATCTGGCAATACATCACAGTGTCGGAAAGAGATAGAACATAGGAGTAAAGAATGAACCTGGCTTCAACTCATTGGTCGGCACGCAATATCCATGGTATATAAGATTCTTGGTTGATATTTACATAGATTTGCCATCCTTTTCGAACTACTTGTAAGTGCGATTGGGACGCACCGATGCGATGAAGATTATAAATCCAACTAGGGACACTTGCACCAACGAAAATAGAGGGTGAACCCGAGGATCAACCCACCATTTTATTACGGACTTCGACAGATGACAGCCCACTAACACAACTGGCAACTACGTATACATTTAAAAAGAATTTGTAAAATCATGGTGCGTCATGTCAAAAAAAAAACATTTACGAACGTATGTTTACTATAACATATCCACAACCCCAGCACAACCCACAACATATCATATCAATAGAGTAGTAGCGGCAAATGAGACTTTAGTAGGTTTATCCTCTTTCGTTCATTATGAAATAATTAAATGACATTGATCAATGACGTATGTCATATATTTACAACTAAGTCAAAGACCTATATAACTCCATCTAGACGGATAAAGTCTAAGAGAAAAACGTACCTCAGTACCATATAGATAAAGCAGTGGTGACCTAGATGGCGTTACACCTTTGGGGTAGGCTCAGCTAGATGGCGCTAATATTAAAATTTGACATTTTAAAACATATCAAGCTCAGAATATGGGCCAAATTGTCAAAACTGAGGTTCAAAAGTTTTAAGCCTGTGTGGAGAGATGGCAGTCTATGCACTGTGATTACACATTTTGCTTTGACAGTAACGCTCTTTAATACTCGATCCTCTTTGAACTAAGTACACATTTTCTTATGTAGTTTCTTGCCGTGGTTTCTTGTAATAATGTCTGGAAGCAGATGTAAATGGTGTAATCTGGGGGGCCAGTACCCCCGCCAAGTCGAGCGCGAAGCCAAGACTGCCGTACCATCCTTTACTGGAACCATTTCGCAGCATTTTCAGGCCCCTATTTGAGAACCTCTGTATAAGACCAGAACGCAGAAATTTTCGTCATCTAGTAAGCTAATTACATACTTAAAATCCAAAATTTGAAGTCTGTACGTCATTTAGATCCGAAGTTAAGCGAAAGCAAAGTTTCGCATTTATGACACATGATCATCAGAAAAGAACTAGTACTTCCCATTAACTCAGAGAACTGACATTTCGTACAGAGTTAGGGTTTAATGGCCACATAAAGGAAAAACTATAAAACCCGGCCAAGAGCGTGTCGGGCCACGCTCCGTAGTTTTCCGTATTTTTTTCAAAAACTGTTCAACCTATCAAGTTCAAAATAATTTTCCTAGAAATTCTTTATAAAGTTCTACCTTTGTGATTTTTCTCATTATCTTTTAAGAGCGTTATAACATTTCGGCGTCGGGCGAAATTAGGTATTTTACCCGCCGCGCGAGCCCAATATGCCGACCCTTTCTAGCACGTCTTTCCACTCGCTCGCACTACAATAATGGACAAAACAATCTTGATCCTTCCTATGGAATTTTGGTAACAACCACAATCTACTATCTCGATACAAACTTTTGAATTTTGATTTGTAATAAAAATATTTTATTAAATTAAAACGGGACTTAATCGCGTTAAACTTACGTTTTATATTTAACCCGACGTTTCGGACATGACAGCGATTAAGTTTCGGCGATTAAGTCCCGTTTTAATTTAATAATATGAGTGAAGATCGTGTTAGTTTAAATCAATATAAAAAATATTTTGTACGAAAATACTAGAATATAGCGCAAAACAATATTAATTATGTTAAAATTTATTTAAAAATTAAGGTAATAATTATAAACTGTGATCATATTTAAGTAGATCCCATCCCAAATATTTGCTTTTGTTATATGATAAGTATTAGAGTAAAATATATATTAATATGATGATAAAATAAGTCAAATACAATTCTAATTACTTCAAGATGGTACTCAGGGTTTGATGATGGAGCCAAATTGTGGTCACCTGGACTGGACCAATGAACCATGTAACTAAACCACTTCGTGTTTATGCTCGTTGGGTTCGTCTTTGACAAGACCTTTGACAAGAGGTGGTACTTAGGGTCTGATGATGGAGCCAGATGGTGGTCACCAGTACCAATGAACCATATGACTAAACCACTTCGTGTTTGGGCTCATTGGGTTCGTCTCAACAAGACCTTTGACAAGAGGTGGTACTCAGGGTCTGATGATGGAGCCAGATGGTGGTCACCAGTACCAATGAACCGTATGACTAAACCACTTCGTGTTTAGGCTCAATGGGATCGTCTCAATAAGACCTCTAAACCCTGGGTCTTGTTTATTGGAATAAAAAGTGGCAACCTAGACGGAAGGCAAGGGGGAAACGTCCTGAGGTGTCCAGACAACCGGCATTTCTGCCGTATGTTAAAGGTGTGACGGATAAGGTTGGAGTACTTGGAAAGTACTCTATAAAGACGGTGTACACGCCATTATCCAAAGTTGCAGGAAGCCTAAGATCACCTAAGGACGTTATACCGTTTCAATCACCTGGCGTTTATAATAGTTATTTGTTATACAAGGGGGCAAAGTTGTATTTTAACGCCGAGTGTGGAATTGAAAAACAAGCAAGTGAAAGGATTCTATAGTTGAACCACGAGCGAAGCGAGTGGTTCGAGAATAGAATCCTGAACTTGCGAGTTTTTTAACACACGAGAAGTAAAATACATTTGCACCCGAGTGTAACACAAAACTTTTCCCCTCACTATAGCGAGGAAACTACAGCGCAAAAAATGCGTTTATCACTGCTTTCAGTAGTTCCACAGGTGGTAAATCATCTTTATTACTAGATTCACCTACTTTTATCAATTTTAAAGCAGTTAATTTGACTTTATTCAAGGTCAAATTACTTTACCCACTAGTGGATAAAATGCGTTTTTACCCGCTGGTATTGAAGGACAAAACACGTGTTTCCGAGCTAGTGAGGGGAAAAATTGATTGCAGTTGTGGTATCTCCTACGTTGGAGAAACTAAGCGCACCATAGAAGAAAGGGTAAAGGAGCACATCGCGGCTGTGAAAAATCGTCAGGTCAACGAGTCTGCCGTGTCTGAACATTTGTTAGAGTACTACTTTGTTAGTAACTACATGACCCTAAAGTCCTTTCCACGGAACGCCATTTCTACAGTAGAAAAGTGCGTGAAGCCATTGAAATCAAAAAACATCGCAATTTCAATCGGGACGAAGGTTTTAGGATCTCATCCACATGGAATCCTGTCATTAATAAGTGTAAGCCGAAAATAATATCGACAGTCGTTAAATCGAATATCGTCAGTGTTGTATGTCGACAGAGTAACATCCCTAGTGCGCAAACAGTTCAAGTTGATAATCAAAACCAAGTGCGGGTAGTTCGAAAAACTCTCGCGGCTGTCAGGTGTTGATGTCATTTCAAGCCAGTCTTCTCCGAGACCACGGGGACAACGCCGTCCTTGAAACGTTGGAGGTCAGTTTAATATGTAGTTATACGCGATTAAGTCCCGATTTTAAAAATCATTATTACGAAGCCATAAAACCAAAGATTTGCGCAATTAAAAAAAACCTTTAACTGGGTATTAGTAGATTTGGTAGTAACTTTGAATATTGACTGGTATCTCCAAATTATGACAGTGATGACGTCATTCAAATGATTTTGACAGTGGCAATAAGTGCGAGAGGGACACCAGCCCCAACTTTATCCTCTCATGTGGACACACTTTGCCCAAAGGCCTAATAACTCAATCTAGCTTAATATATGTAAATCTATGCTGGCAACCAATTATTTGTAATAACCGTATCTGATTGGTCGATAACGCGATAGATAAAAAAAAATGTTTCAGATGCAGAAAAATTTGCCAGGTATCGCAAATTAGTATAGATCTTGTATGAAGTTCTATTTTTTTTCAGTTAACTAAAGTGAAGTGTAATAGTATTTTATACAATCGTGATATAATACTAAGCTTTTCAGTCGAGTACCGTGTTTAGGCCACGAAGCTTGCTGAGTGGCCTAATAGTACGGTACGAGAGTAAAAAGCTTAATTATATCACTATTGTATACAATACTTTTTCTATGAGTCATCATCTTCATCATCAATGGACGAAAAATATCATCATTCAAGTTAAAATTAATGTTAATGGCGTCGTTCACCGTTGTATCAACATCGAGTTACTTGGCAACCAATTGTTTGTAATAACCGTCTGTGATTGGTCGATAACGCGAGAGATAAAAAAAAATGTGTTTCAGATGCCAGAAAATTTGCCAGATATCGCAAATTAGTATAGAACTTATATGAAGTTCTATTTTTGAATTTTTTTCAGTTAACTAAAGTGAAGTGTAATGAAATATTATAGTTGACTAAGTGTCAAAGACTATCCAACACTGAAAAGTCCGCACTTAAATATAGTTTAGTCTGTGGTGTCCTAATTGACAGATTAAAGTCGACGAGTAGAAAAAGAAATATAGTTGACTTAGTGTCAAAGACTATCCAACACTGAAAAGTCAGCACGAATAATGGTTAAAATCGGTTCAAGCAATAAAAAAATATCCCATAAAAATCATCTTCTATATCTACTAGCTCGCTGTACGTTGAACTCTCATTTCTTACATCGCGTTTTTCCTGATATAAAGTCCTACATGTCATTTGTTAGTCGTATACCTCGAAATCAAAAAATCCTTGTAGCTTTTCACCTATTCGCGTTTTGCCGCGATCTCAAAATTTCTGAACAATATTTTTTTCTTGTAGTATGATTTTTGGTCGCCAATTACAATTGTGTATAAAATTCATAGTATATTTATTATCCTGCCTTTTTTCACTGTAGTCGCTTTTCACCTCAATAGATATTTGTTTGTAATGCGTTATTAGATATTGTGATATTTCCTTTTTTTAGCACTTTAGTTTTGTTTTGCAAATGCATTTCGCATTTGTAGGTTTTCTCCTGGTTATATAACCTCGTTGTGCATATCACTGATATTACTAATAAAATATTATATTACTAATGCAAATGTTGATGTTGATATATGTCCATTTGACAACGTATTATATCCCAGTGATATAGCCTTTTTTTTAAACCATTAATACAATAGTATGAGACCCAGGTAAAATGCGACTAAAAATATTTGCGGCTAACTGAATAGGCTATTAGTGATAAACGCTACATTAAAATCTGCTACTGTTGTAAAAATCTATTGAAAATATATGCGAGTAACAAAATATACTATCGATATTACACGCTACAACAAAATACGCTATCGCGGCAAAACGCGAATAGGTGAAAAGCTACAAGGATTTTTTGATTTCGAGTTATACGACTAACAAATGCTACATGTAAACTATTTAAGTCGAATAGTCTTGATTTTCTTTTAACGTTGTCTAACAATAAAATTGTATATTAAAATATTACTTGTTATGTGGGAAATGAATTCTTGAGGGTTTTAGTCAAGTCTGTGATCATTCAACTATTGAAAGTTTGTACTGGATCCTCGGTGAACGAGTCCGACTCGAAGTGATGGACACGCCCATTCCAAGCAAGTTATGCAGCTACGGTAAAAACTGTTTTCATCAGGGGTGAATTTACCTGCGACCCTGTTTCGTGAACGTGCTTTCATCGGTTCAACGATATTTGATAAAATTCCGTCATCTCCTTGTTGTTGGTCATGTATCAAGGTACAAAATAATAAATGTTGCAAGTAATAGAATAGTTATCGCGAATACGCTGAAGATTAACGATTAAGTACTCGTGCGTTTTGCGGAGTTAGCCTGTTCGGAAATAGCTCTTCGGCCGCGTTCTGCTTCACCTTAAATCAAAATAAAATCATTTAAAAATGGCCCTTAATTTCAATGTCCAGAAAGATCTTTTGGATAGCATCAAGGGAACCAGGTCTTTGCTCCTGCATCTCCAAATATGATGTGTAATATAAAGCCTGACCAGAAATATATGACTACGCGCCATGTTGCGGAATTTCATAAGAGCTATTATACTGAATTATCATCACCGCATACATCTGAATAACCATTAAATAACAACATTTAAACAATTATTAGTAGAGGAGTGGAATGAGAATTTGTATGGGGGGGGGGGGGGGGGGTCATAATAATTACCACAGAACCGAAGTTTGGTTTTTTTAGTTCTTTGTGTGTGTCTTTTTGACATACTAAAAATATAGTAAAATATATTTATGCAAAATGCGTTTTTTCGACCGCCAAAAGTTGTATGAAAAATTACTATGGAAAAAAATCCTAAAATTTAAAAATCGTCTCTGGTATCAACTTATGGGGAGCTAGGCGGCAAATTTTTTTATAGCGTTGATGTTTAGCAAAAATATAAATATTTTTCACTATTTTGGTAAAATAAAAAATGATAAAAATCATAAATTTGATGAAAGGAAGTAATTAAAACATAAATTTCAGCAATGTAATTTTTTTCATATGTCCCACACCATGGTAAATACGGGTACGATCCGCCTGGTGATTAGCAGTTACGGTAGCCTATGACGCCTGCCAATCTAGAGCCTCCACATGCGCGTTGCTGGCCCTTTAGGGTACCTTTCCACTAGAGATGCGCAACGTGATAGTGTTTGATATCCACCAATCATGTTCACTGTTCACAAAGCGTAGCGCTAGTAGGAACGGGTTCGACTAAGCTGATTGTGGATATCAAAAGCATCCATAACACATCTCTGGTGGAAAGGCACCCTTAACAGTCCTCAGCTAGCTCGCAGGATAACGCGCGTCCGCGGAAGAAAAATCCTCAAGGCTATATCTCCTCTACTATATTGCGTGGGTTGTATAAGCCGGTTTTTACATTTTGAAAAGTCGGAATGAATAAATTCCGCCGTTCGATAACCGAGATACAGTATACAGGGTGGAACTTTTTGAAAAGTCGGAATGAATGAATTCCGCCGTTCGATAACCGAGATACAGTATACAGGGTGGAACTTTTCTGCGATCTTTCCTGAAAGTGTTGTGTTATCCAATTGATGTTCAATCAAATTATTAAGGTTATAATCGAGGTTACGTAACACAATAAACAATAACAAAGAAAATCAGTTTGAGTTTAGTGACAACCCTGCCGCTTTATTTATATTTTTCAATGACACATGTCAATACTCAAGAAACACATTAAAAAACCCTATTTCGAATTTTACATTACACTCGATGTTCAAACTCAAAGGTCTCCGGTTTCTCGAATTCCCGAATGGGTTTTCTTCGGCATAGACATGCTCGTTACGCCGGTTCCACATTCCTTTACGAGTGAACGTACTTTCGTCGGTCCAAATCACGTGTTTCAGAAACTCGCCATCATCCGCTACTCTTTGTAAAAGCCACTGACAATACGCTTCTCGTACAGGACAATCTCTGGGCAGCAAAGCCTGAACCCTTTGAATTTTGGAAGGATGACGGCCGGCACGTTTTTTGAATGATTTGTGTCGAAATGTCGGCCCGCCTGTCTCGAACTTGCTCTTGGGTTTCTGTCAAAGTAGCGTAATACCCTTCTTCAAATCCGACTGCATGCTGAATAACGCGTCCACCGCGTTGATCGTCTTGACCGGTTCGTGGTACAATAGGACGATTGTTTGTCACACGATCAATCGCACGTAAAATTGTTAAGTGCCCGGCTGGATGCGGTGGTGGGTACCTGATACGGTATTGGCGTAAAGCTTCGGCGGCGTTATAATTACACTCCACGTACACAAATAATAAATTTAAATAATCTCTAGTATTAAATTGAGGCATTTTGAAACATAATAAGGGGGCGTCCATTAATCGCGTCATACGTTTTTGGCTTATTTTGGACCCCCCCCCTCCCCCATGGTGGTCTTTGGTGATATTTTCAGGACCCCCTCCCCCCCCGGCCAATATGACGTGTAATTTTTTGGCAACTTTAGTAGATTTTTTTCGAATACATGAATCAACGAATCAACCAAATCTTGGCACTAAAAATGGCGCGAAATTCAAATTTTCTTAGGGAATCAAACCTTCGCCCTTAGCTTATCTTATCTTAAATCTGCGGGGGCCCTTCCGGATACACTACCCCCTACGATCCTAAGATCCTTCAGCTATTCAAGAGCTTCTCGACCATCTCCACGTATCGGATGATGAGGCTCATGGGTAGCTCTGTGAAGTCCTTTGGTACCAGGTAGCCTGCTCCAAAGTTCTTCATTCTTTGTCTGGCGAGGGCGTGACATTCACACATTAGATGTCTGACGGTCTCTTCCTCTCCACCACACATGCGACAATCCGTGTTGTCAGCGTGTCCCATCTTGGCCAAGATTCCTTTGACCCCGTAATGGCCTGTGAACACCCCCGTTATAATTTGGAGTTGTCTTTTGCCTAGCTTTCCTAGCTTTTTGCTCCATCCAGAGTCAACCCTCCGCATAAAGAGCTTTGAATGCTTCAGATTTACCAGGGCATCCCACTCTTTTTGGTGATTAGCCTTTGTTCGGTCTTTCATAGCCGTTTTAATGGTTCCTTGTGAAAGGCCCACAAAAGGTTCCGGACTTATGAAGTTGTCTTCAGATCCGGCCTTGGCAAGTTCATCAGCATTTTCATTGCCAATGAAGCCTTCGTGTCCCGGTATCCATACCAGTTCCACCTTGTTTTGCCTTCCAAGCAAGAGCTTGGATGCCGAGAACATTCGCCCTTACATCTTTAATACATTTTTAAGTGTTATGGCTCGTCGATGATTCCGCCAACAACGTCAAGGTTTAGGAAGGGACAGGTTTTATGAAGACAATTAGCCGTTGAGCCCAACATTTGTGAAATTTGTCGCCTTTTTAACCGCCGCCCAAATCTCAATTCGTCTGTTTTTTTTTTAATGTTTGTTATTTGATATCTACTCATATTGTACCGATTTTGAATTTTTTTTTGACTGAATGTATATACACGATCTCCAAGCATACAACTGGAGGGACGTCGCTAAGGATCGGGATGATTGGCGTACACTCGTGTCGGAGGCCAAGACTCATTTTGGGTCGCTGCGCCAATAAGTAGTAATAGTAGTAGAATTTATATACATACATATAGTGATTCTTGTGTTTTTATGAGAACAGCATGCATTTATGTCCAGAAGAGTGACATTTGATGCAGTGGACCTGCTGATGATGATCAGAACTGAACTCCTCAAATCTCAACGGCACACTTATAGTGACTTTGTTATTTTTATAAGAACAGTATAGAACAGTGACATTTGGTGCAGTAGAACTACTGATGATGAGCAGAACGGAACTCCTCAATGACGCGTAGCTCATGTGAGGAGATTTATTTTCTTCGTTATGTTCGTTCAGAATGTTGGATTTACATGTCACATTTTGGACCAGCTCAAGTTCTAGTGAAGGGATAGTTTAAAAAATGCACATTTCTACATAATCCAACATTCGCAAGTTTCTTTCACCAGAAACCCAAAAGCAGCGTTTTTTTCTTAACAAAATATTTTGTGCCATGATGGTTGACCGTCCGTCTATAAGTAGGTATACGTGATGAGGGCAAACTAAAAAAAATCTTTGAAAATTAATAATAACCGTTTTGCACCCAGCTGCTCTTTGCACTGCACAACGCAAGTGCCAACTGCAAGGCAAATTACGGCGCATGAATTTTTAAAACTCAGCTCAGGTTTTGACAGTCTGGTTATGTTAAAGTTGATATATTAAAAAAATTGCTCAGAAATATGATTTTTTGTTTACTAACTAATATAACACAGTGTATCACACAGGAACAAAAAAAAATACACGTGATATGTTCCTGACCCCCCCCCCCCATGGTGATATTTGGTGATTTTTCTATGACCCCCTCCCCCCCTATACAGCATGACGCGATTAATGGACGCCCCCTAATGTCAATAACAATGTCAATTTGTTTTTGTATTCAATCAATCGTCAAGCAAGAAACTGTATGGCCAGTATTATTAAGCTGTAAAAAGGTCCGCCGCTACATAACAACTTTGTCACTTACATGAACTTTCTAGCTTGCTCATTCATTAATAAATCGTGCAACGTGAAAAAAATAAAACAGAAAGTAAAAGATAATATTATTGTTTATCATAGTAGAGGAAGAACAATTAATTAATAATGAGGTACTTTTGGTTGGTCTAACCTCTTTGTTCAATATTCATACGGCAATATCTCAATGTCAATGTTGTTACGTGTGGCTTAAAACCTCAGTTGCCTGTAAGAGATTTTTCAGTGACATCAAAATGTCACTTAGTTTGTGTATTTTTTCCACAGGTCATTAACCTAAACTTGATGACGTCGTCACCTGATTAACTTGCTAGGGTTGAAACAGGTGGATTTTTGCACTAAACTTTAACAAGCTTTATCTCGAAAACGACTAAGAATATTAACATAGTTTATACTTTATAGGAAAAAAAATAAACCTCTTAAGGTAAACAATTCACTGTTTTCGTAAAATACCATCGTTCTGTTCCACCCGGTATAGTGTTATTGTAGGTGGTTTTGGTAGAGGTTCACAATTCTTAATAACTTTTTATCGTATCTCTTGAAACAATTTAATATAGTGACGGTACCCATCATGTACAGTTTAGAAAAAATAAAAACCAGCCAAGTGCGAGTTGTACTCGCGTTGTAAGGGTTCCGTACACCACAAGAAGGGATTAAGCGCCTCATTTTTTGAAGGCACTTAAGTAATTTTTGCGAATAATCGATATTTTGAACAATTTGTAAAAAAACGAAACAGAAATGAATTTATAATTGTAATATTTAAACGCGCTCACACAATTTCAAGAGACTTGGTACTTGCAGCGGCAGTGAGGGAAATTCGTAATTTGAGTTTTATTCGTTGAAGTCCGACTTACGCTTGACTATCTATTTCTAATAGGTTTTCCTGTAATCTACAGATTGAAGGCTAGCTCGTGTATTTTTTTCATTTAATATGTAGGTAACAAGTTCAAAGCACTTTGATTTTTAATTTTCACTTTTACTACCAAAAGTGGCCCCTATATATTTATTTATTTATTTATTTAATCTTTATTGTACACAAAGAAAAGAACTTATAGTACAAAAGGCGGACTTAATGCCAGACAGCATTCTCTACCAGTCAACCTTTAGGCAAACAGAGATATTGTGGGCGGTGCTAATAACAAAATATTACATACAATAGAAATAACATAATAAATTTTCATAAACTTACATAAATATATATACATATATACACACAAAAATACATATATAAACAACTAGGAATCCTTCTAGGAACTAGGAATATATAATTTTCTTAATTTAAATTACATGTCCGTCTTTGGGTCACAGGTTAATAGTATACGGGGGCGGTTTAGGGGTTGAACAACGAAACACGGTGTTACTCATACGGCGTTTATTACAGAACTAATTTTACCAAATTACCCACATAATATTTCACTAATTGTTGAGCCTACCCTCAAGTACATATATCACACCCTTACACTTAATATGATATTAATACTTAAAAAACTTAACAGCGAACTACAACTAAACAAAATAGGTAGTGGCCTTTCCACTAATATAAGAGAGGATCACCGTAGTGATCGACCGGTGCTACATGTCGGCGAGGTCTCTGCACTGACGACGGCCCGGGTGGCGGCGGTGGTGACTGGGAGGTTTGAGGGTGGTCCCTCGGACCAGGCCACGCCCATGTCGATACCTGTTGTCGTGCTCTTATTTGATCTACGTGCCTTTTAAACTTAGTCGATAAATCGTTTTCCTTTACCACTAATACCGTCCTAGAACCTATCAAGCTATCCACCTTTCCTTTAAGCCATTTCTCCCCAGAGCTGTAATCTCTAAACCACACGAGGTCCCCTACCCGAAAAGACCGAGCAGTACCGCCCGCCTGCTGCACTTGACGTTCTTGTGCTGCCTCGACACGTTGTTCGAGTCCGCGCGCGGGCCGCAACATGTCCAGTCGGCAGCGTAAGGACCGCCTCTGTAGGAGCATGGCCGGTGTTTGTCCCGTGGTGCTGTGGGGAGTATTTCTGTACGCCATCAAATATTCTTGAAGAGCTTCTTCCACGTTTATGCTATCCCTAACTGCCTTTCTGAGAGCCCTTTTGCATAATTTAACGGCCATCTCGGCTGCGCCGTTTGAGGCCGGATGATATGCCGGTGTAAAAATATGACTGATACCATTATATCGTAGTACGTATGCATGGCAGCGGCTGCGCCCGCGCACCCCGCGATAGGCCTATTCTTATTAAACCAGTGTGCAATTAGCTACGGTGCGTTTCACTCGTGTCCTCACATACCTACCAAGTGGCGGCGATGGCTGGGACTTTTGGGTTAATTTCGGTTTTTAATCACGAAACCCAGGAATGGAGAAGCTACAAAAATCGTCTATCTCAGTGGTTCATAGCCAACGATATTAATGACAACACAGACAAAGCCCAAGTGAAACGTCGAGCTATCTTGATAAGCGCACTCGCCGAATCTACCTACCGGCTAGCAAGCAATTTAGCATTACCGGATTCGTTAGAAGAAAAGGGATATTCGGATGTGGTGAAGATTTTAGATGCACATTTCACACCTAAACGCTGCGGGTACGTTGAGCGATTCCATTTTTATTCGGCCACCCAGCAAGCGGGCGAAGGTCACGTGCAGTGGGCTGCGCGTCTGAAAGGCCTCGCCGCGTACTGCGATTTCAAAAATATGGACGACGCTATTCTCGACAGATTTGTAATGGGCATGCTCCCAGGTCGAGAGCGTGAAAAGCTGTTCACGCAGAATGTCGGCGAGCTCACGTTGTCTAAGGCGATAGACTTGGCGGAGAGCATCAGGGTTGCTCGCACCGGTGGCGCTGCCGCCGGCCCCGCTGGAGCGCCGGTGGCCACAGAGGCCAGCGGCCAGCTGTTCCAGATTGAAAAAGCACCTGCGCGCTCGTCTGCTGCGGCGTCTGATGTACAGTGTTCGGTGTGTGGTAGATTCAAACATAGTGCTACAAAGTGTCGGTTTAGAAATTATAAGTGTAGGAAGTGTCAAACAAAAGGCCATCTAAGTAACATGTGCAAGGCTGTAAAATATATCGAGTCGGAGGAGGTGAACGAAGGTGATGACGGTGAGTTTTTTCATATTCGTACTGAAGATGGGGCACCTATGGTCGAATGTATGAAAGTGAACAACATCTCCATTAAGTTACAAATAGACAGTGGGGCAGCAGTATCGGCTATCTCAGACAAAACTTATAAATGTTATTTTAGCGACGTGCCATTGTTACCCCCAAAGAAAAAACTGTTTGGATATACGCGGGAGTCGTTTACTATTACGGGCGTAATTAATGTACCTATATGTTATGACGGCCAAGAACAATATTTAGATATATATGTGATTCCTAATGGTGGACCCCCAATCCTAGGTCGCGATTTTATTTCGAAATTCCATCTACAATTAGCACGAATTCCCGACGCACCGTTTAATTATTGTACGGATACAGATATGGTACAACAAATCCTATCTGACTATAAGGATATATTTGTAGACCGGCTGGGCTGTTTCAATAAATACAAGATAAATTTAAACTTAAAAGATAACGCAAAACCTGTATTTATTAAAGCTCGTCCGATTGCATTTGCGCTTAAGAGTAAAGTCGAGAACGAAATTGATCGGTTAGTAGGTTTAGGTATTTTGCAACCTATTGAATACTCAGAATTTGCTTCGCCTATAGTGCCCGTGTTGAAGCGGGACGGGTCCGTGCGCATCTGCGCAGACTACTCGCGCACTATCAACAAACAGCTGATCGCCGAGACCTATCCGCTCCCGACAGTAGATGAGTTATTCGCAAAATTACACGGCGGAGTCCAATTTTCGAAGTTAGATATGTCTATGGCCTACAATCAGTTTCCGATAAATGACCCCGATAACATAACCTGTATAAATACCACCCGTGGTTTATATAAGTATAATAGGTTAATATTTGGGCTAACCAGTTCTCCGGCTATCTTTCAGCGTGCCTTGAATACTTTGCTAGCAGGAATAGACGGTGTTCTATGCTTTTTAGACGACGTATTGATAACGGGGCGCGATAAGACAGAACACCTACATAGATTGCACGAAGTACTTACGAGGTTTAAGGACGCCGGTTTAACACTACAACGAGAAAAATGCGAATTTTTCAAAGATGAGATATCATATTTAGGGCATGTTATCAATAAACACGGCATTTCAAAATCGCAAGAAAAGGTAGCAGCAATTAGTAAGGCACCGCGGCCTGAAAATGTGGCTCAGTTGCAGTCCTTTTTAGGTCTAGTTAACTATTATCGTAACTTTGTACCTGACGCATCTAGCATCTTAAGTTCTCTATACGACCTGATAAGGAAAAATGTTAAATGGTCCTGGACGCCTATTCATCAAAATGCATTCGAGACAATTAAGCGGCACTTGTCCTCCGACCAGGTTTTAGCGCACTTTGACCCTTCGGCTAAAATAATAGTTACAGCTGATGCGTCGCCGGTCGGCCTTGGGTGTTTGTTATCACAGATAGGTACTGACGGGATTGAACGGCCAGTGTCTTTCGCATCGCGAGTATTAAAGGATGCTGAAAAAAATTATTCCCAAATTCAGCGGGAAGCAACGGGAATAATTTTTGCTATTAAACGGTTCCATCATTACATTTATGGTAGATCACAGCCGTTTGTCCTCCGAACGGACCACAAACCGTTACTATCTATATTCGGGCCACAAAAAGGCATTCCGGAGGTAACGGCGAATCGGCTACAGAGGTACGCAATTTTTTTATCGGCGTACAATTACGTTATTGAATATGTACGAAGTGAAAATAATAGTGCAGATTATCTCTCGCGCGCGCCGCTTGCACTTAGTAACAGCACGTTATCGCAAGGCTGTGACGTCACCAAGGGTCAGGAATTCGACGACCGCGCGGCGTATGTAAACTTTGTAGTAGATGGATGTTTACCTTTAACAGTTGAAGATTTACGCCGCGAAACATTAAAGGATATACAACTGCAAAAGGTATGCGAATTTGTTAGGACCGGTTGGCCGAAAAAATTAGCGATATCTATTTAAAACCGTATCATTTATGCAGAAACGAATTGTCAGTCGAAAATGGGTGCTTAATGAGAGGGCACAAAGTTGTTATACCAATGGCGCTTAGGGAACAGGTTTTACATGAAGTTCATAGTTCACATCTAGGAATAGTTAAGTGTAAATCTGAAATTCGTTCAAAATTTTGGTTTCCTGGTGTGGACCAAGCAATTGAGAGAATTGTTGGCGCTTGTAACGTATGTATCCAGCTGCGTCCTTCGCCGCCGCGAGTGACGATAGCGCCTTGGCCATATCCTGAGTACGCGTTTCAAAGGTTACATATCGATTTTCTCGGTCCAATAAATAACCACTCATACTTTGTTATAGTGGATGCCTACAGCAAATGGGTCGAGTGCTTCGATATGAAATCAAACACAACAACGCATAGTGTTATTGAGAAACTCTGCGAAGTTATGTCTCGATTCGGCACCCCCCAATGTATAGTGAGTGACAATGGCACGGCGTTTACGTCAGACGATTTTAAACAATTTTGTTTGCTAAACAATATACAACATTTAACGAGCGCACCATATCAACCAGCTAGCAATGGGCAAGTTGAGACATATGTAAAAGTGGTGAAAAAGGGTATTAAATCGCTACTTATGTCAAATGTTCCCGATGCAAAAGTAAATTGTAAATTAATGAAGTATTTATTTGACTACAGAAACTCTATTCATTCGACCATCGGTACTTCACCCGCTCAATTAGTGTTCGGAAAAAAGTTAAAGTCCAGATTAGACTTATTAACCACCGCACACTCACCACCATCATCATTCACCGCCTCCGCCTCGTCCGTTAAAGATAAACAGTCCTCACAGGTTAATTATCACGGAGGCGCTGAGAGAACTGATTTTAATATCGAGGACCAGATATTATATAAAAAATATATAAATAAAAATAGATTTAATTGGATAAGAGGAAAAATAACAAAAAAACTAGGTCAAAGGTTGTACCTAATAGAAGATCAAGAAACTCGTCACGTTATAAAAAAGCATATCAATCAAATCGTTTTATACAAAGGGATGCCAACCAATTCACCCACTACAGAATGTACGGTGCCCACTAGACAGCTGGCGCCGACCGCACAGGAGCCCACCATATTCCTGCCCGTACCGGGCCCAGCAGCCTCCACCAGTGTCAGCGCGACATCCACGACGCCTCCCGGAGAACCTGATGGCTTGGATACTCTTCATCCAGCGGAGAGGGAAGAGGGTGATAGTAGGCACCCAGAGGGCCAGAACCCCCAGACATCAGAGAACGTGGATGATCATCTTGTCTTCGCCTCCCCGGAGGCCCAGTCACCTCAACAACCCGGAAACTCAGATCCTCAAGGCACGAGTGACCTAAGACCCTTGCCACCACGGCAAGCTAGACTTAATTTAGATTTGAAGAAATACTTTTAAGATATTGTTAAATAAAGGTGGAGGGATATAGTACGTATGCATGGCAGCGGCTGCGCCCGCGCACCCCGCGATAGGCCTATTCTTATTAAACCAGTGTGCAATTAGCTACGGTGCGTTTCACTCGTGTCCTCACATACCTACCATATCGCATGAACGTGTCCACCTCCTTGCTGGTAAATGGAGGGCCATTGTCCGAAACTACCTGCTTAGGAACGCCAAAACGTGCAAAAATCTCCCTTAGCACTTTTAAAACCGCCGCTCCTGTAGTTGTTGTCATTAGGAAGGCCTCTATCCACTTAGAAGATGCATCTATTAAAATCAGAAAAATTTTACCTTGCCACGGACCCAAAAAATCGATATGCACCCGCGTCCATACCTCGCCGGGGTACTCCCACGGCTTGACAGGCGCGCGCGGCGGCGCCGGCGCCTCCGCCGCGCACGTGTGGCAGCCCGCGCAGCATGCCTCAATGTCGGCATCGATGCCGGGCCACCACACGTAACTCCGGGCCACGGCCTTCATTTTTACTATTCCTAAGTGGCCCACGTGTAGTTCCTGAAGGATTTGTTCTCTAAACACAGGGGGAATAATAATTCTGTAACCCCACATAAGGCAACCTGCGTCTAAATATAACTCATTCTTTCTTATGAAATAGGGTTGCAAATCGATGTGCGAGTTGTGAGATGGCCACCCGGACTGTACGTATAAAATGATTTTGCTCAATACCATATCTTTTTTTACCTCTTCACAAACCTGTTTGTGAGTGATAGGTAAAAAATTATTAACGTAGTTAATATATGTGCACTCTGGCCGTTTCTCCCCAACGACCCCCTCGCGCGGTAACCTTGACAATGCATCGGCGCCATTTTGACTGGTATTCACATACTGTATATCATAGTCATAGCCCGATAAAATCACTGCCCACCTTTGCATTCTCGAAGCTGCCATCACTGGTATACCAGACTTGTACACCGGTCAAATCTTACATGAAAATCGGCTAAAAAAACAAAGTGTGATGTAAAGCTGGATTTTTGGTATGTTATTTGGAGTCCTTGGGGGAATGTAAGACTATATTTTGCAAGCAAAAAAAAAGTGTGCTAACTTCGTAATTTAAAAAAAAAGTAAAAAAATCGGACTTTTTTTTGGTTTTTATTTTTTTATTAAAAAACTATGCGTTTTTGGTCAAAAGTTGCTGTGTAATGTTGAAAGCGCATTAAATTTCAAACAGTTTGACATCTTTTTTATCAATGTCCGTCAAATAGTTTTCGAGATATGAAGCGTCAAAAAAGGTTAATTTTTGACGCATTTATAAAATGTAGCGTTTTGCCAATATTTTTAGACAAATATCTGCAAAATACTTCATGATATGATATATATTGCAATATAACATTGTATAAAATTTATTTTGCTTTAGTTTTAGTGTAAATAAAGGTCAGTAAGACAAATAGTTACTTTGGTAAACAAAAAAAAATCTATAAATAGAGAAGCCAAGAGTCTGGTAGATTGGTTAAGGTAAAATAGTTTACGTTAAAAGTTTTAGGTTGAAAGTGCTATATATTCGATCTTACTTTCTTTGATATCCGTTTATCTGAAAAAATTGTCTAAGATAACTTTGCATCGATTTGACTATTACTAATGAAGAAATAAAATACAGTAAAATTTTGAAGTTTAGTAAATTAGAAAAATAAAACAGAATTAGTTACATTTTACTTTTTCCTTTTTGAGGGTCCTGGTTCTGCATCTTGATGGCACAACTCCTTTAGTGATAGAAAGTCCACTTGAGTTGTATTTGACCACCAATTGCTGTGGAATAAACTACGGGAACGGAAAGCGCCCACGCCAATTATTAAGATACTGGAGAAGTGGTATTCCCAGCAGAAGAACGTAGTAAGATGGAAGTCAACTCTGTCCACAGCCAGCGGGCTAAACTGTGGCGTGAGACAAGGAGGCAGTATGTTTCCGGCTCTCTTCAGCGTGTACATGGATGGGCTGTCGCAGGCTTTGATCAGTACCGAGGTTGGCTGCTCCATCAATGGGCAAATGATAAATCACATCGCATATGCAGACGATATGGTCCTACTAGCACCATCTGTGGGAGCTATGCGTAAGTTACTTGCAGAATGCGAGAGATACGCCAGCCAGCATAACATGAGATACAACCCGGACAAGTCTGAATTTATGCTCATGGAGGCAGCACATATGCCCACACATGTACCACCTCTTTTGCTTGATGGAGTTCAATTGCGGAGAGTACACGAAGTCAAATATCTTGGCCACATCTTGTTGTCCAGTTTAAAAGACCAGGAGGACATAGAAAGGCAGAGGCGAGCCACCGTAGTAAGGGCAAACATGTTGGCTAGAAGATTCGCCAAATGTAGTGACAGCGTAAAAAGACAGCTGTGCCTCAGTTTTTGTACAAGCGTGTATACTGTCGAGTTATGGTCCGACTACACCTGCGCGGCGGTGAGAGACCTGCGCGTGCAATACAACACATATAGTACTGTTAGCTACAATGTCTGCAAACTGCTGACGAGGCAACGCGACCACCCGACGGGACCCCTTCCTCAGCCTGCGAGGACCGAAACTCTGCCTATTTGGCCGTAGACGCTCGCTCGATTAACATCTTACAAACTTAAATACTAGCTCTCAGATTTTTAATCATAAATTTAATTCAAATATTGAAAATGTACTTGTAATCGTATTTTCTTTAATTAAATTGTATTTAATTTTGGTTTCATATTTCATTTTAATGAATAATCGACTGATTTAACTAAAGTTCCTCCCTAAGAACTAATAGTACTATGTACTGATATTTCGTTAAACGGAGAATACTATGATTCGGGCACGTCCACGACAACGCTCGTGAGATTGCATCGATGTTATTAACCCTCAGTGATATGCTTTAAAAACCAGTCCGTACAAGAACAATTTCGGAACAATCTGATTTAATTAATGAGGGTTTTCTACTCGTAAATATTTTTTTCCGCCAAGCGGCGATCCTGAGGTTTTTCTGACCGTAAACTTAACTTACTAAATAAATGTTGATTTGATATACGCAAATATGTGTCTGAGTAATACTTGAACAGCCCCCAAATAATAATAATTCGTTCTCCGCTACGCCTCCTGTAAATATATGTAAACTATCCCATTTGGCCATTACCAATTATAATCCTATTTTTTAAATAACTGGCACTCTTTTGGTCTTATTGAAATTTTCTACATTTTCCTTTTACAATTTATGTAATAGCCTGAGTTGTTTTGCTGATATCTGTCTCAAAATATTAGCAAAACGAATATTTTCATAGAAAGGGGAAAAATGCTCTTTTTTTGACGCTTCATATCTCAAAAAATATTTGACGGACATTGATAAAAAAGATGTCAAACTGTTTGGAATTTAATGCGCTTTCAACATTACAAAGCAACTTTTGACCAAAAATGCATAGTTTTTTAATAAAACGGCAAAAACCAAAAAAGTCTGATTTTTTTACTTTTTTTTTTAAATTACGAAGTTAGCACATCATTTTTTTGCTTGCAAAATATAGTCCTACATTCCCCCAAGGACCCCAAATAACATACCAAAAATGCAGCTTTACATCACACTTTGTTTTTTTATTCCTCTTTTTGACCAGTGTATTGGGCCCAAAAATAGAAACGAGAGGTTTATGATCTGTTTTAAGAAGGAATTTGCGACCATATAAATATTGGTGAAATTTTTTTATACTGAATATTATAGCTAAAGCCTCTCTATCAATTTGGGAGTATCCGCGCTCGGCCGCGTTAAGCACCCGCGAGGCATACGCAATTGGTCTTTCACTTCCATCCGACATCAGATGGGAAATGACCCCAGCTACCCCCACGCTACTCGCATCTGTAGTGAGTACCACTGGTAACTCCGGAGAATAGTGTACCAATACTGTACTACTAGCCAATATTTTTTTTACATTAAAAAAGCTTCTCTGCATTTCTCGCACCACTCAAACTTAGCACCTTTTTTTAGTAATGCATAAAGAGGTGCCAATATGGAACTTATGTTTTTTACGAATTTAGCGTAATACATGACCATACCTAAAAAGGCACGCAGTTCTGTTACGCAAGTAGGGGTCGGTACCTGTTCAATGGCCTTAATTTTGTCCGGATTTGTATGGATGCCCTCTTTATCTACTACATACCCCAAGTAAGTGACCGACTTAGCGAAAAATTGACACTTTTCTTTTTTAATTTTTAAGCCGAATTTTTGTAACCTATCTAAAACTTTATGCAAAGTTTCCAAGTGCTCTTGGTCGTTCGTACCTGTTATGATAACGTCATCTAAGAACACTCCTACTCTAGGAAGATCGGCAAACATCTGTTCCAATTTCCGCTGAAAAATACCAGGACTTGATGATAACCCATATATTAACCTATTATATCTGTACAACCCTTTGTGTGTGTTAATAACTGTAAAAGCTCTCGAGCGCTCATCTAGGACAAACTGAGCATATGCCTGGGACAAATCAATTTTAGTAAACTTTTCTCCTCCATTTAACTTGGTTAATAAGTCCTCTACTCTAGGTAATGGAAAACGATCTACCTCCAGGCACTTATTAAGAGTAGACTTAAAATCTCCACATACCCTAATGGTCCCGTCCGTCTCGACTACGGGTACTATCGGCGTGGCCCAGTCCGACGAATCCACCGGCGTAATAACGCCGTCGCGCTCCAGCTGGTCCAGCGCGCGCTCCACCGGCTCGCGCAGTGCGTACGCCAGCGGTCGCGCGCGCAGGAACACGGGCCGCGCGCCCTCGCGCACCCGCAGACTCACCTCGCCACCCGTGTACCGCCCGAGCCCCTCCGCAAATACTTCACTGTATCTGGAATTAAGTTCACTCAAATTAAATTGTGCAGCGACCTCGACGTCATAACATGATAATTCATCTAATTTGAACCCTAACGCACGTAGCCATATCCTTCCTAATAACGGTCCCTTGCCTCGATTTACTACAAACAAGTCCAATCGTTGACAAATATTTTTAAACTTTACATTTACCGTAATTTTGCCCATGGGCTTCCTTTTCTCTTCGGTATAATAACACATAACAATACCACTATCTTGCAGGGGAATATGGGAAAACAATTTTAAATACAAGTCCCCATTTATACAAGAAATAGGACACCCGTATCCGCTTCCATTTCTATTATTTTCCCCTCTACTTGTATTGGCAACATGAAAGGTTTACTTTGTGCAATATCGTTAATATTAAAAACATTAAAAGGTACCTCGTCGCTAAAATCGCTATCCGCTTCGTCTTTAATTTCATTTCTGTACGTACTAACGCTCATCTGTAGTCTGGGACACATCCTTTTTAGATGCCCTGGATGATTGCATACGCGACAGACGTAATTAGCAAATTTACAACTCGATGAGTCATGGGGCCGTCCACATACACTACATTCTGCCCCCGACGACGTCGCTTGTTCAGTCCGGCGTTTCTCTCGATGACCCTGACCCTGGCGCTTAGACCCCGAAAGATGTGACTCGCTGTTGCCAGGCTGCCGCGTATCCTTGCTGTTTGATCCCCGGTATGACGTCATCGCCCTCTTGCCGCGCCACGATTGCCCCGATACCGCATGACAAGCACTCGCTGTGCTCGGATTGCCTTCTATGCCTTTAGCCCGACCATCCACTGCCGCCGCATTTGACTGCGCTGCCTCCATCGCTACCGCCAGTTGTAATGCCTGGTCGAACGAAATATCATCCTCGGTAAACAAACGCTGCCGTATTGTTTCATCACAAAGTCCGCACACCAGCTGATCTCTCAAATTTTCTTTCAGTTCCGCCCCAAAGACGCAATGCTTTGCTAACTTTTTGAGTTCTGCAACAAAATCCGCCACAGATTCGCCCTCTTTTTTTTTCCTGTTACGAAAACGGTACCGCTCTGCTAACAAACTCGGTTTCGGTTGCAAATGGCTGCTCATCACTTTCACTAACTCGGCGAACTTTTTACTAGCTGGCTTATCTGGTGTACAAAGGGTAACTAACAGTTCGTAAGCCTGATTTCCCATAACAGTTATTAACGTAGGCACTTTGTGATCCTCCTTTGTTTCATTGACCACCAAATACTGTTCCAACCGCTCCACGTAAGTCGACCAGCTGTCCGACTCGATATTAAACACTTCTATTTTACCGATAGGCATATTAATGTTGTTAATGACACTGTCACACTTCGCGTAGACTCGAAATCGTCGCCAATATAGTATACGGGGGCGGTTTAGGGGTTGAACAACGAAACACGGTGTTACTCATACGGCGTTTATTACAGAACTAATTTTATATTGATTTAAACTAACACGATCTTCACTCATATTATTAAATTAAAACGGAATACAGGAAGCCTACTCACACAGATAGATACCTCAATGCTCAGTCTCACCACCACCCTCGTCACCTAATGTCCGTCGTTAATTCCCTAAAGAACAGAGCACATGACCTTTGTGACCCTGAATTTTTAGAGAGTGAGATGTCACACATTCAGGAGGTTCTTAGAAAGAATGGGTACAGGGTGGATTGTCGGCAACCAAGACGAACGCCTGCGAAGAAGCATCCGAATGTTGCAAGACGACCGGCATTTATGCCCTATGTGAAGGGAGTGACAGACAAGGTTGGTACCATACTAAAGAAGTATTCGATACAGACTGTGTACATGCCGTTGTCGAAGGTGGCGGGGCAACTAAGGTCAGCAAAGGATGTTATTCCATATCAGACGCCAGGCGTTTATAAGATTGACTGTAGCTGTGGTAGTTCTTATATTGGAGAAACCAAACGCACCATAGGGGAAAGGGTCAAAGAACATATCGCGGCGGTCAAAAAACGACAAATAAATAAGTCTGCGGTTGCCGAGCATTTGCTAGAGTCAGGACCGAACCACTGGATTGAACTGCATAATCCCAAAGTCCTTTCAACTGAACGTCTTTACTATAGCAGGAAAGTACGTGAAGCGATTGAAATCAGGAAACATCGTAATTTCAATCAAAATGAAGGGCAAGGGATTTCATCTTCGTGGAATCCAGTGATTAGCAAGTGTAAACGTGAGAAAACTTCCCGTCTCATACCATCGGATGTCGTGAGTGTTGTATGTAGGCAGAGTGGCAACCCTAGCGTAAAAGTGACTGATGACAATCAAGTGCGGGTAGTTCGAAAAACTCGTACAGCTAGAAGATGTTGATACAACTTCCAGCCAGTCTACCCGTGACCACGGACGTAATGTCATGTCCGAAACGTCGGGTTAAATATAAAACGTAAGTTTTACGCGATTAAGTCCCGTTTTAATTTAGAACTAATTTTACCAAATTACCCACATAATATTTCACTAATTGTTGAGCGTACCCTCAAGTACATATATCACACATATGTGTGCCATATTTCAAGTTAATCGGTTCAGTAGTTTTGGAGAGAATTAGCTGTGGCAGACAGACGAGTGATCCTATAAGGGTTTCGTTTTTCCTTTCCCTTTTTTTGAAATCCGTGGAAAAAAAATTGCCCGTAACATGTAAACATGTAAAAATTCTACCGCTATGCGTGTTAAAACTTGAATGTCCTATCCTTCTTTTACATTGCAACTATTTCAAGCGTATTGCATTGCAAAATAGAAAAACCAATCTTCATAGTTAGGGGGCGTCCATTAATCTCGCCATACGTTTTTGGCTGATCTTTGGTGATATTTTCATGTTTTTGCTAACTTAAGTAGACTTTATTTATAAGTACACGTGATGAGGGCAAACTAAAAAATCTTTGAGAAGTAAAAAACCCAACTGTAAACTTACCCGTATTATTAAAACTCACCTCAGGTTTTGATAGTCTGGTTATGTAAAAGTTGATACATTAAAAACATAGGTCAGAAATATGACTATGTTTACTAACTATACTAGTGTATCACACAGGAACAAAACAATACACGTGATATGTTCCTAAATGCATGCTGTTCTTATAAAAACACAAAAATCACCATATGTATGCCTTTCAGCCCCTCTAGCATAACTTGCCTTGTCGCGCGCGAGTCCATACTTTTACAAGTTTGCACAGCCATCAAATACCGCAATGTAATAAAACTCGTATGCGAGTTCTCGTACCGTCTAAATAGGCCCTAAGTCGCGCTTGATGTATGGACTCGCGCGCGACAAGGCAAGTAGTGCTAAAGGGTCAGATTTAAGGAGTTCCCTCGATTTCTCCAGGATCTCATCATCAGAACTGGGTTCTGATAAAAATGGGACCAACCTGTATCTATGCAGATACATTCAATAAAAAAATTAAAATCGGTCCAGTAACGACGGAGATACCGTGGAACAAACATTAAAAAAAAACAGGCACATAGAGAACCACCTTCCTTGAGATTTGGGGCGGCGGTTAAAAATGGGAGTTGAAGGTGTTCTATTTTGCGATTTGCAGCGTCGATCCCAGTTCAGTGACAAGTGCTGCGCGCGTTTCCCGCGAGAGGATTGCCGGATTTCCCGCCAGTTTCCCAAGCGATGCTGTGTAACTCGGACGGTTGCGAGGGAAAGAACGCATAGTTTTATCGGGGTATTTTACAGTACAGTAACGTTTACTACGACGATAAATAAATTGAGCTACATATTATATACGTGCCAAAATCTCGATGAACTAATCTTTTAAAAGTTTGAATAAGGTAAGCTTTTTTTCCTTGTCAATGTTACTTATAGGTACTTAGGTACTATAAAACAACTTATGACTCCTATGAGACTCACCATATCTTTGTTATTCATTATAGCTTTGGCTTGTATTATATGTATTAATAATAGTATATGTGCAACAAGGGGAGGAAGTTGAATATTACTAACGAGAGTAAGTACTAAAGACTCGAGTTAGTAATATTCATACTCCCCGAGTTACACACAATGTTTTTCATGACAGTTGCAATGTAAAAAATATGTAAATAGATGTAAAAAAGAAGTACGGTACAAGAAATTTCATTATTCCCTTGGGAGAACGATTTTTCTATAACTCACGCTCCGCCTGCGGTAATAGCACATTTAAAGCGCGGGTGTGATGAAAAAGTATATTACCAATTACTATTGAGACAATATTTTTATTTATATATTAGGAAAATTTTGTATGACATGTTTATTTAGTATTGAAAATGTCATAGATAAGTGGAGGAATAATATTTTCAAATGTTAATGGCAAAGCGACGTTCAAATTGAAAAAAAAAACAAAATACAAAATAATATATAAACATACAAATGTTACAATCATGTAGGCTTTTTTAAAAGGAGGTAATCTAACATAGTTATTTAACTTAATCAAATATAAATAAAAAAATGACTTTACAAAAACTTTCTAACAAGAAAAATATTGTCAGCAATGTACAGCACAGACACTAATGTCAAGTAAACGTTTGCGTGTATCAATAATGATACACGCAAACGTTTGCTAATGAAATTAAATAAATACCCGCATGGTAATACACTGCATACTCGTATGTATATGATGCCAGGCGCTTTTCTGACATAGCGAATTGATATAATTATAAATATTTTAATATCCTTTATATGTCACAAGAAATGAACCGCTTTGCGTATTAGTGCGAGCAAAAAGCACCATCTGGACCTACTGAAAAAAAAATGTATGGGGCAAAAAGGTGAAGAATAAAACGTAATTCTTGTCATATGCATAATTTTATTACTTCTTGTCGAGCTGGTTACAAATTAAGTATTTTTCTTATACATACCAAAGACATACATAACTGCGTATAGACAGATAAAGTACATACATACATACATACATATAATCACGCCTGTATCCCATAAAGGGGTAGGCAGAACACATGAAACCACTAAAGCTTCAGTGCCACTCTTGGCAAATAAGGGGTTGAAAGAAAACGAAACTGTGACATTGCAGTGACAGGTTGCCAGCCTCTCGCCTACGCCACAATTTAACCCATATCCCATAGTCGCCTTCTACGACACCCACGGGAAGAAAGGGGGTGGTGAAATTCTTAACCCGTCACCACACAGGCAACACAGACAGATAAAGTCTAAGAAAAAAACGTTCCTCGGTACCATACAGAAAAAGGTACGGTGGCCTAGATGGCATTACACCTTTGGGGTACGCTCAGCTAGATGGCGCTAATATTAATATTTGACATTTTAACAGATATCAAGCTAAGAATATGGGCCAAATTGTCAAAACTGAGGTTCTAAAGTTTTAAGCCTGTGTCAAGAGATGGCAGTCTGTGCACTGTGATTACACATTTTACTTCGACAGTAACTCTCTATAATACTCGATCCTCTTTGTACATACTTACATGATCTGTAAAAATGAAATTAAATTTGAACAAACTAAATTAAAGCAGCCTCACAGTATAAACTGAAATAGATACCTGACCTGACCTGACTGACTGAAATAGATCCACGAAAGAAAAAACGAGAAGGCCCACTGGTGGCCGAGCCGGGAATCGAACCCGAGTCTTCAGCTTACGCGGCTAATGTCTTTACTAGTCGTGCGTATTTTCTTTCGTGTATGATATCTATTTCTGTTTATAATTTATATATACATAGTACTCATGGTAGTCCTAGTGTGTCTACTTGAAAAAGAACAAATTAAAAAAATATTAATAAAATAATTTGATTTGTTCCCTAGTTGTCCAGCCTCTCATTAATTAATTACTTACAATTTAGATGGCTGGCAATCCTCAACTGTCCGTTTCTCCAGAAAGGCTGGCAGTCCTAAACTGTAGAATGAATTGTCGCCAGCGGTATTTCCGGACCGATACGACCTTCAAACCTTCAAGAAAAGAGCGTACACCCATCTTAAAGGCCGGCAACGCACCTTCAACACTTCTGGTATTTCGGGTATCCATGGGCAGCAGTGATCGCTTACCATTAGGCGACCTTTCTGCTCGTTTGCCTCCTAACCCATAAAAAAATTCTCTAATCAAATAATTGTTCTACTCAATAGGGACAATAGTAACTATACACTACAGTTACTGTAGTTCTTGTAGTTGTCTGACCCGAATGAGCCCACTGCAAATTCTGCGGAACCCACCTCAGCTTTTGCAACACAGTCCGCCTAGCATTTATCTGTTAACTTCTATAAACGATGTTTGATGGATAAAATATTTCCTAATCCGGAAGGTCGCTTAGGTAAAGATCCCACTCAGGAAGTGACGAAAAAAATAAGTATGTTGACTAAAAATTGATTCGGCAACGAGAGCCCAAGGATTTTTTGTTGGAATTATGAGTTTTTTTTTAATTTTGTACTTAGAGATGGGTTAGGTTAGGATCTGTAAGACCTAGGTTTTTGTGATCTACGAGACATACCTACAAGCCTGTAGGTACTAATGAGAAGTGGTTAGAAATTAGATAATTGTAGGATATCTGGGCTCCCGTACTAAAAGGGAAGTGCTATGATTTATTTTTATATGAGTTTGACGTGAAAAAGCAGAAAACGACGTATCCATTATTTTTTCATGTTCTCTATCATATACTAAATCTGTAATTTTTCATTATTAAATACAATAAAAAAAAATTACCACTACACCCAAAACCCGTACAATAAAAACAAAATAAATAATAGAGAGCAGCGCAGGCTTCGTCAAGTGAAAATTTGTCATCAACATACAAATGAAGTTATCCGCAACATGCCACCCCGGACCCTAGTTGGTTTAAAAGTTCCCATAACACTGGCCGCGTTACCCCGTTGTACAGCCAGGGAAGTTTGTTGGACCCAGAATGAGGATCGCGACCCCTGGGGGCCGATTTTTGAGTCTCACGGCGTTCGAATTCAGAAAATTGTCACTGAAAATAATAGGCAATTCACCGTTTTCAACCGGTATTTTAGTGACAGTGAGACTCAAAAATCGGCCCCCTGATCCTGCCGCCGACCCAATTCCCACAGAAACTCCTCCGCAACCTAAGGCCCGGCAGTCTCCACTGCAACTGGTATAAAATCATACGTTGTTGGTTCCAAGACAGAGTGCTTCTGCTTCGCCGCATACTCGGCAACCGCACCAGCAGCACTGATGGTGCGACTTAGATAGAACGGTGCAAAAGTGCTAACGCACGTTGCGTCCCATAAGTAGAGTCATTACCCAGCATGATCTGTAATTCATTATGAACATGATTGAACAAAGTCTCTCTGAAGAAATAAGAGGGTTTGGTCACTTTCAAAGGTCAGTTTTGCAAAGTATTAACAACGGAATCAACAGAGCCTATACCAGATGGTGTGGTGAAAAGCTTATTTAACCACATAAACCCTATTTATGTTATATGATAGCCATCTATTGCATAGCAAAAAGCGTTTTTGGTATTCTGATAAACTGTTCTTTGCTTGTGAAAAAATAATATTTCGCGAAACCCCAAATGGCACTGCATATGCTACGACAGACCTACAAGTTTGTATGGAGAAGCGTCTCTTGGCTAATGGATTTCCGCCCGTATTGTTTATTTATTTCCCATGGAGCTGATGCAGATGGTAGACATTATTTTCAGGATCTACAGTCGCGCTCATCCCATTTATTCTTATAAACGTCTAAGTTATACACATATACAATTGTATGTTACGTGGGCTATACTGAAAGTTTCTGGATTCTGATAAATAAGACTACACAAGTACACATGATGTTTATTATATATTTATTGTTTTTCAAAGTATATACCTTTACTATTTACACACTTTTTCATTCGTTGGAATCATTGTGAAAAGCAGTGGATCCAGTCTTCTTTAGGGACCTCTTCGATGGCTTCGCGGAAGGCATTCACTGCCATTTCAGGGCTAGTAAATCGCGAACCTCTAAGTTTATCTTTAACTTTTGGAAATAAGAAGAAATCGCATGGTGCTAGGTCGGGGCTGTATGGCGGATGAGTCGTTAATTTTACGTTTGAGAACTTTAAAAACGCATTAGTTGCCTTAGCGGAATGTGTCGACGCGTTGTCGTGGTGAAGGACTATTTTGCTAAGGGGACGCTTTTCACGAATTTTGTCGAACACGCTGGGCAAACACGTATGTACATACCAGTCTGAAGTTCTTTGGTTTTCAAGCGGTATAGTGGTGTAATGCCCTAATTTTCCGAAAAAAGAAGCAACCATTTTTTTACCAGTGCTTCGGCTTTTTTTAACTTTCATCGGCAACTCTTCAAAAGGAAAGACCCATTTCGCCGACTGACTTTTCCTTTGCGGTTCAAAACAGTACACCCATGTTTCGTCATCAGTCACGATATTATACACAGCCGTTGATTGCCCTCCGTCAATTTTTTTTATCATTTTACGGCACCACTCTACACGCAGTCCTTTCTGGTCTTCTGATAAATCATGAGGTATCCATCGAGTGCATAATTTCCGAACCTTCAGATATAAATGTAATATCTTTTGGACCTGACTCATTCCTATGCCTAAGATATTGCGAATCTGCTGACACGTATTTTTTTTTGTCAGTGATAATTAGTTCTCGTACAGCCTCAATATTAATATCAGTAACCGCGGTCACCGGCCGGCCTTCACGTTCATCGTCATGGAGATGATCACGTCCATGTCTAAATTCACTAAACCACGAATAGACAGAGCTACGACATGGGGCTTCATCACCAAATGCTAATTGAAGTCTTTGACAACTCTCTTGCTGACTTAAGCCACATCGAAAATCGTAAAAAATCAAGCTTCGATAATTTTCACGGGTTAAGTTCATTGCGACGGCGACAAACAAATTGCAACCGACGTCACGATGAAAAAACAAATGACAATCTCACAAATAAAACGGCTACATACTACCAGAGAGTTCTTTTTTTAAATTGTATAATTGTTTTTTTACTTTCTCTTTTATAAGTGGCCAATTCCAGAGACTTTCAATATGCCCGAAGCATTGGTACGATGACGCTTGTCTGCCACACTTAATACTTCTTATGGAATTTTACTGCTAAGCCATTGGCCCTCAAAATTATGTTTGAAACGACGATTGCACGGAAAATTTGGTGACATTTCCAAAATTCATACCCAAGTCTCTTTTATACGGTCCAGTGGCAATTTTTTTTTATTTCATGTCTTGCAGTTTTGATTCCTTTCTCAGTTTTTCAAGGAATAGAATAAAAGTGGGCCTGGATGGTATGCGTGACTTGATTCGACGATGCCACGCTTCAACCGCATTCGTAGTGCGATGCATTTCATTTGCACAACTAATCATTGGTAAGTTTATCCACTGTTTGTGTACATATTTCTGAAATTTTCTCATCACATTTGAATCCGTAGAAACCTGTAGTATGGTTAGCCATGCGTCGCCAAGATGTCGTACGGGTAGTAATGGCAAAGGGTATAGCAGGATAAGCTAAGAAAAATTGCCCCCTGCGTTTTTGGGTCGACACTATAATCTAATGATGACTTTTGAAGAGGTAATACCCTGCACAAAGTTTCATCCCCCTGTTGCCCCCTGGGGGTGAAAAATACCCGATTAACCCCAAAACTGTTTTATTTATTTTCCCCGAAACTACAAAAATTACTAATTCCAAATTTTGTACAAACATTAATGGCACTAAAAGCTATGTGTAAAAAAAATATGACCCTTCTAACCATAAACATTCTTTAAAAAAAATTGAACAAATTTTTTAATCACTCTGTATAACAAGTTCGGCTCTTGGTACAAACACCATATTTTTTTTAAATATGAACCAATTTATATTGTACATCATACAAAAGTTTCATTGACCTAGTCCAGAAGGAACATTACGAAAATAATATGAATTGGCTCTTTGGTGCCTTGAATTAGTAACTTTTGTAGTTTCGGAGAAAATAAATAAAACAGTTTTGGTGTTAATCGGGTATTTTCCACCCCCAGGGGGTAACAGGGGATGAAACTTTGTGCAGTTATGAAACTTTGTTAACTCCTTAGCTTTCTTCCAGATTGCTTTGTTGAAATGAAAGTAACATCCCGATAATTGTGACTCTGGAAACACGCTTTTAAAAGCAGTGTATTGGGCTTTTTCATAATCGCTTTTATAAGACGTTATTTGAACATGCAATTAAAATTTTATTATATTAAAGAGCCTTTCGTACGTCACTTTGCGTTTATCGGGGAGTAAAGCGTAAAGAACAGGCACAATATTAGTAGCTTCTTCACTGCTGCCCACATCGATATGTATAGAAAAAAGTTGGACAAAAGGTTTGGGCACTCTTTTGAATGTACCGTCGCCATAAAAACTTTTGTCCGTTTGTCTTTTCATGATTTTTAGGCTTTGTGCTGAGGAAAAGATCAACATTTTATTATCTTCAGTACCATCGTCAGATACCAGAAATCCATTACCCAAAATTTCTGGCACTTTAACTTCATTTAAATTTCTAGTCTCCGTTTTTGACACGCCCAAAAAAGCTCTTCTCCGTCTATATAATGTATCTTTTTTTGAGTCGTAACACGGTATCTGACTCACTGTACGTTCAGAACGATCATGAAAGGCTTCAGCCATATTTTTTTCAAATATTTCCTTTACGGGGTCGAAACTCCTGCATACGTTTTTCTTGCACTCGTCAATAACAGTTTCAATTTCGTTGTTTGTGTAGTTCTTTCTACAACTATGCGACGATCTTGTTAAAACTGTGTTTCGCTTTTTATTGAGTTTTATTGATGCACTGCATTCAGTTCTGTTGGCACAACACCATAAGGATGAAGAATCTGTTGGGTTTATTTTGTTTAAATTATATCTCTTATAACCATTTCCTTTGTGATTCTATAAAAACTAATTCAGAACGTTGGTGCTTCGCACTATTGCTTGGCCCTCCGTTATCCATATTGCAATCATCGATATTACAACATTTCCGCGAACATAGTTATTGAGCTGTACGACATTAGCTGTCATTACATACTTTTTATCAATAAGTTGCCTCTTTATAAGATACCAGTTAGTCATGAAAGAGATTTCATGCAAAATGTACGAGTATATTTTATATATAGGTATGATATGAAGAAATATTGTAGATACACAGCAGTGTGCCCGGGTGAAGTTCAAAAAAAGTCCGAGTGACCCTACAACCATATTTATTTATTTATTTACGCTTTATTTATTAAGAAATTGTTAAGCGCTAGTGGCCTAGTGGTAAGAGCGTGCGACTTTCGATCCGGAGGTCGCGGGTTCGAACCCCGGCTCGTACCAATGAGTTTTTCGGAACTTATGTGCGAAATATCATTTGATATTTGCCAGTCGCTTGAGGAAACCGGATTAATCCCAATAAGGCCTAGTTACCCTCCGGGTTGGAAGGTCTGATGGCAGTCGCTTTCGTAAAACTAGTGCGTACGTCAAATCTTGGGATTAGTTGTCAACGCGGACCCCAGGCTCCCATGAGCAGTGGCAAATGCCGGCATAACGCAAGGAGGATGATGATATTAAGAAATTGTTCATGGTTACGGAACGGTTCAGGTTATTTACAATGGAAAAGGGCCTGGCCGGACTGCCATGGTAAAATCGCCCCTGGCTAAATATGGAATATTGATATGCAGAATTATTCATATTGTTACTACATGTACTACTACTGGATATTATGCCTCAAACTGTTTCCGTTTACGAAAACCGTTTCCGTTTACGTAAGCATTTAAGGAAAAAACTTATCATTCATTAAAGAAAATTTCAGAAAGGAGCAACTTTCGTGACGGATTGCGCGAAAATTATAAGTGCTAGCACTAAAGTGTTAATGAGATTTGTAGTAAATTCATTAAGGATTACTTCGTTCCTACACGCTTTTTCTGTATCTACATCGGTTTTGTCAGAAATTGAGAAAAATCACATTTTCGGCTCTTTAAGGGGGGGTAGAGGGGTGACGCAGAGGGAGGAGGGGTGGGGAGGGTTGATGAAAAATAACTTCGGCCTATAATCTACATATCTCAATTTAAAAAAAATCTTCCATTAATTATGCCAAAATTTTCATACATCACTTTCCAGGAGCAACGTACTAAAGGGTAATACTAGTAATATATAAATAACTTATTTTGACATTGTTGATCCAAACTAATATTTTTGATAAAAATATATGTAATAGAGTATAAAATGGCGATTATTATATGAAAATATAGTAGGTGTCGCTAACTCTTAAATGGTTAAAAAAAAATTTAAAACATAAATTAAAAAAAAAATGTACTTAACAAAAAGTCAGGAAGTTATTTTTTTTTAATTGATGTATCCCTAATATATCTATAAAATATCCAAAGAACAAGTCAATCGGATACGCGGTTTTAAAGAAAAAAATAAAAAACAAAATTTCATTTTTTTAATTTTTTTCGTAAACGGAAATAGTTTGAGGCATAATATCCAGTAGTAATACATGTAGTAACAATACGAATAATCCTGCATATCAATATTTCATATTTAGCCAGGGGCAATTTTACCATAGCAGTCCGGCCAGGCCCTTTAGACGAGTTGCGATTTTGTCGAGTCTCTACTTAGACGAGGCGTTATATGGACCAATAGCTAATTAGACGAGCTGCTACTTAAAAAATCATGTAGACCAGATGCTTTTAGGCGAGTTGATATGTAGACGAGCTGCGATTTAGACAACCTGCGTTTTAGACGAGTTGCCCCATAGACGAATTGCTCTATAGACGCCAGGATACTAACCTAAAATAAACATCTCGGTTTTAGAAGCTCATTGATTGTCTATTCAAGATATGTGAGCAAAGTAGCTAGGTACATATTTGCTCACTGCAAATAACTATAGATCAGCAGTTCTCAAAAAGTTTGTACAAAAATTAAGGAAAGGAACAAGGAAATAGTTAAATCGTTTGTTTTTATTCCTATTTTGTTACCAAGATTTATTTCATGAATTTATTTTTTTTGTAAGTTTTATTTCGTCAGTAAGGTTCTTTAGTATATCTTATGAAAGTCGACTTATATTACCTACTTAATGTTAGTAACAAAATAGGGTCAATTAAATTTGCTGACGTGGCTATGTACATTCGGCCAAGAAAGTGGTCTACCACTTTTGACAAAAGATTCTGTGAGCTCTAACGATCGCTAAGGTTGACTTGACAAGTATAATACATTAATAGTACATTACGATACATTAAATAATTTGAAATTAGAAAAAAGTTCCGGAAAAAGTGTTAGCCAACGTGGGGGAGGGCAGCACCATCGTCGAAACCAAGCCATCTGGCAGCGGGCTTGAAGCGGTGGCGAGTGCCTCGAATGCACATACTTGTAGCGCGTATTACTGCGACATTAATTCTCGCTCGAAGCCAGCCTAGGATGGTACTCAAGGAGCGATTCCAGCGTTCAGATATGGTTTCTGCCATATCGATACCTTTGGGTTCAATTGGCGTAAAGGACAAAATGCAGGTTTTCAGGAGAAGCAAAAAACAACTTTTTTTTTAGAAAAATGTTTATATCTTTTTTGTTTTTTGACCTATATTTGTGACGTATATAGAAAAATATGTAGATTTTTAGTATCCTTCACCTAGTGTAGCAACCGTAGTGATAAACTAAACGGTTTAGAAGTTAGATGGTTGTAAAGGACACGTCAAAATGCTATGGACGTCCTTTACACCCACGATTTTTTTGAACAATTAGAGTTGATAGGGTCGTAAATGACGGTCTTAGATGATTTTTATACAAATTCGGGGCGTAAATGTAACCGGAATGGTACAAATGGCAACTGTTTTTAGCTTAGTTTACAATTGAGAAACTTGAAAAATGTATCAAAACGTAGTTAATATGGCATAGAATAGCCACATTAGTGTTACAGTGTATATTTATCTAAATATTTAACAGTGACAAAGAACAAGACTATTTTATATCCAGTTTTGCAATAAAGAAACAACATTTGCTTAAAAACTATCTAATATTTTGGAAAGTTATTATTTTAGTACTCGCCGCTCGGCTGTCTCAATAAGTTACGCATTCAGTATTTAATTCTAGCAGGGAAACGATTTCGTAGTTTAAGTAAAACACTAATTGTAATCACGTAAACTTTGTAATCAGCAACTGTGAATAGTAGACTATATTAATACGACAGTAATTTTAAGTCTAAAGTAGAAAGAAGTTTTAAGAATAACTAAGAGTTAAGTACTTATTTATAAACGCAAGTTAGGACGCGTATACAAACTGTATATATAGTCAAGACTACCTACTATGTTGATTCATATTTTTGATAATTTTAAAATAGAAGATTGTTATTTAGTCTTAAACCTGTTAAATAAGAATAATTTTAATTATGAGTTCAATCCTAGAAATATTATAGTCAATGCTTTAAGTACCTGGGTACATAGCCAAGTCACCAAACGCTAACGCTCATTCGCTAGCGAAACGCACCTGTTATTGTCGCAGTCGCACTTAATGTTAGTATAGTCTACTGTTAAAGTTTACTGCCGGCGTAGCTGAATGGCAATCGTCGACAAAAATGCAGTCTGGTGCAATACGCAAGAGCGATAAAGATATATAGCTACGAAATAGATATTATCGTGAGCGTTTGTGCATTTGGGTACGTACCCTGATTACCATAATGTTTTTTTTAATTACCTACATCTCGCCGCAGTATAATAATACTACGAAAGCGTTTCCCTGCTAGAATTAAAGACTGAATGCGTAACCTACTGACTATTCAGACAGCGGCGAATACTAAAAAAATAACTTTGAATTTGTTGCCAAAGTATTAGATAGTTTTTAAGCAAATATTGTTTCTTTATGACAAAACTGGATATAAAATATTAGTCTTGTTCTTTTTTGTTGCTAAGATAGCTTAGATAAATAATACACTGCATTAAACTGATGTAGAGCTATTCTATGCCATATTAAGTACGTTTTGATACATTTTTCCAGTTTTTAATTGTAAACTTAGAACAACATTTGTACCATTTCGGTTACAATTACGCCCCGACTTTGTATAAAAATCATCTAAGACCGTCATTTACGACCGTATCAAATCATGGGTGTAAAGGACGTTATAACATTTTGACGTGTCCTTTACAACCATCTATCTTCTAAATCGTTTAGTTTATCACTACGGTTGCTACACTAGGTTAAAGATACTCGTAATCTGCATATTTTTCTTATACACGTCACAAATATAGGTCAAAAAAACAAAAAAGTGGGTTTATCTTTCTCTTGAAACCTGCATTACATGTCCTTTACGACAATTGAACCCAAAGATATCGATTACAGTTGCGGATAAAATATTTTTAGTGCTGGTCGTAAAGGACGAAGAACAAAAAACTTGTCCTTTACGCCCAACTTTATCACACTACTATAGAAAGTGATCCTTAAAAAGTAAGGGCTTAAAGGTCAACAATATATAACAAGGTGACTTGCGACTATATTTTTATTTGTAGATTTCCTTTACGACACAAATAATAATTTATAATTAATGACTTGATATTTACGCCCCTTCAGAAAAGCTATTTTTGCAAGTCCATAGTAGAAAATCTTGGTCGTAAAGGCAACTTTTTAAGAGATATCGAAATTTTAACTACACAGATCGATAGCGCTTGAAATTCTGAACAAAACTGTATATATAACTCATTTTCGCCAAAATGTCCTTTACGCCAATTGAACCCAGAGGTATCGATATGTTTAATGAAGGAAGACATTTGCGGAGCAAAGACACCGTCGACCGATGTTACGAGTGGGGTGAATGTTGCATGTCGTAATTCACAGGCATTATTATATTTTCTATGTTTTTCATCTTCGGCTGATTTAAGGATGGAAGATACGGGTCTTGAGATATAAGAAGGAGCGTCGGTGTCAACAACACGGATGTCAAATAACGCCTCCCTCTGAGCATCCCATACCCCACGGCAAGAAAGGTCTGCACGTATGCCGCAATCGTTTTCAGCTATTATTGGTTCTTTTGTTACATTGCCCCAAGCGTATTGGCAGAGTTCGCAGAATAGATCCCTTATCTCGTTATGACGCCGTGTGATAAGGCCGCCGGTTTTACAACACAGTGCATGATCGATGTTGAAATGGTTGTTACCACAACCGTCGCACGTCTGTGGCATAGCGTTTGGTGATCTACGGTATATTGGTATCGTATTGAAAGTGCATCTCTGAACTCCAAATGATCCTTCTTTGTGGGAATAACTGAAAGCCAATTTGAGGATTTTGTTTTCATTTTAGAAGCAATGGATCTTCCGATTGCTCTTTTCTTAGTGGTACTAAAGTTATTTAATGTACTTTCTAGAAGTTTATCATCAAGGGCTTCTTTTTCTCTGTGGCCCTTTTTGCGAGCATCATTTAGGGCAGTAACGTGGTCAGATAAAACAATCTGTTGTTTGTCTATTAAGGCGGCTGTGAGAACCTTACATCCTTTGTTGGAAATTTCATAATTTAGGTTGGTGGCGTTAAATGGGTCAGAAATTGCTAATCCGCCTTTATTTACTGGTAAAGAAAATAGATTAGCTTCTGTCGGGGTGACATTGCTTCCAAAGAGAGTTGGCAGAAACAGTGTTCGTAGTGCATGTGTTACTGGTTCAAATAGTTTGTGGGAATTTTTCAGGACTCTTAGTATAAATGACCATTGAAACTGAATCGCTTTGGTAAGGGCAGTATAAGCAGCTTGCGGAGAGTTTTTACAAATTTTTGTATTTTTTTCTATGGTAGAGACGAATCTGTTCACATTATTTTGTATGAAGTCCTCTTTCCCTTCGCCTATGTAGCTTGCCAAGAAACGTGATCCAGTAACAATACTTAGGTTAGTGTCTCTGAAGATTTGGTGGGCTGATTGTTTGTCGGTTTCGGAAACTATGAGTATAGTTTTTTTAGCTTGCGGTAAGTATCCAAAGGATGGTCCTATGCTGTTAAGTTTGTCCCACCAGGTGCGTAGACTTCCCAGATCACCTTGGGCTGAAGAGTCATCGGCGTACCAGGTTTGTGTGGTTCCTTGCTGATCTTTAAGTTTGTTTATGATGGGAAGTGTTGCAAGGGCGTAGAGCGGCATGGCCAGTGGATCTCCCTGAGTTACTCCTTCTTGACTGTAAAGTCTCATGTCGGAATTGCGCATGACAAGTTCCGCATGACCATTATAGGTGTTATATAGAAAACGAGCACAGTGTGGCCAATGTATTCTAGCTTGCCATAGGGCTAGTTGTCTGTTAACGGCGTTAAATGCATTATTGGCGTCGACGAGAAGCATTCCCCAGTTTGAACCGGGGTGGCAGTTAATATTGAAGAGGTCACTCATTGCATGTGTTGCACCTTCGATACCGCTACTAAGACCGCTACATAGTTGTGACTGACCGCATGCCTCTGTTACTTCGGAACCGGTAGCTCATACATTTTGATAGTATACGTCTTAAGCACTCGCCAATGCCAATGGGCCTCACACCGGGGGATTTATCTAAGGCTATAAGGCGGCTCGACATTAGTGCTTGTATATGGTTCCAAGAGACATATTCATTGTTAAGTTTCATTGTTAATTGTGCTATGGAGTTTCTGAGATGTAGGCTTGCCTCACCGAATCTGAGGAGGAAATCCTTCCAGTTTTCGGAAGTGCTACCGGTTGGGCCACCGCCACCATGTAACTTTCTAGCGACTTGTTCTACATGGCTGCTAGTTATATCGACCTCTAGAAGTGGTGGCAGGTCAGTGACGCCGTTAGGAAGAGTGAATAATTCCGGATCGGGAATGGTATGGTGTGGATGTTTTTCTTTTAGAATATCACCGACTGTTTTACCGGTAGGATCTATTTCATCATGGGTATTCAGTATTTTGCTGGTATCTTTTGTTACTAGCCAGTTTACAGCATCACGTACTTTGCCCCTCAGGATTAGGCGTGTAAATTTTCGTGTGACGTCATCAATGTCATCATTATGCTTTTTACGATCGAATGAATTACGAAGGGTGTTGTCTGATTTGATTGATTCGGTTAATAGAATATCATACAGTTCATCAGCCCAAAGTTTAAGACGTCGTTCTAATAATCGGCATATGTCTTTCGCTTGTTTGAAATTCTTATCTCGTTGAAGCATGGTTACGATGAAGATTAGGACTCTCTCAGAGGGATATTGGTCATTGGTTAGCAGCTCTATTTCATCTGCGAGCGTATGAATAAATTTTCTACTGACAGTATTAGAACAAGGGAGATCATATAGCTTGCCTCGAAGAGTACAAGCTTTATTCCAGCGTGTCTGCCATATTCCGGTCTGCGCACCTCTGTTATTGAGGTAAGGCGATCCAAAGGCGTCTTCAAGTGTGGATGTTTGTGGTTGTTGTAGAGATGGAGCGGCATATATTGGATGCTGAGGTTGAGACAGGCAGGGGGAATCCGAATCCTTTGACTTGACAAGTTGACACATCACACATGGCATGACGTAGGTAATACGAGGGCAGAGTGAAAAATATGATCAAAATTAAACTATTTGTTTTATTTTTGATAAAGTATATATTTATTTTTCAACTTACTCTCCTTCTAACTCAATACACGTGTTCCAACGTTTTTCTTGTTTTTCGATTCCTTTCATATAACATGATTTCTCCTTCAAAATAAGGCTTTATTTGGCCGACAAAACTGCTTTGGTCTTCTTCTTCAGCGCCGGTTCACCCGAAGCAATCCATTGTTTTGACTAGTCCTTGGTTTCTGGTGTATGATGATGAATCCAGGTTTCATAACCTGTTATGAAACGATGCCAGAAATCCTTTTTATTATGCCTAAAAACATTCCTCTGACATGGTCACCCTAGTGCGCTTGTGGTCTACTGTGAGCAATCGCGGCACCCAATGGGCGGATAGCTTTTTCATATCTAAATGATTGTGTAGGATATTTCGAACCCTTTTGTCTGAAATGCCTATAGGTACTATCAGCTATCTCGCGCACTTTGACTCTTCAGTCATCCAATACGATGTCGTGGAGTTTGGCGATCGATCATCACTGGTGTAGTGACCTCAACCGGGCGTCCGGGTCGGTCGGCGTCATTTGTGATTACTTTTGCTCCGTAGTTAAATTTAGCTTTAGATATTGACGAGATGAATAGGCGTAAGTACATAAACTGTGGCTGTTGTTCCTTGCAAAAGAGAACATACAGTACCCACCTTATAGCTTACAAGCTGTTGTGGATTTGATATGACACACGTCACTTTGAATTTGCTCCGAACTAGCACATAATCATTAATAATATTATTTGGATTAATTACCGCCAACGGATCTTGGGACAGATTTGCTGTCATTAAATATTTGTAATTACATGTGGCATTAAGCATGTTCAAAATTTCAAGCGTTGCGCGCAATGTTACTTTTAATCCGGTTATCGTACTTCTCGATACTGGTATTTTTTTTCTATTTTTTCCCAATCTCCAAGAAATTGTAAAAAATCCACGATGGACTGAAAGGTAGATAAAGAAATACTTATTAAAAGGACATGGGCTAGCCGCTTCTACATAAACCTAATAGTAGATATTAGCTTCTGCCGTACATCTAACCCAAGCTAAAAGGAACTAAATTTCCTTTTCGCACGTGTATTGTACGACGTTTTTCAGTACAGATGGCCCACCGAAGTTTTGATCCTAATGAATATACCTAATGGACCACTTGCTGCCAATTTTATCACTTATCCACGTGGATAAGACATCTGTCACTCTCACACTGACATACTTGCTAAAGCGTGACGGATGCTTTATCCACGTGGATAAGTGATAAAATTGGCAGCATGATACGCCGGCTGGTCATATTTGCCAAGTATTTTCTTTTCCTCCAAAAAGGTTGGACTTGGTGACGGTTACGCCCTGAATGTGATTTTTACCAGACTTCTTACCCTGCCGGCGTATTGTACTTCCAATTTTATCACTTATCTACGTGGATAAAGCATCCATCACGTCCTGGCAAGTATGTCAGTGTGAGAGTGACAGATGTCTTATCCACGTGGATAAGTGATAAAATTGGAAGCATAATAGCACGACTGCTTTCGTATCATATATGTATAGAGAGAGCAATTGTCACTGACATAATATTATTGCAAGGGGAAAGCGACCTTGTTGTCTCATGACGTTCAAACGAACCTCAACCGTAGGGCGGTAAACCACATTTTTGGTCGTCTGTAGAAAGTTTTTGGGAACTTCTCAGGTATAGAAGTGTCCGGACGCCCGGGCGGAGCGGGGGGCGGGGGGCAGCGTGTCATATTTTGGACTTTTACTGTTTTAGTTAGCCCTGCTGAGAGTGCTGAGATGAACAGTTGTATATAGGTACGACACGAGACCAAAATGATTTACATTTCGTGACGTTTGAGTCCCTCCGCACAAAATTCTAAATTAGAATCACGAGCGTAGCAGCATCTTCCTCGGGACTCAAAGTTGTTGTTGTCACTCAATGCAAATACCAACTTTGCCCTCATGTTGCACGGCCGGTGAAATAGCTAAACTACCTACCTAAAACCAATCTTAATAAAAAATAAATAAGTTAGCAGCGATCTTGTCATTTTATAATCCTTTCTATGTAATTATTACAATGCACTTGCACATGCTGGGCTATCAAACTCGCTGCCAGGTTAGATTGGTCGTGAGTGTCGTGACCCTCTGCTTATTCTTTTTTAGGGTTCCGTAGTCAACTAGGAACCCTTATAGTTTCGCCATGTCTGTCTGTCCGTCCGTCCGTCCGCAGATAGTCTCAGTGACCGTTAGCATTAGAAAGCTGAAATTTGGTACCAATATGTATATTAATCACGCCGACAAAGTGGTAAAATAAAAAGTGGAAAAAATGCTTTGTTAGGTACACTGTGACAATATTATTCAAGTGGACATTAGTATACATCGTCATAATTCCATATAGTCCATTGATGCTACATCTTTATATTTCGTCTAATTTACATGTGGACATTTTTATACTTTGTCAAAATTATATAGAGACGAAATTATTCAAGTACCTAGACATTTTCATACATCGCCATATTTCCTTATAGTCCTTACACGCTCTTGGCCGGTTTTGTTAAGTTTGTATAGTTCGTAAATATTGAGTAGATACTGAGCAGCGAGAACACTAGCGTGATTCATTTGTATTCGTTGGAGCATGCATTTCTGCGCATTTGAAACCGGTTTTTAGCATGTCTTAGTGCATAACTGAGATCATATTTCGTTGACTTGCCTACTGAAGTCACACAAATGTAGGTCAACCGCCCATATACATCTACAAATTTAATATAACATGGATCGCGCCTTCATAACACAAAAAAAGCGATTTGAGCCATGGTGCGTATTCTACAATAGGAATTATGCCAGGAGCACTTTAAAGAGTTAAAGATATTAACAGCTCCGTCTTTTTATATTTTAGTTCTGTTGACGGGTCTTATGAAAAATCGGGAATGTTATGAGTCACAGGCTGAAATGGAATTGAGATTTAGGTCTAGAACAAGCAATTTTCCTCCAATTGCGGCGTCACGACTGGCGGTGCCCGGATTCAATCAGTTAAGTTGTGTAATAAGTTGCCTATCGAATTAAAATCTATGATATGTCACAAGAAATTCAATTATAAGTTAAAATTATTTTAACATTCAACATGCTGCAAATAAACTTTTTGCAAACCAACATTTTAGGAATTCAACCTAGTCCGGGCGTTCTTGTTCCTCAGTTAGTAAAGAGCAGATACTTTTTTCATACCTAATTTTTCTTCTAATATGTTTTGTACCCGCTCGATCGAAATTTCTCAACGATTTCTCGAAGTTCAATTCGGCGGTCGGCTAGAACGATATTTAGATTTTTTTCAACCATCTCGTCCGTAGTCACCTCAACTGGGCGGCCTGGGCGATCCTCGTCAAAAACCGTTGTTCTTCCTCGCTTGAACTCGTTAGTAGTATCTGACGGTTGTCATAGAAGGAACACATGGTAAACCGCTTTCATTCTTACTTTTATTTCATCGCAAGTTTTTCCTTCCAAAAACAAGAATCTAATTACAGACCGTTACTGTTCTTTCTCCATTTAAACAAATGTAAAAAACAAAACAAAAGACTGCTGTATTTTTTTTAATTTCCCGCCTATGAAAAACAGTTAAAAAGTTGGTATAGGTAAATTATTCCGGCCAGTGATGTTAATATGTTTTCAACATATTTGCTGTTTAAAGGTCTCATTGCATCTACGTGTACTGAAGAATAATGTACCATACTTCAAGCAAAGGATGTTTCAATCAGCCAAGGATTTTTGTTGCATTGCAGACTACGAATATAAAGCTATTTTTTACATATTATAAAAATCGCATTTTATTTATGTTTTATAATTATTTCAGTGTGTTTTATATTTATTTTGTAAATGTCATGCAGATAAGTCGTTATAATTTATAATCTGACAGGAAATTGTGACGGCCATCTCGATTCGCGCTTGACTGCGTTGCCATAGCAACGGCCAGTACAACGGAAACTTCAATAAGAAAATGAATAAAATGAAAATGTTAACAACATATTCATTTTTTGATGGACACGTAAATTAAGTTTAAATTGTATGCTTCTTTGAACATTGCATTTAATTTATATGCAGTATTTTAGTGTGTGTTTGTGCTGATAAAGCGTTTGTAATAAAAACAATGGATAAAGACACACACACACACACACACACACACACACACACACACACACACACACACACACACACACACACACACACACACACACACACACACACACACACACACACACACACACACAGAGAGACAGACACACAGACACAAACAGACACATACACTCACACACACAGACACACACATACATACACACATACACAGACACACACACACACACACACACACACACACACACACACACACACACACACACACACACACACACACACACACACAGAGACAGACACACAGACACAAACAGACACATACACTCACACACACAGACACACACATACATACACACATACACAGACACACACACACACAAAACGACCAGCTTCACAATAACTCTGTGCATTAATCATGCACTCTCTGAAATTGAAGTCTTTGAGCTAAGTAGCACTTCATACAGAGCTATACTTAAATATACCCCCAAGACATATCGATGTTCTCTCATAATTATCGATGTTTTATTTTACTATTTACGGCTCTAAAGTTTTTTAGTCATTTAAACCTCACCTCATTTAAACGCCTAATATCTGGGCAGCTGGGTTCTGTTTCGTATCCTTGACATGTGTCGCCATCTAGTTCAAAAATGAATAGTACCTACATCGAATTCTCAGCCTTAAAAGAATTCTCAGCCTTAACAACTCGCATGAAAACTCGAAAATTCGCGTTTTCCGGGACCTAAGTATAAGTTAGACCGATTTTTCACCCCCAAAAACCCCCACATAACAAATTTCTGCGAAATCGTTAGAGCGGTTTCCGAGATCGTCAGTGTAAATAAATATATTGTTAAAAGGGAAAACACCAGACATCATGAAATACAGGTTTTAATACATAACACTTAGAAAACAGAGCGTAGCTTGAGACAATTCACAGCACGACGCGGTAATGGCCGACGATCCTCTGACAGCTCCACCCGCGCCAACTAGTGACGCGACACCGACCGTAGGGCTTGACACAGCAAGCACCACAATCGGTTATTAGCTCGGCCTCCCTGATGAGAATTCTTCGCCCACGAAGACCAGCAGCAGCACCACAGAACTCCTGCACCTTCTGCGCCTTCCAAGTCGTTCCATCAGACTTGTGTCGCAGCCGATTGGAGCTCAGCATATCCGATAGCTTCTAAGACAAACGAAAACGATACCAATTGGCATCTCTCACTTAGAAAGTAATCTCCTAATGTTGAGGCCACATCAGAGTTACGATTTTATTACTGTTGGCCCTTTAAATACTAGTGTGGTATTATTTTTTTTTTTTTCAACTGATGCGATATTATCCACTGTCAAGTGTTTGGCCTAAAAGGAAAACATCATGTAGGCGAATATCGCACTCACAGCCAACAACTTTTAAGGAAGGATCATAGACATTTAAAACAACTTCCTATTAAATCAAATATCAAAGTCTAAAGGATAACATCACGACATTAGACTAATGGCGGCTGTCTTAAGGAAAACATCATGTAGATAATACTCTGCTTTTAGAGTAAGCTTCATGTAGACAACTATTATTATTTCATCAAGAAACATAATTAAAACAAAAACAACCAGCAAAAGAACTTGTGCTCTTTAAGCTGCTATAGCTTAAGTTTTGTACAACAATCTCTTTAAGGTTATTAAGATCACGGGCTCTTTAAGAATTTGTATCATAAGCTCTTTAAGCTGATACGTCACATAGGCTCCCAAAGCATTAGTATCATAAGCTCTTTAAGCTGATACCTCATATAGGCTCTATAAGCTAAATTATATATGGGGCTTTTTAAGCTAATCAATATATGGGCTCTTTGAGCTAAATTACACATGGGGCTCTTTAAGCTAATTTATATATGGGGCTCTTTAAGCTAATTTAAATAATATGGGGCTCTTTAAGCATTTGTATCATAAGCTCTTTAAGCTGATACCTCACATCTCTTTAAACTAAATTATATTTATGGGAGCTCTTTAAGCATTGGTATAATAGCTCTTTAAGCTAATTTAAATATATGGGGCTCTTTAAGCATTTGTATCATAAGCTCTTTAAGCTGATACCTCATATCTCTTTAAATTAAATTATATTTATGGGGCTCTTTAGGCATTGGTATCATAGCTCTTTAAGCTGATACTTAACATGGGCTCTAAGATAATTTTATTTATTGGGCTCACTAAGAAACATTCGTATCATAGCTCGTTAAGCATTGGTGTCATAGCTCGCTAAGCTGACACTCCTCACAGGGTTGTTAATCATTCGTATCATAGCTCGCTAAGCTGATACATCTTACAGGCTCGCTAAGCATTGGTGTCATAGCTCGCTAAGCTGACACTCCTCACAGGTTTGTTAATCATTCGTATCATGGCTCGCTAAGCTGATACGTCTTACAGGCTCGCTAAGCATTGGTGTCATAGCTCGCTAAGCTGACACTCCTCACAGGTTTGTTAATCATTCGTATCATGGCTCGCTAAGCTGATACGTCTTACAGGCTCGCTAAGCATTGGTGTCATAGCTCGCTAAGCTGACACTCCTCACAGGTTTGTTAATCATTCGTATCATGGCTCGCTAAGCTGATACGTCTTACAGGCTCGCTAAGCATTGGTGTCATAGCTCGCTAAGCTGACACTCCTCACAGGTTTGTTAATCATTCGTATCATGGCTCGCTAAGCTGATACGTCTTACAGGCTCGCTAAGCATTGGTGTCATAGCTCGCTAAGCTGACACTCCTCACAGGTTTGTTAATCATTTGTATCATGGCTCGCTAAGCTGATACGTCTAGGCTCGCTAAGCGTTTATCCTCACGGGCTCGTGGTACGTGCAGACTCACACTGCCTCGCAGGCGAGCAGACTCACACCGCCGCATAGGCGAGCAGACTTGCACCGCCTCGCAGGCGTGCAGACTCGCACCGCCGCATAGGCGAGCAGACTGGCACCGCCTCGTAGGCGAGCAGACTCGCACCGCCGCATAGGCGAGCAGACTTGCACCGCCTCGCAGGCGTGCAGACTCGCACCGCCGCATAGGCGAGCAGACTTGCACCGCCGCTCAGGCGTGCAGACTCGCATCGCCGCATAGGCGAGCAGACTCCTGCCAGTATATTCTGTAACCACAATTCTTAGGCAATAACTGTGTTCGCCATAACATTCTATGTAAATAATAAATAAAATAAAAATAAATAAAAACGTTTAGATTAGTCGCACGAATTTAGGTAAGGTTCAACCCTTACTATTTTTTTTTTTATAAATGTAATTTATCTGTCTCTTTAGAATTAATTATATATATAAATTTCGAGGAGAGAGACCTGTGCTCATCTATGAAGCATTTTATAGGGGTAATAATGATGACAGCTTCGAACAGATTGATACCTATGCAACCCGATGAACGACCATGAGATAGGTACTCCAATTCAGATACTCTATCAAGAATATTGATATCTTTTTTTTTAAACATGTACATGCTCACAGTGTTGACTCTAGGTATTCCAACATGGTTTAGCTATACCAAGATATCAATTGTTCTATTAAAATCACTTCCATTTCAAGACATGTAATTGTTCTATGCAAATTGATACATCAATATTTTATTGTGTATTTATCTTTTTACCAGTTAGTAGTACATTCGTTGCACTTGTCCCATGACATTGACAATTTTATACTTCAAATTATTCAAACAAAGAACTTTAGTTAAAAATTCTCAACTTGTGTCAGTCTTTGATGCTGTATCATCAAACTTGGCAACCATTAACATTTTACCTTCAGTTGCTTCTCATCAAATATTTACTTCACTGCCAATAATTCCTTGCACCATACAGTTTGGTGACAACTCCCATCATGCAGCTGGAGCAATGTGAAGCTATTTTGAATTCTAACAACATATAACATTTCACATAAATTAGATACAAATATAATTTGTCAAAATTAAATAAGTAACATTATTTTCCTTCACTCATTAACTTGATTCTCTCATGAACGCTTGAAGCTGAACTTAGATGTATCATCTACCCTGGGGCAATGTGATTATAGATAACCCAATAATTTTCATCACTAATCAAGACTTTGCTCTCACACTAAAAGGAAATATTAATTTTCCATCACAACATCATATGACCAACAATTAAGGTTTAGATGTTCTGCAAAAATCATAACATAATCATGTTCCCTGTCTATTTTATTCATTCATATTACTGCCTGATATAGCACTGTCAACATTAACAGTTGGTACCTGACTCAAAGATGACAAAAGTGAGGATAAGTCAACTCACACACTCTTTTATATCCGTATGCCACATTCTAGCAAAACAGTATAATAAATCAATGACATGAGTGACATGATCTTGTTAACAATACATATCACCTCAATCCTTCTACTTGTACATCACAGGCCCTTGGTGGTCGTGCTAGCCTGTTCTATTTTATTTCTAAAACATTGACACATTAGCTCTATTTTAGTTATTCAGTGTCCATGTCCACTAATATCTCTTGGGAAGTCCAAGAGGCTCATATAATCATTTGTATGTGAGTTTTATATTTGATCAGTAATAAATTGACATTATTTTAACCATGAACTACTATTTATTACTTCAAGTTACATATGTGGATATCAATCACATAAAAGTGAAACCTCATATGATATAATTTGACCTTACCATGTTCAATTTTGTCCCGCTTACTATATTTTATGTACCTCCATTTACACACAACAATATTACACATATTTGTGCAATAATTTTGCAGGAACTAGGCTTCTATTATGGGTGTGCAGATTGGCAGACACCCATCCCTCTTGTTCATCTCTCTGGTAAATAATAACCTCAGGATAACATGTTTATTCTGTGAACATACAATTGAAGCAACAACTTTTCCTGAAATTACATTTATTACCAACATGCCTGCATAATTAATAATGCCACACTTCACACAACACTCAATTTTGTGAAAAGAGAAACATGCTGTTCAATAACCCATGACAGCAATGCCGGTAATGCATAAATAGGTATTCAAGATTTCATTATATTATTAATTGCAATAATAACATCCAAGGAGTAATATTCACACACCACACAGGTAGTTCTCAACTAATTACCTTCATTCAGTGCTTAAAATATTTTTAGTGACAATAATAGGTACTCAATATTAAATCACCGAACTCTCATAATGGTAACTTATGGGATAATTAATAAGCAATACTTTTTGAAGTTAAATTATAGAATCCAGTAATATTGGTAAAAACCATTAGATTTAGACAGTGTTCTAATGAAGCTCAATAATAAATCAGAAACCTTAGCTGATAAAATATCATAAGCATTTCCAACACAACTACAGAATTTTCTGCGCTTGTTACCGATGAATGGATTTTATATGATTAGGATTCAGGGCAATTATTATGGTGCCTGACTATGATGTTATTGTAGTCATCTAGCTGCCATAGTTGGCATTCATAGTCCAATATTATTATTACTGTTCTTTGAATATTATGAAGAGTAGACTAAGAGTCAATGGCAATAAAATTATTAATGACATCAGTCTATGTCAATAAAGGTAAGAATTAAGACTGCTGCTTATGCGCAATAGGTAAAAACTCTTCTTTAACAAGTGTATAACATAACCTTTCACAAGTTGTCCTTGATTGCTTAATGATATTCAAGATCTCATACAGTACATTCAGTTCTTGAACTTATCACAACATCATCATGAAATACAGGTTTTAATATATAGAATAAATCACAGCACGAAATAAATAAATATACAAGAATTGCTCGTTTAAAAGTATAAGATTGCATAAAATACTATTATGTCTATAGAAACTAGAATAGCACCCTAACTTCAATTTGACAGCTGTTCCAAATTTAAACTCATAAGTCTCAAAACCTTCTGTTTTCAGTAGGTAATGTTAACATTGCAGTTCCGTTTATTTCTGCTGATTGGTAATGCTGGTCATGGTTTGGTTTATGGATTTTGAACGCAATATAGAGGGTTTATGATATTTGGGTAGATAAAAATAATTATACTTTCAAATTGTAGAGGTTAACAATGTTTTGGAACGAATGGAACAATGGAATGATGACATCATAGAAACCGCAGGAAATAAATAGGAGCATATTGCGGAAAACAAAATTAAATGGAAGATGGATGAGGCTTTTACCCTTAAGGTATTACACATCAATATACAATTAACAAAATAATATAGCAAAATAAATATGGGATGTGTGAGAACAAAGCTAAATAATTATAATAACAATGTTTTATGAACTTTCAAATCGATAGCATGAGTAGTTCTCGAGATATTTAGTAATGTGACAGACAGACGGACAGAGTATCACCATAAGGATTCCTTTTGTACCTTTTTGGTCCTACTTACGCTTGACTATAAGTAGATTTCTAATAGGTTTTCTTGTAATCTATAGATTGAAGGCTATCTCGTGTATTTTTTTTTAAAATTTTACGCTTAGTAGTTTCGGGGGAGAATGGTCAGTTTTTGTCTATTTTCTTAAATTACTTGACTAAAAATTATTTAAAAAAATATTTTTTAAATACTTATAAACAGTTCTTTCATTTGATGTGTAACACAATATAGTTAAAAATACATATGTGTGCCAAATTTCAAGTTAATCGGTTTAGTAGTTTTGGAGAAAATTGGCTGTGACAGACGGACAGACAGACGCACGAGTGATCCTATAAGGGTTCTGTTTTTCCTTTTTGAGGTACGGAACCCTAAAAAATACTAACCCTTAACCTAGGTGCGTGGACAGACTGCTTGGTCGGCTAGTAGTAGACGATCGTCGGTCCTTTGATCCTTTCATTTTTAGGGTTCCGTACCAAAAAGGTACAACAGGAACCCTTATGGTGCGACTCTGTCCGTCTGTCTGTCCGTCTGTCACATTCCTAAATATCTCGAGAACTACTAATGCTATCAACTTGAAATTTGGAATAGTTATGAACATTGTAAACCTCTACAAATAGAAAGTATAATTTTTGTATATATATTAATTTTAATTGTTGAAAATGGCCAAAATGAAAGGGGGGCAAACTGTAAATTTCAAGTTACTAGGTCAAGTGGGGTATCGTTGGAAAGAGCTCAAATTGAACGTAAATAAGCAATTTTCTATAATTTTTTTGTTGTGGAAAAAAAAATAATTTTGAAGGAAAATGTAAAAAAAATACCGTTCCCCCCCCTTATCTCCGAAGTTTACCAACGAAAAATTATGAAAATTTTAGTAAACATTGGTTTTATGCTAAATATTACAGGAAAAATATAATCGTGTTTGTATTTCGAATACTTTTTTTTTAATTCATAAAAAACTTTTCAGATTTTTACTTTCAATTTACCCACCCTTGCGGATGTATATCGTACTTCAAATTAATACGAGATGTTACGTAAACCATCTTCTGTTCAATAAAGTAAAAACTGTTTAAATCGGTTAACATTATAAAGAATTATCCCTGAAAAACCAGGTCGCGCAAATTAGTTAGCAAATTGACCGGGAGATGGCGCTATACACAATAATACTCATTAGTGCCTATACTTTTGTCTTCTAGTCAAGTAATTAGAGTTATATGAAAATATGAGATTATTTTTACTAGGTAGTTTGAAAGAACACGGAACCCTCGGTGGGCGAGTCCGACTCGCACTTAACCGATTTTTTTTTTACCGACTTCAATTCGAATAAATTCTTTTTTTCATGTTTGTGCACTTTTGCTTGGGGTTAGTTCCAAGTTATAATTTGTTACACTGTAATTTAATTGTTACATTAAACTTATAATTTGTTACAGATATTTACTACAATGGCTAACCAGTGACAGCGATGCTTCCAGAACACGAACTTCACGTGCTAAAGATATGAACGTGCCGTAATGTTGAATAACACAACGCTCGTGGATATACAAAATTATAAATGTAGTCATAGAACTACCACTGCATGCGGAGACTATACATTTGGATTTCAATGTGAAGATAGCGCATATCTAACTATACCGAGTTATTATCATTGCAGTTTGAATATTGACATACAAAATGAAACATCTTATTCTTGTAACAGGTGTTTCAATAGCACATTGAGTATTTACCGCAACAATTCACTTTGTGACGTCGACTTTAAATTGAACATATTGTCAGTTGCATTTGAAAGTGCTTTAAAGGACTTATGGCTTAGTCTTCCGGTGCTTCCGTTTTGCCATTGGGACCAGTTAACTTGTTTTCACAATTATATAGATCGCAATTATAGTGAAAGCAATTCATCAGAACTCTTACATTGTAAATGGAGGTTCAAAAATGATTCCTTACAGTCCACTACGAGAATCGAGTACGATTGGAGCTTTTTATTTGTAATAATATTTATAATAGCGGGTGGAGTCGGTAATATTCTGGTTTGCTTGGCTGTGTGTTTGGATAAAAGACTACAAAACGTAACAAATTATTTTTTGTTGTCATTAGCAATTGCTGACTTACTTGTCAGCTTATTCGTGATGCCAATGGGGGCAATACCAGGATTTCTGGGTAAGATTTTTCTTGTATCAAACTAAACAAATTACACAAACCCTAAATTAAACAATAAGTATTATTATTATTAAATTAATGTGATATTTGTATAGGCTACTTGACCCTTTTTAGGGTTCCGTAGTCAACTAGGAACCCTTATAGTTTCGCCATGTCTGTCTGTCCGTCCGTCCGTCCGTCCGTCCGTCCGTCCGTCCGTCCGCGGATAATCTCAGTAACCGTAAGCACTAGAAAGCTGAAATTTGGTACCAATATGTATATCAATCACGCCAACAAAGTGCAAAAATAAAAAATGGGAAAAAATGTTTTATTAGGGTACCCCCCCTACATGCAAAGTGGGGGCTGATATTTTTTTTAATTCCAACCCCAACGTGTGATATATTGTTGGATAGGTATTTAAAAATGAATAAGGGTTTACTAAAATCATTTTTTGATAATATTAATAGTTTCGGAAATAATCGCTCTTAAAGGAAAAAAAAGTGCGTCCCCCTCCCTCTAACTTTTGAACCATATGTTTAAAAAATATGAAAAAAATCACCAAAGTACAACTTTGTAAAGACTTTCTAGGAAAATTGTTTTTAACTTGATAGGTTCAGTAGTTTTTGAGAAAAATACGAAAAACTACGGAACCCTACACTGAGCGTGGCCCGACACGCTCTTGGCCGGTTTTTTAAAAGTCTATCTTATATTATTAATTAGAAAAAATATTAGGTAAGTAGGTACCATATTTTGTTGTGACTTGCAAAAACGGCAATTAACATTTATAAATTACACTTTCATTTAGGCAAAAACAATATAAGCCATGTTAATCTATAGATTGTCTGTGCATGACGTCAATCGAATTGAACACAAAATTTCCTGACATTTAAGTATGAGGCATAATACTAATAGTATTTTATACAATCCTGATATAATACAAAGCTTTTCAGTCCAGTACCATGTTTAGGCCACTTTAGTACGGTACGAGAGTGAAAAGCTTAATTATATCACTATTGTATACATTGCTTTTTCCATGAGTCATCATCTTCATCATCAATGGATGAACAATAATATCATTCGAGTTAAAGTTAATGTCAATAGCGTTGTTCACCGTTGTATCAACATCGAATTTCCTAATAACCAATTGTTTGTAATAACTGTCTGATTGGTAGATAACGCGATAGATAAAAAATGTGTTTCAGATGCAGAAAAATTTGCCAGGTATCGCAAATTAGTAGAGAACTTGTATGAAGTTCTATTTTTGAAATGATTACAGTTAACTAAAGTGAATTGTAATGAAATATTATAGTTGACTAAGTATCAAAGACTAAAAAAATGCTATAAATAAGCCCTTTCAAGCGAGCTATGTTCCATGAGTATACAATACATTCATGGGACAAAATGTCTATTCTCCTTTATGTTACGTCGAGTATCGGTTGCCGATATCGTAAACAGTACGATGCACTTGTGTATTTGCTAATACAGATTTAATCCATACTAATATTATAAATGGGAAAGTATGTGTATCTATTTGTTTGTCCGTCTTTCGCGGCAAAACGAAGCGACGAATTGACGTGATTTTTCAAGTGGAGATAGTTGAAGGGATAGAGAGTGACATAGGCTACTTTTAGTCTATTTCTAACGCGAGCGAAGCCGCGGGGAAAAGCTAGTAATTCATATAAGCCATTTGCTTATCGCTCTTAAGCAAATTATAGAGAACTTATGGTATGGATTTTGAAAAACCAAGCTATTAAAAATGTAATGTAATAAGAAGTAATAAATTAGTCATTAACGGTTGACAGCAATGTGATATTGAATTGTAGAATTTGTAAATGCTTACAGGTCATTGGCCACTTGGCGTGGTTTGGTGCAACGTGTATGTGACGTGTGACGTGCTCGCATGTTCCGCTAGCATCATGCATATGTGCTTCATCAGCATCGGCAGGTTTGCTTAAAATAATACATGCTCATCGTTAAATTGTTTACATACCTTCTTCGTTCCATTTGGTACATCTCATATAAGTATCCTATCTTAATTATTTGAAATCCTTGTTACTGCATTTTGACTGGAATAGAAAATTACATTAGGTAGTAGGTATTTTTGTGGTACACAAGGAATTATTTAAAATCTTATATTATAAAAATAAAAGCTAATATAATTCTATTTTACATAAAATTGATTTAAAATTCAAACACGGCAAAAATGTTTCATCGATCGCGTAGATTCAAAGCGAAAATATTTTTGTTCAATTATTGTAAATAAATAAATAAATATTATAGGACACTCTTACACAGATTGTCCGAGTCCCACGGTAAGCTCAAGAATGCTTGTGTTATGGGTATTCAGACAACGATATATATAATATACAAATACTTATATACATAGTAAACATCCATGACTCAGGAACAAATATCTGTGCTCATCACACAATAGATAGGTTTAGATAGTTTTGAGCAAAATTAAATTGAAAACAGTGATCGATCAATTTCAGCCAATGGGGACAATGCACATTGCACAGTGGCGTGAAACAGTTTGCCAATTGTTTGTACAATATAAACGAGGAGTTTTCTCTTTGAATGGTGATTACCTAAACATAAAAAAGTGTCCGATCTACGACGAATTCATTTATAAAGGATAACGTCGTAACTTTAAAAATCCAATAATATCTTATAATACATAGAACTTTCGATACTTAATAAAAAAAACCTAATAGCTTTCAATGCGACAGACTATACCGACTTAATTATATGGGGCGAATCGCGAGTTACACCTCCAATGCTCTACGATGCCACGAACAAAGAATTAGAAGACCTCGTTTATTCACAGCTGCAGGATATTATAGAGTTTCCACTTTAGCCGTGTCACACTCAAGCAGTAAAGCGATGTGTAAAATTGGTTACTGAAGCGTCCATGACTGTCACCGGTGAAAAGGCAAGAGGTGGGACTTATTTCGTAACAAAATTAATTCACGGTCATACTTTATCACAAAAAAAACAGTATAACATGCAAAATGATAGTCACTTAATAGTAGTCAAACTCCAATTGTTAATAAGACTATGTATAATAATTGTATATGCTATATGTATAAATCGAGCATCTCAAAATATTCCTTCAACTCAAATTTTGTACTAATTTCGAATTAGATTTTTATAAGTATGTATAATTTGCTAAAAAAATACATTTATAGTCAAAAATTTCATATTAATTAATATAATCTACAAAAAATAACCATTCAATTCATTTCGCCATAAAAAAAATTAGATTTCACATAAAAAATTAAAAATTTTAAAACTTCAACTCAAGGTCCTCTACCTAACATATTATGTTTAAATGGGTACGTATCACAATGTCTTAAGTTAAAAAACCTAACGCTAAATGACCTACGTTCAAAATACCTAAAATTTAAAAAACGAACGTTAAATGACCCCTTTCGGCCGCGTATGTAACCGAGTTGTGTAACCAGCACAGATCAATACAACAAGATGGCCCTTACAGGGCGACTCGCGGTCACCAAGCATACGACAAATCAGGTTTATAAAAGTTTGAACGCGTGCGACACCGATCAGTAGCGCCCAAGTATACGACCCGCTAACAGTGTCCGTGTCCGCTCGGGAAAAAATCTTAAATTATCAATTTTGGTTGCAAACAATGGTCTCTTACAGCATAAAGTGGTGTGGCAAGTCTTCTAACACTTCTACATGTAAAAAAGATGGAACAACATTCCACAGTTAAGTCAAATTAATTATTTTGTTGAATATTGTTTATTGTCCGCGGAGTTCATTTATACTGGTCAATATGGTTGTGCTGAGCGGCGCCGAGGCGCGTCCATCCCTCTTTACCGAGTTAACAATGTGATATGCTATCCCTTTCACGTAAACGACTAGGCATGGGGCCATGTTAGTTTATGTCTGTTGCGGGAACTTCGTACTGCCGTTCGTACCATGTGCTACCATTTTATGAAATATAAAAGAAAGCAGATTTGTAATAGTGAATAATTATCTAGAATCTGTAGAGTCTGTAGTGGTATTTAGTTCATTGATTAGTTTAGAATATTTAGTTGGTTATTTAACTTAGTAAACGTAAGTAAAAATGCACAGTTTAGTTATTAGTTACTAGAATGATTTTTATTGAGATGCTATCACAATTATCATCCTCCTTGCGTTATCCCGGCATCGGCATTCGCCACGGCTCATGGGAGCCTGGGGTCCGCTTTGGAAACTACTACCAAGATTTGGCGTAGGCACTAGTTTTATGAAAGCGACTGCCATCTGACCTTCCAACCCGAAGGGTAACTAGGCCTTATTATAATTTAATTATAATATTATAATTTGTTGCAAAACAAATTCACCACAGTACTGGTACCGGTACCATTGTCTATAATAGACATGTCCCATTCCCATCCCTACTGCTAATCATAAAGGCGCGCCATTATTTGAAACGACCAATGGCAGCACCGTGCGCGCCCGCCTCATCCCGCAAGGATTGGTGATTTGCGTCTCGAACAATATCGCTTGCATTTGGCTTCTAGTGGGGTGTTCTGTGGTAACCAGGTACCAAATAAGATTTTTTTTTCTTTTCTCGTAGCCAGTTACGAACTAGTAAAATATTTAGAGACATATAATTAATTTTAAATAGTTACCATGAAAGAATTTCTGTTCTTGTTTTGTATTTAAAAAACTAAGTTACCAATAACGATGTTAAATTCTTATTTTGTAACTTTAAGGGCCTGTTTCAGAATCTCCACGTAAAGTCCTGACTAAAATATCTGGGACTCACTCAGCACATAATAATGCTAAGGCCTATACGGTCTAAAACTGTAAGCAAAATTATGCCCTTGACTCTACGTACATACCTCCCTAAGGATAACTTTAGTTTATTATGTACTGTTTTTGTGTAGTGCCTTTCAGTTAATTGAATTCCTATTGTTAGTTTATATTTTTGTGTACAAATTGGTAAAACAATAAATAACACAGAAAATTAATTACCTACCAATTTCTTTCTATTGTTAATCTATTCGAAAATGTTATGAAACTTGCAAATTTATTTATTTAATAACATAATCTTAAAATTAACTATTAATTATGTAGAGCAGATGATACCGTAACTTGCACTAATTCTAGTACACTTTTGAATATTTGCACTATATCAAAAGCATGCACTTCATTAAAGTAGTCTGTGAGTGCCGAATTGTCCATTACAGCCCTCCAGTCTTCAGAATCCACGTGCTCAAGGCACACCCTTGAATCCGGAGGAAGATATATATTATGTTTACTCTACACCATCGCTTTCTGCAGCAATGGTATTGGCATAAGGTGCACCATAGAGCACCCAAAAACACATTTCGTTACGTCACCCAAAACTCTTTTTAAATGACGATCCTCTGAACTGGAACCACCACTGACTTCCATCATAGTTATATGTATATTTACGTGGATTATTAGAAGGCAAGTATGTGTAATAGAATCAAGTTTCTTAATGACAGCTCTGACGTATGAAGTCACTATCTGCAAATACGTTTAACATTTAGCAAACTCTTCTTTGAACTTAAAGTGGCCAGTAATTTACCATTATTGCTTTAGAGTTTGATACCTAAACAAATTATATTTATTTTGCCATTGTCTTACAAAATAGCATAGATGTACCTAGTACGAAGGTCATCACAAAAATAAATTATTTATTTATTATGCTTTCTCGCATTATAAAAATAAATTATTATTTTTAATAGTTTAGACGTTACTTAAATAAATGTGTATGGAAAAATAATTTCCAAGCAATGCCCGGTTGTTATCATGTTTTCTTTGAGTTCCCCAATAGCTTTAACAATTTCTTCAATCTCCGTGTAATTAATGTTTTTTCAACTCTTTTTGAAGCTTGAATTGATATTGCATATCTTTGTTTCCTTTTCCAGTACATCTAAAAGTTTGCCAATATTTGGTTTTTTAGTCTCGATACTTCTATTAAGTTTATTGTGCCATCCTTCTAGATGATTTGTGGTTCTTATTGTTTCCATGTGACAGCCACATGTCTTTGCAAAATCAAATGCCTTTTGGTTATACCATTGTTTTTTGAAGTATTTATTGAAGCGTTCGATATCATCTCCTTTTGGACTTCTTGACATTACATATTCAAATCCTCTTTGTATATACTCTTCTGGCAAACGGGCCAAACCAACGCACCGAGCAACGTGCCTCTGTTTTACTCTTGTTTTCATTTTCTTGGCTCTACGGAATACACCTCGGTTAAAATGATAGTAACATCCTTTTACGATAATGTTTGGCAAAACTTGTTGGACAGCTATAATTGCCGCTAACTCATAATCCAAGGTTATTTTTTGTGGATGAAAAAATTTGCCAGTCTACGATTTTATCAAATGGTATAGAATTGCATACGTCTTCGTTTTTTTATTAGGTAGCAGACAAAAAAACAATGGTACAATCGTTTTGTTACTTTCGTCAAATCCGTGTATTGTATAAAGTTGCTTAAAACATGATGGGCATGATTTAAACGTGCCATCCGCGAATATATGACTGTAAGATGTCAAATCTTTGATGTCCTTGCCGCAAAACACAATATTCTTGTATCGTCATCATCTAAGTAATCAGCAAGGATAAAATGTTTGAATTTTTGTGGTACTACAACTTCACAACATTCTGAATAACTGAAACGTAATTTTGGGGCACCCACAATTTTGTTATGGTTATTATGTCTTGATATTTTTAAAACTTGGAATATCATAATTCATGCGGAAACCCTTATCCTTCAGTTCACAAACCATATTATTGTATTGTTTTTCTATGGGTTCGAAGTTACAACTTGTAGTTTGTTTTAGTTTATCCATTTTTTCTAAAAATATATTTTTATCCTCATTCCTACAGCAATCATTATCGTGCCCATTCGTTTTTAATATTTCATTCTCTGTACTTAACTTAACACTCCCTTTACATCCTTTTTAGGGTTCCGTAGCCAAAATGGCAAAAACGGAACCCTTATAGTTTCGTCATGTCCGTCTGTCCGTCTGTCCGTCTGTCCGTCTGTCCGTCTGTCACAGCCGATTTACTCGGAAACTATAAGTACTACAGTGATGAAATTTGATGGGAATATGTGTTGTATGAACCGCTACAAAATTATGACACTAAATAGTAAAAAAAGAATTGGGGGTGGGGCCCCCATACATGTAACTGAGGGATGAAAATTTTTTTTCGATGTACATACCCGTGTGGGGTATCAATGGAAAGGTCTTTTAAAATGATATAAAGTTTTCTAAAAACATTTTTCTTAAAGTGAACGGTTTTTGAGATATCAGCTCTCAAAGTCGTAAAAAGTATGTCCCCCCCCCTCTATTTTTATAACTACGGGGTATAAAATTCTAAAAAAAATAGAGGTGATGCATGCTAATTAACTCTTTCAACGATTTTTGGTTTGATCAAAGTATCTCTTATAGTTTTTGAGATAGGTTGATTTAACTGTAATTTTGGTTAAATATTTGCTGCTACGGAACCCTTTGTGCGCGAGCCCGACTCGCACTTGGCCGGTTTTTAGTATAGCAGAGCCAGAATGAGTTTCCATCTTTGTATATTTTTCTGCGATGGAATCGCCGTCCATCGTGGAGTAATAGAACACCACCTCTTCTTGTTGATATAAATTTTAGTTTAGGATGCGGGCACATTACAAATGTTGCTAACCACAAATCACTTATGTCAAAATGGAAAATCGTAATAGAAAATTGCACTTTATCAATGACTATCTCAATTGCATATAATATGTGACATTACTTATTTATCAATTACCGTTCAAAGACTGTTATCTTTATGGCCAGTACTAATAACATTCAGAAAAGAGAATCGTTTCTACTTGAAGGTTTGATTACAACTTGGTTACCAACAAGGAATAAAAAATCTGATATCGTAACTGGGAAAACAATTACGAAAAAATAATAAAATAATCTTAGTTTGTAATTGGCTACGAGAAAAGAAAAAAAAATCTTATTTTGTACCTGGTTACAAAACTCGGTTGATGAATTACCCGGTTACAAGAAAAGAGAAAATTTTCTTAGTTTGTACCTGGTTACAAAACTCGGTTGATGAATTACCCGGTTACAAGAAAAGAGAAAATTTTCTTAGTTTGTACCTGGTTACAAAACTCGGTTACATAAGCGGCAGAAAGGAAATGACCTACGTTCAAAACACCTAATGATTAAATCCGAAAAGCAAAAATGTCTAATAAATGGGGCTTAAATAACCGGTTTACCCTTGAGTCGTCGACAGACAATTAATCGAATATTATTTTAAAGACAACGTTTCAAATAATTTCATTTCATCGACAGTTCATATCGTAGAATGATCGATACAAGTCAAATTAAACCGTGGACTTTACTTCGTAGATAAATTATTCAGAGTATACTTTATATCGTGGTATTTTGTTTTGTGTTTTTACATCTCATTTTGTTTTACATTAAATAAAATTTATTACGCGTAATATTATTTCAATTGTGTATACTTAAGTATTTCAATTGTAAATTTTTCGAAAATTTTACAATTTGTAAATTATTTGTTCTTATGTTTGGTCACAACTAACGTAACCTTCTTCTAACCTAACCTAAACCTATTTTAAAGGTCGTGCGTTGATGACAGTTCACGTGCAGTTACAGCCTACGTGATGAGTTTATAAATTTTAAATGTACTTTTTATGTTAATTTGCTACATAAATATTTAAAATAACTGTATTTTTTATATTAATAGACAGCCGATTTCCGATTAAACTGTATCTCTTAAAAAGTTTCCAATATAATAATTCAGTTGCCAAATAAATAGTTGGTACTTGCGTTGGAATAAAACGCAGCGAACGACATTAAAATGCTACCTAATATTGAAATATTTTGAGGCCCCATTTTAGTCGGCAAACTATTATTTTTATTAATACCCTTTTCTATTTTTTTCAACTGCCGAAATTTGAATATTTAGTCGACCGGTTAAATACGTGCCTTTAAAAAATATATTCCTTAAATGTTACTAAGTCAAGATTACATCCTTCATCACATTATTGCACCATTAACGTCATTATGATGTTAATATATTAACGGAACACACCATAGCCGACCACCCAAAATAAAATTTCCAAACTCATATTTTTAAATTGGATACTGAAATCGTATTTGCGCTTTAATTGGGTTATCTCGAATTCGCGCTGATTGCTTTCGCCGGGATACATTTTCCTGTAGGTACCTACTGTAATGTAATGTAACATAAGGTCAGTGCGAGCAAGACCGGCATACTTTATTTGAAATAAAGTTTGAGTGGATAAAACTAGACAATTAAAGTAGTCTGGATCTGGAGTGATCCGCATGGTCCTATGGGCTAGCAAATATTATATTCTACACAGCTTTTATAACACTTTGGTGAATTAAAGTAAACTTATGTGATAAAAATCACTTTTTTTAAGGCTCGGCGGGTTGACCGTCCCCACGCGCTGAGTTAGGCAAGACCGTCTAGTGCTCGTAGTCACGTAATTTCATATGGAAATAAGTATCAAAATCATGTTCATTGTTATATTCTGTAATAACAGGGAGTAATATGATAGATATTAAAACAAATAAGTAACGTTGATATTTTCAACATATCAGCATTTTTCTATTTATAAGGCAAGACCGTCATATGTCCCATACTCCCGTAAATGAGGTTGATAACCTTCTTTTTTCAGGTCCAGACAAAAGTTAAGCCAATTAAACTTATATTTAAAATTAACCTACAACACCCGTTTAAACTTGACTCCCATAAAGCCTAAAAAGGTGCCTTACTCTTTATATGCGCGGAATTTCCGACTAGGCACAATTTCGAAGTTACATATTTCAGAACGTAACACAATAAATTGAACGCGTTTTAACCCCTCGTATGCTTAAACGCGGATCTGTGCGTGGGAATTTTAATCTATTGTTTTAAATGTCAAGGTCACTATTTCAATGATCAAAATTGACAGGCCGCATTCGAGAGGTTAAGAGCATTAATTGTACTAAACAGGAAGAACGATTATTAAATTATTATGGGCACAAATATTCCAACTGCTTCTATTTTATTTACATTTTTTGCGTAACCATGTTGAACTCGATGGTCGAGTTCGAAACACGAATCAAGTTTTGTGTTAAGTAATGTTCGTCCTAGGGATATCTATCGAAGACCAGTGGATTAAGGATGAAAAACTGATATACCTTACCTTCGGAGGTGTAAGAATTGATAAATATATAAATACAAAAGTTATATTCAGTAGACGGTCTTCCCAACACTGACCTTACTAAGGTCAGTACGGGCAAGACGCCCATACCTTATTTGAAATAAAGTTTGAATGCATAAAACTTGATGATAAGTATTCTAGGACAATCCGCATGGTCCTATGGGCTAATAAATATTATAAATTACAAAGCTGTTACAATACTTTGGAGAAATAAGGTAAACTAAAACGCCCCTCGTTAGTACTCGTCACCGCGTAATTCAGTATGGGAATAGGTATCAAAATCATGATATTTTCCGTAATAACAGTGAATAATAAGCTAGATATTAAATCAAATAACTTAACATTTTCATTATATGAGCATTTTTAGGGTTCCGTATCTCAAAAAGGAAACACGGAACCCTTATAGGATCACTCGTGCGTCTGTCTGTCCATCTGTCACAGCCAATTTTCTATTAAACTACCGAACCGATTAACTTGCAATTTGGCACACATGTTAACCTGTGAACCAAAGACGGGATGTAATTTAAATTAAGGAATTTTTACTATAGGGGCCACTTTTGAGGGGTAAAAGTGAAAATTAAAAACAAAGTTTTTTTACCTAGTGTTGCATATCAAATGAAAGAGCAGAAATCTATAGATTACAGGAAAACCTATTAGAAATCTACAGTTTAGCGTAAGTCGGAGTTAAAATAAAAAAAACTCTAATTACGAATTTCACTCACTGCCGCTGCAAGGAGCCATGAATTACCAAATCTCTTGAAATTGTGTGAGCGCGTTTGAATATTACATATAAACTCATTTCTGTTTCGTTTTGTTCAAAATATCGATTATTCGCAAAAATGACTTAAGTTCTTACTAAAAACGAGACGCTTAAGTCCTTCTTGTAGTGCACGGAACCCTTGCAACGCTAGTACAACTCGCACTTGGCCGGTTATTTTTTTATAATTTTTAGTCAATTAATTTAAGAAAATAGCCAAAAAATTACTATTCCCTTATTTCCGAAACTACTAAGCGTAAAAAAAAATACACGAGATAGCCTTCAAACTATAGATTACAGGAAAACCTATTAGAAATACACAGTCAAGCGTAAGTCAGACTGTGGGTCCCCCCACATCTAACGTCTTGCGAGCGTAGCGTCGGGCCAACTGTATGAAAAAAGACTCCCGCGTCGACGTCGCGCCGACGCGGCGTCAGGCTTTGCCATACATTTAGCGCGACGCTACGCTTGCAAGATTTAAACGTTCACGATTTTTACACAAAAATCCCGTCCCTTTTATTAATCAAACCGCGTAAGGCCACCTTTACATCTGTGAGTTTTACAGCTTACGTAAGCGGCTCATGCAAAACTTTCAATTGTAAATGGTTTTTGTGAGCAGCTTACGGTAAGTTTGGACCACTTTCGTAAGCTGAAAACTTTCAAGTGTATATGGGTACGAGTTTGCTTACAGAAGCGACTCCCAGAAATATATAGTGTCTATATTGACAGTTGTCAATCAATTTGCATATTAATAAATAAAATGCCGCGGATGGTTGGAGATACTTGGCTGCATTATCAAATAATTGGTACTTCGGCAAACAAAAAACACGTAGTTTGCATTTATTGCAATACTGAGTATAAAATTCGCATGCAACTCGAATGCTTTTACATATGCAAAAATGCCGAAAATGCCCGAGTGATATAAAACGTTCTTTTTCGAAAAAAATGAAAAGTAATGTGAGAGTTACAAATAAAATATCAATTGAAGATACTAATAATTATTTTTAAGAAAAAAAAACCGCCGCCTTTGGGGTTCTGGTGAAAGCTACTTGCGAATGTTGGATTACGTATTTCGGTTCTGACCATCACCAACAGTTCTATTGCACCAAATGTCACTATTCTGGACGTAAGTGTATGCTGTTCTTATAAAAATACCAAAGTCACTATAAACGTGCCGTTGAGATTTGAGGAGTTCGGTTCTGACCATCATCAGCACTTCCACTGCACCAAATGTCACTGTTCTGGACGTAAGGGCATGCTGTTCTTATAAAAATACCAAAGTCACTATAAGCGTGCCGTTCAGATTTGAGGAGTTCCGTTCTGACCATCATCAGCACTTCCACTGCACCAAATGTCACTGTTCCGTACGTAAATGCATGCTGTTCCTTTAAAAATACAAAAATCACCATATGTATGCCTTTCAGATTTGAGGAGTTCCCTCGATTTCTCCAGGATCCCATCATCAGAACTGGGTTCTGAGAAGAATGGGACCAATTTGTATGCATATACATTCAATAAAAAAAAAATTTCAAAATCGGTCCAGTAACGACGGATATTATCGAGGAACAAACATTAAAAAAAAATACAGACGAATTGAGAACCACCTTCTTTTGAGAGATTTGAGGCGGCGCTTAAAAATGACGCCGAGCTTGCAAGTTCCAGTGGTACAAAACCTTCGTGTTCATTTGATATACGAGACCACGAGAGTGATTTAAATAATCACTCTGTTGATTTAATACTTATAGTAAATGAACCTGAACCACAGAATATATAATAGTACAAGTACAGAAGGCCCACTGCTTTGATGTTCACGAAATGCCGCCTGTTTAAATGCCTACAAAATTCTAACAAAGAAACGAGCCGCACGTGCGCAGCGTCGGATGATAGGGTTGCCTATGGATTAAAACGAATTAATTCTCAGATAAAATGTTATACTATATATTCAAGTCTTGGGTACTTTCTAGGTATATATACAGTATTTATATATTTTTGTTTAAGCCTTCAGCATCACAAGCCTTATTGAACTTTTCCGTGGGACTTAATCAATAAGATCTGTGTAAGATTGTCCTATTGTATTCATGATGTCTATTTAACTATGCATTATTAGCCATTCCACATGTGGACATCGCATATGAACCTTAAAAAAAACTCGCGACGTAAAGTAACCATAGAAAGTGCGAACGTGCGTTCCGTGAGAACGTGCGCCACCCCTGATTAGGCCGCGAACTCGCGACCGCCAGCATGTACTTGTAGCGCGGCGATACAATCGCGGAGTGAGCCGCCCCTGCCTGAACAACCAAAACCTGCCACAGATAAGGAAACCGCAGATGAAAGCTTTGCAAGAGCCATTTATGCAACCGGAGCACCACTGTCACTATTAGAGTCTAAATATTGGAAAGCAGCCTTGCAAACATTGGACCCTAATTATGATCCTCCGAAAAGACATGCCATTAGTAACAATCGATTGGAAGCAGAGTACACTCGTGTCAAAACCGAAATCGATGAGAAAATAAAACGTTCAGTAGCCATAGCTCTTATCACAGATGGATGGAGTGATGTCAACAGAAAAGGTGTGCTGAATTTTATTCTAACCACACCTGAACCGGTTTTTATAAAATCTGTGTATCCTGGACGCCAACGCCAAACAGGGGAATACTTGGAAAATGAAATTCTCAAAGTAATAGACGAGGTTTCACCCACAAAAGTTGTAGCAATTATTACGCATAATGCGCGAAAACATGAAATCAGCATGGAAACTTCTACAAAATCTCCACCCAAATATAGCTTGCTTTGGTTGTGCTGCTCACGCACTTAACCATATATATTGCGATATAATAAATATCAAACCATTAAAAGATACTTTAGATACGGTAACTTCTATTATTAAAACCATCAAAAATAGGCACCGTTTACTGGACTGTTTTGAAAACATATAAATCAGCTCCTATTTCAGACAGTTTAAACAGACTGAAACTGCTCTGGATAGAATATCTTCACCGTCGGAACTAGAGTGTCGTTCAGTATATCCACATATTTTTGGCTGTTTAGACGCCCACCGATTTCTACAAATTCGCCTGGTCCTGCAGCGGACATCCAACCCCAAAAGCCAACGTTTATCCTCCCGCTAGATCTGGCCTCAACAACGTTTTTTTGCTCGTATCGAGTGTTGTTCATCCTATATAGAGTCAAACGATCACATTCCCTCGATGAAAAGGTTTTTTTATCAGAAAACACCACGTTCTGAAAATCGGAAGTCCAGGTATTGTCTCGCAAACTCCAATCTTTCATCTTTGTGACGCTGTGTAAGTTTCAGTTTTCGTGCCGGGTGACGATGATGGCATCCTGCGTCTTTCAACCGCCGACGAATCGTGGACGTGGACACATTTTCCTCAATTGCAACATTGCTAACACGCGTGAATCCATTGGCTTCAAATTGACGCACGATTTTTTGATTTTGTATATTTGTAGTACACCGAGGGCGGCCGGTTTTCCGAGCGACACTCACATTGCCATTCTTTCCCATCGCTTTACCCACAACTGTACTGTGTTTCGGGTAACACCTGTACGACGCATGATCTCCGCAACCGGTAAACCGTCTTCATGTAAGCAGGGGCGGCTCACTCCGCGATTCTATCGCCGCGCTACAAGTACATGCCCGGGCCGCGAGTTCGCGGCCTAATCAGGGGTGGCGCGCGTTCTCACGGAACGCACGTTCGCACTTTCTAATGTTACTTTACGTTGCGAGTTTTTTTTTAAGGTTCATATGCGATGTCCGCGTTTGGAATGGCTAATAATGCTTAGTTAAATAGATATCATGAATAAAATAAATACCATAGGACATTTTGAAATAGATCTACTACTGATTAACTCCCCCAAAAAGATTCAATAAGGCTTGTGATGTTGGAACTCAAACAAAATATATAAATACTATATACATACCTAGAAATTACCCAAGACTTGAATACAATAAGTATAACATTTTATCTGAGTATTAATTCGTTTTAGTCCATAGGCAACCCCGTCGCCGGGTGCCGCGCACGTGCGGCTCGTTTCTTTGTAAGAGTTTTGTAGGCATTTAAAAAGGCGGCATGTCGTGAACATCAAAGCAGTGGGCCTTCTGTACTTGTTCTATTATATATTCTGTGATGTAAGGAGACAATGCGATGTCTTTCGTGAACAACGGCGTTGTCGTCGCGCACGGTCCCAATATACATCACCATGCATTTAAGGGTTAAAAGCACTTATTTTAATTAAGTAATTTAAATTGATATTTGTAGAGTATGTTTAGTTTTGTCTTTGACTTTCTGGTTTCGTGTCTATGATTTAACAGTTGAATAAATCATTCTTAGACCAAGCTAGTCATGGTTGTTGTTTATTTTAAATACTAATATTACATGGCGCAGTCAAGTATGGCTACAGGATACCATTTACCTTCCAAGTTATCCCTGGTGGGAAACCTAAGTGAGAACTTTAAAAAATTCAGGCAATCATTCGATATATACTTGAATGCCGCGGGTCTCTCCGAAGTCACAGAGGCAAGAAAAGTCTCGCTCCTGCTAAATCTCATCGGTGAGGAGGCTCTTGCCGTCTACAACACTCTAGATGTAAAGTCGGAAGATGTAAAAACTCTCGAATATACATTAAAGGTATTTGAAAAATACTGCAACCCCAAGAAAAACAAACTTCATTCTAGATACCTATTTTATAATAGAAATCAGAAAATAGGAGAAACCTTTGACAACTATCTGACTGACGTAAAACAATTATGCAATGATTGTGATTTCAAAAATAAAGATGAAATTTTAAGGGACCGTCTCGTATTAGGTACGAGTGACACGGATTGTCAGAAAAAGCTGACAAAGAAAGGAGACCCAACCCTGGATGATGTAGTGTCATTGTTCAGAATATCGGAAATCACGGATGCCCATGTCAGAGATATAACTGACAACAAACCTGATGTCAATGCAGTAACGATGCCTAGAAGCTCCCAGAAAACCTGTTTTAACTGTGGGTACCATCATACCTACGGTCAATGCCCGGCGTACAATAAAACATGTGTCAACTGTAAGAAAAGACATCATTTTGCTAGAATGTGCCGTTCCAATAAATTTACATCAAACGAGGTAACTGTGGAAGACTATTCAGATTACTATGTAGAATCTGTGACTTCAGATATGTCTGTAAACTCATTGGCGTGGTTCCAAAAGGTAATACTGCCCGGAAACAATCCAGTGCAATTTAAACTTGACCCAGGAGCAGACGTCAACATATTACCCGTACATATTTATGAAAAGGTCAGTTTTTACACCCAGTTCCACTCAGAAAAACCATGTCAACGCTAGAGAGCTGGAATGGATACAAAACAGACGTCAAAGGACTAGCGACAATGAACATTGAAGTTAACGGCAAATTATACACTGAAACGTTCTGCATTGCAGGAAATGCCGGATCCACACCAATTTTATCGCGAGATACGTGTGTTCGCTTAAATTTAGTAAAAAGAGTCATCGATAGATACTACTACAGATAATAGAAAGCAACAACTGATTAGTGAAAATGAGGACTTGTTTGTAGGTTTGGGTAAGTTCAATGATCCTTATGAAATAAAATTAAAAGCTGATGTTATACCTACATCCAAACCTCCATACAGAGTTCCTCTAAAAATAAGACCAAAATTAAAAGAAGAGTTGGAAATACTGGAGGGTCTGGGCATAATAAGCCAAGTCACGGAACCCTCGGAGTGGGTTAACAGGTTAGTGGTCATTGAAAAACCTGATAAGTCTATTAGAGTATGCCTAGACCCGAAAGATCTTAACAACGCAATTGTCAAAGACTATTGTTACATTCCGACTATCGAAGATTTATCCGCGAAAATCAAGAATGCCAAATACTTTTCTGTACTTGACTTGAAAGACGCTTTTTGGCACATTGCTTTGACTGACAGTTCCTCAAAATATTGCACATTTGCCACAATGTTTGGTACGTATAAATTTAATCGTCTTCCGTTTGGAATCGCACTAGCGTCAGAAGTATTTCAAACGGTTATCTGATATTTTTAGCTCGATAAATGGTGTTGTAAACTACATTGATGATGTGCTATGTTTTTCGGAAACTGAGGAAGAAATGTATGACATCTTATCTAAAGTGTTCGAAAAAGCAAGGGAATACAATGTTCGATTTAATAAAAAGAAATTTCAATTCATGATTAGACAAGTTAAGTACTTAGGGCAAATATTTGAAAATGGTACAGTTCGACCTGACGATGACGCAATAAGGGCTATAACTAACTTTGACAGGCCCAATGACAAGTCAGATTTACAAAGACTCTTAGGTCTCATTAACTATTTACGACCGTGTATTCCCAATTTGGCTTCAATTACTAGCCCATTAAAAGATTTACTAAAGAAAAACACGACATTTGACTGGCAAAAAATTCATACTGATGCGTTTGAGCGAATTAAGACTATCTTATCGACTAATCCAGTTCTGCAGACTTTTGATCCCAGTAAAGAGATCGTGATTCAAACTGACTCGAGCAAGACAGGTATAGGTTGTGTTCTCTTACAGGATAATAAACCTGTTTATTATGCCTCAAAATCGTTAACAGAAACTGAAATAAATTATGGTCAGATAGAGAAAGAATTTCTTGCCGTATTATTTTCATGTAAAAAGTTTCACTCATTTATTTATGGCCAAAAAGTTATCATGCTGACGGATCATTTACCTCTGATTTCAATAATGAAAAAAGACCTACATGACATTCCGTCAACTCGCTTACAGAGAATAAAACTAAAATTAAGTAAATACGACTTAACCATGAAGCATGTTCCAGGTACCCAAATGCATATAGCAGATGCATTAAGTCGAGCCTGCTCCACGGCTAGTCAAGATTGTAGTAGTAGTAGTAGTAGTAGTAGTAGTAGTAGTAACTCTTTATTGTACAAAAACACATTAAAAATAACATATATTGAGATGCGAAGTACAAAGGCGAACTTATCCCATAGAGGGATTTCTTTCAGTTAACCTTTGAGTAAATGAGAGGAAAGAGTTAAAGAGGGTAACAAAATCTAGCAATTTGTACAACAAGGACAGTGATCTCAATGTTGTGATTCACAGTGTTAACGTTTCAGATGAGATATTATCGCAATTAAAACAAGAAATACAAGTAGATCCTGTAGCATCCAAATTCATTGATTTCTTCAATAAAGGATGGCCAGCTTCTGTATCTAAGGTACCGACTGAACTAAAATACTATTACGACACCCGAAAAACAATTTGTTTTGAAGATGACTTGATATTTATAGACAACAGGCTTTACGTTCCCACGTCTTTACAAAATCTCATGTTGACGAAACTGCACGAGTGTCATTTCGGCATGAGTAAGACCAAAGCTCGAGCGAAAACATTATTTTACAGGAAAAATATGTTTTCTGACATAGACAAGTTCATTTCTGAATGTAGTGTGTGCCTTAAGCATTCCACTAACAACATGAAAGAACCAATGATAGTGAGAGAAATACTGGAGAACTGCCTTTTCAGCATGTTTCCGTAGATATATTACAGTACGGTAACAATGATTATTTCACTCTATTCGACCACTATTCAAAGTGGATTGAGCTATACAAACTCAACAATAAAACAGCTGAAGCAACCATTTCCGTCTTGAAATGCATATTTTCAACACATGGTATACCGGAAGTATTATATTCTGATAATATGCCTTTCAATTCATTAACATTCCGCAATTTCAGCAAAGAGTGGGGTTTCAAAATTGTGTTTTCTAGTCCTCATTATCATCAAAGCAATGGAGCAGCAGAAAAGGCAGTCCAGACTTGCAAAGGGTTTCTAAAGAAAGCAGCTGAAACAAAAACTGATATTGAGTTATTTCTGTTGGAATATAGAAATACCCCAATCATTAGTCTTAAAAGTTCACCTTCTCAGTTGTTGTTCAATAGACTCTGTAAAACTAAACTTCCTATAAATAATGTGCTCTTAAAACCAAAACTGCATAATGACATTCAAGATAGTTTACTGAATAATAGTAATCAAAACAAATTGTACTATGATCAACACACAAGACATAGAAATGACATTTTCAAAGAGGGGCAAAATATAGTGTACAAAGAAAACGAGAATAGCACTATTTGGAAACCAGGTACAGTCTACAAAATCACCAACAACCCACGATCTATAATAATAAAAGATTATTATGGAAATTTAAAGACTAGAAACTCGTGGTTCATCAAATTGGATAAAGGTAGAAAACCTGATCAACCGCATGCACAGTCGGCGTGGTCTCAGATTGCTGTTCAGCAGCCGCCAGCCGCTGACCTACTTCCAGCTCTAGCTCCTGAGACTGAGATGCCGTCAACGAGTGCTATAGAAGACCCTGCTCCTCTACCACTCAGAAGATCTAACAGAGATGTTAGACCTCCTAGACGTCTTAACGATTATGTCTGCAGTTCTTTTTAGTTTAGTAATGTTCATACTTAATTATTTTACTTTATGTTGAAAAGGGAGATGTAGAGTATGTTTAGTTTTGTCTTTGACTTTCTGGTTTCGTGTCTATGATTTAACAGTTGAATAAATCATTCTTAGACCAAGCTAGTCATGGTTGTTGTTTATTTTAAATACTAATATTACAATATTGGTAAACAAAACGTATAGTTCCGTGACATAAGGCAGACTGACGACTAATCAATCATATTTCATACAATATAAAAGTGACATTATTTCAAACGTTTAAGGAGGTCGCGCACCAGCCAGTCGCCAACAATTTGTATGAAATTACTTTGCACTCTTGTGGATAAAACGCAATTTTGCTATCTGTTTTCGAATAGCAAAGTAAGCCTTTCCCAGTTGGTGTGGTGAGAATATTTTTAAACACATAAGTATACTACAATTAAGTTCCAAATTCAACACAACAAATATTAATCTGGGTCTTAGGAGGACTGTGTTTATTTATAGACCGCTTTCGTCGGATTTTAGTCAGTTTGGTTCCGTAATGGAATATGTTTTGAAATAGGTATTTTTTAGCAGTAATTTTTGATTGCAGATATGTGGGAATTCGTAACCCTCTAAAGAGTCGTCACCATTCCACTAAGAGAGTTGTCATAATAAAAATAGCACTGGTGTGGCTCCTAAGTATGACAGTGTCGAGTTCTATAACAATATTGGGTAAGTTTGCAGTAATATGTACTTAAGTATGCGTAATATGTGCTATTAAATATGTAGTAAAGTTGTTTTTTCAATTCGTGTCGGATCTTATCCCGTATTTTCCCAAAGCTTGTTAGAGCGTTTTTAATTCCTTTCCTACTGCAAGGAGTAAGTTGTCATTATGTAATTGATCCGTAACACTCGTGAAAAAAAAATACCGAATTATTTTATACGAATATTTTTTTAATTTAAATTAAATTAAACTTTCGTTATTTATCTTATGTCCTGTACTATTCACCGTGAAGGCCGGCCACACACAGCCTTAAAATTCATAATCTGAAAAAAATCATAATATAAAAATCAAATCGAGTGCACGGAGTTCCATACAATTTCGCAACTGTCCAGTAACCACACACATGACACACACTCTTATTTTTTATTTTGTTTTGACAGATTACATACAACATTTATTTTTCAGATTATGAATTTTAAGACTGTGTTTGTCCTCTCTTAGGGATTCGCACGTATTTGATTTACACACTGTACTAATTTGCGTTTCATTTTCTGCATACGATTGTAATTTTGGCTAACCCCACTACAAACTTTGTTTTTACATTAATCCCTAAACCTTGGATATTTTTATAGGTTTAATAAACAATAAAAATATAATGCCCAATCAAAGGATATGTGTTATCAACAACAGGCTTTTCTGGATATTCGGCTCACTCGTCGCTTTCTATATACCGATGTTGACAATGGTAGTTTCATTTGCACTGACGGTCCACCTATTGAAGAGACAAGCCAAAATGGTAGCTGCGCCAGTAACTGGGGCCACTCAAAGAAGGTAATTCATAATTATGTTTAGTGTATATTACCTTCGAAATAATATTATTTTATCTTGGTACAGTCAGCCAAAAAAGTGGTTTATCACTTTTCGACCTTATGTGTTTAAAAATAGAGTCGAAAGGTGGTAAACCACTTTCTGGTCAGCCAAGAAAGCTAATTAGCTACTAGCTATGTAATTGAATGTAAGGCCTGTGTGGACGCTCAGATCGGAGCGTCCGGCAGGGCGTGCAGAGGGGCGGGCGAGCGTGCGTACTGCGTACCGTACACCCTATGCAGCCTCGACTTCAGGACACTAAACTTGTATGAGCTTCATTTCTTTCACATGACATATCTACACGCCGCACGCCCCGCCCCGCTGAACGCCCAATATGACCCGGCCCTGTTCCTGTCACATAAATCACATAAGGAGAAGTCACTCAAGGTTTGCCAACGAGCGATGGAGCTCATGGAGCGCAGTATAACTACTGGGAATCAGAAACACGGAACTGCGTTACGCTTCAAAAGACAAAAAGTCAAGACCGCTACGCTTAAGTAGAACTGGGCTGGACATGTCTGCCGCATGCTCCCTGAACGGTAGGCCAAATTGGTTATTGAATGGGACCCACAGAACACCGTAGTGACCAGGTAGCAGGCCGGGGTGAACCCCAAAGACCAGAAGACCGAAAAAGAGATGGCGGGATGACTTGAACGCATTCTAACCACGCTGGCAGAATTTGTGACAGGGTTAAATGGAAAAGGCGAGGGTAGGCCTTTGCCCAGCAGTGGGACACTACACCAGGCTAGCAAAAAAAAACTGTCCACATGGCTTCCAAAAAATAAAAGTACTACTACACTTCTGTCAAAATTTACAAATGAGATAAACACCTAACTGGGATACAAATAGTTAGGAGTAGCAATATTTTTACGACTTTAAAAAAGCGTTCGACACCTTAGAAACCGGCATTCTTTTAAGTGAACGACTGTGGTGTGAGACAGCCACTGAATTTTTGGTTCCGTGACCACCTCACATCACGTTCGTACCGTGTTAGGGTCGGTGATGGCATAAGTGACGAACAACAGGTGCGATGCGTCGTCCCCCAAGGCTCCGTATGCGGACAAGTGTGCTACCTTATGCATGTCAAAAGCCTATGCGAAATGTTGCGCAATTGTTCAGCACATATGTTTGCAGACAAGCTTTGCACTCTACGCGCCGGAACTGATCTCACCGAAACATGCCACTTGGTGCAACAAAATATAGATGCAGTAGTGAAATGGTCTCCCGATAATGGTATTGTACTGTACTCAGGTACACGAAGGTAATAAATGAAATGAAAATGAAATATTTATTTTTCAAGTAGGCATATTACAATGCGCATATGAACGTCAAATAAAGCTACGCCGGCACTAACCCTACACACACACTAATACACACTTAAACTAAATTTCTCCTTATTAAATCACCTATACGATGAATTGATGATTTAAGCCGATTCTGCATTCTCTTGGCAACAACACGTTGACTACGTTTGTAGCACTCGACTGCTATGGATTCAAAACATATAAGAATGTTGCAAACACGATTCTTAAAACTATTTGTACCTAAATGAAAACACTAAATGTAATGCCAAGCTACTAAAGTAATGCAGGCTACTTTGACCTTTTTTTAAAGTCTATTTTATATGATTATTGATTAAGTACTCGTACTGTCCAATTAAGGTGGTTTTCCACCGGCAGAGCGTGGATGGGCAGAGCGGAGAGGGAATTGAAATTCCTCGGACCCTTTTCCACTAATAAACATCCAAATTATAAACAAATCAATTATTTTTGCAGACCTGTTCGTCGCCTTGCTATTGCCTGTTTGCCCCACCCAACCATACGCAGGCTGGCACAGACTCCAAAAATAATTGATTTGTTTATAATTTGGATGTTTAGATTATTGCAATACGATAAGAAATCTGAATTCAAAGGTTTATTATTTTTTGCTTTTTAGTTTCTCCGTGTTTTGTAACGCGCTTATTTTTGAAGGCGGTTTTATTTTTTGTTAAAAAAGTTTATTTATTTGTTGATTTTTAGTGGTTCCTATTGATATTATATGTATCAGTCCGAATACATGTACACTAGTGAAAGAATTATCCTTAGACTCCTAACCATTGAGGAGTTCACCTTCCATCATCAGCTCAGCCACATAAAATTATTACCATCAGGCGTAAATACTGGTTTACCTTTGAAAAATACACTAAAAACATTACATGTGCCTCTAACATTTGAAGAGTTCCCTCGATTTCTCCAGGATCCCATCATCAGACCCTGACTTGCCAATGGGACCCGTTCGATCAAAAAAAAAATTTTGAAAATCGATCCACAATTCTCGGAGATATCGAGGAACATACATACAAAAAAAAAAAATATTCAGTCGAATTGAGAACCTCCTCCTTTTTTGAAGTCGGTTAAAAATTGCCATTAATAGCCATTGCGGGCCTGCGCGAGCCCGCGCGTGCCCGCGCGTGCCTGCGCGTGCCTGCCGCAGATTGTAGGTTTCATACGATACTCTATGTCGAAAGCAATACGGTACATTTTTACAGTAACAAATATCTCAATTCAAGTCTCGCACATCCTCTTCAATCCGCGCCTCGCGATGTCTTGTCGCGCTCTGCCGGTAGAATACCACCTTCGAGTTAATTAAGTTAATTTATTCTCTAAGTAGGAAGCAATACGGTTAATTTTTACACTAACAAATATTTCAATTCACGTCCCGCACATCCACGTCAATCCACTCCTCTCCTCGCTAAGCCACTTCTCGTTTCGCCCTGCCGGCGGAAAACTATCATCAGAGTTAATTTATACTTAAATCGGAAGCAATACAGTTCATTTTTACACTAATAAATATCTCAATTAAAGTCCCGCACATCCCAGTCAATCTTTACTATTTCCACCGAAGATGCGCTGGGCGAGAATTGAAAATTTGCCATACAAATTTCAATTCCCTCCCCGCTCTGCCCATTCACGCTCTCCCGGTGGAAAACCACCTTTAAGTAACCGAAATAAAATATTATCATATTTTATTAAGTATGACTTAAAAACAGCAAAAAATATTTTTAAAGTATACTTTATGCAATCAGGCGAAACCAACATTTTCCAACTTTTTAAGTATGAAGGCATAAAGTTCAATATGTCAGTGATTGTTTTGACATGCAGTAAGGTTCGAATTCGATGACGTCACTACATCGCTGTAAGTGTTTTCGGTGGCCAAAATAAATCAATAATACATTTATAATCGAAAATACGTAGTCGTCATACGCTTTTAATACCCAAAATCTATAAATATTGCAATTTTATGTCAAGTACTACAGAAGACAATAATTTATTAGGCCAAATTCGAAATGAATCTAGTAGCCTATTGTTTAAAATCTGTAAAATACTCCCTGTTAGTCTAAAACATAAATATCTGTTAGCCTAGCCATATACCTATAACTAAAGTAGTCAAGTGCATAACTCAACCAATATAGTCCAATACAGTACAAGTGATTTAAAATGCGTATGTGTATTCTATTAGTTAGCCACTCACTTAAGTTACTTTTTCGTTATTTTTCAACATTGAAAAGCTTCTGTCTACAAAACGACACAAACGAAAATGTATTTCAGGCACAAGTAGTAGTTTCATTTTTGTCACAAATTTTCTAACCAATTGATAATTAAAACTCTCGATAAATCGTAATATTTTGGTCGGTCCTTCGAGTTTCCACGAAGTCAACTGTACCTGTAACGCCGAACGAACTAACAAACACTGGACGAGGTCGGTGTCCGCGGCCAAATTTGGGAGTACCCCGTGTCAGTAATTACTTTGGAGAGCGAACCTTACGCAAAAGACTACCGTATTTCCTTACCCGTTTGCCTAACGACATCTGCCTTGAACCGAATAAAACTAAATTTAAAAAGTCCTTATTTAAGCACATTTTATTTTGTACCTAACAATATGTCCTGCAATATTAGATTAAGTAAGTAGGTAATATAAGAGACTCGCACCTGCAGACAAACTGTTTATGCAGTTTTGCAGGGAACTGTACTAGATTAAGACACTATATTATGTTTTAATAATTCAAATAAATAAATAATAATAAAATACGCGTACAGCTGTGTTGTATTGGGTTGGTAAGAAAGTAATAAGCGATCGATTGAATTCCACATAAAATTTTTGAGAGAGTTCTAGAATCTTCTATGGTCGAAAGTATATAAAGGGCGAGTCGCACAGTTTCTCGTCAGTCATTCACTAGCTGTCGCCGAGCTAATATAAGGAAGAAAATGGACGAATTAAAAGTGCATGTAAGGCATTGCTTACTATATGAATTTCAGTCTGGCCATTCAGCCGCCGAAGCAGTGCGTAATATATGTCAGCGTGTTGCTCCTGAAGTTGTGTCTGAGGCCACGGCGAAACGATGGTTCCAGCGGTTTCGTAGTGGCGACTTTTCATTATCAGATCAACCTAAGTCTGGTCGACCGGTGAAGATTGATGTAGCCAAATTAAAAACCTTAATTGAAGGAGATCCGAGGCTAACGAGTCGTACTCTTGCTACCGAGTTAGGCTGCTCTCATGTCACCATAGAAACACATTTACACGAGTTGGGAAAAAACTACAAATACAGTGTTTGGATACCGCACGAACTTGATAGAGATCAACTAAACCGCCGTGCCGATATCTGCATACAACTTCTGTCTTTTCGCCGCACATTCAACTGGTTGGACCATCTTATCACTAGAGATGAAAAATGGGTCTTATATATAAATCACACACGCAAACGTCAGTGGCTAGCTCCAAACGAAAAAGGAATAGAGGCACCAAAAACAGAGCCTCACCCGAAAAAAGTTATGCTGTCCGTTTGGTGGGATATTCATGGTATTATTCACTGGGAACTCCTACCAAGTGGAATGACTGTTACCGCATCAGTATACTGTAATCAGCTTGAAAATTTAAACCAAAAAATCTGTCAGAATCGTCCACAGCATGCTAAAGTTTTTTTCTTACACGACAATGCTCGCCCACACATTGTAAAAGTGACTCGGCTAAAGCTATTGGAGCTAGGTTGGAAAGTGATACCTCATCCATCGTACTCTCCAGACTTGGCACCTACGGATTACGCATTGTTCAGATCGCTAAGCAATGCCTTGAATGAAAAAAAGTTCGATGATCAAGCCCATCTACGACAGTACATAGCTGAGTTTTTTGAATCTAAACCTAAGAACTTCTTCGCCGATACTATTCATTCTTTACCAGAACGATGGAGACAAGTAGTAGATAACGAAGGCCGTTATATTTTTGATAAATGATTGAAATAATAAATTAAATAAAAATTACAATATTGGTTATGATTCGCTCATTACTTTCTTACCAACCCAATAAAATACGAATTCTCATAAAGGGAACGTCACATAGATGTATGCATAGACGTGTACGTGTACGTGACGTGGCGTACCCCTGCGTTGTAAACCACGAATTATCATCAGATACGACTAAATTGTAATGTAAAAATATATAACGACAAGACCGACGACGCCTGTTGTTTACCTTTGTTTGTGGCGCTTCTTTATTTTGTATTGTTGTATTTTATCGAGGTGTGCAATAAAGAGTACGAGTATTTGTATTGTATTTACCTAATTTAAAGCCCGCAGTGTAATTGACTCCGCGAATTGTTAATAATTTGCACAAAAAAGTGAACTTAAAATTGTATTTACTCAGATTACGTGGTTATAACACTGGACAAAATATACGACGGATCGGAGCCAGAAGTTCACCCAATCTGTCGACAAGCCGATCAGTATCGAGGCAGACTATTTGGAGGCTATCAGGAGCAAGGTAATTCGCGATAGATAAATGTTTATAACCGACTTTTAACTCTTAAATGCCTAATGATGTATGTCTGCATTAAAGATGGGCAGAATATGGACTTTGCCGAATACGAATATTCGGCCGAACATTCGGTTCAGCTCTTACCGAACCGAACATTCGGCCGAATATTCGGTTACGCCGTATTTTTAAAGCGGATGTTCATTAAAACTATTAAATGATTGATAATGGTTACATATGTTACTACAACTATGTTCTTATAATTTAGTGGATAATTAAAACTTAGTTATAGCCAAACGACCTCTTTTACAAAAAGTCGTCGACATCTCTTCTAAATACCTAAAACAGGTATGGATGTGTTCCTCGTTATCTCCAGATTATGAATTGACCTGTTTTAGTTTAAGGAGGGGGGGACGGGTTGAGAAAAAGGGGGGAGAAAGATGGCGGCCGACCATCATAGATATTTATTCACATCTCGAGTCCTATGGCACCAATCTGTTCGTGCAAGGTGTCGTTTGAAAGCCTATTAAACCTACTTTAATTGTTTATAAATAACTATACTCATAAAAGTAACCGTTAACGAAATATTTGAAAATATGTGTTTTTTTAACGCGCATGAATTGCACAACTACTAGTAAAAAATGCGTCTAACTCAATAAACAATAACTTTACCGCAATTGATGTTATTATAACATTTTCGCGTCTATTCATGCTCTTTCTAAAAATATAAGTTCCATTGGTATATGATAATATATAACCATGTAATTATGAATTTGGTTTAGCAGGAGTCACTCTGCCCGGTCGCAGAAATGGGCGCTGACCGTAGTAAAGTATTCAATATTTTTGAGATCCCATTTTACGGATCCATATGCGAGAGGTATCGTTTCAAAGCTAATTAAACCTACTATATTTTTTTATAAACAACTATAATCATAAAGGTAGCTGTTTAGAAAATATTTGAAAATATGTGTTTTATAGACCATGAGTCGCACAAGTACCTACTGGTAAAAAATGCTTCTTAATCAATAAACAACAACTTTTCCGGAATTGATGTTAGATTTACGCTATATGATAAGATTTACGCGGAATTTCGTGCGCTTTCTAATAACATAAGTTTTATTGGTGTATGATATTATATAACCAAGTAATTACAAATATGGTTAAGTAGGGGCCACAGCAGTAGTAGGGTACCCCCGTTACCAGCCCGGGTCTGGGGCCTGCTCCCAGGACCCCACCACCGCCCATCCATGGTCTTACTGAACCTAAAAAAAAAAAAAAAAAAAAAAAAAAAAAAAAAAAAAAAAAAAAAACTAATAGCCCCCCATTTAGATTCATTGCGCTGGGTCTCGACGCTCTCAGAAGCCTCCTTCTAGTATTTACAGAATACGTTCTTTACACAATAAACCTTGTGCACGACGGTCACAAAAGGATTACCGACCCTTTCTATTGTTCGATCTGGACTCGGCGCTAGACCATTGTTACCCTACCCAGCTACCTGGCAGTGTCATGCACACCTTTTCCTTGTGTCTCATACTGATAGGTATTTTATAATTAATTTTTACTATAACTTTGTAATCATATGGATTGCGATTCTAACCTAACCTAACCTAATTAAAATACCTAACTTTTCCATTCGTAACCTAACCAAATTTAATTAAAAGGCAGTGTAAAACCTTGAAACGGTCTTCGAATGTAAGCAAAAGTTCGCCAGAAGGCGTGGCTAATTTATCATCTGGACAAGATGATGGGGCGTATTCATCTCACTTAATTAAAATAGAGATATATGATATGCAAACAATCAAAAACATCCCATCCACGGAACACTGGAAGCACGCGGACGTCAGACTGAAGTATTTTGCGTTGGAAGACGACTTGGAATTACAAAATACGCGAAATATTGTATATAATATTACAAAACAATTAGCTTCTAAGGACACATGTGTAAAATATTTTATAGATAATAAGAAACAGTGATAAATATAATTTTTAACGATAGCAGTAGGATAGTGTTAAAGTGTTTCACATTTCTTATCTTTCCTTTTTATGATTTAAGTAAATTTCCTTGTAAGATATTCTTTTGCATTGTTTCACATTCCAAACAAAATAAATAAGAAATAAAATGGTGTCAAATGTCTGTAGTTTTATAAAGGTTACTATGTGAGAATTCAAAATAAAAATCATTATTACCAGTACACGTATTTTTATTTATTTCACAAAAAAGGTCTTAAACATGTTTCGTAATACTAGATCATTACATAAAGAATTATCAGAAAACAAGTTAAGCATATGTTTCATAGATTTTCCATGAAACTTAAAATACAAATAAACTAAACAATATTCACCACAAACAGAAGTGAAATGGTTTTGAAGTGATTTATTATTGTAAAACCACCGTCTCGTATTTCTATCTAGAAATGACTTATGATAACCGGAAGGTTTCCTGCCAAAGGAGTCAAAATATTCACCTACACCATTTACATCAATGTGTATAGCAACCCAATGGGAACCCGGTTTTGAATCAGGGTCCAAATTACTGACAATAAAGGTAGGTAGATTAACCCGAATAGGTATTTTGTTGGCAGCAAAAACATTTGAATTAAACAATGGGTTTAGTTTCCTCATACAAAATTGAATTTCTTTAGTATCCATAGTTAAGTAACATATACAAATTATTGATGATCATGCAAACAATGGTGAATTCCAAATAAAATAAATTAAAGAGAACGGGGTATTTATATGTTTCTTAACTATTGTAATCTACAGATACATCACGATTTTTATTTATTTCAATTATATTATCAAATTCTGCATACACAATACAATTAATGGTACTAGTTAGAGCGGAATCAAAACGTACTTCTATCCGAACGCTACCATGTCTAACAAGATTCCAGTGTGAAGTTGAATTAGCAGATAAATCAGGAGTTAAATCAAAACACAATAAACAATAACCTTGACCAAAATCTGTTCTGCTTATTCCATTACCCTCGTTATGGAAATGAATACCAGTTCCAGAAAATAGAGTGTGATATGCTGCTGCTATTGTACCAGAACTAAATGAAGGTTGTAATGTTTTAGAAGGAACTTCATGACCATCTACGAACAAACTAAATGAATTCATATTATAATGTTGAAAATTAAACGGATTTAATGCTAAATTACCATTAAAACCTGAATTTGATACAAATCCAATAATACATCTTTTAGGAATTTGTCCGAGAAATATATTATCTAATGTTTTACCCTGAACCCCGTTGGTATTGTGAGAACCTTAACTTCTGCCCTCGTAATGGGGTACTTCGCAGTTGTTGTGGCTAATACTTTTGATGGGCTAACAAAACACTAGGATTGATTCTCGTTCTCCTTACAATGAGGCTGGCATCCATTATTTGTACTTTGAATTTTTTATCTTGGTGGCAAATAAGATTGAATGATTCTTTTGAGCGAACTAACTTAATACGTAGTTCTACACCATTTATTAAGAATTTCTCTTGATTAAATATATCACCATGTAAATGACCAATCATTTCTACTTCCTTACTCTCCTTGATAAATTCCAGCCTTTTGTTAAACCCTTTGTTGTTAACGTCAACAGTATCCATATAGCCCGGCGTATCTTCATACCACAATCCACAAGTAAGATGAGTTGTTTTGGCTGCTGGTCCGTAGTTGAGAAGATTTTCCATATAAGCACGGTAGGCATATGTATTGTTTGGTGGTGATATGAGTTTTTGATTTAAATATACATCAAGTTGATTAAAAAGAGAATGTAACCAGTTATTGGTGGGTCCAACTGCAGCATCTGCTTTTAATTTAGTACCATCTTGGTTCAACACTTTAGCAGTAATGTGTATCATTGTGTGTGATAGATCTATGTAGTCATCACCTGATCCAGGTACTTGAAATTCGATTGGACCGTCATCGCTTAAAGATGAAATTGGTTTATAATGAATCCACTGTCCGCTTTCAATGCTTGTTTGAGTTGATGGAAGGGCAAATATATCTAATTCAGATTTCGCACACTCACATGAATGATTATGTAAAAATGACATTATTTAGTTTGAAAATATATCGTTATTTATATCTTTTTTATTTTTTTTACTTCCTCTTCGTCGCGATGCTTTTAGAGCAATGAGCGGTTCCCTTCTTTTATTGGACATTTTATACCCAGATCCTGACATAAGGGAATCAATTTTTTCATCGGCCTTTCTTTTCAGGTTTGCACTTGCTTCCTTGAATCGTGATCGTATGGAACTGTCTATAGGGCGAGCATTTACCATATCAGATAAGAGTCCAACTCCTGCTCCTAAAGTTTCTTTTCCAATGGTTCTTAAACCACTAGATAATAAAGGGAGTACGGATCTAAATAGTCCTCCCAAAAAACTGCCTATACCATGTCCTCTTTGATATGGAACTCCCTTATAGACAATTCCTACACCAGAGCCGGCTTGGTGTGAATAATAATGTTCGTAAGGACAAGAGGTTGATGATCTGTTATACATCATTTTACACGTTGAAAGTGTAGTTTCACGCAAGAAGACCCAAATTGAAATGGTACTCTGACACCGGTTGTTGTTCTTATATCTATTTCAATTGTATCAAACTCTCTTCGTAAAACTGGTACATAGTGAGCAGGTGAGAAAATATGTGTTTTATAAGCTCCATAAATGAACTTAGTTGGATCTAAAGGTATTATTCTAAGTAACGATGTTATAACATCTCCAACTACTTGTGGATGAATGATATCTGTATAAACAAATATTTGAGATGGTAAACCTAAATATAAATTTGCTGGGTTTTTTCCCAATGTGATTTGTTTCAAATTTGTTCTTGGTTTAAAACCCATTTGAAGACTTAGTATTGGAGTTGTTATGATAGAAGTGATATCTTTATTTGATGTTGTTACTCCTATCATTTTTGTTAGTTCATCATAACGAAATTTAACATTATTTTTTAACTGAGGGTTTTCATTAAACGCTTGAAGAAAGTGATCTATATTATCGTAAGTAGTGGCTGGTATATGAGCTTTTATATCCACAATTTTTGAAGTCTTGTCAGCAGGCGAAAACACTTTTTCTTTATATAAATTATGTTTTCATGCTCTTGTACATTATACATAGAACAAGGGTATTGAAATTCCACCAAACCAACTACCCATTCTCCATCCAATTTAATGGTCTTTGGTAATTTTGTTAAAAAATGTGCAGTCGTATTATCTGTGTAATAATCGGATGAACTATTACTTAACAAAGTTAAATAAAAGCTATTATCACTCATATTTTCTTTAAGCTTGATTCAGGTATCCAAGAATTAAATTTATTAGGATAACCTTGCCACTTCACTAGTATTTCCTTTCTGCCAGCAACTCGACGTGAACGTAATATTTTATCAATTTTATACTCGTTGGAGGGGAGGTAAGTTACTTTTTGTATTTCTTTTGAATAAAACGTCCCAATTATGCGTTCGCCTTCCAAATCCCTTAGTGTATAAACAATCCGAGGAGATCTTTTAATAATTGAATTAATTATAAATATTTCATCACTCCAATTACTTTCGTAACCTTTTTGAAATATATGTTTGTATTTAGTGATTCTAACATGATCTCCTACGTTTAGTTTTGCAGTTTCTGGTGAGATTTGTCTATCTGTATTGCGATCATATAAATTACACCAAACAGTCATAATATTATTAGAGTTAACATCAACTGGACACATTTTTATGCTTGAATGATAGCTGTGGTTGTAAGAATAAAGAAGATCTTGTAGAACATTTATGTAATTATATGTATTCTTATGAGTGAAGTAACGCCACATTTTCGTTTTAAGAGTTCTCTGGAACCTTTCTACTATACTTGCTTTAATATCAGGGTTATTAGTGGTATAATAATTAATATTTTTACTTTTGAAATAATCTCTTACCACCTTTGAAACGAATTCCGTACCTTTATCAGATTGGATATGACGAGGAACTGAGTTGGCTTCAGTAAATATGCTTTCAAAACAATGTTTAACTGTTGCTGAATCCTTCTTCTTCATGGCTCTTGCAAAAGCATATTTACTGAATACATCGATAACACAAAGAATATATTTGTAACCATCATTAAATTGACTATATGTACTCATGTCACTCAAATCAGCTTGCCAAAGTTCATTAAAGTTAGATAGAATGTATCTATTTCTAGTAAACCGCCTATGAACAGGTTTATGTAGTGTATACGTGTCTTGAGATTGTAACCATTTTTTTACATCTTCTTTATTCATTTGACCTTTCATTTCCTTTGTTAAATTATTTAAACTGCTATAACCAGCGGGATGAGAGATATCATAGTAGATTCTGTTAATATCTAATAAGGAGTCCATCTTTCCCAATTTATAGTTTTTGCAGATGATTTTTGTACTCGTGTAGTAAGAGGAGTAGATGTGTTGTTTTCTTTATCTAACGAGGCTCGTGTTCTTATAGAAGTAGAGGGGGTAAAGGGCTCAATCAAAGGAGTGTCATTAATAAATGCTAAATTTGTAGGATTACCTATGCATGACTTAGGAACTTTGATATCTTTTAAAAGTAAAGCAAACACTTCCCAGCCAATTGGTTTAGGACGTTTAAGACATCTAACCGTGTCGCTCACCAAATCAGTAATATTGCTATTTTGAATAGTCTGGTTGTTTATAACAACTTCACCAGTCTGCTTCCACCAAATTTTAGGTTTACTTAAAACAATGTAATCTAATAGCGTTCTAGCTTTTTTTCATAAGATTTAGGTAATATCTCTATTATTTTTGATGGACTGATCGGCATTGATTCTTGATTTATTTCACCAGGTGTCGTGTTAAACAAAGATGGTGCAGCTATCTCAGTTACATCACCTTTCGCTGATTCCTTATATTCTGTCTCCTCCTTTTTGGGTATCTTTGAATTTATGATATCATTACTTTCTTTGTTGAATTGATCGAACCCCTCCATTACTATAGGTATCTTAAACGGTTTTCGATCTGTTTCAATAAAATGTAGAAACCGCTGCAATGCTTGAGAATAAAGCATCCATTTTTCACGATCGTTCATTTTACTTTTGAGAATTTTTTGCATCTCTTCATCTAGCCGAGATGAGGAATTTTCAGGAGGGTTCTCATTGCGTTTCAACTTTTCAATAAAGTCCGATTCAACTAATAACAATTTTTTCGTGTTTTCCATTTTGTTTATTTATGATAAAGAGTTAACTAAGGCACTTAGAACTGCTCCTAAAATAATAGGTAAAAAGGCACCTCCTTTTTGAATTATAACCGTTTTTCTTAATTTATGTTTACCTTTTGAAACTAATTTCCTTAATATGTCTTTGTACTTTTTTAACTTTGTTTTTTCCTTTTTTCTAAAGGAATTTTCCCATTCAGAACGTTATAAATGCACTCGCATATAATGTTGATCTCTTCATCATCACAAGATTTAAGTAATGCAGTACGATATTTGGGTTTAAGCAAGTGCAATGCTTCTAATAAATGTTTATATGTGTTTACTCTTGCATGCGTCATGTAGAACTGACTAAAATTTGTTGATTTTTATCATATTTAAATCCTTTTTTGGGTACATACACTGTGCAATGTCCATCAAATGGAAATATTTTTGTTTTAAAACGACATATGTCATTTGTATTTTGTTTCAGATCAATCATAAGGTAACCATGAGCATCCTTTGTAGCATCTTTGTAGGCTTCATCCACGAATTTTGAGTTTTCAGGACAAACTTGTCGTGACAGGTATCGTATTTGAGTTTTATCTCTAGGGTTCTTAAAAAATACAATGTAGCTTGTGTTCAGTGAAATATCACGTTGACCTCTTCCTTGATGAAATATGTTTTGTGTTATATAAAAAACACTTAAATTTCTATGATGACTTCCTTTAGTAAAAATATCAACAACTCGTCCATCTGATTCTCTCATTAAATCATCTATTATTAGAAGTTTAGGTTTTCCCATCGAAAGTTGAAAAATCTGGTATTCCTTGACTATAATTTACATTTTCTAGATTATAAAGAGGTTGCATTTCATCATAACACCAAATAATTTCATCAAATTCTATGTTACATATCTCTTTAGTATTATTCAAAAAAATTGTAACAAATTGAGTTTTGCCACACCCACTGGGACCTGCGACAATGGTAGTGAAAGGATGATAAAAATGAATCATCTTTGAATGCTGTAATATGTTTAACAGTGTTGATATGAATGCGGATAGACATTAAATGGTGCTATTCAATAAACATATTACTATTTAAACTAAAGTAGAGTAAAAAAAAAAAACTGATAAAAAATATGTATATTTATTCTGATATTAACACTTTTCTTTATAATCTATTGTTACATTTTATATACCCAACCACCAATTTAAATTTAAACATAAAAAACAATAAATCTATGTTTACAATATTCTTATGCCAAAACACGAATAAATGTTAAATTAAACAATTAATTAAAATATAATTTACAATTAAATTTAAGTTAACTATTCAAATTTACATACAAAATATATATTACAAACAATAATTCGAATTTGAATGTTCTGTCATTTACATGACAAAATTTAAATTATTTTTTTATTTTACAATGTCCCCACGCAAGGGTGTCACAAGTGTTTTCTAATAAGTAACGTTTTGTATCATCATGAGATAATGATATTTTATTAATTTTTTGAGTGAATATTACATGTTTTATAGATTTAAATCTTAGCATTTGAGCACGTTGCACATTTTTGTTAAATAAACATGTTTTGAAATTATTTAGAGTAAATTTCTTTGTAACACATACATTGACTCCTTTAGCTTTTGATAAAACACCATATTTACCTTTTTTGTCATCATTCTCATCATATTTTTCAACATCTAAGGCATACATTTTAGATTTTAGACCAACGAACTCTTTTAAAATTCTACCATTATTTTCATCTTTGAAAAATCCTAATCGCTTTTTATTTATAAGTGGGAAATTATATTTATTGATAGGAGGATAGTCAGATGTATCAAAATAGAAATTAAGATCTTTTTTTATATCTGCATAAAAATTTTCAGTGAAAATTTGATAAATTAAACTATCCGTATCTGTATAAAGAAGTTTGAGTTTGTTAGGATATTTGATTTTCATGTAGTTGTAGTGAAAGTCATACATTAAAGTTTTTGATATATCTAATACACAAAACCCCAAATAAATCGGTTTATTATAAAAGACTTTAGTTTTTTCAATTGAACAGCTACTAAATTCTCTGAGAATATGGATAGACTGTGGAACTCAGGTCTAGCTATCAAAGACTGAACCCCTTGCGATTTCCCTCGATTTTCCCAGTGATTTAATAATTTGACGTTTACACGTTTTGCAACATTTTCCATAGTCTTACCGAACACTGAATTGTTCATTAGTTTAAAAAAATCTTTTTCAAAATCAGATGATGCCAGCGATCTCATGTGGGTATTTAAATCTATGTAACTTTTTAACCACATAGACTGCTGAAATTTAAGAATGCGATGTATTTTACTTAATACCAAACCATTCTTCAAACACTGTTTTAGATTTCGATAATGAATTACATAATTAGTTTTTCTATTTAAATTAGGAATCAGTTTTTTTCTTTACAATTACCCAAACAAACGTTTTCAGGACAGAATGGTAAATCTGAATGTGAGTCATGAATTTCGTTAGGGTATTCGAGGTCAACTTCTAATATGAAACCATGATCAGCGTCATCGGCTATATTGAAGTCTGTATCTACATGAACCCATTCAAATTTACCTGTAGGGAGACATTGAGACATAGCCCATCCGTAAAGGTTGTTTGCATCAAAATACATAAGATAGGACGATGGTATGTTTGAATCAAAATCACCCATAAATTTATTATTAGCTTTCGCATATCTGTTACTACATTGCGATATGCCACCTCGAATATTTTTTGCAATGAATGATATTTTATCTATATCAGTTAGGAGTTCTAATTTTATTTTTGTAGTAAATAACATTGCATCCCAACTTAATCCTGGAGCAGTATAATAATGAGCGGGATCTAAACCATACGTCTTAAGACAAAGGTTTCTAAAATTTTCAAATACGTCAGCCAGTAACAAAACATCTGTTTTTAGGTATAAATCGGAGTAATCGCCCATATTTTTGCAACGAAAATGGGACCAAACATCTTTTGCATGATTATAATCATCTTCTGAGATGTGACTATCAGTCAAAGAACTAAAAAATTGTCTTTAGAGGGAAGATCAGTTAACTTTAAAGAATCGTATGATGTCATGTATTCATACGGATACACACCCTTTCGTAATAAGCGTTTAAAATCGTCCTCACAAGTGAAATTCAATTTTAATTCATGAAATTGTTTAGGAAACAAGTTTTTTGCTAGTTTATCAAGACTGCTGGGCATAAATTTAAGTGAATCTACAAACCTCAATTTGATTGTGCGATTATTTATTTGTAACTTCTTAGAAAATGAAATGTATTTTTCTTTGTTCTGTGGAATCAATTCAATGTCCCCTTCCACCAAACCAAGTCCATGTACTATGAAATGACTATCATAGTTACTCAAATTATGAAAAAATACAGGTATAAATTGAGGTGCTTTGTATTTTTCAGAACAAAATGTATGTGCTACGCCTTCGTAAAGACCAGTATGGAAATTGTAGGAAATGATAGAATCACTATTTAAATTTCTATCACAAATGTAACATGTCCTACTCTGAGCAATATGTTTATTATTTTCAATGGATAAAGGCAATGGAGTTTTTCCGAAAGTATTCCTCTTACAAATGCTTTTTAAATCTTTTTCTATGTACTTCATAAATACCTGGGTGCAATCTTTACCTTTGTATGTTCTATACACAGACAATTTATCATTATAAGAACACTTAATATAATATCCAAAACTATATACCTCATGTTTTTGAATATTTGTAGTAGAAGATGTTGTAGGGTTATTTGACTGTGTTGCTATTGGGTTTAAAAAGGCTTCAAAATCAGCATAAACAACAAAAGGCACCCTTAATTTACGTTCGTAATTATCGAAGGTAACTTCATTGGTGGGAACGTTTTCATTGAACCAGTTTTTCTTTTTATCTTGTTCTGAAGGTAAATGTGTGCAAACATGGAAACAATCGTTTTTTTGATGTTTCATTAAATTTTCGTGAGTTGTGAAGTTGGATAAGCATCCATCGCAAATATGAACAGCATGCTGTGTATTTGATAATTGCTTAGATACTAATCTAGATAAGTTTTTGATAAAGCAATAATGTCCGTTACTATTTTTGGATATATACAATAAGTTCAAATGGATATCTTTTCTACACTTTGTTAAATACAATGGTCCTACTATATCATGTTTTTTATTTTGAGAATTGTATTCAATTCCAAAAACGTTTATGCTCATATTATTATTATTTTCAAATTTTGGAATATCCCTCAATTTTATTGGAAAAGTTAAATCTCTAAAATTCAATTTATTTTTATGAACAATATACGATTTAGTACAGTTTGAACGATGGTTTGTTGGGGGTATAATCCTGACAATACTGCCCATCTAAAACATTCTTGATCACTATTTTTTACATTAATAACTGCTTTTTTATTTTGAATATCTCGTGGTAACTCAATATAAGAAGAACCGCGCAACGGATTAAATTTGTTAACATTAACATCTAGATAGTTAAATTTTACTAAACCCCACCCACTGTCTTTTCTTTCAAAGTTAGATAATTTTGTTAATATATCCTTAATCACGGACTCGAAAATTTCATCCTTGTCGCTACTAGTATCAATAATATTGTTACATAATTGGAAATCAAAAGTATTATTGATTTGTTTGCTCTCTTGTGTAAAATCGGCATTTAGAATAAAGTTAACTTTCAATGCAAAATGATTACTAAGGGAACGATCCAATAATGCAAAGATTTTATCTCTATTCTTTTGTAAAATAGTTTCAGGTGTAAAAGGTTGGTAAACTTTTTCATTAAGTAGTATTCTATAAGTGGCCACCCTATTCTTAAACGCATTCTCAATTAATTGAACATCAATCCATTCTAAGTCAGATCTTATAACATTATTTTTATGAAGATTACTGTTTAAATGATTTTTAAAATATCTTTTAGACACTAACTTTTTACATACAGAACATTCAATTTCAGCATTATTATTTGTACTTACAATGACAGAAGGGGTTGGTTTAGATGACGTTGATGATGTAGGCTCAACAGCTAGGCGACTTTTCTTAACAGATACTTCTTCTTCTGTCTCTAAAACTGTAGCCGACCTTTTCAATCCACCTCCTATTTGAGAAGATCTAAAACAACGAAAACATATACATTTATAAATACTCTGATGCAAGATATAATTAAAAATATTTAAATGTTACTTCATTTATACTAACTCAAATCTTTTCGACACTGCTGACAATAGGCTTGCATCATTAAAACACCGTCAATTACATCTTCAGATACAGTTTTCTTCTTGGAATCGTTGATATAATGACCACTACATGGTGTAAAGTATGGTTTAATATCAAAATCTTCCACTAATGTAGAAGGTAACTTATTTTCTGTGTACCAGAGCCTTATACTGTTATGGAAACATTTTAAAATAAATTCTTTACTTAATTGTGCAATCTTGTCACGAGGTAAAGTGGGACCAATATGATAGTAAGTAAAAACCATTTTGGAAATGAACGTCACAAATAAGTATTACAATTATTGAAGCACGGTGGTAAAACACTGAATGATAACAATCTCAGATACCCCGTTTATATATGTGGGCTCTCCCACCTCACCATCAACGTAACAATAAGATCAAGTATCGCCTCGTTAAAAAACTATCCTATTGTTCAGCAGGTAATGGAATAATCGCTACAAGTAGAAACAAGATCCGGTCATAACAAGTTAAAACTCAACATGAACCAGGTATTCGTTAAATGGTTTGAACATGCAGGAACATGAATATTTTAAGTGGAAATAACTTACGTCTCTCCGTGACATTGGCTCACAAGTCGGGCGGCTTCATATAACTCTTCATCTAGTTCGATTACTTCACAGAGTCTTATAAGTTCCGCATCATAAACATCACAGTTCAGAGAATCCATTGTCAAACGAAGCCGCCTCCCCACATTGAGTTTCTGCGTTAAGTAATTCAATAAAGAGTATACATTTTATAAAACAAAGAGGGTTATTACATATTATCAAATGTAGTGGACCGACTTAACACTTTTCGTCATTTTTAATGTGAAACAATGCAAAAGAATATCTTACAAGGAAATTTACTTAAATCATAAAAAGGAAAGATAAGAAATGTGAAACACTTTAACACTATCCTACTGCTATCGTTAAAAATTATATTTATCACTGTTTCTTATTATCTATAAAATATTTTACACATGTGTCCTTAGAAGCTAATTGTTTTGTAATATTATATACAATATTTCGCGTATTTTGTAATTCCAAGTCGTCTTCCAACGCAAAATACTTCAGTCTGACGTCCGCGTGCTTCCAGTGTTCCGTGGATGGGATGTTTTTGATTGTTTGCATATCATATATCTCTATTTTAATTAAGTGAGATGAATACGCCCCATCGTCTTGTCCAGATGATAAATTAGCCACGCCTTCTGGCGAACTTTTGCTTACATTCGAAGACCGTTTCAAGGTTTTACACTGCTTTTTAGGTCGTTCAAAGAAGCTGTCAATATTATTTCCAGGACGTTTCTTTGCGAGGGCTTGCTTAACTTTGAAACCAGCTGTACCTTCCTCATCGGTTGAATCACCCTGATTTTCCGGGTAGTAATAGTTCTTGAAAGTATTTTCAGAGAACTGAAACAATGAAAGACAATATTTTAAACACTATTAACAATTCTATTAATTAAATACAAAGAACACTAGACGAAACAATATTATAAAAAGGCAATATGGGTTACAGTAATTTAAAAAGAAAAACATACTCACGTCCATTGTTGGATCTGTCTATAAACACTTCACTTTTGAACGCACACTCCACTTCTCTATATACCACACTAGATACAAGGAGCTCTGGTACAGAAGGCTGCCTCTACAGGAATACTTATTCAGCCTCGACTCTCTTTGGCTTTTATACTCGTAATATGGTAGAGAGCAGGGGAACGTACCATAAATCTTGTTTCAACCAGTTCATCTTATACCTGAACGCAAACAATAAACTTTTTGTCATTTTACAATACAATAAACATCTATAATAAAGCAACTAAGTTGTTACAATAATAAATTCAAGTCACAAGAATTACCGGTGCGTTAGTCTAAAACATGTTTACACCAGTTAATGCTCTTTGTTAAATATGAATAGAAAGTATCATGCCTTGACATGTTCGTCGAAGGATCTCTTTACCCAAAACCCGAATTATTCAAATAAGCGGAAACAATAAATATATATTATCTTTAAAAATGCACAAAAGACATTTTTATTCACATAGAATTAGCCTTAAACATGTTTTAACCGGTTCTCAGTTTCTCACGTCGTAACAAGTTTATTGAAAGTATGCATTCTCTTAAACAATACACAAGTCATAAAAAATAATAATAGACATAGGTAAGTAAATTATTCAAAGAAGGTACAATAAATAAAGCAATTAAGCAAAAACGCAACTTCACAAAATTACCGAGGTTTATTCAGATACAAAACATTGAAATACATGTAAAAAAAAAAAGTTTGATAAGATGGGAAATTAACTTTTATTAAGACGTAATCAAAAAATTTACTTATTAATCATATGTACAAATTTGGTAATACAACAAAGAGATGTATGATAGAAATAGGTATAAGATATCATAAATATTCGAGAAAAAGAAAGATACGCTAGATAGGATCGTTAAGTTTAGGTATTTGGATAAACTTAAATGTAACTCAGAAGTTCTTAAGTTAAAACGTAATTATAATACATTTCATAAATACCTACATTTATAGAAATAAAAGTAAAAGTAGGTGAAACTCAGTTAGGTTTCATAAAGGTAAGTCTAGACTACTTAGGTTAACTAAGAGTAGGTTTTAATTAAATTTGGTTAGGTTACGAATGGAAAAGTTAGGTATTTTAATTAGGTTAGGTTAGGTTAGAATCGCAATCCATATGATTACAAAGTTATAGTAAAAATTAATTATAAAATACCTATCAGTATGAGACACAAGGAAAAGGTGTGCATGACACTGCCAGGTAGCTGGGTAGGGTAACAATGGTCTAGCGCCGAGTCCAGATCGAACAATAGAAAGGGTCGGTAATCCTTTTGTGACCGTCGTGCACAAGGTTTATTGTGTAAAGAACGTATTCTGTAAATACTAGAAGGAGGCTTCTGAGAGCGTCGAGACCCAGCGCAATGAATCTAAATGGGGGGCTATTAGTTTTTTTTTTTTTTTTTTTTTTTTTTTTTTTTTTTAGGTTCAGTAAGACCATGGATGGGCGGTGGTGGGGTCCTGGGAGCAGGCCCCAGACCCGGGCTGGTAACGGGGGTACCCTACTACTCACAGCGCCCGGTCACGTATGGATGCTGACCGTCGCCAAATTTTCTATATTTTTCAGATCCTATTTTATTTAACAGGAATCTTTTGAAAGCATATTATGCGTACTATCATTAGTTCTCAATAATTTTAGTTGTAACTGTAGTAGCTAACAAAATATTTGAAAATATGCATTGGAACCGATGTGAGTAACACATGCTTCTAGCTCAATGAATTATATTTTTTCCGCAATTGATATAATAACAAAATAAACGGCGAAATGTATGACCTTTTCAAATAATAAGTTTTGACAGTATTGCATAAACAATTGAAGGGATGTTTACAAAAACAACATAACTAACATTTTTTGCGAATTTGAGTTATTTGTATCATAGCATTCATCTAAGCAGGATCTACAAGTAGAGCAAAAGATAGTGTCCAAAAATGACTCCAAGTGTCCAAAATCAGACTCCAAAAATATACCCATTTTACAAAAACTACATATCTACATTGTTTTTTACAAAAAGAACATAACTGTGTACTGTTCACGTAAAAAACTTAATTTTAAATAAACTTAATTAAAAATAACACACTCTTTAGTAGGTTATGTAACTGGAAAATTTTCATAAAACAGGCGACTTGAGGAAATTGATGCAGTTTTTGGTCAAACCATCGAGCCATCAATTTACCAATCAATGTTGTATCCAACGCATCAAGAATCGTCGTCTCTGGAGGTAGATAGCGATGACAACAGCAGCGGATGTGAGGATTAAAATAAATCCACTAGTTAAGTAAGATAAACTTGTACTTCTCTCATATAATACAAAACATAATTTCTATAGAAACTTTTTTTATTTTCTTACAAAAAGAACATAACTAACAAAATTTTACAAAAACAGCGTAAGTGACGAACTTATTTTTCATTTTTTTCCTAAATATATTGGTCTTTGAAATATGTAATCGTATATTTCGGAACTATTGGCCTCTTAATAAAATCACCTATACAATTTTTATCTCCAATAACTAATATATAAGAAGCCATTTAGTTTTTTTCGTTTCCAATAAATTCATGTCTAGTGTAGTTATGTTGTTTTTGTAAACATCCCTTCTATCCATCATACTCACTGCGCACCGTTATATACATGGATGACCATTTTCGTTGCCGTTTTCATAATTTTTAAGATTGTATCTTGGTGCATGACCAATAAACAATAACTTTACCGCAAATAATGTTATGATAAGATTTACAGGACATTTAATATTCTTTCTAAAAATATAAGTTTTATTGATGTATGATATTATTTATACAACCAAGTAATTACGAATTTGGTTTAGCAGGTGTCACTGCAGCCCCGTGACGTAAATAGGTGCTAACCGTCGCCTAATTTTATGTATTTCTCAGATCCTATTTTAGCGATCAATTTGTGAGAGGTATCATTTGAAAGCATATTATGCGTACTATTGTTACTTTTTAATAATTTTAGTCGTAATTGTAGAAGTTTACAAAATATTTGACAATATGTGTATTTTTACTGTAAATAGCATTCGCACTGATACGAGTGAAACATGCTTCTAACTCAATAAATTATATTTTTCCGCAATTGATATAATAACGAAATGAACCGCAAAATGTATGGCCTTTACAAAAAATGAGTTTTGTTAGTTTTGCTTAAACAATTAATGTTAATTTGTCCACCATACCCACTGCGCACGGTCAATCGTCATATAAACGGATGTCCACCGCCATTGCCTTAATTTTTTCATCATTTTACAGATTTTATTTTACTGATTAATTAAGTATATAAGTAAATTCGATACGTGATAGATTATATTTATTATGAATATACGATTAGTGAAATAAAATCTGAAAATCATGAAAAAAGGCAACGACGGTGGACATCCATTTATATGATGGTGCGCAGTAGGTGAGCTGAACAAATTCAAATTAATTGTTTATGCAATACAAACCAAACTTATTTTTTGTGTAAGTCATACATTTTCCGTTTATTTTGTTATTATTTCAATTGCGGAAAACTATAATTTATTGAGCTAGAAGCGTGTCTTATCAATGCCAATGCTATTCATGCACAGTAAAATACACATATTACTAATCAAATATTTTGTAAACTTCTACAGTTTCGACTTGAAATATTAGAAATAAAGATAGTACGCATAATATGCTTTCAAATGATACCTCTCACAAATGTATCAGTAAAATAGGATCTGAGTAACGTAGAAAATTTGGCGACGGTCAGTCAGCACCCAATATCGTGACAGGGCGCAGTGACCCCTGCTAAACCAATTTCGTAATTACTTGGTCATATATTATCATACACCAATAAAACTTATATTTTTAGAAAGCGTATGAAATTTCGCGTAAATTTTTTATCTGTATATGTGCAACTCATGCTCGAAAAAAAAACTCATGTTTTCAAATATTTTGTAAACAGCTACCTTTATAAGTATATTTATTCAAAAATAATTATAGTAGGTTTAATTTGCTTTCAAATGATACCTCTTACATATGGATCCGTAAAATAAGAACTTAAAAATATTGAATACTTTACTACGGTCAGCGCTCATTTTTATGCGACCCGCGGAGTGACCACTACGAAACAAAATTCGTAATTTAATAGTTATATTATCACTTACCAATAAAACTTATATTTTTAGAAAGCTCATGAATCGTCGCGTAAATTTTATAATAACATCAATTGCGGTAACGTTATTGTTTATTGACTTAGAAACATTTTTTACCAGTACTTGTGCTATTCATGCTCGATAAAAAACACATATTTTCAAATATTGTGTAAACAGCTACCTTTAATACTATAGTTATGTATAAACAATTATACTAGGTTTAATTATCTTTCAAACGATACCTCTCACATATGGATCCGTAAAATAAGACCTCAAAAATATTGAATACTTTACTACGGTCAGCGCCCGTTTATGCGACCTGGAGGATAACCCCTGCCAAACAAAATTCTTAAGGTGGCTCGCCTAGGTTACCCGAAGCTCAGGCTGCGTTAGATGGCGTTAATCTGAAAATTACCAGTCTTATTTTTTTTGTGGAGTCGTACAGGCATTTATATACTTTCAATTATGCTTCGCGAACATTTAATATTAAAATTGACGTATTACAACAACATTCAACTTCTCATTGTAACGTTAATCCCCTTAATGTAAATAAATTTACTATTTTACACTATTTTTAAGTACCACTCACACATACAAACAGTGTTTTTGTATTCCTTCTAGTCGATAATTTCACGCGGCGACAGCTTGTTTAAATAGCCTTGCGGTAAATACGTGCCATCGCATGATTTGCATGGAAGTAAGCTCTTTCCGAGACTGTGATGTATTGCCAGATTAGTTACTAAAAAGAAACGTATAAAACATTCTTCAATCAAATTGACTTAGTTTTCTTTGTATTATACAAAAAAGCACTCAAGCAAAAACCTTATTTCTCCGGTATTTACCTCCTGCGTACTATGGGAACACTAATAATAAAGAAATATGCCCGATATGTCAGAATTGTCAAAAGTAATTCACCAATTCAGAGTTTTCTTTTGTGATATAAACATTTTTCGTCGGTTTCCTTAAGTTATGCGGAATGTATTGCATAGTGCAGCATTGTGGAAGTAAATGGAAACCGAAATCCGACATAAGATTTCACAAGTAAGTACTTATTTTACCAAAATGTTCATAAACCTCACTGGTAATCAATTTTCTTCTATTTTGCTTGTAATCTTGGTTAGTTCTAATCATTATATTGTTTTCATTGTCTCAAATGATATCAAAATTCCCGCGAATAGGTTTAGAACGATAAATATGACCTTTAAAGAAAAAAACCGGCCAAGTGCGAGTCGGGCTCGCGCACAAAGGGTTCCGTAGCAGCAAATATAATAAACTTATTATGTCAATTTATACACCTGCCAAAATTACAGTTAAATCAACCTATCTCAAAAACTATAAGAGATACTTTGATCAAACCAAAAATCGTTGTTGCCATTTTGGCTACGGAACCCTAAAAATAATGCTATGTGTGGTTTTACGACTAGGGTGACCAATCTTTTTTCATGCATGGAGCTAAATCTATCAACTTGGTACGGTTTCTATGTTCATAATTCATATCACATATATAATACCAAATTTATTGTTCGTGTCTTTACAAATTAACATGAATAATATTATACATTTCAGTGTTCCAAAAGATGAAGCAAGGAGACAGCTTTGGCTGTCAATTTTGCCGATAAAGGGAAAGATTTCAGAGCGTTCGACAATTTGCAGCTTTGCACTTTAAGCCTGAAGATTATGGCACTGAAAGGAAGAAAGAAATTTTTAAAATCGGTCCAGTGACGACGGAGATATCGTGGAATAAACATACAAAACACGGGCGGCGCTTAAAAATAAAGATACTGTTGTAAAACGTCCTAGTATTTCATTATTTCCCCAATGAAAAAATTATTACTTTGAAAAAAACTTGTATCTTCTTCTGTCAATTAAAAGAAAATGTAGTAGTATGTATGGAATGCATATAGACTTACTGTGTTTTAACTTTGAGGAGAAGCATGAGATACGAGATTTTTGAAAAGTAGTGACGAAATACTTCCCTTATATTTCTGGGACTATTCCCACTAGTTACCACCAAGTTTTACCAGCCCTAACTACGGGGATTTTTCCCACATTGTTAACTACCAAACCACCTGGTTTGGTAGTTGACTAGTTAAATTAGTTTTCCCAGTAGTTCTACCAAAATATTGTTGTGATGGTTTAAAGTGACTGAAACATTTTTTAATAAATACAGGTGTCAGTTAGTAAAAGAAAAGTTATATTTTAAGCCTCGTATTGCAACACTCACCACGCTCTTATTCTGGAACGGTTCTGAAAAAAAAATCCCAGTAGTTTACCACTGGTAAAAACTGTACCGTATTTTGTGGCGTAAGGCAAAGTAACTGCAGAGTGGTGTAGAAATGGACCTTATTGGCGGTTGACAAATTAGTAAGGTGCATTAGAGTAATTCCGAATGACAGAAATGTTCAGATAATTCCGAAAGGGGAATCTTGATATGACGGAAATAATGGTGATTTCTATGCGACTTTCCTAATTAGACGACTTTCGGAATTGCCCTAATGTGCCTTACTTTTTGAGTTTGTGAGGATGGATGTTCACTTTCGTGATAAAACGATTGATCGGATTTGAATTTAATAAGTTACAAAATTAATCAGTCGTATAAACGTAATACGTCAAATTCCGCGGGATATCCCTAATGTATGCTTAATCATGGACACCCTAAAGAAAGAGATGCAAGACCGGCGTGACGTAATTCAAGGTCAAATTTTCTGGCTTCAACGTAATGTTCGGCACGCAATATCCATGGTATATAAGATTCTTGGACTCGAGATGTGAATAAATATCTATGATGGTCGGTCGCCATCTTTCCCCCCCTTTTTATCGACCCGTCCCCCTCTCCTTAAACTAAAACAGGTCAATTCGTAATCTGGAGAGAACGAGGAACATATCCATACTTGTTTTAGGTATTTAGAAGAGATGTCGACGAAAATCGTGAAGGAGACTACTTGTGGCCAAATTGGCTCTAGACTATTAAAACAACTCTGAACTCTTCTCAACTCTTAAACTACGGTTTTTTACATATTTTGACGTATTAATTATCTGTTTTTAGTAGTTCCTTAGAAAGCTTCTAAAATAGAAGCTTATTATCCAATGGAATACATAAGATCTTCATTAGTTATTTACTTTGTTTATTCGGTAAATATTCGGCAATTCAACCGAATTATTCGGCCGAATACGAACATTGAAAAACTTGCCGAATATGCCGAATACCGAATATTTACCAAATATTCGGCCCATCTCTAGTCTGCATCGTATAATTGGTGGCCCAATGGCTCAATATGTAGCTATATAATTAAGTAAAGTACATAGTACTTTTTTACATTTTATCCAACAGCCGTCATGAAAGTAAGACGATGGGTGTAAGTGTTTCCCATCCCGAACTGAGTTACTTAAACGGCGCAAAAACAATAAGGAGTAAAAGAGCGCGTAACGTTAGCACCCAGACTCCGCCCAATATTGGTGTTGAAACCAGAAAGGCTAGGACCAGACCACCGAAACTTATACATGCTCCAAATCCATTGACATTAAGGTAATTTACTTACATAGGATCGAAGTTGGTATCATTATATTAAAGCTTTCCCAGAAAAAAATAACGTTTTTCATTTTGCCTCAATAAATGGTAAGTTAAAAGAATCATCCTATGATGAAAGGTCATTCAGTAACCAAAATTATAAATTAATATTTTTACAATTTATTTATCCAAAAACTTCTTAGTCTAAGCTTCACCCCTGCCATCAACACTTGTACATCTGAATCTGTGATTAGTTTCGAAGCTTACTTCATTTTCGCTCGAAATTATCAACTGATGTTGCATTCGTTTTATGTTTTAAAAGCTTTATGTTGGCCCAATATTTTTAAATGGGCCGCAACGCAGGGAGGATAATGGTATTTTTCCACATATTCGATATTGTTGGACTAATGCCACTCTATAGCTTTCTTTGTGTAGTAATACGTGGCCAAATCAGGCCACAACAGAGCAGGCTTCTTATGCCGTTTTATAAACTGCGACAGTCCTTTTTTTAGGCACTCGCTCTTCTATATATCGCCATTAACAGTACCCTTATACTCCTTATAGGGTACTGTTTTGCCACAAGGACAAATGGCCTGCCATGCCAGAACTTTCTTGGCAAATTCATCAGTTTTGATAACCTTGTACTCATCATCGATAGCTTTTCTGTTGGGTCCAGAATAAAAATGATGCCCGGGTTTAAGTCTTATTTGCAGTAAAAATAAAGTATTTTATGTGATTAGTTTTGAATATTGATTTCTTGATCTGGTTTTCTCTTCTGTTGGCTGCTTGGTATTTCTATTTTTTAATTTGATGAATAGACTTTTGTGATTATTTTCCTTCACTCGTTGCGCTGTAGAGTTCGAAGTTTTAAACTTTTTAGCCAAATCCGTTACTGAGCTAGGACTGGTTTTCTTTGCAAAGCCGCTATGAGTTTCTTCTCAATTTTTCAATCTTCCCTCTCTTACGACCACTTCCAGGCCAGCACCGAATCCCACCAGTCTTCTTAAATCGTTCAGGCACCCTTTGAACGGTTCTTATGCCGGTTCTTTGCTTTTTCGTAGTATTACCTCCATATTCGACGTGTTTATATGTACACTACATTTTTGTGCAACTTTTCTTGGGAAGACGACATTTTCAAAATGTATTTTATTTCTAGTTTTTTTTTCGTAATAACTATTAATATAGGATTGTACCTTACAAATGACAGTATTTTTTTAAACCTTTTTGATTGGAAGTTTTAACGTAACGTAATGTATAAACGACATTTTTTTTTGGGACAAGCTTTATTATTCATATTAATTATTGAATATTATCATCATATTATTATTCGGTTCTTAAAAAATTAAATGCCAAATATACCTTTCATTCCATTCCATTCCAGCATCAACGTGGTATTAAAACGTTGTACCTAATGACATCAAAATCAGTTGGTCTGTAAAAGTTGCTGACAATTAAATCTCAATGACAAGAGGTGTAATTTAATATTACCACACAATAAACTATTTTCATCTGGAACTCTTAAACCAGAATTTTATATATTTATTACTTTATTAGTGTTGACTATATTAAACTTGTAATTTTACGCTTACTTTCTGTTACAGATTTCTACCTTATCGGAAAAAGGACCGCGCCATGAGCGCTAATGCGGTGGCAAATGAACAAAAAGCCACTAAAGTGCTCGGCTTGGTATTTTTTACATTCGTGTTATGTTGGGCTCCATTTTTCCTACTAAATATATTATTTGCTTCTTGTCCAAGTTGTTCTGTTCCGGGTAAGCAATCTTACGAGTAGGTATTTTTTTCAGACTTATTTCATGTACCTAGTGTGTGTTAGGGACATCATAATAAAAAAATATGCCTTGCAGTATGTTTTTTACACGCTACCTTGAATGTATTAAGTACATGAATTCCTTAGTCTGGTCAGTTGACCGTCTATAGTATTTGGCAATTTTAAAAAACTAAGAGGGGCTTTACAGAAGTTCAGACAGCTACTTGTCCAAGCAATATTTTAGTTTCGTTTTGACTTTTTAATTTTTTTTATATTATTTTATTTTTTATTGCTACCTATGTAACGCGGTCTTAATGGGAACGCAAGTTTGATTATTTTTGCACTGCGTGCCACGGTTTTGGAGATACAGCCATTGAAGGCTTTTATGTTTAGTAGACTTTTATTTTATTATTAATAAAAGAACTATACATGCGTCGCCGTGAAGTGGGCTTGCCGGCTTCGTATCCCTGTCGGCCTATGGCCTATAACACTCAGCCGGCAACCCCTTACTTCTCGGCGTCTGCGGTAATGTTACTAACTAATCCACTCCTTAAATCTTAGGTATTTGGTTTTCGATGCATGACCTGGTTTATTTAGAGTGGTCTGTTAAAAAATAGGATATGGTCACGCCAGGGTTCTGAGATTTGAGATCATGACTCACAATGCGTAACGTAGTACCTAATTCATAAATATGTATGAGATCAGATATTTTAATACATTCTTCGTCTAGACGCAAATCATTTGCCGTTTCAAGAATGGCCCAATTTAATTAAATTATGTACCTGTTTTTATAGACCACGTGGTAGACGTCTGCCTTTGGCTTGGATATGTTTCATCGACAATCAATCCCATCATCTACACCATTTTCAATAGAACCTTTCGAGCTGCATTCCTGCGGTTACTTTGCTGCCAATGTTCAAGGTAAGTGCCCAAATATATTTTTTTTTACCACACCAACTGGTAAGGGCTGTCTAGTACAAAGTAATTTCATACAAATTTTAACTTGATATTTTAAGCTGGCTGGTAGAATTTATTGAATAAATTGATGGATTTGATTTAGTTTGATGTTTTATAGTCATTATTTTGTTCGTGTTGGTGTGATAAAAAATTTATGTTTCACTTGGTGGCAAAGTTTGTTTAGACTTCGTGCTCTGGAACTCGCTTCGCTCGCGGTTCAATATTGGAATATTTCGCTTAGTCGGGTATCAATATTGGCACGTGCGGTTAAACAACAACTTTAACCCCTTGTAAAACAAACACATGTGAGTACTTACACCTTTGAAATTCCCTTTCGTGGTAATACCTAAATGTTTTGATAGAACATTGAACATGCAGGACATTGGCATACCATTGGGATCGATTTTTGAATTTCGAACGCACGAATTCGCCGTTCGAAAGTCTGTGGAAAACGACGTAATGCTATTTTTGAAAAAGGACGCCTAGTAATTTTTAATCTAGTGGTAATGACCACTCGCTTTCGATTCTGTCAGTAGAATTTAAATCGCTAGTACTGCCGTCTAAAGGAGAAAAACCATAACTGACAAAAAGTAAGTTTCGAGAAAAAGCCAAAAAACTTTGCGCTCTTTTAAAATAGGATAAATTCAAAAGACAAAGTTGAAACTTTTGTGATAATAATTACTCGAAATTATTTTTTAAATGATACATTGAGATACTTTTTGAGATAGGATGCATAGCTGAATGTGCACGTCGCAAAATGAGCACGCTACGTATACTGGGTTTATCGTAAAACGTGCAGATCTCATAATGAAGACATCGCAAAATGTACAGATCGCATAGTGAGCACATCGCAAAACGTGCAGGTCTCACAATGTGCACATCGCAAAATGTGCACTCACATCTCATAAGGTACAGATCGCAAAATGTGCACTCAAATCTCATAATGAGCACATCGCAAAATGTACAGATCGCACAATGAGCACATCGCAAAATGTGCAGGTCTCATAATGAGCATGTCGGACAATCGTAGTTCCATTTAATCTTTGGCCTTCCCACGCTGGGTCTACCGGTACGTGGACATTTCATGAACCCTGAAAACAATCGTTTTTCAGCGTTCATGTAAGTATTTGCTTTGGATGGTCGCATGAAAAGAGGCACTTGCCGGGCTAGGCCGGGAATGTTGTATGGAATTTTTTGCCGGCCACTTGTAAAGCAGGTGAAGTGACCGCACCGGCAACGAGGTACTTCCCGGCTGCTTTTTTGGAACGTAACTAGAGCATTTCATTGCATGTTTGAGAAATGTGCTTGAAGTACTTATCATAATATTGTTAACATAGATGCCAGTGATGCACTCTGGTGGCAAAAGCTGAAATATTCCCTATTGAATTCTATTCCGTTGAAAGAACCCTCGAGTCATCGGCCCTACTTACTATGAGCACTTACCTGCCGATCTGAGAAATGAGCCATGTGACGAAGCATTTAAGCGCAAATTGAGAAACCTTTTGTTAGATAACCCCATGTACTCTGTAAATGAGTACATGGATTTGAATTTTTAATGACCGATGATATAATTATACCTATATTTCTCTGTTATATAATATTTTCTTGCTTCGTGATAATTTCATGATATTGTAACTTAATTTATTAATTTTATTTAGCTTGGCATGTGTATTTTCTTTCTTTGTAAATGACGATCCTCATTTGGGAGACACAATTATTTTTATTTGGAATTTATTATGTAATTTTTGACGATCATGATGAGAAGATAAACATAATTTTGACATGTAGCAAATTTATAGTGTAATTTTTATCATGAAATAAAGAAATCTAATCTAATCTAATCTAATAAAATCCATTATGACGGACTTAAAATTGTAAAACTTCTTCATTACTGGCTTACAATCCTCCATGCTAGTTTTGTTACATCTTTTCTGTCATGTGTGACATTACGTCAAAAACATTATTACATCAATTTAACGAAATACTTATTGTGTTTATCAGAGGTTCTGACGTGATTGATCGAAAACATGGATATTAAAATAAGTGTAAATCAAAAAGGCAATAAGACATTGCTTCACGAATGCTATCGTTATAATTTAAAAAAGGAAAATCCAAGCGGTAGTCTTTTGTGGACGTGTGTGAAGAGGTCTGATTGTTGTGCGTCTGTAACTACTAACAATGTAATGAATGAAATAATACGAAAAAGTGAGCACACCTGTGAATCTAATGATCTTCAGAACGATATCTATATGTTGATAAAAAAAACGCAGGAGGATGTTTGTAACGACATGGGTCCTGTCCAACAAATATACGAGCGCAATATGGAAGACTTGCTGTTTAAGGACGATAAATACAGTGACCAATTGCCACATTTTGCGGCAGTTCGCGATACACTACACAGAAAAAGAAAAACATTTTTAAACTCAAAAACCACTACTTTTAAAAAACTCAAAGATGTTGTTGTTCCAAATTCATTGGCCGAATCATTTTTGTTGTGTGAAGATGGGCAGGACGAAAAGATTTTAATCTTTTGTTCATCTCAAGCGAAAAAAACCCGACCAAGAGCGTGTCGGGCCACGCTCAGTGTAGGGTTCCGCAGTTTTCCGTATTTTTCTCAAATACTACTGAACCTATCAAGTTCAAAACAACTTTCCTATAAAGTCTTTATAAAGTTCTACTTTTGTGATTTTTTTCATATTTTTTAAACATATGGTTCAAAAGTTAGAGGGGGGGGGACGCACTTTTTTTTCCTTTAGGAGCGATTATTTCCGAAAATATTAATATTATCAAAAAACGATCTTAGTAAACCCTTATTCATTGTTAAATACCTATCCAACAATATATCACACGTTGGGGTTGGAATGAAAAAAAATATCAGCCCCCACTTTACATGTAGGGGGGGTACCCTAATAAAACATTTTTTTCCATTTTTTATTTTTGCACTTTGTTGGCGTGATTGATATACATATTGGTATCAAATTTCAGCTTTCTAGTGCTAACGGTTACTGAGAATATCCGCCGACGGACGGACGGACGGACGGACAGACAGACATGGCGAAACTATAAGGGTTCCTAGTTGACTACGGAACCCTAAAAATTATAAAAAATTCCGCGTTTGACTCGTGTTTTAGAGACGGCACATTCAAAGTTTGTCCCAAACCATTCGCACAGCTCTATACAATCCACGTGGATTTGTTTTCTGATGGCAATACGGTAAATGTTGTTCCTGTGATCTTCGCTCTGTTGCCGAATAAGAAGCAAAGTACTTATGTACGTTTGTTTGGACTCATACGGGACAACTTGCATTTAATCATGCAAGAATAGGTATATATGTGACGCTGAAAAAGGCCCAATCAATACAGTGACAAAAATATATCCTGAAGCGAATGTACATATTTGTTACCAGCATTATAAATAAAACCGGCCAAGAGCGTGTCGGGCCACGCTCAGTAGGGTTCCGTAGTTTTCCGTATTTTTCTCAAAAACTACTGAACCTATCAAGTTTAAAACAATTTTCCTAGAAAGTCTTTATAAAGTTTTACTTTTGTGATTTTTTTCATATTTTTTAAACATGTGGTTCAAAAGTTAGAGGGGGGGGGACGCACTTTTTTTTCCTTTATGAGCGATTATTTCCGAAAACAATTATAATATCAAAAAACGATCTTAGTAAACCCTTATTCATTTTTAAATACCTATCCAACAATATATCACACGTTGGGGTTGGAATGAAAAAAAATATCTGCCCCCACTTTACATGTAGGGGGGGTACCCTAATAAAACATTTTTTTCCATTTTTTATTTTTGCACTTTGTCGGCATGATTGATATACATATTGGCACCAAATTTCAACTTTCTAGTGCTTACGGTTACTGAGATTATCCGCGGACGGACGGACGGACGGACGGACAGACAGACATGGCGAAACTATAAGGGTTCCTAGTTGACTACGGAACCCTAAAAAGCTGTTTGGGATAATGCTAAAGCGTTTGGTGTCACCCAAACAAGTGAAGAAAGGAAATTGGTGCGCCTAATTACAAATTTGCCAATGTTGCCCGCCCGTTTCATCGGAAGTGCCTGGTGTGACATCGTTAACGCACTGCCAGATGAAGATAAATTCACCTGCTTTATTGGATATTTCCAGACGAATTGGTATCCAAAATATAAATCGTCAATATTAAGTTGTGCCGAGTCAAAACACAGGACCACAAATATAATTGAAGGGTGGCATCATCGTCTGGACATCTCTTGTAGACGTTCTGGAATGTTGAATCCTCCACGATGATTGGCTCGTTCATATTTTCCCACCTTAGACCATAGACAACGGGCACGAGGATTGGTAGATTGACGATCCAGAATGTGTGTCTAATCGGAGCTATTCTTCACTCGTTTCGGAAAATATCTCGGAACTCGTGAAGTAATGACATACTTTTCGCACTAGCATCAAATGTACTATTACCTGCCTACTTTTCTTTACAAAAAGTAATGAAATCCCACCATAAACACGTAAAAAAGGAGAGCCTAGTTCAATACAAAAATAATGGAGATCTAAATGAGTGCCAACTTTTATGCACTTGTGGCTTAGATTCAACAACTCTCAATCTCATATACACTTGTAACAGTTATAGTACCTACTCGTAAGTCGTGATCGTGCGGCGGGGCGGGCAGCGTGGCGTGCAGCGTCTTGGTGCTTTTTGCAGCGTGCACTCAGGACGATTACATACATTATTGGTTTGTGTTTTACATGAACGCCGTACGATCCGCCCGCTGCACGCTCCGCTCGAGCGTCCACTCAGTGGGGCTAAGATGCCAATGCCGATAGTCTGATGAGCCTATAGTTATCCACATATGACAGCTATTACCGCGACGGAACTGGTACAATTTGTCAGATTATCAATATATAGCATTACCTACCAGCAGGGGCGGCTCACTCCGCGATTCTATCGCCGCGCTACAAGTACATGCCGGCGGCCGCGAGTTCGCGGCCTGATCAGGGGTGGCGCGCGTTCTCACGGAACGCACGTTCGCACTTTCTATTGTTACATTACGTAGCGAGTTTTTTTCAAGGTTCATATGCGATGTCCACGTGTGGAATGGCTAATAATGCTTAGTTAAATAGACATCATGAATAAAATAGGACAATCTTACACTGATCTTATTGATTAAGTCCCACGGAAAAGTTCAATAAGGCTTGTGATGCTGAAGGCTGTAACAAAAATATATAAATACTGTATATATACCTAGAAAGTACCAAAGACTTGAATATATAGTATAACTATTTATCTGAGAATTAATGCGTTTTAAACCATAGGCAACCCTATCCTCCGACGCTGCGCACGTGCGGCTCGTTTCTTTGTTAGAATTTTGTAGGCATTTAAAAAGGCGGCATTTCGTGAACATCAAAGCAGTGGGCCTTCTGTACTTGTACTATTATATATTCTGTGCTACCAGATGACATCGTGGATACTCATCTTAGTCCTACATGCCTTGATTCAGATAAAAATGCTGGCACGATAATTGCATATCGTTCCTATGCATAAATATTTCGCGACCTGCACTTTTTACGATATGCACATTTTGCAACTTGCACTTTTTACGATGTGTACATTTTGCGACGTGTACATTTTGAGATCTGCACTTTTTCACGTGTACATTTTGCGACGTGCACTTTTCACGATGTGCCTATTTTGTGACATGCACTTCTTACGATGTGCCCATTTTGCGACCTGCACTTCTTACGATGTGCCCATTTGGCGACCTGCACCTTTTGCGATTTGCTCTAGTGCTCATTTTGCGACGTGCACATTCAGCTATGCATCCCATTACGGGGTCAAACTAATCTAGGCAGATTGTTGTATGTGTAGCAAAGAAAAAGGGAATGTTACATACCTAAAAAGAGAATGTTACGCCCTCAGCAGACAAAGTGTAAAGAATTTTAGAGCAGGTTACCTGGGACCAAAGGAATTCAGAAAAAGCCATGACCCTCATCATTTAACATGATCGGGAAGCTCTCGAACAGCTGAAAAATCTTAAGATTCTAGGGAATAATTGCATGGAAGATCCTCATTGGTCAAAGAGTATCCGAAATAAACCCCACAGATATAAGCTAAAAGAAAACACCTCACTGACCTCACTGAATAATAAAAATTGAACCGTACATCAAGATTGCCCTGCCGCATCATATTCATTAATTTTTATCATCCGTTTGGTAGTATAATTATGTAACAAAACAAACTAAGTATTTATTTTTGTAAACAACATAAATGTGGCTTTTTGCTGTTGTGTTGTATGGCTGTTGCGCATAAAGAAAAATATGAGATATTTGACAAAAAAGTATCCCTTTTTTATTGCGGTTTTTTTTTAAAGTTTAGGATAGGTGCAATAAATACTAAACAAATGGAATTATTACGGTTTTTGCATGTTATGAAACCCAAGATCATCTAAAGTACATTTTTTTTTGTTCCAAGATCAATTTCTCGTCCTTCATTTATCCGAAAATTATAATTTTATTACTTGCCCTATTGCGTAAAGTTTTAGAGAAGTATGATTTGAAAGGAAGTGCGGAAAGCGCCATACTCCCTCCCCCTTCCCCATCCTAAATGCAGAAAGGCTCTCGATGCCTCCCGGTCCGAATCTACTCAAAACTATAACGCTACAGTCCCGTGTTCGAATCCCGGTAAGGGCATTTATTTGTGTGATGATATTTGTTCTTTTTTTTTTATACTACGTCGGTGGCAAACAAGCGTACGGCCCGCCTGATGGAAAGCGGTCACCGTAATCTATGGACGCCTGCAACTCAAAGAGTGTCACATGCGCGTTGCCACCCCATTAGAAACTTGTACACTCCATTTTTCTGTGTTAAATACGCAGAAAAAGGAGTGTACAAGTGTTCCTGAGTCATGGGTGTTTTCTATTTATATAAGTGAATATATTATACATATCGTTGCATGCCCACAACACAATCGATCTTGGGCTTACCCTGGGACTCCATCAATCTTTGTAAGAATGTCCTATAATATTTATTATTTTATTTTATTTTTTCTATTTTAAAACCAACCAAGAACAACTATTCCGTTTCAGAGCTTAATCAAAAAGTTCTTTGCAATAGCATCCCTACTAATACGAAGCAGACAGGAGTAATAAATACGTGCGACGTACGCGCTACTTATTCCAGACGAAAGTAATCGATCGAGCCTCGTGCGCCGAAAAATCCGACCAAAATCTGCACTTGAGGGGCGCGAGGCTCGATCGATTACTTTCGTACTAGCCTGATAAAGCATAAATGACTGTCGGTCGCGTTTAAGAAATAAACCACAACTTCCCTTTTTTGAAACCGTTACTCAGCAGGAAAAGCATAAGAAAGAGTCAAACGAGTTAGAAAAGACCCGAGGGTTAACCCACCATTTTATATGGAATGTGACAGATGACAGCCCACTAACCCTGAGTTAAGTGGTTGGTGCAAGTGGGCCTTAGACACATATTTGCGTATATCAAATCAACATTTATTTAGTAAGTTAAGTTTACGGTCAGAAAGACCTCAGGATCGCCGCTTAGCGGAAAAAAATATTTACGAGTAGAAAACCCTCATTAATTGAATCAGATTGTTCCGAAATTGTTCTTGTACGGACTGGTTTTTAAAGCATATCACTGAGGGTCAATAACATCGATGCGATCTCACGAGCGTTGTCGTGGACCTGCCCGAATCATAGTATTCTCCGTTTAACGAAATATCAGTACATAGTATGTGTTGTATTGCACGCGCAGGTCTCTCACCGCCGCGCAGGTGTAGTCGGGCCATAACTCGACAGTATACACGCTTGTACAAAAACTGAGGAACAGCTGTCTTTTTACGCTGTCACTACATTTGGTGAATCTTCTAGCCAACATGTTTGCCCTTACTGCGGTGGCTCGCCTCTGCCTTTCTATGTCCTCCTGGTCTTTTAAACTGGACAACAAGATGTGGCCAAGATATTTGACTTCGTGTACTTGAACTCCATCAAGCAAAAGAGGTGGTACAGGTGTGGGCATATGTGCTGCCTCCATGAGCATAAATTCAGACTTGTCCGGATTGTATCTCATGTTATGCTGGCTGGCGTATCTCTCGCATTCTGCAAGTAACTTACGCATAGCTCCCACAGATGGTGCTAGTAGGACCATATCGTCTGCATAAGCGATGTGATTTATCATTTGCCCATTGATGGAGCAGCCAACCTCGGTACTGGTCAAAGCCTGCGACAGTCCATCCATGTACACGCTGAAGAGAGCCGGAGACATACTGCCTCCTTGTCTCACGCCACAGTTTAGCCCGCTCGCTGTGGACAGAGTTGATTTCCATCTTACTACGTTCTTCTGCTGGGAATACCACTTCTCCAGTATCTTAATAATTGGCGTGGGCGCTTTACGTTCCCGTAGTTTATTCCACAGCAATTGGTGGTCAAATACAACTCAAGTGGACTTTCTATCACTACAGGAGTTGTGCCATCAAGATGCAGAACCAGGACCCTCAAAAAGGAAAAAGTAAAATCTAACTAATTCTGTTTTATTTTTCTAATTTACTAAACTTCAAAATTTTGTTGTATTTTATTTCTTCATTAGTAATAGTCAAATCGATGCAAAGTTAGCTTAGACAATTTTTTTCAGATAAACGGATATCAAAGAAAGTAAGATCGAATAGATAGCACTTTCAACCTAAAACTTTTAGCGTAAACTATTTTACCTTAACCAATCTACCAGACTCTTGGCTTCTCTATTTATAGATTTTTTTGTTCACCAAAGTAACTATTCGTCTTACTGACCTTTATTTGCACTAAAACTAAAGAAAAATAAATTTTATACAATGTTATATTGCAATATATATCATATCATGAAGTATTTTGCAGATATTTGTCTAAAAATATTGGCAAAACGCTACATTTTATAAATGCGTCAAAAATTAACCATAACGTGCAAGTTGTGAAATTTTTTTTTACATTCCGAGAGGTAAATACAATTCTAATGTAATACTAACCTTAATAAACATATAATGTACATTTATGGCTTTTTTGCACAGAAATTGAATAAAACATATGGTTTTTCTTCTTCTGAATTGAACGTTGGACTTGAGAGTAAGGTATGAGTAAAATAGCACAAGAGCATCACTTAGTACCTTTCTGTCTATGAATATACACTTATGCTTTTTCTTTGCCAAAAATGATGTAGTTTTAACGAAATAGCATGCAGTTATGCTTGTCTAAATCGTAATTGGTTAGAGATATCTCTACAGCGACTAGAGAGAAAAATCACATTTCTCTTCCTGATGAGGGTGTCAATCGTAAAAAATGTCAGTTATAGTTTTTCTCCTTCAGACGGCAGAGTAGTGGAGATATTATTGAACGAATTTCACGAAATCGAATGGCCGAGATTCAAAAATCGACCCCCTGACCTCGAATGTCGAATTCCGCGTACGTACAGTCTCCGTACGTCCAGTTCCCCGTACGTCCAGTCTCCGTCTGATGGCACATTTAAAAGCGCACCAAGCCCTTTCGTCCAAATGTACACATTGCACTTAAACAGCAAATCTAATATGTTTTTCCCGTAGTATATGGATTACTGCCAAATGAAAAGGAATAAACCTACTACCGCTTTTTTAAGTTGCTGAAAGAGAAGCTTGGTGTATGCATAACAGATTTCAAATGCGATTACGAGCAGGCACAAATTAATGCCGTGCAAGCCTTGTTTCCAGAGGTTCGAATCTCTGGCTGTTGGTACCATTTTTAGCAGAGCAATATGGAGACAATCAAAGAAACAAACTAAAAAAACGAAAGAAGGACGAAATATGACTAGAATAGTATCCCTTCTGCCATTGCTTGCACTCCAGGGTTAGCACATAATTGCCTCGAGAGTATGTCGCCGCGAGATAGACTACCCGTCCTTATGTCTTTAATACAGTTAGAAGAAGACGTGTGATCTATCTCGCGGCGACATACTCTCGCGACCATCATGTGCTAGGCCTACTGCTCATCAAATTACTGCAGCATGGGAATCGATAAAAGAGTGTACTCCGCAAACCGTCATAGTGAAAAAGTTTCAAAGATATTTTCAAAAGCAGTGGATAAGAAAAATTACACATTACACCTGAATTTATAAGTTGCGCAGAAGCGAAAATAAATCGTACTAATAACGCATTGGAGGGTTGGCACTACCGCATTAACATGAAATTGCCACAGACCCTAACATTTACTTTTTCATACACTATACAATGTATGAAAAAGGAGGCAGCATATCACGACCTGAAAATTTCGCAAACTATATACGATGCACCCAAAAGAAATAGAAGACCTATAGACATAAAGTTTGACAGACAATACTTACGACTTCTGATTAAAGTGAAATGCAGCCTATAAGATTCTTAGTCATCCATTTACGCCTTGTTCTTAATATTAAAAAGAAATCCCATAAAGAAAGAAAATAAAAACATTCATACTACCTATGCTTAAGTAAATTGTATAAGAAGTGTGTTGGGTAGTTTTTTACAACTTTACAAAGAAATGTTATTATTATTAGTTGTATTTGATTTTTATCAAGCGGATAAGTAATACTGTGAACAGGGCTTTCATTACCGGTATTTTCATATAATAGAAATACTAGAGGTAATAATGGGAAAATACCTATATTACGATACAAGTGCGTAAAAAAGGAAATTCGAAACGCGTGGCGATAAATTAAAACACGACCGAAAGGAGTGTTTTAAATCGACACGAGTTACGAATTTCCTTTTCGCACGTGTATCGTACGACGTTTTTCAGTACAGATGGCACCCATACGATTTGACAGTTCGCGCACTTGTAATACCTTTCGAGAAACGGGCCCCTGGCATATAATGAACCACTTCTCGCACTAGTGCGTAAAAAAGACACCATCTGTACTGAAAAATAAAAATCAGTTTCAGGTAGTACCTCACATTAGAATCTAATGATTAGATTTTACTATTATGATGACTTATTATTATTAAAATAAAGATTGCAACCATTTTTTTAATTAAAGGGTTTCGTCAGATATTTTGATTTCTAAATGGGTTCCATGGGAAAATAAGTTTGATCACCGCCGTAGTAATTAATCCCATCAAAAGCATAAATGTAAAATGAGAGCCAAGTTCAATAATATGCAACCTATATGCCTTGGTGGTTGACTTCAACGAAAAAAGAAGTGAAATCTAAATGGGTGCCTGTGATCCGTCCTGAAATTTATTTATAACAACATAAAATATTATTTCTTCTTATTACTTAGGATAATATACTGTAACCTGAGGTCTGACTTGGCGAGTTCTCATATACGAATTATGTTCAATGGCTAGTTTCTATCAGCAAGTCAAATTTCGGAATAATAAAATAAGAAGTAACAAGTTTAGAACTTGCGAGGGCTATAATATTATAATTTGTATATGAAAACTAGCCAAGTCAGACCTTAGGCTACAATATATTATCCTAAGTAATAAGAAGAAATAATATTTTATGTTGTTATAATTTCAGGACGGATCACTGAACTTGGCACCCATTTAGATTTCACTTCTTTTTTCGTTGAAGTTAACCACCAAGGCATATAGGTTGCATAATATTGAACTTGGCTCTCATTTCACATTTATGTTTTTGATGGGATATCATTACTTTTTGTAGATAAATTATATACGCTAAATATTGAATTAATTTTAAATCCCAGTTAATGACGTAATAAATACGATAGTCGACTATACTCTTAGTTGTAAGCACTAACGCGGGAATGTTAGGGTAAAAAATACCATTTTCTGATTTTTTCCCGTGTTTTTACCTAATTTCCAGTCTGCATGCCAAAGGCCGTAGCAGGATAAGGGAACAAAAAGTGCCCTTTATGATTAGGAGCTGGTTTTTTTTTCTATAGTTACTTACACTTAGTACTAAGATTGTGCAAAGTTTTGTTGAAAAATTCCCAGTGGTTCAGCCAGCAGAAGAAAAAATCCAAATTCATGAAATATGACTTTTCTCTAAAATTATTTAACTTTATCATACAATCCTTTTTTCATTTTGGTTATCCTGCTACGACCTTTCAACTTTCTAGGTCATATGGAACTGGGTTAGAATTTATGTCTATAGGTATATGATAAAAATGACGATTCACTGATTTAAACTTTCACGATTATTACACATAATTATTTTTAAAATCGGGACTTAATCGCGTATGACTACATATTAAACTGACCTCCTAATCAGAAGGACGGGAGGTCAGTTTAATATGTAGTCATACGCGATTAAGTCCCGATTTTAAAAATAATTAAAATTACGATTTTTGGACATTATTACCTCAATAACCGTTTGAGGTGTTTATGACATTTGGCGCACATGTCTAAATCAAAATAATTTATTCAGCAAATAGGCCACAGGGGCACTTTTACACGTCACATATACATAGGTATTTAAAAAATATTTAAAATTGAGTTGAAATTACAATTGATACTATTATATACTAATTTCTAAGTTCTAACTAAAGTTAACTCTATACAATTAATTAGAGATGTAGAAGGTCTCTAAATGTCGAATTACTACCAAGAACTACATTAAATTTTAATATAAAAAGTACAAATACAAAAAAAATGTCTAAAATTACTTTAGAGGTGCAAAAGACTCTAAATGTCACAACTAAAAATAAAATGTATATCTACTTAATCTAATTCTCCTTAGAGATGTATATGGTATCCATGAGTCAAAATCATATATTTGAAATATTCACTAAAAGAAAGGAAACAAACAACCGAACAAAGTGTCCTAATTTAATAAAAAATAGAATTAAAGTTACTAAGTCTATCTCGCATGTCTTAATATATGAGCCAAATTTGACACGTTTATGCAAAATAGTTTTTGAGTTATGAGGGGGTCAAAAGTGGCTCCAAATGGTTTGTGTAATATTAACACACGGTGCTGCTCGCCAGTTCTGTTACTTTAACTTGTCTTGACACGCTACCGCGTGTCTAGATAGTACCAAGAACGATTTAATACTGGACTGACAAAGCCCATACAAATAAGCGTACCCCTAAAACATGGGCCTTCTAGGCTTAAGAGGGCTTTCGTGTTAAAAATAGTGAAATCGCAGCCGAGCGCTCGATCATACCGTGTGTGGTATCAAATTAAAGGACTTTGCGAGTAGTTTATAAATATATATCACATTATAGGACTTTTTCTACTTGGTCTAACAAAATATGAGAAAATGTCCAAAAGTGGTAATAATTGTACCGGTGAAGGCTCGTTTTCAAAAAATTGGCAAAAATCAATAATAGCAATTTATAATCACTAAGGCATAACAGCAATTTAAGTAAACGTTGCAGATTAATTTAGTATAAAACTTACTTCGATGTGATGTAGATTTTCAAAGAAATTGTCACTTAATTTTAGGTAATTTCTGAAAAAAATTGAATTCGCCTTAGGCTAGTTTACTCTTTTTCAAAAACTTAAAATAAAAATCTAGTCTGAAATGATTATGGTACAGGATATACAAATTATAAATTTACCCGTTTTAATATTCAAAATTGTCCAAATTTTACAAATAAGATCGACTGATTCAGCTCTATACGTGCGTTTTTCTAAACGTCCATTAGAGAAAAATTCATTTTTAATTTAGTGAGTTAGTTTTCAAAAATCCAGTCTTATAAAAATCAAGATAATAAGATGCTCTAACTGGAACTTGAATTAAATAAATCTATTGGATAACGGAAAGTGTAGTATTTCACTGACTAAAACTATCAATTTTACATTCTTTTGACGTTTTTTTTGAAAGCAGCCTTAAAACTAGATAGCACTGTTCGCAGCTTCGCAGTGGCCAAAATCATATTTCCCCCAAATATATTACGATACAAGTGCGACAAATAAGAAATTAAAAACGAGTGGCGATAAGTAAAAACACGAACATAGAGTGGTTTAAATCGACACGAGTTGCAAATTTTTTATTCACACATGTATCGTACAACGTTTTACATTAGGTAACATGCGGCCATTTATATGTTTGACGTAGTTGCGTAATGAACACATTACCTAACAAGTGCGATAATACACGGTGCTTCATGTGAGAGATTTCAACCACGAATTCCTGATGTTATAAGAAGTTATAAATGTTATATGAACTTTTAGGCCGAAACACAAGATTTTTTTAAATAAATTTTCATACATAATAATTGCTAATGAAGTATAAACGTGCCTTTAGGACGAGCTGGCAACGTCTGTTATTGCTATCTCTTTTTTACAAAAGACAATGTCATATGTTTTTTTTTCTTTCGGGCATAGATTATTTAAATTATGGTTTAGATTTTTCTTTTTCGAGTTAGCCGTACTACATTTTAATGAAAGTAAAAGGTTGGTACATCTGGACAATCCAGGAATTAGACATTTGAGGCATATGGATATTCCGGGATTGGACATTCGAGGCATATGGACAATCCAGGAATTAGACATTCGAGGCACATGGACATTCCAGGGGGCCAGAATCTGGCATACCTACTCGTTTTGGCCTCGAATGAGTCGAATATCTAATTCCCCGTACATCCAATCTCCGTATGTTCAAGCTTTTGTTAAACAAAAAAAAAATGTTATCATCGTCCTCCTTGCGTTATCCCGACATTTTGACACGCCTCATAGGAGCCTGAGTCCGCTTTGACAACTAGTTAAACAAAAAAAAAGTATCAGCGTCATAGAACTAAATTTGGTATAAGTATTGGCTACGTGCACGACAATTACGCCCACTACCATGTGAACTTGAAGTGGAAAATGTCAAAAAATGACATGTAAACAAACATATATTTTAGCGATTTTTCGTTAATTTTAAATACCGCGAATAACAAGAGCTACTATTTCAAGTGTAATTTAGGTAGATAGATTATAAAGACATGGATATAATAATAAAAATCAGTTTCCAAAGCATTACTCACGGTATAAACTTCCAACCCCAGACCACAGAAAGAGGCAATAAATTGGTGCTGGCAGGGCATGTAAGGAATCTTGAAGAACATAGGAGTAACGGTAGAAGTTCTACGAGCGAGTGATATGGTATTCCCTAAACCTCCGTCCCGTTAATGCCATGTAAAACAAATCTAAACGTAAGTACCTAGTCATGTCCGCGGCCGCAGAAATATCCGACACGGGCCTATTCCCAGGCTAGGCCTGATTCTTTAAGCATAATCTTTTACGGTAGGAAAAATACTAACAGCGTATTGAACAATATTAGGTAAACAAAGCTTTAATATAATTTATTATAATGTTTTGTTTTGACATGTCACTTACGTTTTCTTTTTACGGTAGCTATCCATTTAGTTCTTTGATCCAATTTCCAGTGTGCTCTAAGAAACTCATAGAACGTGCAACGACTATTTATGCCATTATTTTTACAATTAACAACGAAACGACATTGGTGCCTCATATCAAACATTACACATTGTATTATATTTTATGAGTTTTGATAGATGACAACCACAATCAGTGTCGATTTTGACCACCGCAAGCACTGCGATCGCTTTGCTTACCCCCTCCATGCACTTCGCACGAAGCCAATATGACATCTTTGAATATAACCTAACCACAAAATTAAAATTTTGAAAAAACCCCCGACCGCGACACAGTGGACCGATTTTCATGAAACATGGCTAAGAACACTCCCGACTCCCGACTAACTTTGCTTTCATACAACAAAAACTAAATCAAAATCGGTTCATCCGTTCGGGAGCTACGATGCCACAGACAGATACACACACAGACAGACAGACAAACAGACAAACAGACAGACAGACAGACAGACACGTGAAACTTACAACACCCCTTCGTTTTTGCGTCGGGGGTTAAAAATATAAACCCCATTTTATCTTCCTTAGAAATAAACGGTTCCTTTATTTGAGTTTTGAGTTAAAACTAACATTTTAGTTAATAAAGCAAAATGCCCTATTCAAATATAAATATGAAAAATATCGTTCACTCTTTCTTGGTGTTCCCAGGCGCGGACGCTGCACGCTGTATCGGTCTGCCGCAGGATCCGCACGCAGCGCTTCGCAGTTATGCGCACAATCTGCGTTGCCGTTGGCTATATCTCTCCGCCCCCCGAACTTGGATGAAGTGAGAGTGCCAGATTCCATTGAGACTATTATGATGGAACCAACATTACCAAACGATCGTCACTATTAATTACCTGGTGCCGTAGCCGAATGGCATTTCTGCGACGCGAAACGAAAACGAAACGCCGCGAAAGGTGGTCTGGCTGGCTCTGAGCACGAGCGATAGAGATAGATATCTACAAGCGTTTCGTTTCGTGAGCGTTTGTGCCATTCGGCTACGTACCCTGCTGTATATAACTAACTGTATAATTGTTTTTCATACTTCATCGGTGGCAAACAAGCATCTTTTTCTTCTTCCTGCCACATTCCCATTTTCAATTGGGGTCGGGCCTCCTTGTACGTAGGCGCCAGGACCGTCTGTCCTGGGTTGTCGTTGATGAGATGTTCAGGGCTTTTTAGATCCTTCTCGATTCTAGTAGTCCGCCAGGTAGAAAGTGAACTACCTTTGCCACGGGGTTTTTTTGGGATATTTTAAGCTGTCTTCACGGAGTAGTCATCGTGGCAAACAATCATACGGTCCGCCTGATGGAAAGCGGTCACCGTAGCCTATGGACGCCTTCAATTCAAGGGTGTCACATGCGCGTTGCCAACCCATTAGAAACTGGTACACTCCCCTTTGCTGTGTTAAGTACACAGACACAGCAAAAAAAGAGTGCACAAGTTCTAAGGAGGGATCGGGTTGCCGACGACTCAAAGGACAATAGACAATATAAAAATGTGATTATATATTTTTCACCACACTAACTGGTAAAGGCTCCATTCAAAAACGGAGAAAGTTTCATTTTATCGACAACACTAAAGTTACACATTAATTTCCAACAAAGAGCGTGCCAGGATAAAAGGCCATAAAAGCTAAGTGAATCTGCCCTCATTGTTAGTAATTATTTTGCAATATTTGAGCACTCTAAACTTTATAGTTTTTGTGTAAAAAACAATCGAAAGATAATTTTTCTTCGATATTTTTTTTTCTTGCTTGATTTACATATATTGTACAACTAGCTTTTGCCCGCGGCTTCGCACGAATTAGAAAGAGACAAAAGCAGCCTATGTCACTCTCCATCCCTTCAACTCTTAAAAAATCAGGTCGAAGATTTCTCTATGTTCTCCCTTGGCTAAAATTTAAAAAAAATACGTATTATAGGAGCTGAAATGCGCTGGTAGGTGTATTATTAGTGAAACAATTTGAGCGGTCTCTAACCTGGAAGTAAATAAAAAATAATCTGAAAAAATTTAACGGCATTTATTTTTTAAATTTTTTGTACGAAATTGTGTAATGTAATTATTGTCATTTAATCATCTCTAATAATTGTACGTAGAAGCGTAGCCAATATATGTAAAGCACGTTAAAATAAGTTAACTAAGTAGAAAAAAAAATATCGTAGAAAAATTATAGGTATTTCGATTTTATTTTTTTACAGTTTGAGTTTAGAGTGCTCAAGCCATAAAAACAGGCCATAAAAATTACCTCCCGGACCACCAGGTTGAATTCCTAAAATGTTAAAATCCCGAAATGTTGACTTTCCCAGAATGTTGATTTTTTTCAGTTTCGCAAAATGTTGACTTCTTATAACGTTGAAATATTAAAAAGTTGAATTCTCAAAATGTATACTTTAAACCAAGGACGATTATAAAGGACCAGCAGAGTCCATACTAAACACCGTACCCCGTTGGCAGCCGTAAATCTATGTCGCTAGATGTCACTAAGAGTGTCATTTGAATAAAAATGTCGTTTTTTTTTAAAGTACGCACGCGGTAGTTCAACGGCATTACAAGTGATACAGTGAAAAGTACATAGATGACGCTAGGGGCCCGTGTCATGTTTCGGTCCCTGTTTACAACGCAAGCCATCGTTCTTATTTTGAATTATGACAATCATGCAAAAGAGTACCATACTGTCAAATTTTCTATCTCTTTCATTTCAGCGTGACGTCAATGATTAGTAATATTACTTTCAATATATTTAAAATTTAGATTTTAATGAGGCCATTTCGAACGGTGTTTATGATAGATATCATGTTGACAATCAATCTCCTGACCGTCTCGCTCACACCAATCCAATCCTATATTTGAACAAGTGCGACCGAAACAGTCGAGTATTATTGAAAATTTTTGAATGTCTAAAATCTTATTGGTAGTTGTCGAAAACCCGCTTTTTCCATAAAGTGTTGGCGCGACGTCAAGTGGGTGATAGGCGTACGAGCAAGTACGCGTTGGATGGTCGACTACTATGCGCGGCGGTTTTTACGCGTACTTAGACCGTTTTCACATTATCCGATCCGATATCGGATGTCGGAAGGATTTCAATAGAAACAATCCAAGATGGCGCCTGTAATGTATGGATGGATTATCGGTCCGATATCCGATATCGGATCGGATAATGTGAAAACGCACTTACGGTGACACATAATCGAAAAAGGTCGTCGAGCCATAAGTACGCATACTTGCTCGTATCGTACGTCTATCGCCCACTTCAGACTGCGTTTCGATCGGCGTTTAGCGTCAATGATTATCAGCTCGGCTTCATGGCTTTACGAACCTTAAGCTCGGACCATCGAATATGAAACTTATAAACTTCTTTGTACACAAGGATATAAAGAAGTTTATAACCAGGTGCTCCATGATACCATTGCACCAATCTGTCGCCAGCACCGCTACACTTCAACGGCCAAGTCACGTCAAGTATAAATGGGAAAGTGTGTGTGTCTGTTTGTTTGTCCATCTTTCACGGCAAAACGGAGCGACGTATTGACGTGATTTTTTAAGTGGAGATAGTTGAAGGGATGGAAAGTGACATAGGCTACTTTTTGTCTCTTTTTATATCCCCCCACTTCCTTATAATGGAGGATGGAAGTTTGTGGAGAGATTTTCGAATTTAACGCGATCGAAGCCGCGGGCAAAGGCTAGTTAACTATAATAATAAAGAAATCGCAGTAAGGAACTTTATGTAGATTTCATTACTTTTTAGAGATAAACAAGCAGCTCCATCGAAACGGCTATTTTTTACAGAATGTTTTTGGTGGGATATACATAGGCATAGGTATATAACACTAACAAGGTATCTATTGTCTTAGTCCGTTTTCACATTATCCGATCCGATATCGGATGTCGGAAGGATTTCATTGGAAACAATCCAAGATAGCGCCTGTAATGTATGGGGTATCAGTCCTACATCCGATATCGGATCGGATAATGTGAAAACGCATTAAATTTAGTCTCATTAATTATTAATTATGTCAGAGTTTAGGTTTATACGAGTACCAAACGAGTAGTATACGAGTAGAAAATATATTACCAAAACAATACAAACTATCATTAATTTATTATAAAAACGTAATCCAAAGTGCCACACCTAGTCGGCCAGTGCATGGCCTACGCTGCCGATGGTCAGGGTGCTCGGAGTGACATACAAGAAACGCTGAACTATCCGCGTTGTGTCCAAGACGAAGCCTGACCGACGAAGCTAGCAAGTCTCTCTACATGTTAGCTGAAATACTGTCAAACCGTTCACTGTGATTACTCAGATTATTATAAGCAAAATGATCTTCGAATGAACTTTCTGGACAATTGAGATGCATGGGCGCAGTCGAAACCAGCTCGCCCCTTCAGCTGTGTCCCGTTGAAAATCGGAAAGATTCTTTTCCTTAGCACATTTAATGTTTACAAATTGGATTCGCCTTCTGTCACCTAAACTGGTAAATTTATGTATGAGGTCATTGGTCATACAATTATTAATTTATACCGTTATTAATTCTGTATCTCTACTCGCATTGCTACTGCGATTCTAAAATATTTAATATCCATATTATGAATATTCAATAAATCATACAATGACATTTGTGATGTGACATGGATGTCAGATGTAACATCTGTTGGCACAATGATTGCGTTTTGTTGAACGTATTTGAGCTCAACATATAGGTTTATTATCACTAAGTATATTATATTAATGAACAACGAAACGGATGTGACATTTTCCTAGTCCACCAACGTCATCTAGTCATTTTATTTGGCAATAATTAGATAACATGCGAACAAACTTAGCCAGCGAAGTGATCACAACTACGTCGAGGCCGACCAAAAAGTATAATTTATAAAAATTGTGTTTTGAGACAATATTTTGATATTAAAATAAAGTTTTTTGATAGTTATTCATAGTATAATATAAAAACAAGTAAAAATATGTGTGAAAATATGTTTTTTTCCACTCCCGGGTTACGAAACAACGCCATCTAGTTTTAAAGCAAAAACTAAGCTTTTTTCAGGGGTACGCTTTTTTGTATGGGCTATATCAGTCTAGTATTAAATGGTCCTTGCTTTAAACATTTCGGGATTTCAACATTTTAGGAACTCAAGTTTATATTCCTGGAATCTTTTTTTAACGTGGGTATTTTTTAATATGATTTTTACTCAGAATCGCGAGCTTTTTGGTCCTAATAGGAGAAAAAAATTGTCCCAAGATTTCCAGACATTTTTGGGATTGTCCATCCCATTACCGATATAGCTATGAAAAAATGGTAAACGGAATGGAAAATAAATCTTGGGACAGTTCCTTTCTCCTATCAGGCTATCAGGATTAAAAGAGTCCACGATTTTTTGAACAAATCACATATAAATTACCAAATAAACCAAATACCGTTTAACACTAAAGACCTACTTAATCTTTCTGGTTGGTTGACTGTTGGTTGACCATTGGTTGATTGGTAGAGAATGTTTCAAAGCATTTATACTTCTGTATGACCTGAGATAATTTCGACATACAGAAATGCTCGGGTAATTTCGAAAGGAGAATCTTGATATGATGGAAATAATGGTGATTTCTATGTGACTTTCGAAATTAGACGACGTTCGAAATTACCCCAATGCACCCTACTTCAACAGCCGACAAGGTCAATACCCTGATTGCTATTTAAGCGGAAAAAATCGAAACTCATTTTTTTCGAACTACGAAATTTTTTCACTTGTATCGCACTTAGGGTCATTAGTAACCCTATCAGCTGTTAAAGTATCACTCGGGACCTTTGCTACACCCTGTAGGTACCTACCGCAAATTCCCCTGTAGCCACGTAGTCCGACTGCTTTGTCCGACTAGTCGGACGACGTGGATTTATTTGTCCCGTTGGTCCGTCTATCGGACTATAAGGAATCGCAATTCCACTTCGCCCGAGTAATCGGTCTACTTGGTCTTTTGAATTCCAGTTAGATCGACTATTCGGCCTACATGGATTCGCAATTCCGCTCAGTCCGAGTGATCGGTCTACCTGGCCTTTTTTTTCCTGATAGATCGATTCATCGGACTAGAAACTCTCTCCATAAAGTCAAAATAATTAAAACAGTTAAGTACATGTTTTTATTATTATGTATTATATATCTTAATTTGATAATGTAACTAACATAAACAAAACAACTCTTCTGGTTTTCAAATAAAACTAAAATTAATACTATGTATTAACATTTAAAGAGCGAGCCTTTCCAAGCCAAACGCTCTAAAAAGAAACCTACATCCATATCTAAATCTGTAAGCATTGCATTTGTTTCTAAAATAAAGTTGTCTCGTCGTAATGGACATGGTAAACATGATCCTACAAAGTGTGTTACCATAATCCTATATCCTATTACTATTATCCTATCCTATTTATCCTTTGGATAAATGATAATAATAGTAATTTATACTAAAAAATAAAAAACATGTACTTAACTTTATTTTAGAACCAAATGCAATGCTTACAGATTTAGATATGGATGTAGGTTTCTTTTTAGAGCGTTTGGCTTGGAAAGGCTCGCTCTTTAAATGTTAATACATAGTATTAATTTTAGTTTTATTTGAAAACCAGAAGAGTTGTTTTGTTTATGTTAGTTACATTATCAAATTAAGATATATAATACATAATAATAAAAACATGTACTTAACTGTTTTAATTATTTTGACTTTATGGAGAGAGTTTCTAGTCCGATGAATCGATCTATCAGGAAAAAAAAGGCCAGGTAGACCGATCACTCGGACTGAGCGGAATTGCGAATCCATGTAGGCCGAATAGTCGATCTAACTGGAATTCAAAAGACCAAGTAGACCGATTACTCGGGCGAAGTGGAATTGCGATTCCTTATAGTCCGATAGACGGACCAACGGGACAAATAAATCCACGTCGTCCGACTAGTCGGACAAAGCAGTCGGACTACGTGGCTACAGGGGCAAATTCAATCTTATGGCAATTCAAAATTTTAGGATTCAACATACCGCAAAATCAACTTCTGCAAATTCAAGATTTTAGGATTCAACAAGCTGCAAATTCAACTTTATGCAATTTGGACATAAAAAGAACTCAACAGAATGCAAATTCAACATTTTAACATTCAACATCCTGCAAATTCAACTTTTTGCAAATCCAACATTTTAGGAATTCAACTTGGTGGTCCTGGAGGAAAAATTAGAAGCCCAAACTCATGGGGGCAACAGATTCACTTAGCTGATCCTGGTACGCCCTTTTAACTTGATGTCCTAACCTGACGGATAGAATTGACTTTCAAATGATGATTTTGAATTAGAAATGCTTATTAAATTAATAAATTTTATTTAGTTGGATGTTTTACAATTGTAATAGTGTAATAAGTAATTTTAATTAATATTTCTTTGAGTTTTACTCGGTGTCAAAATTTGTTTAACCTTCATGCCTTGAAATCCTCGCTACGCTTGCGGTTCAATATTGGAATATTTTGGTACGTGCAGTTAAACAACATCTTTGCCCCCTTGTAAAACACATACCTATTGGGTTGGCCCAAAAATATTTTAACATAACAACAACTAAGATAAAGATTTGTATTGGAATAAATCAAACTTCTAACAAAGTACCACTACACTGTCTATTTATTTACCAGAAATGCAGTCTTTCGCACCAATACGCAACAGCGATAAAGATAGATAAAAAACTTAATTTCAAGCCTTTTTTTCCTCCTTCATAGGGGAAAGTCGGGTTAGATGACCCACTTTCAGAAAACCCCGTATAACTTTGAAACTATTCTTTGTTTTTAATCGAGAATGGCTGCTGTCGTCCTAACTATAACAGTTTTCAGGTGATTAACGTTTTGCGAGACCTTGTTTCAAAGGATGATACCCCACTGGCCGGGTTAGATTGAATTGAATTGTCTATTGAATAAGAATCGTACATGAACATAAAAATAAATACAACGTCCCCCAAAACTGTTTACACAGTTTGACTGTGGGATCCACGAGTCTATACAATATATAATTAGTTATAACGTTAATATAATAATACGGATTTACATATCATTGCTAAGGTAAGTAAAAAGTTGTTAACAAGTAGGGCATCTAACTATGTAGTATTGGAACAAAGCCCTTTTGAACCTATTTTTGTTTTTTAACCGCCTTCCAAATCTCAAGGGAAGGGGTTCTCAATTCGTCTGTATGTTTTTTTTTATGTTTGTTCCTCGATATCTCCCTCATTACTGGACATACAGATTGGTTCCATTTTTATCAATACCCAGTTCTGATGATGGGATCCTGGAGAAATCGAGGGGACTCCTCAAATCTTAAAGGCATACATATGGTGATTTTTGTGTTTTTAAAGGAAAAGCATTCATTTACGTACGGAACAGCGACATTTGGTGCAGTGGAACTGCTGATGATGATCACAACGGAACTCCTCAAATCTGAACGGCACAATTATAGTGACTTTGGTATTTTTATAAGAACAGCATGCACTTTCGTCCAGAACAGTGACATTTGGTGCAGTGGAACTGCTGATGAAGATCAGAACGGAACTCTTCAAATCTGAACGGCACACTTATAGTGACTTTGGTATTTTTATAAGAGCAGCATGCAATTACGTTCAGAACAGTGACATTTGGTGCAGTGGAACTGGTGATGATGATTAAGTAGAACGGAACTCCTCAAGTCTGAACGTCATCCTTATAGTGAATTTTATATTTTTTATTTATGTATACGACCGGTCTGGCTCAGTCGGTAGTGACCCTGCCTGCTATGCCGCGGTCCTGGGTTCGAATCCCGGTAAGGGCATTTATTTGTTCCTGAGTCATAAATGTTTTCTATGTAGTGAGGTCTGTGTGGGGAAGACCGTCTACCCGGAAAGACCGTCTATTGACTATAACTTTTGTGTTTATATATCTACGCCTATCACACAAAAACAGACAAAAAGGTAGAATTTGTAAGATGCACAGATGATTATATGCAAAGCAAGCGCATACTTTTGAGTTTTGTGTACTGGCGCGGGCGTACAAAGGGTTATACTTATGTACTAAAGTCACAATTAAGTAATTATTTACATAACTACACCTAATAAAAGAAAACAAAGTTCTTGTTTGTCTAATATGTGTCTAATAAGTAGATTTTAAGTTCACTATGAACTTAAAATCTACTTAGCAGATTTTCACGCCGTCTTCACCTATTAATAGAGGAGCGATTGTGAGGAACATGCGTATAGGTTTAGTTTACTAAGATAACATTTAGTACATATTTACGTAAGGAAATATGTAATCTAAATCCAGTAAGACGTAAAAAATGTCATACGATAAATAAATAAATAAATATATACAACGACAGGTATAACGGTAGGTGATATGATAGTGTCGTTTATAATAATAAATATGTTTATTTACGACAGAGACTTCCATGGATACGTTTTGGAACTGGTCTAAACCGCAAAATGTCCAGGGTGCGTAGCCGAATGGCACAAACGCTCACGAAACGAAGCGCTCGTAGATATCTATCTCTATCGCTCGTGCGTATTGGCGCGACAGAGCTAGACTAACTGGCGCGGCGTTTCGTTTTCGTTTGGCCAGGGGCGGCTCACTCCGCGATTCTATCGCCGCGCTACAAGTACATGCTGGCGGCCGCGAGCCTACTCAGGGGTGGCCCGCATTCTCACTGAACGCACGTTTTCACTTTCTATTGTTACTTTACGTCGCGAGTTTTTTTAAGGTTCATATGCGATATCCGCGTGTGGAATGTCTAATACTGATTAGTTAAATAGACATCATGAACAAAATAAATACTATAGGACATTCTTACACAGATCTACTATTGATTAAGTCCCACGGAAAAGTTCAATAAGGTTTGTGATGGAACTTAAACAAAAATTTATAAATACTGTATATATACTTAGAAAGTACCCAAGACTTGAATATAATAGTTAAACATTTTATTTTAATATTAATTCGTTTTAATCCACAGGCAACCCTAGCGTCGGGCGCTGCGCACGTGCGGCTCGTTTCTTTGTGAGAATTTTGTAGGTATTTAAAAAGGCGGCATTTCGTGAACATCAAAGCAGTGGGCCTTCTGTACTTGTACTATTATATATTCTGTGGTTTGGCGTCGGAGAAATGCCATTCGGCTACGCACACTGGTATAGATAGGTTAGGCTCGTCAGGTAGATCTCTTCAAATGGCCAAATGCACAGAATAGGAGCCCTGCGTAAGTCAAGCGGAGGAAATTTCTGCGACGCGAAATGAAACGAAACGCCGCGAAAGGTAGTCTGGCTCTGTCGCGCCAATACGCAAGAGCGATAGAGATAGATATCTACCCACCTACCTACCTACAGAGAAAAGTGACATCTATGCGAAAAAAATGTTTGTAGGTGATCACTCCTCTCTGCAGCTTTACGAAAATTGTACGAAATAGGTAGGTACAAATATTTACTGTAGGTGTAGGTATATGGGTAGGTACAGTCAACCAACTAGAACCCTAGGCCACCGTAGAACTATGTCATAGTGACGTTATAAGATTGTAAGAAATCTCTGACTGCTTGTCATTTTGACATGGTTGTAGAGTGGCCTAGGGTTCCAATTGGTTGACTGTACCTAGAGATGATAGTAGGACCTTAGGCTAATAGCTACATTAAGTGTATCTTTACATCCTTCCTATCTTAAACTATAATATATTCTGTGCCTAAACTTAAGTACTATTAGCCAAAGTACTTGTTTTTTTTTTCTTTTTTTATGGGATAGGAGGCAAACGAGCAGACAGGTCGCTTGATCTGCCGTCCTAAGGTAAAAGGCAGCTATTCGACAAAAGCTAGTTTTGAGATAATCGCAAAAAACCTTCTTTTTTGAATTTCTACAGAACGGAAACTTTTTTCATTATTTCTTTTTGTATATAGTAGGTATAAGTGTTTACTTATTTTAGACATTATTTGTATGTTTGTATAGCGACTGGTTTGAGCTTCAAAAATATCTACATATTACTAGTCAAAAAAGCAGTAAATATGCTTTATACGGTGTTCTAATCTAGGATTTTCTCTTAAACTAGGTTATAACGCCGTATATATAATCACATACTGTCTTATTGCTTAGCAACAATGCCAATCTCGCACTCGAGATTCTAAGTTAAAAACAGTATCGTAGTTATTCGGCCTTTTTAATTAGTATCCTAGTGAGTTTTCCAGATTTTCGACTGTACTGCTAGTCTAAAAGAACGCATACTATCAAAAAAATCGAATATACGGCTTTATAGATTAGTATATTTGGAAGAAATTGGAATAAAATTCAAACACGTAGTTTAAAAAAGTATGTATTAAAGAAACGAAAAAACGCCATCCTGTCTCTATTTACTAAAAAAATCGAGATGTATCGATTCTTTTTGGATAGTGATAAATATAATATAATTTAACGACCCACAAATAAAAAGAAACTTTTACAGAACACCATAATACCTGTTCTTTTAAATTAGTCAGTAAGTAGTAAATTATTTATGTCTAACAGACATTTTTCATCAACGCTAAATGTTAATTCGGAGCTTTGTAGAAATTTGCTTACGTTGCTTATGGAAACAAGTTAGTAGGTAATGCTTTGAAAAAAAAAGTCAATTTTTTATATCGTATGTCATATGTCAATCCGTCAGATAGGTAAAAAGTGACTTCTAAGAATTGGAGGCAAAATAAATTATATGTAATTTAAATGCCAAGATGAGAGATAGAACAACAACAGTTTTAATTGTGACCAAACTATCTGCAAAGGATTTGGATGACTATGAGAATTGCCGCACAATATGTGAGTCAGAAAGCAGTTTACACTATCGTACCTACTACCAAACGATTTGGAATGATCTATATGTATAGTTTAAAAGAATTGCATGGTCGTTTCAAAACACCTGGCTCTTTACTCTAAATTTAGAGAAAAAGATAATATATTATGTGAACAGTTTGCCAATAAAAAAACAATTCTAATATCAATTTCTATTCGAGACTAGCTGCCCCGCGTACTTCGTATCGCCTTATACTTGGAGGCGCAAAACATGGGGCAAGGCAAAGAAGTGACCATTTTTACTTGACACAATTAAGTAGCTACATCATTAATTACATTATAGCGTACCTATTTAATATACACATACCTATTGAAGAGATAAGATGACTTACTTTTTTCCTCTTGTGGCAATCATCCGGTTATTGCGTTGTTTTAGTTACTAACTGTAATACTTTAAATTGCTTTTGAAATCAATTTGGAGTTTTTTTACCATTCATTTAAAATACACCATTTAAGCTAGTTTATTCCAACTACAAAAATATACTATTTTTATTTTATCTCAAAACACAAATCACAGCAATAACAGTTGACAACGTCTAACAGATTTTTTTTCTGTTATGACAGCTCATTCTCATTCATTTCAATATCTGGGTGACCGAGCTTCGCTCGGTTCTATTTTATTATATCACGTCTTTATATAAAAAAAAAACTGTTGTAAAAAAAATAAAAACAAAAACTTAATTTCTGGCCGAAATTCGAAACCCTGACACATGCGATCTGTCTGTGAACATTATTAGATCGACCTCATCGCTGAGCTAAGCGCAGCTATATGGTCGTTGTTTTCGCCGCCCGAGAATTCTCTCTTAACAATACAACTACTCCACACGAGATGGCGATAAGGCTTCGCTAGATCGATTATTCACCCCCAAAAACCCCCACATAACAAATTTCAGCGAAATCGTTAGAGCGGTTTCCGCGAACATCTATATAAATAAATAAATGAATATACAAGAATTGCTCGTTTTTACTTGTTCATAGTTCTAAAATAACAGTACTTGCTAGTACGGATTACAATTAACAGATGGCGGTATGTGCCTATTATTTCCGGATAATTCTAGAATGCACTTCTGTTTGAAGTATTTAATTTTAAAAATACTACTGAGATAACGGAAGAAGCTTAAAATTCGTAATAATAATTAAAGCACATAATGAATACGCAAGTTTTGTCATCCGCGAATCATAAGTTAGTCAATGTTTGTTGTTTCATATCCTTGACCTGTGTCGCCATCTAGTTTGATAATAAATAGTACCTACATCGATCGAAAGAATTCTCAGTCTTAACAATACAACTACTCCACACGAAATGGCGCGCTTCCGCCACAAAAATTGTCATTCAAAAAAATTGTGTAATTTTCTATTAGTGGTAAGTATTTTTTTCAGTAATATGAAATGACTTGAAAAAATTATTACACCTCGCCCGCGATTCATAAGTTACTCAATGTTTGTTGCTTCGTATACGGGGCCTTGACCTGTGTCGCCATCTAGTTTTTGCAATAAATAGTACCTACATCGACCGAAAGAATTCTGTCTTAATAATGCAACTACTCCACACGAGATGGCGCGCGAAGAAAAACTCATGAAAACTCGAAAATTCGCGTTTTCCGGGACCTAAGGACAAGTTAGATCGACTTTTCACCCCCGAAAACCCCCACATAACAAATTTCAGCGAAATCGTTAGAGCGGTTTCCGAGATCGACGGTGTATATAAATAAATAAATAAATATACAAGAATTGCTCGTTTTCAAGCAATATTTTTTAGCCGCATTACCTGGCCGCTACATATTAAGGTGGATGATACACTGGCTCCGGTTGTGCGATGCGAATCGGAGCCAGTGTGACATCCACCTAATCAACTACTTGTTGCACGATTAGAGTGAGATGGAGCAATAGGTAGAGAAGGACAAACATGTATTGCCTCACTCTATCGCTCTATCTCACTCTAATCGAGCAACCGATCGCCATGTGTGTAGAGATCTTGAGGATTGTGATCGTTTCGGTTTCCTTCGCCTAAGTTTTGCACGGAGCGAAATTTATTTGCGATGGTACCGGTTCATCACTACTTTTGTGAAGTATAAAATTAATAGCTGTAACAAACTGTCAGATTTGGTTCGAGTCGGACAGCGGATTTAATTCGCTCCGAACCATATCCGGCCGTCTGTAGAGCACGCGGACCAAATCCGACCGGTCCGGCCCGAACCACATCTAACCGTCTGTTACAGCTATTAGAGAAAATTTATAAATTTGGCAAGCAATTTGACAATGACAACTTCATTTCATTGTTGAAAGATTGTTGAGTTTTGAACTTTTGAACTAAAACCTAAAACTTATCAGCGAAACAGCAAATTTTAAATATGCATTGTGCTCAGGGAAGGATAGACTTTCCTCGTCAACAATGTCACGGTCATCAGCTATGAGTAAAGCTTTCAACATGTCTTTCCAATTCAGGTCGTTACATGAAAATGTTAAAAACCAGGTTAAATAAGAGGCAGATCCTCTAATGTTTCGCATTGTAAGATGCATGTTATGTTGATAAGATCATGGAGAGCAGATACCTCAAGGGCTTGTTGAAGCCCTTGAGGTATCTGCTCTCCATGATGATCTTGTCGCATTCGGCATGACACAGAAACACTTGATTTGGCCCGATAATATTCAACTACTGACAAAGAATAAAATAAATATTCATTCCGGTTGAACCTTTTGTCGGCGCCCATTACACGGACTTGGAAATAATCCAGGGTAACCGTCTAGAACTAGTCGAAAAACGTCCTGTGGTTGTGGCACGACAGTTCACACTTCGAGTTAACGCTCTAATGCGATTTTCAAAGCGCAGCGAAGACTGTCTGGGTGGTCCCCTAAAAGACTATTGGTACCGAATAGAATTCCAAAACCGTGGTAGCCCCCATTTGCATATGCTCGTCTGGTGTGAGAATATTCCTGACTTTACCAATCCACAAGGAATTGCTTTGATTGAGAAGGTAATTTCATGCTCCCTCAATCCTGAAGATCATGTGTTAAAACAATTAGTCAACGATTTGCAGATTCACAAACATACTGCCACGTGCAAAAAAAGTCACCAGGACAATAACTGCCGCTTCGGATTTGCAAAGCCAGCGAGTGACAGGACGGTGTGTTTAGGGTCAGAAGAAGCATTAGCAAATAATGGACGATTTTGTTTGCTCAAACGAACGCCCGAGGAAAGCATGGTTAATAATTATAATCCTGAACTGTTGCGTTTGTGGAAGGCAAATATAGACATACAGCCGTGTGGTAGTGTCACTGCTGTGGCATAATACATCGCAAAATATGCCAGTAAATGCGAACCGCATGAAACGGGTGAAGTTATTCGAGAAGCAATTTAAGATAAAGATAAAAGATAAAAATTTATTTATTCAAGTAGGATCAAATAGACCGCTTTTGCATCGTCAATATCTACGTTATATCTCAAACATGCACAATTACAATACAGAATAATTATATTACTGTATATAAGGAAAGATGTCAAACAGGAATTGAATTACTGAACAGGTACTAAACTAAAGCTAACTAAGAATTAAACCATGCGCGTAAAGTGACTACCTATTGGTATTTATGTCATTTCATAATAATAATAAGTAGAAAAATATGTAGATTTCATGCAATATCAAAATATTTACAAATTATACATACCTATAAAATCAGCAAATTTGCATCGTCAAAACAAAATATATAATACAACCAACAATTTTACTACATTTAAATTATACAATTGATTCCAAAAAAGCTAATATGAAGACAAAGTTTTGATTCATTAAATAGTTACTTTAACGTCAAAAATACAAATTCTTAAAATTAAGCGACAAGGCGGTGATGTGGGGCAACAGCTCTTTAGTGTATCAATGGCAATTTTAAATCAACGCTTAGTAAGTGCACCAGAGTGCGCGTACAGATTATGTCATTTGCCATTAAAAATGTCGTCGCATAAAACTGTTTTTGTAAATAGTTGCAAGCCAGAGGAACGCTACAGACTTTTAAGATTCGATCAATGTGAAACAACTATTTACAATAACATTTTTGATCGGTACATCTTGCGACCAAACGAGTTGGAGCATTTAAGTCTCGCTGAATTTGCTGTTCGCTATGAAACGGTAATGAATACGGCATGGTCAGAGGAAGATGGTGACGAGGAGCTGAGAGACGAAGACAATACACCTGCAAGATACATTAAATTACAGGATAACACGAGAATGCGCATAAGAAACAGTCTAGGAGTGTTACGTACTCGATACTACACCATTACCAGCGACAAAGAAGCATATTACTATAGTTTGCTTGTCTGCCATATACCTTTTCGGGATGAAAGCGAATTACTGTTTGCAAATGAGACCAGCGAAGAATGTTTTCTTAGGCGTCAAATGGATTTAGCCCGTTGCAGAACGACGTCACCGCAGAACAATTTGCTTATGCTGAACAAGTGATTCAGCAGGCCCTTGCCCAACCGCGCTCAATGCTGCACGTGAAATCCATTTCTTAGACTGTGATCCTAATTTGGTTGTTGACGTTGAAGAAATTGTCAATGATGATGAAAATTATTGCGAAGACATAGGTGAATCAATAACTATGTCAGATGATGTTTTCCTACAAAGTATTAGAGCGTTAAATATGCAACAAAAAGTTTTGTTTAGGCAAGTTACGGCCGCTATTGAAAAAGGTTTGGTTGGAGAAGAAAATCAACTATTGCTTTTCATTACTGGCGGTGCAGGGAGCGGTATATCGTTTATACTAAAATTGATAGTAGAACATATTAGGAGATGTTACGCACCAACAGTAAATACACTTCTTAACCCAAGCTTCGTAATGGTCGGAGCGCTAACTGGAGTAGCAGCGCGCCAAATTTTTGGAAAAACGCTTCATAGCATTTTTTTCTTACCGATAGAGAAAGGGAACACAATGACGTACAAAAAATTGACTGGCCAGAGGCTCGAAAATGATTTCTATGGTGTCATATGAAAACTTAAGGATTATACACCTTAGACTTCAAGAATACAAGAACAACGAGAAACTATTCGGCGGAGTCAACATTTTGCTCTTTGGAGATATATTTCAACTTCCGCCGGTGAAAGGACACTGGTGTTTCATACAGCCATCGTGGTTATCGGCAGAGGTAAATCTATGGAATCGGTTTTCGTTTTATGAACTGACTATAAACATGCGCCAGCAAAATGACAGTGAATTCGTTGACTTGTTGAACAGTTTAAGGGTGGGTGAGCTCACGACGTCTCAACTGGAACTACTCTGTGAGCGACGACACATACCTTTAAATGGGGAATTCGCCGATGGGGTTGCTGTGCGTATTTTCCCAACTGTCAAGCAAGTAGATGAATACAACAACAGAATAAGCGAGAAAAATTCCAGCCTTTACCGGACATATCTCATAACAGCGGTAGATGAATCTCGCGAAGCTGCGACATATGGCATGAAACCCCCTGAAAGTGTAATACCTAAAGATGTGAATAACTGTGGCGGACTTTTGTCTTCAATCAAAATTGCAATTGAGTCTCGCATAATATTGAGACGCAATATTACCGTCTCAGAAGGCTTGGTAAATGGGGCCATGGAAATAATAGAACGAATTAAATGGCCGGTGTTAAGAAGAGACCAACTGGAAGATGGGGAGTTGCCGGAAGCTATATTCGTTAAATTTGACGATGCCACTATTGGTCGAAGACTACAGGATAGTGATGGACACATACCCATACCCCCATCAAGTGCCATATTCCAAGCTACAAACGGTTATGGAGATGTGGAGCGTCGTATGTTACCGATAATATTAAGCTGGGCGGTAACAGTACACAAACTCCAAGGTACGACTCTGGAAAAAGCTGTAACAGATTTGGCAAAAAAAAAATTGTAAAAGGCCAAATTTATGTTGCATTAAGAGCGCTATGACAAAAAAAGGCGATATATTGTAAAATGTACAATATTTATCGACAAAATTGTACACTTTACTCATACTAAAAGACAGTAAAAGTACTTGTTTCAGTTAGAACATGTTATTAAATGTCGGTTAATTAAAAAACATATGGAAGAAAAAGCTTTCCCAATTAGTAATGATTTTTTTTTCTGATGCTCGTTTAGAAAAAACCGCGTGAAGCACAGATTTCGGAGCTCTTATTATGTACAATTTGATAAGCTCACTCCCATAAATGCGGTAAGTTTAAGTTCCTAATATCTTGTATTTTAGTCCCATTAAACAATATTTATTTATCATTTAATACTTTGAAATTGAGAAATTGAAAGTAAAACGAACTCAATTTTGTCTTGAAAATACATCGAAACAAGTGATCATTTCTCCGAAAATCTACATTTTATCGAAGTTATTTTAGTATATAAATAATCTGCACAATCTGCTTAAATTGCTGTTATCCATTTGTCGTTATAATATTTTATAATGGTTTTTTGGCAATTTTTTGAAAACTAGCCTTCCTGTCGCTATTTTACCGGTGACGGACGCTCGCGATTTCAGTACCGCGTCGGAGCTCGTGAAGGTAAGACGTATGTCGCTCCGCTCTCCGAATTTTGATCGCGAACGACGAGAATATTTATCGTTGTGTGGGTCGGACGCCTTGTTTATACACGGGCTATCCTCGCATTGTGTGTGTGTGTAAACAGCGACCAACGAATTTGATCCTAGACCCGTAAATATTTGCTTTTGTAATATTTAGGCTCGTTGGGTTCGTCTCAACAAGACCTTTGACAAGAGGTGGTACTCAGGGTCTGATGATGGAGCCAGATGATGGTCACCAGTACCAATGAACCATAATTATGACTATACCACTTCGTGTTTGGACTCATTGGGTTCGTCTCAACAAGACCTTTGACAGGAGGTGGTACTCAGGGTCTGATGATGGAGCCAGATGGTGGTCACCAGTACCAATGAACCATATGACTAAACCACTTCGTGTTTAGGCTCAATGGGATCGTCTCAATAAGACCTTTGACAAGAGCTGGTACTCAGGGTCTGAAAATGGAGCCAGATGGTGGTCACCAGTACCAATGAACCATATGACTATACCACTTCGTGTTTGGACTCATTGGGTTCGTCTCAACAAGACCTTTGACAGGAGTTGGTACTCAGGGTCTGATGATGGAGCCAGATGGTGGTCACCAGTACCAATGAACCATATGACTAAACCACTTCGTGTTTAGGCTCAATGGGATCGTCTCAATAAGACCTTTGACAAGAGCTGGTACTCAGTGGTGGCGTGGGCGACGGTCGCCGTCGCGCGACCGTCGTCCACGCAAGCCACGGCGTAAGATAGGTAGATAGAGATCTATAAACCATGAGTGGTTTCAACATCTGAATCAGTGGTCCCCATGTTGACGATTTAACTTGTACCCGTCCTCTCTGTGAAAATATATAGGTTTTTAATGTCCATCGCCTCTCTCGATCCGAGGATAATAGAAAACTTTGGGTTTATGCAACTCAATCCAGTGAGTTGTTTTCGTTGTAAGCAAGTCCTCGGCTAATGCGGAGGCAAAATATTATGTGTACTACAAAAGCTTGTACGATATTTTGCCTCAGTCCAAAACTGCAGTTTAGAGTGCCTACCGACACCTATTGAGTCTTTATTCCATAACGTCAAAAACTATTGATGAGGGCTCTGTATCTGAAATATAACTATCATTCGAAAACGTAATGTAGGTACCGTAAACGTTATTTCCATGACATGTACGCTATCAACTCTACCTGAGTATCGTATATCGTAATAATATAGTAAAAAATATTGATGAGGTCTATAAGACGAACTGTGGTAAGTTTCACTGTCAAACTGAAATGACATCCCAACTGGAAGATTTTTTTGATATAGTGGCAGCTCTAAATCAGCTATTTGACGTCACTTCCCCTTTAAACTATTTTTAAGATTTTTATACGAAAAACGCGGAATAAAAAATTAAAAAAATGATTTATGTGATCTACAAGCGTATATTTCGAAATGGTTTTCGATTTAGGGACATTGAAAAATTTTAAACGTTGTCAATTATATTCTTAGCATTAAACTGGTATGGTATCACCACTCTTACTACATATTTCTGTATAAGTATGGATTTAATAATTACTTTTAAGATTTCGTTCTGCTCCCTTTGTAATTCAGTAAAATTGGTCGTTGTCGTTGCGCCACGATACCGGGCTTGCGTTGTGCGTGGTTGGGAGGCAGGCGCAGCGTTTTGTTCATTTGGAAGAGCCGCTGGAGGCGTGGGTTGTGGCGGAAGAGCCAGGTCGGGACGTGTGGCTCTGTGCGGTGTAGCCAGCTGGGGTTGTGCGATTTGGGGATGATGGTTGGATGGATGGTTGACGTATGATGAAGAATGAGCTTGTGGGCGTGTAATATGAGCGTATGGAAGGTGTGTAGTGGCTGCAGGAAATATAGACGATATTGAAGAAGAAGAAGGACTGAAGTTGTGAGTCAAGATGTGGCGTGGCGTCATTAATGGGGTCGAATGTGCGTGGTGGAACGTCGTGGACATTAATGGGGTTGATGAAGGTGCGTGCTGGAACGTCGTGGTCGTTAATGGGGTTGATGAAGATGCGTGGTTATTTGATCTGATAGTGTGCGTGTGCGCGACATCCCCAGCCATGAAGTTTAAGCTTCCCGGCACCATCACCTCGTGTAACTGAACGCATCAGCACATGAAAGTTTAAAAGATAAATGAATAACAAAAAAAAAATGTTTATTTAAGTAACCAATTTAAATTACACGTTAAGGGAGTAAATGCTTAAATATAGTATTTTATGCAACCGGCGTTTCAAAGAGTTCAACAAAGAAGACATACCTACGCACTAATAACGAAATGTACTATTTCGCCACACCAACTGGTAAAGGCTCTCTTAATTCTTTGAAAACAAATAGCAAAGTTGCATTTTATTCACATGAGTGCAAAGTAGTTTAGGTAATTTTTTCCTCGTATTTAAGTATGTGGTGAAAATTTTTGTGTCTCACTATCTGGCAAATCTGCTTAACCGGTATAATCTTGGGTCGACATGTTGGTTTTTCGTCACGTTCCTAAATTTGTCCGATTCTGCTTTCGTCAGTCATTCTTTATTCGTCACGATCGTCGATGATCTTTCTCAACTACGGCCAAGTCCGTTGTTCATCTTTATCTTAATCCGTATCGTTAAGTTGACGATTGAAGAATGGCTGACGAAAACAGAATCGAACAAATTTAGGAACGTGACGAAAAACGAACGTGTCGACCCAAGAGTATACCGTTTAACCTATGTACAGTCAAGTGCAAAAATACGCATCGAAATAATCGTCTCATAAATATGGTACTACGCTCTTATTACACCGGACTAAGATGCTATAGGACATATTTTTGAGTAAGATGTGTACACCCATATTTTTACACTTGACTGTACGTCGCAACGCTCAAGGTTCTATATTATATTCAGAATATTGGAATCTCTCGCTGGCTCGGGTATCAATATGTGCGCTTCCGGTTCACTGAGAACCTAAACTCAAATTAGTCAAATTACCCTTTTTCACAGTGCAAAATAAAGTCAATAATACATTTTCTCGTCATCATCATCCTCCATGCGTTATCCCAGCATTTGCCACTGCTCAACATATTCTCATACAAACAAATTCTAATTTGGTACAGTCAGCTGCAGAGAAAGAGCTGCAGAGTACTTTTCTCTGCAGCTGACTGTACCAATATGTACAATATGTACATCAATGATGCCGACAAAGTGGTAAAAACAAAAGTAGAAAAAAATATTTTATTGGGGTACCCCCCCTACACATAAAGTGGGGAGTGATTTTTTTTTCAACGTGTGATATATTGTTAGATAGGTATTTTAAAATAAATAGGGGGTTTCTCATTTTTTTTTGTTAATATTTTAGAAAATAATCGGTCAATAAGAAAAAAAATTCCCCCTCTAACTTTTGAACCATAAGTATGAAAAGTAAGTTTGTTATTTAACCGTATAGTTACAATATAATAATTATTATACTGTAATTCGGTTCACGCATAAAGAATTATTCCAATAACCTAACCACAAAATTATAATTTTGAAAAAAAACCCCGACACAAACCGACTTTCATGAAACATGGCTAAGAACACTCCCGATTAATGTAGCTTTCTTTCTTAATCTTAATGTAATATATCATAATCTTAATGTAATCATAATCTTTTGAGAACTTCTACTGAAGACTGACCCATTCAACATTTCAACGTGGACACGGGAAACTACGGAACCCTAAACTGAGCGTGGCCCAACAATCTCTTGGCCGTGTTTTTTATTTTCGAAGCAAAGTTCGTAGGTGACTGAATTACAAGCAATTACTCACGTCGCCGATCCTGGTTTCTTCAGGGCCCACGCCCTCCGAGCTCTCTCTTCCGATGGCGGCAAGCACCAGCTCGTCATCATCGGTGACCGCTGGCACCTCCACGAAGTTTCCCGTCCTCCCACGTGCGGTTTGCGGCCGCATTATTCTGCCGGGTTTTTCTCGTTATGTCCCGCCATGTCTGACATTAAAAATAATTATGTTAATACTGAAAGCTATATATTAATATTATTCGGTATTCTTGTTCCGCGTAGGTCGTTCTGCGATTGTGAGTAAAATCCACCGGAGAGTGACGGCTAGCGACAGCTTAGAAGTTTGTTGACTAAGTTCATTCGTAAATAAAGAAATAAATTTTAAGGGACGTCATTACAACGTTACTTACCACCTTCCAAGCCTTGGCAGTCTTGGTGGGTCCAAAAGTGTTTAGCTCGCTGGCCAGACGAGCCCACTGCGCTTTATAGCGGGACGTCCCAAGAGGCCCGTCAAATTCACCATTGGCGAATAAAGGATTACTTGCCATGAACTCGCACAGTTTTCTCTTTTGCATTAGCGTGCAACGTCTGAAAAGACACCGCCCAAATGCAAGTCAATACCAGTCGCCTGGAGTTACGTACCTTTCTGAATAAATAGTAGTCGAATTTGTCGTTCTATTTCAATGTCTCAGTACAAAACGTAAGACTATCTGAACTATCATGACAAATACGAACGTTTCCGAAAAAATACAAAGGAAAACCTTTTCGCACTACATCTGTAACGCTTCGTCGTAACATTCGAATACGAGGACACTCTTCGATCTTCGAAAACCGCGCATATACCGAAATGCCAGAGGGTATCTAATACAACTGTAATCCAAATGTATGCTCAGTATAAACAAAGTAGTAATAAACTGAATGTGTACTTACGTTTCTCGAGGCATGTTTGTATACTTGTACAATTTTGTAATGAAGAAATAATCACTTGGTCAATCTCAATCTCGTGGTCTTGCCCACTTACCCTTCTGCTAACCACCGTCAGCTAAAAGGTGCAATGATGTTAGAACCTAAAAAGAAAAATATGAATTGTAACTACGTATATATATACCTCACGCACACACACACACACACACACACACACACACACACACACACACACACACACACACACACACACACACACACACACACACACACACACACACACACACACAAACAGGATATATGCTTAAATAAGTGAAAAAAAGCTGTTATGTTATTTTAAATTTAAATTCCAAGAAGAAAATTTTTTAAGTTCCTTATTAGTAAGTACTTATTAATTATAGAAATGTCTATCTCTTACTCATTCATTTTAATCTTGTGTATTTATTTTTAACCGACTTCAAAAAAGGAGGAGGTTCTCAATTCGACTGAATTTTTTTTTTTTTTTTTTTTTTTTTTGTATGTATGTTACTCGATATCTCCGAGAATCGTGGACCGATTTTCAAAATTTTTTTTTTAATCGAACGGGTATAACCCCGAGATGGTCCCATTGGCACCAAGTCGGGGTCTGATGATGGGATCTTGGAGAAATCGAGGGAACTCTTCAAATGTTATAGGCACATGTAATGTTTTTAATGTATTTTTCAAAGGTACACCAGTATTTACGCCTGATGGTAATAATTTTATGTGGCTGAGCTGATAATGGAAGGTCAACTCCTCAATGGTTAGGAGTTAAAGGATAATTCTTTCACTACTGTACATATATTCGGATTGATACATATAATATCAATAGGAACCACTAAAAATCAACAAATAAATTAACTTTTTAACAAAAAATAAAACCGCCTTCAAAAAAAAGCGCGTTACAAAACACGTAGAAACTAAGAAGCAAAAAATAATAAACCTTTGAATTCAGATTTCTTATCGTATTGCAATAATCTAAACATCCAAATTATAAACAAATCAATTATTTTTGGAGTCGGGGCCAGCCTGAGTATGGTTGGGTGGGGCCAAACAGGCAATATAGCAAGGCGACGAACAGGTCTGGCACCGACTACAAAAATAATTGATTTGTTTATAATTTGGATGTTTAGATTATTGCAATACGATAAGAAATCTGAATTCAAAGGTTTATTATTTTTTGCTTTTTAGTTTCTACGTGTTTTGTAACGCGCTTTTTTTTGAAGGCGGTTTTATTTTTTGTTAAAAAGTTAATTTATTAATTGTAAACACTGTTTATGTCCTACGTCCACCACAGGATAAATAGAGCGCCAATTCTTTGCGCACTCTATATATGTGCCGAAACTCTTCGCCGGGCATTTGAAAAGGATTCGACACATCTCTTATACCTCGTCGTTGAATCTTCCTCAATTGCTTTTCTTCCATTGCAACAGCAGCCAAAAAAAAATGATACCTTGCCATACCTAAATAAAAAAAATAAAAAAGCCGTTTATTTCTCACCAGAATAATTAACATTATAACGAATGAATGAATGAATGAAAGTTTATTCACAATAACACTAATTAGTAACTAAGTAAGGTAAGTTCAGGAGTCTTTTTCCTGAGTGAGAACCCCTTTTTATAGGGTATAGGCCTCCTCCAAGGATCTCCAGAGCTCTCTCTCTGAAGCTGTCGTTATCCAGTTGGGGCCGGCGGCGGCGGCGAGGTCGTCTGACCAGCGCGTGCGCGGCTTGCCTCTGCCGCGCTTACCCGTGGGCCCGGTCCACACCGTAGCTTCTGTTGTCCAACGACCATCCTGCAGCCGTGCCAGGTGGCCTGCCCATCTCCATTTCAACTTAAGTGCCTGTACCAAAAATCTAGGAATTTGGTTTTTTCTCTTATTTTTGCGTTGCGCACCTGTCTATTCTCCTGATTTTTAGTACTGACCTTTCCATCGCTGATTGACATGAACGTATGCTCTGCTTAATATAATTTGTTAGTGGCCATGTTTGCGCGCTATATGTAAGGCAGGGTAAAATACAACTGTCCATAACTTTTTTCTTTATTGATAAGGGCAAATCGCTTTTAAAAATGTCCTTTTGGGCCCAAAACTTTTTCCACGATAGGTTTATTCTACGATTGATTTCATCGGCAGCACTATTTGGGTCAAAAGAAAAGATATAGAATATTCTATATTTATTTGACAAGCTTTGATCGGCGTTTTGAAACTGTTCGTCATTACTTTTGTCTTATCAAAGTTCATCTCTAGTCCTATACGTTGCCATACCTATAAATAATTAATTGATGATAAAATAGGTACCTATCTAAAAAAAACATAAAGTCATGCCTTTATTCCCAATAAGGGTAAGCAAAGCACATGAAACTGCTTAAGTTTCAGTACTACTCTTAGGCCTACTTGCACCAACCACTTAACTCAGGGTTAGTGGGCTGTCAACTGTCAAATTCTATATAAAATGGTGGGTTAACCCTCGGGTTAACTCTCCATTTTCGTGGGTGCAAGTGGCCCTTAGCAATTAAGGATATAGGAATAGTTTAGCTATGTCAACTCATGTTCAAGTACCTACTAGTAGTACGCCTACACCGCGATATAAGTGGACTAGCCAAAAGTATTACGTATACAGAAGCCTTACAGAGCAGCAATAACGATTGATAATTAAATGTATTAGATATTTTTAAATAAATTTCCTTTTTGAAAATTATACATACCTATTATTAGGACGTGAAATGTTTCTTAACTTTTTTTTTATACTATGTCGGTGGCAAACAAGCATACGGCCCGCCTGATGTAAAGCAGTCACCGTAACCTATGGACGCCTGCAACTCAAACATTGTCACATGCGCGTTGCCACCCCATTAGAAACTTGTACATTCCCTTTTGCTGTGTTGAGTACACAGCAAAAAGGAGTGCGTCGCGTGTCTCGCGGCGCGCAACGGACGTCTCCGTCACGCCGCCTGAATGTAATTCAAAAAACGTCGCCTGGGGCGCCTGGGGGCGCGTCTTACGTCCTTCCTATACAAAATGTTCTGAGGAGACGTTTTTTGAATTACATTCAGGCGGCGTGGCGGAGATGTCCGTTGCGCGCCGCAAGACATGGGTCTTATGAGTGTGGATGGTTCGGGTTGCCGACGACTCAAAGGACAATAGACGGAACAAATTAGTTCCGTAAGTCCTCCCGTCATCAGCACACCGCACCCTCGTTAAACTCTGGCAGCCTTACAGCCGACAGGAACACAACACTATGAGTAGGGTCTAGTGCTATTTGGCAGCGGTCTTCTGTGAGGCGGAGGTACTACCCCAGTTGGGCTCTGCTCTAGATTCGAGCGACACGATATCCGCTGTGCTGTGGTAGGACACAAAGCCGAATATCATTCGCTATGCTCTACCTCCTACAAAACTTCTTCTTTCTTCTTAATGTTTAAAATTATTTTTTGTTATTTCCAAACATATATGGTTATTTTTATTTTCCATAGACAGCTAGCATCTGTTACATTGTGTCATGATCACAGAATTATAGTCAAACCAGAATGAGTAGTTAGGTCAAAAAGTGTGTCCTCATGAGAGGTCATTGTTTGGGCTGGTGTCCCTCTCGCACTTACTGACAATGTCAACATTATTCAGTGACGTCATCACTGTCATACATTGGGGATAGCAGTCAATTTTCAAAATTACTACCAAATCTACTAATACCCAATTGAACATATTTTTTAACACGTTAACTGCGAAACAGGTCATTCTGACCCTGTTCTGGACTTCCCCCTGGTGCGGCGACAGAAATGCGCAACTTTACCCTAGTGCGAAGTCCATAACGTTGGGGTATTTTATTATTTGTATATAGTCAAGTATACGTTTACATTTGTAATTTTACACTCTATTTGACAGCATATAAATTAATAAACAGGTCACGTATGTCCTGTTCGCACCAGATTTAAACTTTTGTTATTCAGTGCGGAACAGGGCCTATATGACCTGTTACGCACGACCTTGTATAGCACTGGAGCAAAGTGCAAAATGCATTAGTGTTGTTACCATATTTTCAACCACTCGTTATTTTTTGGTGAAAAAATGTGTTTCGATTGTTTTAAATGAAATTCGTTAAATACGATATAACGCTTTTATACGCAAAACGCTTACAATTTTGCTAAATATTATTAAACGTAAAAATATATTGTAAAAAGTTTAAATTGCTTGCTGCACAACATTTACTAAAAATTCTAAAAATCTTTTTTTTTAATAATATTAAGTGCAAAGTTCAAAGTTTTTGTTGTATATAAAAATCAAGTTACATGAAAGGTATGGAAATAAGAATTAGATCGATATATTAGTTCGTTTATTTTCCTCGTCACTACTAAATCATCGACATTTTTACCTGTGCCCGTTCTGGCTGTGCGGTACAAGTCAATTTTGACCTGTTAATTAATTCGTCTCTAAAATCTAAACTAACAGTCATCAACTTCGGCGAAGACAGTAGAGTGTAGATTAGTTATTAGACTAAACATTGTTTCAATAAAATTTAATATATGTGTATCTGGTAAAGCTATTTTAGGTATAATATGAAACCCTTCTTACAGGCTGTGATTGACTTGTACCGCACAGAGAGAACGTTCAATACAGGACTCTCATGGGTTGTAACGCACTGAGAGCGAGTTCACAAAATGCGGCTCCGCAGTGAACGTGTTAATTATACAAATCTTTGATTTATTGGCATCAAAATAATTACATTATAATTATTTTCCGATTCTTTGAAATATATCGAAACCCTAGTTTGAATATAACCCTAAAATTATATAAGAAGTTATAACGTCAGGTAATATACAGATAAAAATACTACTCCTATGGTATAGCCTGACAAGTTTTTATTTGACCCTCGCCACGTTGCGGATTTTCAGCTGAACTAATTTATTTTACTGGCAAGTATTAATATTTGACACCCGTCGTCAAAAGTCATTGAATGTCAGTGATGTAAACGAGAAGTAAATATTTTCAATTTTCTAACGGTTTCATCGCAAATTTGCCCAAAATAATATTTAAAAAAGTGAAAATAATTATACTTAAGGTGATAATTTACTAACAACAAAAAAGGATGAAGGATTTCACAGTATTTCGATAACAATGTTCCGAAATCGTTTGTTGACATGTCCGGTACTGACAATTTATAGTGCGGTTGTCCTGTACTGATTATTTGGTTTCGATTTAGCTTAATTTATTTTTTGTTCTTATTTAAGGTGTCTGTAGCTCTGCCGTGAAAAATATTTATAGAAATAAGAAGGCCGTTACATCATTGACACCAGTATAAAACAAGGTCCCACGCAAAAAGAAAATAAACATCGACGACTTCGATAAAGGCACAAGATTCATGGATTTTAGGCTGTGCGGAAACAAGTAGCGAGTATTTAAACCTTGCTTATTAAACTTTGATTCTCTAAAACCCTGTTTTCATTTTCTACAAATATTAAAGCGAAACCAGTACACGCTGTCCCCATTATATATGACGTCCGCACATTATTGCCATATGAAAGCGGTTTGTAGCGACACTCTTTCAGGGTCAAATAAAATCTTGTCAGGCTTTAACCTCATTAACACTGGCAACACGTGCGAGAGGGACACCAGCCCAAACAATGCCCTCTCATGTGGACCGTTTTCGCTAGTCTGATACGATCACCTTTCTGTCTCAGTGATAAGGTTCAATTTAGTATGGCAAAAAATGTGATTCCACAATCTAGTTTAATAATTCTAAATCTATGGTCATGATATACTCATTGATAGAGTTACACCGGCGTAATTAAACGCTTATTTCAATAAGTATGACAACTCCATGTAGCGTCGAATAGAAAAATATAATTCTTAAATACTTATGGCACAGAAAAAAAAAATATCGCTGACATTGACAGAAGTGTGTCTGTAAAATTCAAGTAAAATTATATTTGCTAAAAATATTTGTTTATACTTGTTTTTGTTATAATGGACTTGGTCTGCGAAACAGTGAACTCAACTTGTGTTGTGAATGAATTGCACACCGGCACCGGCAAAAGGTGTACACCTATCTATATTTATTATCACGTGATTACAAGAAGTGGATCAAGAAATGCGGAGACAAAGAGCACCAGCCCATTCGCCTCGTCTAGTTCCCGGATCTACATCATCACGCCTGAGGCTTGTGTCGCCTGCGGGACATCGATGTTCGAAGATACTGCCTCTGTGTCATTTTATATTTATATTTGTTGTTTGCCCAAGTAGAATTTTAATTAAGTGAATACCGAGAGATCCATGAATGAAACTTAAATTTACATGATTGGGGAAACAAGGTAGTCTTTTTGGTAGAATGTGCACGTTGGTGGCCAAAAAGCGTAAATATATTATTTAGATCCTATCTATTGACAGTTGATTACCACAAAAAAATAAGTGATTTTCAACCTTATTACTTCCGGTAAATTTTATCGTCGATCAATGAGTAGTAGGATAAAATAATTACAGATTAAGCGTCATAATTCGACTATATATCATTTATACAACAATTCTTGTCTGACGCTGTCAAACTGGATAAAATGACGATAAGTGATATAAAACGATATAATTTATCAGATTATATCACTTATCATTCCACTTATCCACTTAGTCTAAGGAAAAATTTGGACAAATGATATATTATCCATCGACCATGGTATGAAAGTCAATGGTTTATCAACTGTCACGTGGATAAGTGATAAGATGTCAAATCAATCAAAATTGTATAAAATTACGATAAATTTATCATTTATCCCACGTTGACGCGTGATAAAATGGACCGTAATAGCCCGCCAGAGTCAAATAAAGCACATCTAATTGGTGGAATCTTTCTCGTTGGCAGAGTAAAAATATCTTCTTTTTCACTATCGGAATCGTGTTGTACTGGAATTATGGAGATTAGAACTTCTATTCTCCCTGACTGGAATGTTGCTTGTACTCGTCATAAGTTTTCGCCGACTTAGTAGTAGTAACCTTCGTAGTAACTGGTTTACAAAGAGGCTTTTTTGGCTTTATAATTTGCTTTGGTTTCTGTTTTATTATTTCTTTTTCTTTTTCTGTAGACGGTTTCTGTTTCTTTAATACTTTTTCTTTTTGTTTTTCTATAGATTCTCGTTTTCTTTTTTGCTTAAGGTTTTCTTTATCTTCTTTTTCTTTTTCTATTTTTTTCATGTGATTCATGAACTCTTCTGCAGTAGCTACAGTTGTTGGCGTTACTTTGTTAATTTTCTTCTTATTTGTAGGTTCAGTTTTTTTTGGTAAATATAAGGCATTCTTGAATGGCGTAGTCACATGCTTAAATGGTGTCGGGATTAGTCGAAGTGGTGATCTATTATGAGAAGTACTGGCAGTAGGAGACAAACTTGCCTGCTTATTCTCGGATAGTGTAGGGGCATGTTTAACTGGTGTCATGGTTTGACTATTAGAAGGACCTGCAACAGGTGACAAACGTTTTTGTTCTTGGGCGGTTTTTTTCTGTTCTTTATTCAGATGTACTACATTTTTATTATCGGAATTCTCTATTTCGGAAACAGAGCCGAGAGGACTAGAGTATCGGACTGATTCCGGGGCTGACGTTCGCATCGCATTACTTTAGCCATCAAAAAGTTTAGTGGTTTTTTTAGGAGTTGCTTTTCAGTGTCGGCTTCGTGTGTTGAATCGTCAATTACGGTATTTTGCAAGGTCGACTGAATGTCGGACAAATCTATGTCAGTTGTATTTACTAGCGTGCTGGAGTTGTTTGCTGTAGGCGATGGGGACGAGGCAGCTTGTGTATCACGCGTTAATGTGCCGTCATGCTCTACAACAAAGTTGAGTATTGGTTCCGACATATTTTGAATATCAACAATATCAACATTATTAGTAAATGTAGACTCCCCAAGCTCCAGCTCAGTACTCTCAGTAGTATCTGAATTTTGTTTAGTGTTCACATTCACACTGTGTTTTTTCCAAAAATCATAAAGTTTCGTGTATCCTGTGTCACCTGTTCACTTACCACCTTCGTTGTCTTTAAAAGCCCATAACGTAATCGGGGACAACCTGGCTTCTAATTGTTTAGTTTAATGGCAAAGTTGCCACCAACACCTGTCGATTGCATAACGGCACATATTGCACGCTTTTGATATTTTAGCACTATGGTAATGTTGGTTTATCAGAATTGCCTCAAATATCTTCGTGACATTACACTGACAGTCATAAATCGTCAGATGACCTTGATTAGTGATTTTGTCGCAAGTGTTAATAAGGATATCCGATCGTAGTTACAAGATATCTGTATCTGAATTATTAAGTGCAACTGCTTTAAGCAACTCAGAGAAAGTTGATTGTATGCTGTCGACAAATTGGGAAAAAACATTATTTTCTTTATACAGAACAGCATATGCTTGTAAGACAGAATCAAAGGCGCACGTATTTTGTGGAATAACATTTTTTTTTCCTGATCTGCTCACATTACCATTAGGCATCAAATACACATAGTTTTTATTACTTTTTGGTTTAAAATAATAATTTGTTGCGCCAGTTTTCTTCAGTTTTAGGTTTTTCTATAAATACGGAATTATCTCTAAAAGAGAGATCATTCTCATGAGATAATGTCAAACTTCTTTTTTTAGCTGGTTATGACTGACTATGACTATTGGAACTCAGAAACAGATCAGGGTAGCTGCATTGTGCTGATTTCATTTCTCCAGACAGGTAGTCTGTGTGGACCATGATAAATTTATCCACTCGCAAAAGACCACTGTGTGAATTTAGCAGGAACTGTTTAATATTTTTAAAATAGCTTTCTGCGATACTGCTACTAGCGCTATCATTGATGTGCTTGCTAAATGACAACATTACATTTGAACAAAGAGGCAGCCTGTGTATAAGTTTTCGAAAGCAGTCTATAAACGTTGGCAAATAATAAATATTTTCAAAAATCGACTCTTCACAGCAGAGATCACTATACACTTGCTCGTTATTTATGACTCGTTCAAATTGAGCAATGGCTGAATTTGTCATGAGTTCTTCGTCATTTACTTCGAAAATTGGATCATCCCTTATTAAGTTTTCAAAGTTTGTGATCTCTTGTTCTTCTAAACCTTCGCCTGTGGAAAGTAAATTTTGTTTTGCAGTTTCACATCTTGTAATTTTTCCATTTTTGTCATATCGGGCAAACCTATTTACAGAAACTATTACTAGATTTTTAACGATTTCTTTAGCCGTCGCATAAACATTACATGCCTTAAGTTTTAGCAAATGACGTGCATATTTTTTTTTACACGAATGTCTACATTTTTGAAGCATTTTAATCCGTATAGAGTTTTTACGAAATGTGATGTATCAATCAAGACGCATAATACATTTCGGTATAACGTCTGTTTGATGTTCTAGCAGCGCATAACAATGAGTTATTAGGCTTTGGTCGACTCAAATTTTGTGAAGGCACGCATTTACACACGCACCGATTAAAGCACTAGAATCATCTGTAATTATTTCCTTCGGTTTCGGCATCGATTGAAGCCATGTTTTTAGCCACAAATATATGTTGTCTAGAGTCTGTGTTGCAGAAACCATTTGTGCGATTGGAATTGATGTAATATGTCTTATTTTAAGCAGCATGAGATATAAAAATAAATGCTTAGGTTGATAACAGCGCTTTACATCATTAGGCGGCTCTATTTTTTTTTTTAATTGAACCAGTCGCATTGAGACTTATTGATGTAAAATGATTTCGCGCGAAATTTGCGTAAAATTGTTGTTGCAAATTTTTCCAATAATAGACAAAGAATGGGGTCAATGACACATTTCGGACCACTGTATCATACGGCGGTGTAAAACTCATGCATGTGACCCATAACGCCATTACCACAACTTTGTGAAAATAGTTTGTAGTCCGGTTTCGTATGTTTTGGAGAGTTTTGAGTGTTGGAACAAATGGAGGTTCCTGGGTATCTTCATCCTGTAGTGTACTGTTAATGATATTATTCCGGACAACTACAGGATATTATTTTTTTAACTACAAGCAAGTTCAAGTTTGTTGGACTTTGTTATTCTGATTTTGCGCGACTTGTGTTTCGATTTCGTATCTACATTTTCCAAAATACATTTTACCGTGATTGAATCATTGTTCTGTTTTTCTGTCTGGACAATAATTTAACGGCCGCGACGTCCCGAACTGTCCTTTACGTCTAAGAATGGCCTGGGTTTTATTTCCTTCCATTCACTTGAGTCAATGTTAAAGTAAGCAATTTGTTATGTTCGTTTTCTTTATCATCACTATATAAGCGGTTTCACTGTTTTGGGTGTCGATTGCCGAATCTTCCCAATTACCATCTTCCGATTCCACCATGGGTGTAGTAAGAAATTCATCTACGCTATCTACACCAAAAAAAAGTCGTAATTGCGTTTTATCGAAATGTACCACGCTTTTGGTGTCATTCGAGAATTCAACCGGTGGCTTAGTGTTCTGTAGATTTTATGACCTGATGTTGGTAATTACACGAAGAAAATGGTCTATATATTCTAGTAAAACAGATTTTTGATCTTCCAAAGAAACGTGCAAACTTCTGCCTCGTTTCATGATTAACAAATAAATTTGGCGGCCTTACCTTGGTAAACGAATAGCAATATTTTTGTACGGCTTAATATTTTTTTTTGTATTTCAAATTTTTGCGTAACTATATTTTTTTGTTTGCAATTACTGCAGTAAAAGTATAACAGTCTTTCAACGAAAGAGGAATTAGTTGGCTAAATTGAAATAAACCTTTACTTTATGTGTGAGACCAGGCTTACGTCACCGTGTGAAGCGCCTAAATTATATATATATGCAATTTTAATTGATCTTGACATGCACAAGCCTTACAGCCTTACAGCCTTAAGGTACACCTTGAAAAAATGGAGAGACGTGTCGAAGAGCGAACCATTTAACACATTGTTTTAAATTAGTTGCATCGCGGTACCAATGCCTGAAGTAAGTATAACAGATATATGAAATGAATCCTCATTAAACGTACTAAATCGTGTGATCAGCAATATCAGCATAAATTTCATGCTCATCTCATTTACAAAGAAAAACGACCTCAATGGAATCCCACAAGGAAGTATATCATTTCATTAAAATCTTGACGAAAATTAATACTTTTCAGAGCTTATTTCATTAATAACGTTTAATAAAACGAATACTTAAATTTAAGAACAATAAAATACACTGTCTATAGTTATTTAAAACAGAACGACCATCAACATTATTTTGCTTATGTACAACACGTAAAAACTGTAGTTTAGCTTCTTCTAAACGTTAGTTTTAAGGTACATTTAACTAGACCTGAGTTAATCTAAAACGCACTAAATAGTGGACCTAACAAAATACGTGTAGGTTACCATCTTCCTTGAAAATAAAATATAGTTTAGCATAATTGCGCCTACCAATATTTTAAAAGCAATCTGTCATGTCAACCAAAATGTACAAACAGTTAGGCGTTATATTAAACCCTACGTTATATTATATAAATCCAAAGAACTAATGGTTTATTACTACGCTTAAAGTTTAGTGCTGATTATATTCTTTGTGATTTATTAGATATACGTTTCGTAAGCATTATTTTCATATATCTATTATTATTACTTCGGCCATTGGTACCGCGGTGCAACCAATTTAAAATAATGTCCGGCATCTGCTATTTGTACATGTACACGTTTCTTGACGACTGCGATGTATGAAGTTAGACCGAATTTACTTAAATTAAAATTAAACCATGTGTTCTAAATATTATAGCCTTTTCTTAATTGGAAAAGTTGGAGCTTATGTAGAAATTGAGTAGGGGTTGCTGGTAGTTAAAATAAAATAGGTCTATGCTTAGGAGCGATAAGTCGCACATTAAAATTTGTTGCGATATTTCGGTATATTTAGCGACCTATAGTATAATTATATTACCTTCATTATAATTAGTCACAAAATATTCTGTGAAAGTGAAATCTTAAAGAGATACTATAAATTTTCAGTGAAAACATATTTAGAAGAAATTTTGACACCTCCACCACCACCATTTGACATTCCTATAGAAAATTTGTGACATATTTACCAACATTTGAGTGTTTTGATATTATTTACCTAAATCAAATGATATTTCACGTTTTTATACCATGTCTATACAATTCGGACTGTTTGGGAGTTCTACACATTGATGCCGAACAATGAATATCAACAATCCGACTAGTCAGGATAATAATGCAGATACGGTAACATGTCTCATTTGTTCCAAACCTTTCAAAAGGAAGGGGCTTCAGCGCCACATACGCGCTGCCCACAACGCCCCCTGCCTGTCTCAGCCTCAGCATCCAATATATGCCGCTCCATCTCTACAACAACCACAAACATCCACACTTGAAGACGCCTTTGGATCGCCTTACCTCAATAACAGAGGTGCGCAGACCGGAATATGGCAGACACGCTGGAATAAAGCTTGTACTCTTCGAGGCAAGCTATATGATCTCCCTTGTTCTAATACTGTCAGTAGAAAATTTATTCATACGCTCGCAGATGAAATAGAGCTGCTAACCAATGACCAATATCCCTCTGAGAGAGTCCTAATCTTCATCGTAACCATGCTTCAACGAAATAAGAATGTCAAACAAGCGAAAGACATATGCCGATTATTAGAACGACGTCTTAAACTTTGGGCTGATGAACTGTATGATATTCTATTAACCGAATCAATCAAATCAGACAACACCCTTCGTAATTCATTCGATCGTAAAAAGCATAATGATGACATTGACGACGTCACACGAAAATTTACACGCCTAATCCTGAGGGGCAAAGTACGTGATGCTGTAAACTGGCTAGTAACAAAAGATACCAGCAAAATACTGAATACCCATGATGAAATAGATCCTACCGGTAAAACAGTCGGTGATATTCTAAAAGAAAAACATCCACACCATACCATTCCCGATCCGGAATTATTCACTCTTCCTAACGGCGTCACTGACCTGCCACCACTTCTAGAGGTCGATATAACTAGCAGCCATGTAGAACAAGTCGCTAGAAAGTTACATGGTGGCGGTGGCCCAACCGGTAGCACTTCCGAAAACTGGAAGGATTTCCTCCTCAGATTCGGTGAGGCAAGCCTACATCTCAGAAACTCCATAGCACAATTAACAATGAAACTTAACAATGAATATGTCTCTTGGAACCATATACAAGCACTAATGTCGAGCCGCCTTATAGCCTTAGATAAATCCCCCGGTGTGAGGCCCATTGGCATTGGCGAGTGCTTAAGACGTATACTATCAAAATGTATGATCTTAGCTACCGGTTCCGAAGTAACAGAGGCATGCGGTCAGTCACAACTATGTAGCGGTCTTAGTAGCGGTATCGAAGGTGCATACATGCAATGAGTGACCTCTTCAATATTAACTGCCGCCCCGGTTCAAACTGGGGAATGCTTCTCGTCGATGCCAATAATGCATTTAACGCCGTTAATAGACAACTAGCCCTATGGCAAGCTAGAATACATTGGCCACACTGTGCTCGTTTTCTATATAACACCTATAATGGTCATGCGGAACTTGTCATGCGCAATTCCGACATGAGACTTTACAGTCAAGAAGGAGTAACTCAGGGAGATCCACTGGCCATGCCGCTCTACGCCCTTGCAACACTTCCCATCATAAACAAACTTAAAGATCAGCAAGGAACCACACAAACCTGGTACGCCGATGACTCTTCAGCCCAAGGTGATCTGGGAAATCTACGCACCTGGTGGGACAAACTTAACAGCATAGGACCATCCTTTGGATACTTTCCGCAAGCTAAAAAAACTATACTCATAGTTTCCGAAACCGACAAACAATCAGCCCACCAAATCTTCAGAGACACTAACCTAAGTATTATTACTGGATCACGTTTCTTGGGAAGCTACATAGGCGAAGGAAAAGAGGACTTCATACAAAATAATGTGAACAGATTCGTCTCTACCATAGAAAAAATTACAGAAATTTGTAAAAACTCTCCGTAAGCTGCTTATACTGCCCTTACCAAAGCGATTCTCAATGGTCATTTATACTAAGAGTCCTGAAAAATTCCCACAAACTATTTGAACCAGTAACACATGCACTACGAACACTGTTTCTGCCAACTCTCTTTGGAAGCAATGTCACCCCGACAGAAGCTAATCTATTTTCTTTACCAGTAAATAAAGGCGGATTAGCAATTTCTGACCCATTTAACGCCTAACTTAACTCTAACCTAAATTATGAAATTTCCAACAAAGGATGTAAGGTTCTCACAGCCGCCTTAATAGACAAACAACAGATTGTTTTATCTGACCACGTTACTGCCCTAAATGATGCTCGCAAAGAGGGCCGCAGAGAAAAAGAAGCCCTTGATGATAAACTTCTAGAAAGTACATTAAATAACTTTAGTACCACTAAGAAAAGAGCAATCGGAAGATCCATTGCCTCTAAAATGAAAACAAAATCCTCAAATTGGCTTTCAGTTATTCCCACAAAGAAGGATCATTTCGACCTATCCCCATTGGAGTTCAGAGATGCACTTTCAATACGTTACCATAGATCACCAAACGCTATGCCACAGACGTGCGACGGTTGTGGTAACAACCATTTCAACATCGATCATGCACTCTGTTCTAAAACCGGCGGCCTTATCACACGGCGTCATAACGAGATAAGGGATCTATTCTGCGAACTCTGCCAATACGCTTGGGGCAATGTATCAAAAGGACCAATAATAGCTGAAAACGACTGCGGCATACGTGCAGACCTTTCTTGCCGTGGAGTATGGGATGCTCAGAGGGAGGCGTTATTTGACATCCGTGTTGTTGACACCGACGCTCCTTCTTATATCTCAAGACCCGTATCTTCCATCCTTAAATCAGCCGAAGATGAAAAACATAGAAAATATAATAATGCCTGTGAATTACGACATGCAACTTTCACCCCACTCGTAACATCGGTCGACGGTGTCTTTGCTCCGCAAATGTCTTCCTTCATTAAACATATGGCAGAAACCATATCTGAACGCTGGAATCGCTCCTGGAGTACCATCCTAGGCTGGCTTCGAGCGAGAATTAATGTCGCAGTAATACGCGCTACAAGTATGTGCATTCGAGGCACTCGCTACCGCTTCAAGCCCGCTGCCAGATGGCTTGGTTTCGACGATGGTGCTGCCCTCCCCCACGTTGGCTAACACTTTTTCCGGAATTTTTTTCTAATTTCAAATTATTTAATGTATCGTAATGTACTATTGTATATTTCAGCATTGGTCCCGTAATAAATGTTTTAAGGGTTGTTAGATAGATAAATAGTTACCAAGTGCAAATTGTTTTAAGAGATGGAAAGCGATTATAGCCAATAAATCCTAATAGACGTTGTAGAGGAAGCTTACCAAGCTGAAACTCAAGAGTATTTTAGGCCGAGATCAACTGATTCTACCCCTGATCTGTACATACATCGTGGCACACAAACACCTCGGGCACATTTTGAAGAAAACTTTTCACAAACTGCCTGCCTTTCTGCCCAAGATGTTTTTACTCAGACCGACGAATATGCTAAGCATGTCTCCACGCAGACTGATGACAGTTTTGGTCTCACAAAACGGCACGAGTTTATGGCGGACATTTTGGCCGAAGAGTATTTTGAGCATAATCAAAATTTAAAGGAAATATTTAAAAAAGCTTTTCTGGCTGTTATCGGTCGCATAGCATAAATTAAAAGAAAATCGATTGTTTATTTGACGTTATCGACGTCGCGAAGTCCTTGTTGATCAATTCGATTTTATCGACGAAACTTAGAGGACGACTCAACGCTGGTATATCTCACCTCAATAACGAATCATAGATTCTTCGCCACCGTCTTATTTTTCAGACCGCATATATGTTACTTATAGCTAGGCTTAGGACATTTCATAGCATACCGTGGTTCTAAAATCCTTGGAGCCGCCATATGAGAAATTTTCGAAGTCAAAGTTAAAAAGTAGGATGTTATGTTATGAAAGATTTAGGACTTTTGGAAGCATAGTAACCGTGATTCTAGACTCTATAATAATTATATTTAGTTGTAAAATAATACATGTGACAAAAGTAGTATAATGTAATATATTAATTTACAATGCATTTTATAAAATATAACGTTAATTTCAGCAACCAAAACGCGATCGGTCGATACCAAAGATACAACTCACTACAAGCTATACACCGTGTTTCACTTAACACTAAAAACCTGAAAACCGTTTGTTCAGAATCGAGAGTGGAATCGATTGAGCTATATCTTGATGGGGGTAATATTTTTATTTAAATTAGTATTATTAGTTATTTTTTATGTGCCTATTATATTGTATTCGTAATACTACATTGTGTATATCGCATTGCTAGAGGTTGTTTACCTTTTTCAGTATTTGGGGTATTAATACTGGCTGGTTACTTGGACGATTATTTTTTCCGCTACGAGTTTGACGTTGTTTGTCAATTTTATCTTAATGTTTTTCAAAAGTCATAACAAATTGAACTCGTACCTAATTACAACCTTGTCATTTTGAATATTGGGTTTAAATTTGCTTACTGCGATTACCTGTCCAATTTGAAGTTTACTGCGACAAAGCTTTAAAGTGTTTTACAGTGACGTCTTAGTTGTTTATTGGTAGACCTTATGTCGTTGCAGTAACGTACACAAATAAATAGTTTAATGGTTTATGATGGTAGTTAGCAATTATTTTATTGAGCTGTACAGAAAAAGTAACCATCAGATTAAAAGATGAATACTCTAGATGAGTTTAAAAAAATAAAAATCAGTTGGGGTGTCTGAGGTTTTGAGTGATACCGGAAACACGTTGTATACCTACTCAACAAATCAAACTTAAACTGAAGTTTATAGAGGCTATAATAAAATTTATCAAAGAAACATTTTTCACACTGTTGGTTATTGTAGAAGCACTAATTCTTATTATTTGTGGAAGAACTGGCTGTTGGAATAAGTGTGTCATAATCCTCATCCATTATTACTTCATTTTCGTCATTGAAATGGTAATAGGAATGAATAGTTATGATTTTCTCTATATTTTCGGGGTTCAAACGAGTTCTACATTTATCAAACACCCTATCTTTGTTATAGTGTTTTTATATAGTAAGAGTTCTTAACCTTGAATTGGTTGAAATATCTCAATTTTTGCTAATCAAGTCGGACAAAATTCTGCTGGCTGAGAGCTTTAATCGAAAACGCTGCCCAAACTGTTTGAGCTGTATCAAAACAATGTATCGCGAAATTGTGTATCTTTCATAGACATACAAAAAAGTCAGTAATAGCATATGTCTATTTTTAAGGATAAATAACTATAACCATTTTTATGACAGCCCCGTGCGCAGCCGGGGCGGGCCGCTAGTAGACAGGTATATGTATACAATGTATACATTTTAGATAGATGCCTTTAATGTAGTGTATGTCATGCTTGTGTAAATTAGGTTTTAATATAAATGCAATATTGGAGTAATACACGGAAAAGAAGCTCTGGTTGTGTTTGAATGCAAGTTGTCTTAAGATTATAGGTTTAAGAGGTTTATCTGTCACGAAGAGTTCAAAAATACTCCTGAAACTTAATCAAGTACTTACGTTGTGGGAGACTATTTAAATAATAAAAAAACCTCGAAAGCGATTTCCCGTGGAACGCACAATATTAATTAAGTGTAGTAGGTAGGTGCCTAAATACACGAAGACAAAAAAAATAATGAAAGTTATAGTCTTCCTTAATTATAATAATAGGGAACTTGATTGTAGTTAAAATAAAATATTTTATACCATGCACGAAATAAAGCATCAGAATTATGAGATAAACATGGACATCAGTTATTTTTAAATCCAATTTCTATTTAATAAGCCAGGGTAGAAATATAATGTATAAAGTTACTGAGTTGACCGTGACGTCACTCAATTCAATGTCATATAAATTCCATATTAGCAAGTCTTTCAAATTCGTTTTGACGGTTCTTAAAAAGAAGCTGATTTGACTACGAGGCTAGTAGCCTATTTATCAACTAACCAACATGCAATAATTATGTAAACGTGTGTTCGTTATATGTATTTTCGTATTTTGTATAAAAGAAGTTACATATTAAATAAGACAAGTTCCTTGTGCTTTTACTGTTAGATGTACAGTCCGGTCTGGCAGAAAGCATGAAACTTGGCATGTATATATATAGCTTATAGGTTTATAAGAAAATATGGAAGTAGAAAGACGTCGAGGTGTCAATGTTTCCCCTCTTTCCCCCCACTTTTGTATCCCCGATTTCAGTTTTTTAATATTTCCATGAAAACCGTGAAAGCTACCATCACGATGTCCAGGAGAAGTATATTCTTCATAAAATTCTCTATGATATTGTCTTTGGAAGTTTAAAGCTAGAACTTATAATTTTCAAACTATGCTGATTTTCCCCTAACGATATTTCTCTTTGGTGACCTGAACGATAAGTAAGACTAGTGACTTTGCTCTTTTACCTGTCATGGCGATGTTGCTTCACAAAATTGTTCCTTGGGTCAAACTGATCCGATTTAGCTCAATAGTCATGAAATCGCACGTCACTACCCCCCACAAAGACAAGGGGAAAGGGTCGGTTTCCTCGGTGAAATCTATGCATTACTTCTTTTTGCTCTTAGTGACTAGGGCAAATCGTATATCATTTTCGTGTAATATAAGGACGAGTTAATCATTTCTGAAAAAATCGTTGCACCTTTTCATACAAAAATAACGATTTTATAGCAAAATAATGAATTTTTATGTATTTCATTAAGTATGGAAATTATGGCATTTACATTTACATAGCGGCAATTATCAACAAAGAAAACATAGGACAGATTAGCCAATAACCTAGCTCTGATGATGGAATCCTGGAGAAGTCGAGGGAACTCCTCAAATATTAAAGGCATAAATAAGATATAGTGATTTTTGTGTTTCTATAAGAACAGCATGCATTTACGTTCAGAACAGTGACAAATCGTTATTTTTGTATGAAAAGGTGCAACGATTTTTTCAGAAATGATTAACTCGTCCTTATATTACACGAAAATGATATACGATTTGCCCTAGTCACTAAGAGCAAAAAGAAGTAATGCATAGTTTTCACCGAGGAAACCGGCCCTTTCCCCTTGTCTTTGTGGGAAGTAGTGACGTGCGATTTCATGACTATTGAGCTAAATCGGATCAGTTTGACCCAAGGAACAATTTTGTGAAGCAACATCGCCACAGGTAAAAGAGCAAAGTCGCTAGTCTTACTTATCTTTCAAGTCACCAAAGAGAAATATCGTTAGGGGACAATGAGCATAGTTTGAAAATTACAAGTTCTAGCTTTATACTTCCAAAGACAATATTGTAGATCATTTTATGAAGAAAATATTTCTCCTAGACATCATGATGGTAGCTTTAACGGTTTTCATGGAAATATTAAAAAACTGAAATCAGGGAAACAAAAGTGGGGGGAAAGAGGGGAAACATTGACACCTCGGCGTGTTTCTACTTCCATATTTTCTTGTAAACCTATAAGCTATATACATGCCAAGTTTCATGCTTTCTGCCAGCAGGGACTGTACTCTCATACTAAGTAGCCGTTTCCGCCCCGCACTAATATGCTTTTTGCACACAGAGAACCTCCTATAGAGTGGCAGTCTTGTATATTTGGTTCGCGATACAAGTCACCAGTGTTTGGGGTGCGAGGAGCGGGCGGGGAATGTGTTAAGCGCGCTGTGATTGGCCGTTTCAAGGACGGCGGGCAGTCGCGCCAGATGAAAAGGGACAGAAGTATGACTGTCCCTCTACTGACGCGTAAGTGGCCAATGTAAGTTGACCTATGCCGGCTCTGAATAAATTATAAATATGACTTATTTGTGGAATGTAATGCCGTCGGTTTTTAAATTTGAGCTTCTTGTTACCTTTCCACACCATTTCACACTACAGGTGGACATCTTTAAGGCATCAAAATACCCTTTTCCAATTTTTTTGTGCGAAAAACGCGCTGCTTTCGGGTCTGTTACTTGGTCGATACTGATCGGGCACGGCGAGCGCCCGCGCTTATATCAGTGCAAATACTAGGAAGGCTGGCGACCGCGAGTCGTCTTGTAATAGATGTCTATAGGGGTTGGTCTGTGTTTTTGCAAATAAATTTTTCTTAGGACGCTTTGTTCAGGCAATCTTCTAGTACCACAATTACAGCAAATGTATTTGTTAAAAAACTTTCTAAACTCTGGATGATTAACTTTGTTCCAAGCAATATTGGAGTTGATGAGCAACAAGCATAGGTCTAGATAAAAATCGTTCATACTGCCATTTTTTTTTGGTGACTGGCTTTTCACGTGACTTTCTACGATACACTTTTTTAATTTCAAATTGGTATCATACGCCGAACAATAAATGTGTGACTTATCTTCGCTTACCGTCAGCTCTTCGTAAGGTTTTATCCAGCTTAGGATTATACTATTTTCATCACTCCTATTTTGATGAGATATCCTATTCATATGGTTCACAATAAACATTTTTTTTTGCTGGCGTAAAATACACATCGCATAAGAAACAATGCACACTACACGTTTCTTCATTATACTTTAGTTCCTTATAAGGTTCTATCCAATATTTAACCTCGGGAATTGTAATATCATTCATGTTAAATAAAATAAAAAACCAATTTCATGAAGTCTAATACAAAGTGTCAAGCAATTATGTCAATATTTTTTAATTTTAAATTGCGAATTAATTGGTACTACTCACTGAACACGGACATTAAAGAGGATGCATAACTTAGCATGACATGTGACCAGTAATTGGTATAATTATATTTGTTAACGATAAAATATATTTACGTTCGATTAAAATGAACTCAGTGACGAAGTAACTGTATGTGTAAATCATTATATTTAATATGACACAATACTTATTCACTTTGACTTTGACTTCGAAAATTTCTCATATGGCGGCTCCAAGGATTTTCGAACCACGGTATGCTATGAAAAGTCCTAAGCTACTTATAGCTATGTGACCATGATAAAAATCTTAACGTCTGTTATTATTTGTAAATACAGTAAATTCATTTAATCTTTCGATAAATTATTAATGTAACGTTCTGAATTACTATTATGCAGTGCTAAAATATTTTTTTATGGGTAGTTTATTTCAAAATAAATATTTTTTTATCGATACATGGTTTGTTCAAGACCTACTTTGCGTAGTGCATCTTTGTATCGACGGCGACAGGAGCATGCTCGATTAAAAATAACAAGCGGTTAATTGGGTCTCTCTTCTGGGAGCTCTTAACACAATAAGTACTAATTTTGATACGCTTTGACGCAGATAAGCTAATGGTTCATTAACTGCAATCGGGCGAATGACTTAGCTGGTCAGGCACCGGCAGTACGTTCACAGCCCTAAATGGGTACCCTTGAATCCACCTATATTATACACGGTGCTCGTGAGCATTGCGAGAGATTTTAACAGCATATTCCTGATCCCATTTTAAGACTAAAATGTCATATAAACTTTTCTGGATTTCGCCTAGTTTCAGAGTTATTACCAATTGAAAAAAAAAATGTTTTTCTTATTGTTACTCAGTAAAAAAGGCTTTTTTAACGATGTTGATACCATTATGGAGAAAAGACTCACTATCCTCATTGATAGATGTCAAAAAGTGAGAAGTAAAACCTTTCATAAATGTGGTTTTTTTTAGAAAAAAAAACGCCAAGCCAGACGCCAAACGTCAGTTTTTACCCACGACGGCACGGAGAAGGTATATGCGTTTAGGGTGAGAGATTGAGTGTTTGTTTGTGCAAACGAATGTTATCGATTATCTCCTAAACCACTAAACCGATTTTAATGCGATTTACAGTAAAGGGTTTTTGAATGATTGGTGCATGTAGCTAGGTTTAGATGCTTACATAGGTTTTATGGTGGTAACTCACTAGGGGGCGCTGCAATAAACATTAGTTTATGCAATCTTCCGATTCAACTAAAACTTTGCATACATATGAAATCTGATGACAATGCAATATGACTTGAAGCTGATTTGATGATGAAGACGGGATATGCTTAAGAGTACTCTGTGATAAGATAGCGCAAACTGACTTTGTTGGGGGTTATAGAAACGTCTCGATGAGTATTAGTTGCCCGTGGAAGAAAGTACAGTCAGCGATAAAATAAATCAATTATTTCTACCTAACCGGTTTCTACAAAAACTAGACCTAAGTTTGACTCAATTCCCGAACTATAATTGAGCTGAAACTTTGCGTATTATTGAGTAGATATATATAGGAAGTCTATGAAATGTTACGAGGACTCGGATCGGAGCTGATCTGTTGTTGGAGATGGGATATACTTATTTACTTATAACTGTTCTGTGATAAAACAACGCAAACTGTAAATGGTTGGGGTTTTAAGAACTGTCTCTTCTCGATAATTTTATTTTCCCGTGAATAGAGAAGTACAGTCAGCTATAAAAATAACTGATCTTTTCTGTTTAATTAAGTACCTAAACGATTTCGATAAAATTTAATGTAAGTGTTGTGTCAATATTGGGGCTAAGTTGATCCGTGTAAGGTGTCCCCAATATTTATTTATTACTATATTTAAAAAAAACCGTTCAGATTGTGTCATAATTATGGAAAAACCAATGGCATTTCTGCGACGCGAAAGTCGCGAAACGCCACCGAAACGCCGCAGAAATGGCGCGACGCGACAGAGCCTGCGAGCTGCGGCCTTTCGATCGGCGTCTGGCGTCGCAGAAATGCCATTCGTCTAGCAAGCCTGCTGAGTGTATAATATTTTTATTAACTATTACAATAAAAATGGATTCGTTTTGTGTTTTTGTGACAGTCGCACATGAACGAGATCGCGTGAGATACCTATGTTGGCTTTGGACTTATTTAGCTAGGTGTATTAATCGATATAAGTAATAATACTATCTGCAGAATTACTTGGAGATTGTTAGCTTAACAGTCTCTTGACGTGGAATTTGTATTTTATACCCATTTTTATTTTTATTTCTTTGACACTTGGACAGCCTTTACACTTATTATTTACTCTAGCCTCTTGACAAAAACTTTATGAGAAATGAAGCTATTCTGTAAAAGCTTCATTTCTCTTCCGACTTTGGACAACATTTTGTTGTCTATGTTGTTGTTTAGAAGCTTATTTTTTTACTTCAACATTCCATTTTCCTGCGTTCGATTGCTGGTTTTTACTATACATAGTAAATCAAGATCATCACATCATACCCAAAAAGGCTTTCTTTTAATTTTACAGTTACTGACCTATTTTTTAACCTTTAAATTGGTAATCTGGTATATATATATATAATGTTAATCAATCTACAAATAGCAAAAATGATTAAAATTAGCATAGTTTCTATCTTATAATCTAATATGGCGACAAATGTCACTGTATGTGTCGAAACTTGTTTATATCTTATTTATTTGTTAAGAGGATATATGCTTTGGTTTTTTGACCAAGTCAAAGAACTTACTAATTAAATGGACTAAAATCCCACCCAGTTATTAATTTCATTTTGACACACATCCTTTCAGACGTTTTCTATCAAATTAATATGTTTGACAGATCTTTAAGTAAAGCTTATTTAGAAATGACAATTAGCCTGTGCCTTGTTCTAAAGTAATAAAATAAAAAAATCTAAATTTCTGACTTACATATTTTTTACACAAGTGTTAAAGATAGAGAGTTTATTTTCTATGAAAACATGTGTTGATTAAGCTTAACAAAACTGAATAATAATGGTATAGTAAAGTTAAATCATTTTCAAGAAAAGTCATATTTAATGAATTCGGTAGCTTGAATATGTCGTGCTCGCTTGTGCTTAAAAAACTTTACTTCCAGTGGCGTAGTTGATCGGGTCGCCAACACTTTCCCGAATGAAGGCTGAAGGAGGCGATGGCTGAGATATGCGCCACACTCGTGAACGTGTGCTGTTTGTGGATACCGGTCTGTTTCAGCAAATAGGGGCTATACATATCTACTCGTTACGTTAATTTTGATAAGATTACACGATTACGATTATTGAGGCTTTTTTCGATCCTTATTTGTTTATTTTCTTTCTGACACTTGGAGACTATATAGGTACCGTCTCTAAGGAAAAAAATAAAGATTATCCCCCTTATTCATAAACGTTGACTAAAGTTATCAAGCCGATTAAGTTCGATTGTCCCTTTCTATCAGACCAATACGTAAGGGACAAACGAACTTCATCGGCTTAAACGAACTTTTTTTTATTTGTATCAGTTTGTATTTTTTTCATTATGTTTATAAAGATTTTAATGTACAAGTACTCTATTCAATAGGTAATTTAATACTAATTTAATTATAACCATACCTTAAAATAACTTCTGCAAACTGTAATATTTTGGGCAACATAATCAATGTATAATAATTGTTTACACTGTACTTTTAACTATATAGTTACTGTGTTTTTCTAACTTTCTAAATAATGTCAACAGACTACCATGAAACTTACTTCCATAGGTAATTTTATAATAATCTAATTATAACCATTGTTTAAAATAACTTCTGTAAACTGTAATATTTTAGGCAACAGAATCAATGTTTAATAATTGTTCACACTGTGCTTTAATTATATAGCTAATATGTTTTTCTAACTTTCATGACATATAAATGCAATACTGGTCTCCCGCGGTACAGGCCTAGCCTAGTGCGGGGAGGGGACACCTGGAAACTTGTGTGGATAATAATTAGGATATGCACAAATGGATGTAACCTTATCCTTCAACAATTGTTTTTGTGTTTATGTGCAATAAACGAATTTTTATCTCTTTTTTTATCTTTATCTCTTATTAACTATAGTAGCTTTGTACTTTAGTTTAATTTATAGTATTTATTGTAATTGTTGACATATAAAAGTGCCCCTGTGGCGTATTTGCTGAATAAAAAATACGTTTTTTAATGTTTGACTATTAGTTAGCCTCGCAAACATGCTCAATAACTTTACAACCCGACACTAACAGCTTCATTTATACCTATCAATCATAAAAGGAATGACAATAAACTGTTTATTATGTAGTTAAAGACAATTAAGATCGCTACCAAAGATATGCACCATAATGTTTGGTTATTTTGTCGATGACTCACATACGGGGGCAGGGAGTAAGCAATGAACTATTCGTACCTCAGTGCAACATTGGTATTGTTCTTGTGCAGGTATTGAAAGCATAAAACGTTCGTATGTACTCGTAGTGGTCGCCTTCATACATTTATCGTATAAGTACATAATTATATTATAATGAAAAATAAAACAAAAAACACTTTATTTACTTAAATCACCATACAATAACGTTTTATGTACTATAATCATGAATATAATAATATCTATTACTACTAATAAACAGCGTTAGTTTTTCCTTTTCAGTCATTATGAAGCAAAGGAAAAGATCACGCGACTTAAAACAAAAGAACTTGCCTTATGATTGCTTTCACGACGTAAGTTGCACAGCATATGGTCTTTTCTCAAAATTTTGCCACCCCCACCTGTCAGTACGTTTATGTTAGAACTTTTTTTTTAGTATACAATATCTTCATAAATAAATTATCAATACATATTAAAAGACAGTGTTTACATAGAGGCCTGATGCTTTGAAATCGATTAATTTTATATTAATGAAATAAATAATAATTGTAACTAAGTTTTGTCGTTCACCTTCCGTGTCCCAACGCGGAGTACTCATGTTTCGAGTTGTTAAAAGTACACAAATTATTAACTTTACTTACCTTTATTGCTGTATTTTATTTGCATATATCCTTAACTTTTAAAACTAGACTATCTGATAATAATATTACACTTATGTTCCAAGTTATTTGGCTTTAAAGTTTGTCCACGGCCGTTTTTGTCGTTGACCTGTCGAGACAAACTCGCAAGCACTGTGCGATCCCTACTCCACCTCTGCCACCCCACCCCGCATGAATCGCAGCCGCCAGTATCGGCCATCACCTGCAAGCAACGGCACGTGCTCACTACCCCTTGATTAGAAAATAGAAAATTTTAATTACCTCGAACGGGAGTTTGTAACGGGTAAGTAGTCGTTATTCTGTCAATCATAATTTCGTTATTGTTTGAGATACTGCATTAACTGTCACATATGTTTCGTATTTTGTAGCTCAGTTTTAGGCACCTAAATATTTAGTTCGTTCGGCAAATACTTTTTGAGTTTTGGCGAAATAACTGGCATTTTGTCGGTCACCTGTGCATCGTTCACCTGGCTAAAATAGGCAAGTGAACGACATTTTTGGACAGGGTGACGACAATAATGATAAATTTACCAATCGTAATAATACTTTTTTACACCTTCAATATTTGTTTTGTGCGTTAAATGAGAAAAGTATTACTGTTATATCGGTTTCGGCTGCATTTCTCAAAGGATTGTTGCTTTTTTGCGGTGTGTGTCCTTCACCTGTGCGATAAAGCCAGGTGAACGACTCAGTGACAGGAAACCGACACGTCGATCACTTGTCATTAAGCCAGATGAACCATTACGAGGGGCGATCAATCGGATCAATAAGTAATGATAATGGGTATTAAAACATAATCTAGAATATGAGTATCCTTATATTTTTATAATTAAAAGTAACTCTTTTGTGATTTATTTACATATTTTAATTTTTTCATTTGTTTTTGCCCCCTTTAAAAAATGAAATCTTAATTATAGTCTAAATACCATGTCAGTAAGCAAGTGCTTGCTTGAAGTGAAGTCACTTCATTATACTTCAGAGTAGCTATTATATTATAATTTTATTTAAAGGTCGGGTATAAAATATTAATGGCCCTTATATTGCCTTCAATATGAGGTATGTCACTTGTAGCTTTAAATACACCAATTAAGCAGCACCCTCGGCAATTTGAGGGTTCGGCCAATTTTTATTTGATTATTTTAACTAATCAATTTTTTTATAAAAAAAAATTATATTCTTCTTTAATACTAACGTAATTTTGTTTCCAATATATATCCTCAATTTTCGTGATAATCTGTAAAAATGGTGAAATAAAAAAAAATTAAAATGTATAAAAAAATAAAAATCATTATATAGCCTATATAGCCTATATAGTATAGCCTTTAAGATTTGAGGAGATTTCCCTTTTCAGAAGCCCATCAGAACTGGGTTCTGATAAAAATGGGACCAATCTGTATATATGTACATATGGGCCTGAATAGTCGATATATATAATATAGTTATGGTGTTTTTTTTGACGTGCATAATAAATATTAATTTTTATAAATATAAAATATACATTCAATAAAAACAAAATATTCAAAATCGGTCCAGTAACGACGGAGATATCGAGTAACAAACATAAAAAATAATAATAATAAAATACTGACGAATTGAGAACCCCCTTCCTTGATATTTGGGAGGCGGTTAAAAACTATTATAATTCTGATGGGCAGGTGAATGACGTCCATATCAGGTGAATGACCACCTAACTACAGGTGATCGACTACGGACGCAGGTTAGCGACGCTTGTCGTTAACTTGTCAAATGTGTCATACAAATTTGTACCAATTTGTCGTTAACCTGCTGCTGTTGTCGATAACCTGTGTATATTTATCCTTCACCTGATCGTGATGTCGTTCACCTGAATTTTAATCGATCATAACTTCTAAAATAATTAATTGATATCGGTGCCTTTGACATTTTTAAAATGTTTGAGACGCATTCAAACGATACCTACAAAAAAAAATTTAAAAATGCGACATTTAAAAAAACACAAATCTTTCACCTGTCGGTGCCAAAATTTTGAGAAATGGCCATATATTTTTTTTATTAAGTGGGTCTAGATATAGGTACCTACCGATAACTATTACCTAAAATCTATATGCCTGACGAGTTTCATAGTCACTGCCGGCCATACCTCCTACTAAGTTGAGTTAATAATAAGACGCACTAAACTAATCAAATTGCCTCCAAATATGACCAAAATTAGTTCATTGTCAGTATGTTAACAATTGATTGTTTCACCAAGTTTCGCATTTAAAATTGTTATATCATCGGCACAGGCTCATATCACAATAATAAAATCTTCAACAATTGTTTTCTGTAGGATTTTTTACAGGTAATGGCCATAATATTCCGTTTCTCGCGTTGGTTCGGTGTAGCTGGTTCCGGAAATGCCTTCTGGAAAACATTTGGGCTTTGCATTTTACTTTTGCTCGGATTCATAGAAGGCGTTGCTATCTGGCGTGTCGTTAAAGCACTTGCAGGATGGGCTATTGATACTGAGGGTCATAGTAAGTATTAAGATAAGTATTTTAAGTTTACTTAAAGAAAGAGTTTCTGAATACGTTGTCTTCTTTCGTATGTCAGACGGGGTAACATGACGAAAGTGGGTAAATCGAAATATTTTACAAGCTAGGATGCGTTTCCCAAGGTTGCCCTAAGAGACAATAAACAGACGAGTAGAATATTTTTTTAGTAAGCCTCTGGACCACGGATGCCTGAGTACTTGCTGAACACATACCTAATTAAAAAATAAGCATCATCATTATCATGAAAACAATTATAATTATCGGGTCCATTTCATCGAATTGCTAATTTTACAAAAGCTAAGCTCAAGTCGCTCAAGAAAAGGCTGAAATTACCATACCACATGTGCCTTTAAAAATTGAGGAGTTCCCTCATTCCGACATGGATGTCCATCATCAGATTAGCACCAGATTGATATGGAGCCATTAAAAAAGTAGCTCTTTTCGAACAAAAAAAATAGAATCACATAAATCGAGTCACGGGTTACGGAGTAATCCGTCAACATGTATTATTTAAAAAAATCATTATCATTATAACAATCATCATCATCATCAGGTCCACTTTATAAAAGTGCTGAGATTCGAGAGAAACTGCTCGAGTTACTTACAAAAACACAGACATCACCGTACATTTGCCTTCCAAAAATTGAGGAGTCAACTCTTCATAAATCTCATCATCAGAACAGCACCCAGATTAATGTGAGACTATCTTGGAGGTGCATAGCTCTTTTCGAACAAAAAAATAATCATACAAATCAGATCTCGGAATTTGGAGTAATCGGGTAAAATATATTGTTTAAACTTCATTATCATTATCATCAAAACAATCATCATCACCAGACCCACTTTATAAAAGTGCTGGTTTTCGAGAGAAACTGCTAGAGTTGCTTAAGAAAACACACAGAAAAAACACCAAAATCACCATACATGTCAAATAAAATGACCATATCGATAAGATGGGAAATTGAACACACTGCCTCATGTACCTATAGGTAAATTTTTAGTAAATATTTTAATCCTTTGTCTAGGAACAAACAGTTTATTTGGATAACCTACCATTTGTTTTATTATTAAGTAGGGGAAACAAGTCTGGGTGTTTCCTCACAAATTTGGCAATTTCATAAAGGTATAAGCAAGGCAGAGGAATAATTTTAAGTTCTTTGAATATTTTTCTGCATTGAGCGCCAGATACAGCTTTAATACAATTTTTTTGTGTGATAAATGCTCTCTGTATGTCAACTGAGTTTCCCCAAATGAACGTAGCATATCTCAGACGATACGTATCCGTGATATAGCATAACTCAGACGATACATATTATCCGTGATATAGCATAACTCAGACGATACATATCCGTGATATAGCATAACTCAGACGATACATATCCGTGATACGCAGAGAGAGCAGCTTCTTTTGAAGCTTTCGTAGTGCAAACACAAATCTGTCTAACCTGCTACATATGTTATCGATGTGAAATTTCCAGTTCAAATGTTTGTCTATTGTTGAACCAAGGAAACAGGTAGAGTCTACAGTATTTATTACATTTAAATTTAAATTTATATTGAGATCTAGATGAGGAGAATTATAGTTTAAAAAATGTATTATTCAGTTTTGTCTGCATTCAATTTAAGTTTATTATGCTCTAGCCATTTAATAGACTTACATATTTCAGTATTTGCTCCAATTTGTAGTTCACTACTATTCTTACTTTTAATTATTAAGGTGGTATTATCAGCAAATAAAATACAGTTGTGACTTAGGAATGCCGGTAAGTCATTTATGTAAAGCAGGAATAAGAGGGGACTTAAAACGCTACCCCGTGGAACTCCACGTTCAGTTATTTTTAAAACTGTTGATAATTTTGTCCGTGTTAATTTTACAATATTGAGAATGTGATGTTGAAGCGTCTGATGTTTTTAGTATGCACTTGTATATATTTCAGGAAGTGTGACTGTACGTCTAGCGGGTGCTACTTTCTACGCGTCTTCAATAACTACGCTTATTCTTTCTTGGAAGTTATCGTCGTCGTGGGAAACAATAGCTTCGTATTGGTCATCCATTGACCGAAGTGTAGCAATCAACGTTCCAACTGATAAAAAAATAAGAACTCGCATGATCACAGTCACATCTGTGATGGTAACATGTGTTGTTGGTAAGTGGGTATTCATATTCAGCGACGTCAATCATCTACAATAAAGTAAATCAAGAAGCAGGCCGAAATAGTTACCTATTTGTTTTATACGGGGACGGGGACGGGGTCGGGGGCGGGGGCGGGGTCGGGGACGGGAACGAGGACGGGGACGGGGACGGGGCTATAGAGATAGGGATAAGGATAGGGATAGGGATCGAAATAATCGCGGACAAACGTGTGCATAGAAACCTACGGATCCAACTGAAATCCTTATTTGTTGTAAATTATTGAATAATATTTCTTTTATTACGCGGGCGAAGCCGCGGGAAAAAGCTAGTAAATGTAATATTAATATAACATTTATAACAGCCTGGTGTGGGAGCACCATTACCACAACGTGTCCAGCGATGTGTACTAGTTTGTTTACATGCAATAATTACAAGGATAAATTTCCTTTCTTTTATGACATGCTTTCACCAATATATATTAAAGGAGGTTGTGAGGCAGCCGTCCATGCCTTACGAACATACCTCACAAATTCATCCTGTGACGTGCTGGTTAAAATTGACGTTCGCAACGCTTTTAACTCAGTGAACAGGGACACCCTGCTGACAGAAGTAAAGAATAAACGTACCGGAAATTTATAACTATCTTTTACATTGCTATGCTGACCCTACCAAATTTATTTACCGCGAAAATGTACTATCTTCTGAAGTCGGCTGTCAGCAAGGCGATCCTCTCGGGCCGGTAATTTTCAGTTTGGCCATCAATCCAATTATACAAAATTTTAAATCAGAATGTAACGTTTGGTACCTGGACGATGGAACCCTGGGAGGCGACCTCGAAACCGTTCTTTCAGACCTATCGACAGTAAATTTAAAATTTCAAGCAATTGGTTTGGAGTTAAACTACAGTAAATGCGAACTTTCTTTTAATAACGCCGATTTAAATTATCCGGATATAAAACCAAAATTTAATTTGTTTACGCCAAATATTAAAATAATAGACAAAAGCTCACTTTGTCTCCTTGGGTCCACCATCTTTGAAGAATCCTATTCAAATGTTATTTCCGAAACAATTACTAATTTTCAAAATTATGAAAGTCATCTGCTAGAAATAAGTCCGCCTTTTGCTTTGGCTATAATTAAATTCTGTCTTTTCGTTCCAAAATTAATTTATGTACTTCATTGCAGCCCTTTCTCAAAATTTCTAAATTTATTAACACCTCTGGACGACTTAATCAAAATTAATTTGGAATCTATTTTAAATCTGCAGTTCAGCGAAGAGTCCTAGATCCAGGCAGCCCTTCCCATTCGCCACGGTGGGTTAGGGATCCGCAAAATTTTATTCAAGTGTCTCTACTCCGGCGTTTTTATCTTCCGTTCATAGCTCAACCCTCGTAGGCAAAATCCTAAGGGCATGCCCTACAAACAACGAGATTGCTGCTTTAACGGAGTCTAAAAACGCCTGGGCTATTGCCTGCCCGGGTAAGGATTCTCCGGAAAGTCTAAATTCGCAAAGGGCCTGGGATGACATCCAATGCAAAATTATTTACGATTCTCTTTTGAGCCGCAGCACAGGTTCAGCACGCGCCAGACTTTTAGCTGCAAGTGCCAGGGAATCCGGCGCCTGACTACACGCTTTTCTGTCGGCAAATACTGGAACCTTTCTAGAACCACACACCCTACGCATTGCTACCTGCCTGCGACTCGGCGTTTGGGCCTGTGCTCGACATAGGTGCCCCTGTGGCACTGACGTCGACGCCTTCGGACATCTCGGGCTTTCTTGCCAAAGGAGCGCAGGCCGTTTCTCCAGACACGCCGCTGTCAATGACATCCTCCGCCGGTCTCTTGCCAGTGTCAATGTGCTTGCTCTTCTCGAGCACCCGGGCATAATAAAGGATCGGACGGAATGACACTAATTCCGTGGAAGCTGGACGGGTACTGTTGTGGGACGCCACATGTGTTGACACCCTAGCCCCGTCTCATCTCCACGGAACATCTGTTAAGGTCGGCGCAGCGGCTGAAGCGGCCGAAAAATTAAAGAAAGCGAAATACAGGGATCTTGGCGCCGAATACAATTTCGTACCATTTGGCGTTGAGACCCTTGGCCCGTGGGGTCCGAACGCCTAAAAATTATTTAAGGAAATGTCAAAAAAACTGACATAGGTCAGCGGTGACCGTAGGGCTGGCGGTGACCGTACGTATAGGTGAAGACATCATTTAAAATCCGATTGAGTTTATCGCGACTAAACTGACGCGTGCCCCTGCTTTGTTTTATAAGGTCATATTTTTGAAGTTCCCCGCCAGTCCCGTTTTTGTGTTCGTAACTAATTCAATGAAACCCCAAGTGTGTATCCTAACGACTCGCATTAATCTATTTCGTCTCTCTCCGCAGTGGAACATGCCATGAGCATGATGTCACAAGTTGGGTTTGACTGCCCGCCTTCACTTATTCTAAAGCGGTACACACTGATGTCTCATGGATTTTTGTTACTCAGAAGTAAGATCAATTTTACACCGTGTCCAATAAGTCCGAATACTCACATTTTACCTCAGTTCTAAAGATATAGGGATCACAGGCCATCAAATTCTTATTTAAACTAAAGAGTATATTCCTCTTAATAAAATACAAGCACAAAGTACATGAAATTTCCGAAGAGTCTAAGAAAAACAAAGAGGTAAAGTGCCAACAAAATACTTGCTCGGCACGCAGGTGACGAGTTATTTTTTATACGGAGAATCTGTATGTGATAAAACAGATGCCACGTGTCCAAAATAAACTATTATGGGTACCGAGGATAGATAACGTTCCGGGCAACTAGAAAAATGTGCCTAGGTTCCAGAGCTCACCATCGGCCCAGGTGTGGGATGCAGTATGTAAGCGAGGTAAACTACCTTCAGTACTTACAGATAAAAGCGTTAAAATCAACGTTTTTTTTTTTCTTTAAAACCAAGGTTATGGAGAAAAAAATGCCTTAAAGTTAAAAAGGATGCTTGGGAATGAGTATCATGTGTCCCAACAAGACACACCTCCAGCACATTCGGCAAATGGTACTCTAGCGTAGTTTCAGACTAATTTGGCAGTTTTTTATCCGAAACATGAGTGGCCACCCAGGCCTCCAGGTTTAGGCGTATTAGACTATTTTGTATGGTCATACATGCTTTGAAGACTAAATTTTTATAAAATCATAAACCTAGATCATTTCAAAAAGATTATCGAGAGTATTTGGGATGAAATGCGAAGAAAACGGTGCGTGCCGCGTGTGATCCGTTTGAGAAGCGTTTGAGGCTGGTAAACAAGTTAATGCTGGAGTTATTCCAAAACATTTGTTGTGAATGTAGTAAATAAGAGTGCCATTCATAAAATATAATAATAATGTAGTAACTATTTGTTCATTTTGTTTTATTGGCTATTTGTGCTGTATTTAAACTTATTGGACACGGTGTATGTTTACGAGAACTTCCTTTTGTGGTATTAAGTACCTACTTAAGGACCATGCCAGAATGATAGTGGACAACTTTATGATCATATAAAAGCTTCATCCTACATCGAAGTGTACTTTATAGTCTTTTATAAAAGCCAGTTTAGTCTATTTTTGACGGTGACGAACACCAGTTAAATCGTAATGATTTGCCAAGATGGGACGAATAAGCTTAAAAGTTCGCAAAAATATTTTGGACGAAATGTGCCTAACAAAATATAACGTTAGTCCTTCAGGTGTGCACAAAATAAAAAAGTTCGGTGAAACTACTGTTTTGCAACCTACTGGTTTTCTACCGGCAGGGCGTGAATGGACGATGCGAGGAGAGAATAGAAATCGTCCTGGTACTTTTCTACTAAAAATTGGCATTAATAGTAATCGCGAGCCCGCGATTGACATCAATGGCCATCGCAAACCTGCACCTGTCCGAGCTCGCGATTGACATCAATGGCAATGGCGCGTGCCTACATTCATTCCGGTATTGGCGATTTCAATACCGGGATCCCGGGATCCATACATATAAAAACCAAGTAATTTGCTTAAAATAACAAATTTTATTTAAAATCTCGTTTGTTACTTTTCATGCGCGTTATACTACAGCGAAATCTTGCCAATCCGACTTAGTGATATGTAAAATCGAATACATTTCGAACTTCATAAGTTTCGATTTGAACCCAAAACGGTTCGCAAACTTATGTTGCCAAGTTGGTTCAACTGCTATTGTTTTTAAGTATACGTAGGTCAAAGGGCTTCGCCCCGTGCTCTTTATTTTTTTTTACGAGAGGGACTGCATGAGGACTCAGTATAAAAGCAAGCGGGAAAGAGCGCCAGATCTCTAGTCAGGTGATTCTGTAAGTTAAATATCGCCGCCAGATCAGACATTTCGCAAGAAGACGCGGTCATAGCAAACCATGTTTTCTGCCACATCGATCTCTTTAGGCTCGTGCGGAATAGAACCTTTGTAGTTCAGTAGGTAATCTTTTACATTGTATAGTCAGTGTTATTTAATGGTGTCATTGTACTGTAGATTTAACTATAATATCACTTTATTAAATAACAAGCATTAAGGGCATTTCTCGATTATACACACTCTACAGTTTCATCGTTGACTTTTGAAACTAGAACATGAGATGTTTTTTTTTGGAAACACATTGTAATCAATATCTGTGTGTGTGTGTCTACAATTTAGTAGTATTTTTGATTTTCGTGGCGCTAGAGAAGCTAAAGCACTAATAAAATAAATCCGCCAAATCATTGAACAATTAGCCAAAAAAGATAAATTATCCGACACAGATTATTATATTATAAATCACATAAAGAAATAATCTATGGAATCACACATTACTTTGCGGAAATCCATGATAATCAAAACCAAGAAGATTACTTCGCGGAATAGGAACATTTAATTTACGGATTAGAATAGTTATTTGTTATACAAGGGGGCAAAGTTGTATTTTAACGCCGAGTGTAGAATTGAGAAACGAGCAAGTGAAAGGATTCTATAGTTGAACCACGAGCGAAGCGAGTGGTTCGAGAATAGAATCCTGAACTTGCGAGTTTTTTAACACACGAGAAGTAAAATACATTTGCACCCGAGTGTAACACAAAACTTTTCCTCTCACTATAGCGAGGAAACTACAACGCAAAAAATGTATTTATCACGGCTTCCAGTAGTTCCACAGGTGGTAAATTATCTTTATTACTAGATTCACCTACTTTTATCAATTTTAAAGCAGTTAATTTGACTTTATTCAAGGTCAAATTACTTTACCCACTAGTGGATAAAATGCGTTTTTACCCGCTGGTATTAAAGGACAAAACACGTGTTTCCGAGCTAGTGAGGGGAAAAAGTAATTTTCTTGATTTTGATAATTCAGATTTCCCAATTTCGTTACTATAGGGAATGTTACGGCAAAGTTTTGCGCTAGAGTTCAACACATTACCGCGCACACGCACAATAAACCATTGAGGTTTAGACCCTATAGACCCTATAAAAGGATCAGAAGAGGAAAATTCGGTGTTATACAAGTGAGGGATCCTAGATAGAACGGAGTTAGAACCATAGTTAGTAGTGTGAAAGGGAACATGAAAGAGAGTTGTGTGTCGGGTTCGCCGCCTTGGGACTCGAAATGAAAGGCTAGATAACAGTTCAGGACAGTCTAAACGATTTCTAATGATATCAAAAAGCAGGCTCATATCAGACATTTTGCGCCTATCCTCAAGAGAAATAAGGTCATATTCCCGGCAGTTACCTTTATACCCAACAGATGTCTTCTTAAATTTATAATTTAAATGAGCTATAAATCTTTTTTGGATTCTTTCGATGCGTTCTTTACGAACAGCATAGCAAACTGACCAAATTGGTGATGCATATTCAAGGATGGATCTCACATATGCGTAATATACAACTGTGTATGATATAATGAAGTGGCATCTACAAAAATGTCAAAAAAAAGTAGAATAGGGCATCAGAAAAATTGACAGATTTGGTCGTCCAAAAGCTGATGAATAATATGAAAAAGAAAGTGAGGCTGCAGGCAAAATAAGCAGTTTACAGTGAATTCCTAAAAATACTTTATTAAGAGGATGTTAACGTTTGGTTTACTTCGGTCTATTTTTTAATTTTACTTAGAATAAAAAATATACCCCTTCACAGTTGTCCACTTTCATTCTGGCACGGTCCTTAGGCTGGAAACAGTGTTCGGCCGACCGACGACGTCGGACGTAGCTATATCAATGAAAATGTATGACGAAATACATTGCAGCGCTGATTTACTGCTACTCGCGTAGAGCTACGTCGCGCGTACGGTGACTATCGGTCGAGCTCGTAGGTCCGACGTCGTCGGTTGAACTAACGCGCGTAGAAATTGTATACCTACGACCGTTCAATGCGACGCTGATCTAAGCGACGGAAAGTACAAATAGTACTAGCGTAGTACGCCTACGCAACATACGGCACGCGTCGACCGTCGGTCAAACACTGACAGATTGATCACGAATCACGACTGACGATCAGCGCGTGCGATCGGCGCGTATGATACTTGCAGACCATCCGATCGGACGTGCACTGTTTTCAGCCTTAACATTTCAATGCATGGCTTGTACTATTATATATTCTGTGGTATAATTATGAAATACTTAATAAAAGGCGAATTATTGTGGCAACTTTTAGGCCAAACTGATTCGTCTTACATTTCTTCCACATTGGCTGTTATTAATGTTTTATAACACTGTGTGACTAAGACAGCGTAATGTCAATGCCATCACACAAACATTTATAACAGCCAATGTGGGAGCACCATTATGAGAAATAACCTAATAATGCTGAATGCTTGTACCTTGTTATGATAAGATCTTACATATTTTCTATAGATATTAGTTATGCCAGTTATTTTTATTTAGAAAGTAAGTATTGAGTCGAATTTAAAATGTATTTATTTTTTATTTACAGCAGATTATTCACTATCTTTTGCCGTACCACTTCTATTTATGAGTAAAATAGCTACGATCCTCTGGAATTATCAGGACATACTTATAGTATTAATAAGCATGGGATTAACATCGCGATACAACACACTTAACCAATACGTTGCTAAGTCCTCTTCGCCCTGCAAGGATTTTCCTTGGAACTCTGTAAGATCTGTCAGTGAGATATTAATACTCATATATTTATTCAAGGAACAATACAGATATTGTGTTTGAAGCCTTAAAACTAAATATGATAGTACGAATATAACTAGACCTACATGAGTCTTAATTTCGATACTGAATTATTTATTGGTGTTTTTATAATCTATATACGTAAGTAGTAAACTATAAGCTACCAATACATATAAACAATTTTTAAGATAAAAAACCGCCGCTTTTGGGATTCTGGTGAAAGGTACTTGCGAATGTTTTGTGAATTGAATGCGCGATTGTTGCGAACTTTTCATGTAAATCTTTGATTATTTGATGGAAATACAAATGAATATACTTACGTATACCGTTAAGATTAGAGGAGTTTCCTCAATTCCTCATGAATCCGACATCGATAATTTGACTTAAAAACTCAATGCTTATGCTTAACAAACATAACAAATCTCCTAACATGAGATATGTGTCGTTGAGGAGTTCCGTTCTGACCATAATCAGCAGTTCCACTGCACTAAATGCCACTGTTCTGCACGTAAATGCATGCTGCTCATATAAAAACACACAAATCGCTATATTGTACATCTGCCTTTAAGATTTGAGGAGTTCCCTCGATTTGTCCAAGGTTCTGATAAACATGGGATTGTATTTATTTCATCATTGAAAAAAACCACTATAATTATGGCTATACAAATACATGATTTGCTGTGAAAAGGGCTTGCCGGCGCGGCGCGGCGTCATATCTTTTAGTCTATGACTAGCCGGTAACCCCTTGCCTCAGCAGTAATGTACATTTTTTAGCACGATGAGTGCAGTAAAGGTCACACGTGGCGGAGGATCCGTGAGGCGTATGTTAAGCAGGCCCAGCTAGTTCGCCGATTGGATGAGTCACTAGGCGGACTCATCTTGCTCTCAAACCTTGTTAACTTTTACTTCATTTGTCTACAATTATTTTTAGGGATTACGTGAGTATTTTATAAACATTTTTTTATGGATTATCTATTGAACAAACTTTTAATTTAATGATAACAAATACATACGAGTATACTGATAAGTATATAAAATATCGAATGTATAGTAACGGGACGGGAAACGCCGCTGATTAACGCTATCTCCGTAATAAGTGCGTTTTCACATTAGCCGATCTGAAAGAAGACCGATATCAGTTGCCGACCTGTTTAGATCCAGTCGAAATGTAGCCAAAAATAGATAAATAACAAGTTGATTTTTTTAAACGTCTAACAACACAAATTTCACTCTTTTAGTAGTTTGTCTGAAATTTCAAGTAGAATTTTAGTTATTTACTTAATTTATAAAGTTCAAATAATATTTGATTCAAATAGTTTTGAAGAAAAGTATAATGCGTCTATGTTTGACAACACGTAGGTATGTGCTTAAAGTGCAATAGATTTTTTTTATTTTTTTTTATGGGATAGGAGGCAAACGAGCAGACAGGTCGCCTGATGGTAAGCGATGTGATTTTAATTCGATAGGATTTTTTTTTGTGCCGCAATGTTGGCAACCATCGCGTGCATGGGTGATCTTACTATGGAGTGCCGACGGGCTGGTATACAGATACACCTGCTCCATTCTATCAACTACATATTTACAACTGTGATTTAGGAAGTACAATTGATAAAAATGGTGTGGTACCTATGTATTAAATACTTACCGTAAGCTAGTTACAATTCAGAAGACGCAATAAGCTTTAAAAATATGCTATGTTATGTGTACTTATGAACAGTCAAGTGTAAAAATATATAGGTGTACACATCTTACACGATTTTTTTGATAAGTACATATTTTTGCACCTGAGCTTGTTCAGCTATTAATAATGCTGTTTGTTGTCTTAAAAGGCTGAAAGGTGGAAAGGTGGTAAAGGGCGAGTAATAATTAAATTGTCGCCATTAGCAATATAGTTTATGAAATAAAATCATATACTTGAAACTCAAAATTATTTATTAAGGTCAGTGCGGGCAAGACCGAAATAAAGTTTGAGTGGATAAAACTAGACTGTTAAAGTAGTCTGGAGTGATCCGCATGGTCCTATGGGCTAGCAAATTTTGTATTCTACACAGCTTTTATAATACTTTGGAGAATTAAAGTAAACTTATGTGATAAAAATAACTTTTTTTAAGGCTTGACGGGTTGAGCGTCCCCACGCGCTGAGTTAGGCAAGACCGTCTAGTGCTCGCTGTCGCGTAATTTCATATGGAAATAAGTATCAAAATCATGTTCATTGTTATATTCTGTAATAACAAGGAGTAGTGTGATCGATATTAAAACAAATAACGTTGATATTTTTAACATATCAGCATTTTTCTATTTATAAGGCAAGACCCCGGTATGCCCCTTAAATGAGATAAGATAAGATAAGATGCTTTATTTGTTAACATGAGTAAATTAAAATTAAGATGTTGTATATAGGGTAATAGTCCTTCATGATATGCCTACCTATACAGCAGTCTAGCTTTTACGCATGCCTTAAAATTAATTTACAAATATAATATAAATTATACATTTGACATAAAAGCTAACATCATTAACAAAATCATTTACATTATAATATAATAACATAATAATAACATTTCTTTAATAATAAACTGTTTAAATGTCGCTGAATAAATTAATACTGCTATCCCTCATTTCCTTTGGTATCTTATTATATATTCTAGGTGCTGTACCATATGCTTTTCCTCAACAGGGCAGTATTAGCAAGTTGATTATGAATTCTGCTGTTATCTCGTTCTCTTAAAGAGGCACACACCGAGTTTTGCCTCTAAAATATGTCAGGGTTATTTTTGACAAATAAAGCTATTTCGTACGTCGATGCAAATCTATTTAAGAGGGAAATGTCAAAATATTATATTTTGCAAAGTACGGTCTACTACATACTATCTAGCGTTTTCAATCCAAACATTGCTCTAATACATCTCTTTTGAGATTTCAGAACACATTCTCGGTCGATACTATTCCCCCAAAAGATAACCCCATACCTCAAAACAGTTGCTACTAACGCATGATATGCTGATATGACTACCTCTATGTTTACTATTTGTCTCAACTGGTTAAGTGCATATGCTGATGTTGCTAGTTTTGAGCAAATAAATAATTGTACGTGACTTTTCCAGTTCAGACTATTGTCAATGTGCACTCCCAAAAAATTTATAGTTTCTGATTCATCCAATTTACAGTTGATACAAATTTGGGGTTGATAACTTTCTTTTGTCAGGTCCAGACAAAAGGAAAGCCGAAACTTATAATTAAAATTAACCTACAACACCCGTTTAAACTCGAATTATTTCCCATAAAGCCTAAATAAGGTGCCTTACTCTTTTATATTATTTCCGACTAGGCACAATTTCGAAGTTACATATTTCAGGACATAAAAAAATAATTGGACGCGTTTTAAGAGCATTAATTGTACTAGACAGGAAGAACGATTAATAAATTACTACGTTACATACATAATGCACAAATATTCCAACTGCTTCTATTTTATTTTAATTTTTTGCGTAACCTTGTTGAACCTTGTCGAGTTCGAAACACGAATCAAGTTTTTTGTTAACTAGTGTTCGTCCTAGGGATATCTATTGAAGACCAACGGATTAAGGATGAAAAACTGGCATACCTTCGGAGGGGTAAGAAGTGATAGATATATAAATACAAAAGTTAATTCCAGTAGACGGTCTTTCTGGGTAGACAGTCTTCCCCACACTGACCTTATTCTGAAATTTACGATAAAATGGACCGACTAACATCATTTTATATTTTATTTAGAACACGACGAGAAAATTTTCGGACTTTACTCTTGACCGTACTCATAGAATTTTGCATAGAGTCATTTGTAATAAGTTGAGTAGGTACATTTAATCCATTTTATTTTGAAATCTGGTAACGATGAGGCTGGTTGGCATGTTTGTTGCAACTTTTTTTCTAATATAAGTACTTGCCCAGTATTCTTCTATCGGCCGTAGTTCTGGGCAATTTGGCGTATTCTTTGGTACTACGTCGACAAAATTCAAAATGTACCACTCCAAAGCTCTTAACGAAAAATGACTACTTGCCAAGTCTATCCATAACAATGTGCAAAAAGTGTCTTTTTTATTTTTAGGGTTCCGTAATCAACTAGGAACCCTTATAGTTTCGCCATGTCTGTCTGTCCGTCTGTCCGTCCGTCCGTCCGTCCGTCCGTCCGCGGATAATCTCAGTAACCGTAAGCACTAGAAAGCTGAAATTTGGTACCGATATGTATATCAATCACGCCAACAAAGTACAAAAATAAAAAATGGAAAAAAATGTTTTATTAGGGTACCCCTCCTACATGTAAAGTGGGGGCGGATATTTTTTTTCATTCCAACCCCAACGTGTGATATATTGTTGGATAGGTATTAAAAAATGAAGAAGGGTTTACTAAGATCGTTTTTTGATAATATTAATATTTTCGGAAATAATCGCTTCTAAAGGAAAAAAAAGTGCGTCCCCCCCCTCTAACTTTTTAACTCTATGTTCAAAAAACATGAAAAAAATCACAATAGTAGATCTTTATAAAAACTTTCTAGGAAAATTGTTTTGAACTTGATAGGTTCAGTAGTTTTTGAGAAAAATACGGAAAACTACGGAACCCTACACTGGGCGTGGCCCGACACGCTCTTGGCCGGTTTTTATAATACCTTTCACTAATAATAGAGGAGTTGTACGAGCATTTGTATGGGAGGGGTCATAATCATTCCCACAGAACCGAAGTTTGGTTTTTTTAGTTCTTTGTGTGTGGTCTTTTTGACATACTAAAAATATAGTAAAATATATTTTTGCAAAATGCGTTTTTTCGACCGCCAAAAATAGTATAAAAAAAATATCCTAAAATTTAAAAATCGTCTCTGGTATCAAATTATAGCGTTGATGTTTAGCAGAATTATACAAATTTTCCACTATTTTGATAAAATAAAAACTGATAAAAATCATAAATTTGATCAAGGGATGTGATTGAAACATACAGCAATGTAATTGTTTTTATAGGTACCACACCATGGTAAATACGGGTACGATCCGCCTGGTGATAAGCAGTGACGGTAGCCTATGACGCCTGCCACTCTATAGCCTCCACATGCGCGTTGCTGGCCCTTTAGGGTACTTTTCCACCAGAGATGCGCTACGTGGATGTGTTTGATATCCACCAATCAATCATGTTCATTGTTCCACAAAGCATAGCGCTAGTGGTGACGGGTTCGACTAAGCTGAATGTGGATATCAGACGCATCTATAACACATCTCTGGTGGAAAAGCACCCTTAAGACGATACGGTAGGGGTCAATTCTCCATACAAACGCTCTCGACTGTTTCCTCCCTGGTCTTTGAAGATAGAGCAATGATTTTTTCAACACAGATTGTTATTATTTTTATCTGTGTCGGACCGTTTTGATTTTTTTGATATTCTGCTTTTTAAAGACTCTAGAGGCAATCAAAAATTTCCAAAAACGGCCTTTTTCATTGTTGCGCAAAAAAAGGTGTGATACTTAAAATTGGTAACAATTAACCAAAAAAGCTAAACGGTCCGACATAGATCATTTCATTGTTATTCAGATTCTCAAATTTCGTTCCGATTGATTGAGTTTTGAAGGAGGAAAGAGTCGAGAGCGGAACCTCGATTTTAAAGATTTTTTTGAAATATCTTTTGACTGAGTTGTTCTTAATGGACAATTTTTTTTCGATAAATCTAGTTAATAACACTTGTATATTTAACTAAAATTCCCAAGTTGAAAGGGGGGCTCCTTTCCATTTTAGCATTTTCGCTACCGTATCCTCTTAACAGTCTTCAGCTAGCTCGCAGGATAAGGAGCGTCCGCGGGAGAAAAATCCTCCTAAGACGCAGTGTGCGACCATATGATTTTTAAATTTTGGGATTTTTTTTATAGCTTTTTCATACAACTTTTGGCGGTCGAAAAAACGCATTTTGCACACGTATTATTTTACTTTATTTTTAGCATGTCAAAAAGACACACAAAGAACTAAAAAAAACAAACTTCGGTTCTGTGGGAATTATTATGACCCCAAACGCTATACAAGGACTAGGGACCAAGACTATGGGACATGAACGGAAAGTACCTTAAATATCGTAGATAGGGTATTTTGCTAAAAGAAGACTTTATTTTATTTTTAAAACTGAGTAAATCTGCATTCATAGATTTTTAGACACGAGAAAAAAAAATCCTGTAATTTTGTCATACCGATCGATAGGCTTCATCATTAGGAAGACCATGAATTTTACATGGCATACTCCTTAGCCTTAAAGTTTTGTCCATACAATTTTTCAAAAGTAATTAAAAATCTTTGAATGCAGTTTTACCAAGTTTTAAAAATAATATAAAGTCTTTTTTCAGCAATATATCCTATATTTTAGATACTTGGTCTTGGGACACCCTATTTATTTATTTATTCTGGGTGCGCCAAAGTTCATATAAAATTGTTATATAGATTATTGGTAGTCCGAAAATGTTTCTCATACAATTTTACATTATAACGATCATTATTTATAACAATTTTATGTTAATAACTATCATTACTTCGAATGACTTATGTTCATAATGTCATTCATCATAAATACGTTTTATACTAATGTTTATGTTTATATACTTATTGATCATAACGATTGCGAGTAATATAATTTATCGTTATATTATTGTTAACAGAACAGACATCACATGTGACAGTCCAGTTAGGTGCGACGACGAGCGTAGCGAGGAGGAGCGTGTTAGGTTGACCGTGAGCGAACCAGAAACGAATTTTTAATGTAAATTGTATATGTCACTGTAAAACCTTCAAGCGCGCTTCTATAAATGGCACAAGATTTTCATAGAACTTCCCCAAAACTTTTTAAATAATTTTATGATGAATGATTTTCTTAAACACAAAATTATGAATGTTATTAAATATTTGTATAGAATTTATAATTAAAAATTTTCGACTAAATGATTATTATGAACAGTGATAGTAGTACTATTGATAATAATGAAACAAAATTATGATAAGTAAAATTATGAGAAATGATCATTCGGAGCACAAATCGGTATAAACAATAATTTTATAACAAATAATTTTATATGAGCCAATATGGACCCATTTATTCTTTATTGCACATAAAAAATAAGTACAAATAGTGGACATAATGCCTTAAGGCATTCTCTACCAGTCAACCACTGGGTCAAAAAGAAACATTGTGCCAGTGGTTACAAAAGGCGAACATCTCATACCACACGAGGTATTTTTCTCCACTGTAATGACTTTTTCGGATTCATGCAGACCCGAAATGTTGCGAGAAGAAAAGTATTGATTGCCTGGTATTGATTCGAAATAAGCCTTCTCACATGTTTCGTCGCCAATAATTAAACAACCTATAAATAGAACAAACAAGGTGTACAGTAATCTAGAACGTCTGACTGATCGATTATACTGATCTACTGTTCTCTTCGGAGCTTTTTGTTTTTTGTAAGTAGAAATACCGTACTTTTTTCATTTTTTTTACATTTACTTGACTTGTCTCAACTTTTTTGGCCACATCACCTTTGACCCCAACTTTTTGCTCCGTTTTCTGGTTGGATGACCCTCGCTGCTTTCTTTCAGTAGTCCCACCTAGTTTTAGCTTTTTAAGGTCCTTTGGAATGTTCTCTGACTTGCATTGCACAATTTTGAAAGCTCTGAAGTAGATATATTGGGATATTTGGGATCTATAGATTTTTTTGCAAAATTAATTCACGAACACTTTTTTCTTTTGACCATATCTTGAGTGATGAAATCAGGTACATGCTATATTCAATAAATAAAACATGCCAGTATGTTCTAAATTTGGAATATGTAAGAATCACCGAAAAAGATTGGAAGCCCAGAAAAAAAATCAGGAATGTGTTAGTGACAATTTAATAGTACTCACCCTTTTTGTTTTATTTAAGTACAAAATGTATGATTGATACGTTTTGAAAGTAACACTTTGAAGTTGGTATTTTTTTATCCAACTTGTATCAAAGTGAGGACGTTGTTTTTTTTTTCAGTAAATGCACCGTTTTCGATGATGATTTTACAAAAGAAATTAGTAAATAATATTTGTATAATTTTATTGTAGGTACCATATTTATAAAGGTGTCTATCTGTCTACCCCTAGTAGGTACCTCTATGTTTCAGACAAGGACTTTCTGGAGATCTGATAAAACGTTTATACTACGTGGTGTCGTTGGTGTGGTTATGCGTCCGAGTGAGTTGCGTGGTGCTCGCGGCTGCTGATATAAACGTGCACTCCACGAAAGCTCTCCAACACCTCTATGCTAGTGACAGCCACCACTACAATATAGAAGTAAGTTACATAAATCAAGGACGATTACAAACGACGGAAGCGCCACGACACCAGAGTGTCAAAACTGATTGATAGGACGCGTGTAAAATCTTAATACGTTGCTGTGTAACCTGTGACGGATTAATTGGTCTTTGGCGTTGGATCTGTCTTGCCAATATTTATAATTATACGTATGCGTCGTTGCCGTGGAAAAGGTTAAAATAATGTTGTTTGCTGTTCTGCTGTGCTGTGCAATTAGTGCCGGATTAAGACGATACAGAAGGGGTCAATTTTCCATACAAACGCTCTCGATTATTTCCTCCCTGGTTTTTGAAGATAGAGCAATGTTTTTTTTCCCAAATTGAAAGGGGGGCTCCTTTCTATTTTAGCATTTTCGCTCCTGTGGCGTCTTAAAGGCACAGGTACACCTGCGTTATCGCTGCCCACCTTGCGGTTATATTACAGGTTAAGGTCGTATACATCCCTCATTAAATTGAGTCGCTAAGTTTCTTTCTTTACTCTAACGTCTGTGCCATTGGCTAGTCGGTGGCCAAGAGTAAGCCCATTTATATAGGCAGGCATATCATTTCCGGTTGTTCTCATCTTGCTAACGGTAAGTACTTGCACAGACATAATCTCGTAGCCAGGATTATTCACCAGCAGCTTGCTCTTCAATACGGCCTCGTGGACCGCGAAGTACCGAACTACAGGTGCTGCCAGTACCTGCGCCAGTTCTCGAAAATGGGCGTGCCACGCTCTATTGGGATCGATCTATTATCAGTGACAGGACTATAATATTGTAGCCAATAAGCCTGACATTGTGATAATACTTAGATCGACCGCAACGCGGGGTCGTGCTCGTTGACATCACCATCCCCCATGATGAGAATCTCGTGAAAGCCGAGAAGGACAAGTCCAGTAAGTACCTATACTTGGCTCAGGAGATAAGCGCCATGTGGGATGTTGATTCGACGATCATTGTTCCGATAGTCGTTTCAGCGAACGGTCTCATAGCGAAGAGTCTCGACCAACATTTTAAGAGACTCTCTTGGACACGGCGCGTATAGTCCGACGGTTCCTCTCTCTGCAGCCCTAACCACCGGCAGCTTGGGCCCTGCCCCGCTGCTGGCGGCATCCTAGTTAGGTTTTTCATAACGTGTTTATATATTTTGTAAGTGGTTTTGTATTTTACTTTTGTAACCATATTGTAAAATAGCCTGACTTAAGAAGGAAAATAAATAAAGGACATAATAATAAAAAAAACTGAAGTTATATCATCAATTGTTTTGTATTTATTTCGTTATGAAAGAAAATAATTATGAGATTAAACTTATTCATATTTATATTTCTAGATTGTGAGATTACGAAATCAGCTCAGTAAAGATTACATCGCTTTATCGGGACTGGGTTTTTTTTCCCTTAACAGAACAATTTTATTACAGGTACGTTAGCAAGTACAATTTTTTTTAGATATTATGTATTCATTAACAGATTTTTTTGAGTAGTCACATCTGATCCTCTTTTTTGTTTCATTTCGACACGTAGTAGCTAGGTACCTACTAATATCTACAAGTGCACTTTCTAGTTTTCATTTTTATTTTATTATAGACATCGCAATGCAATACAAAGGTATACAATCTACATCCTGATCCTGACCCTTAAGGCTTAACTCATTCTATCTTGTAGGAATGGTTATTTATGTATTGCTAATTGTTTGAATTTGTAATTATTGTTATTTAGACGACATGAACGAAACAATTTTCGGCTCTTTTGAGCTTAATGCATGAAGTTTCACTTGTGGAACTGGAATGATGTTAATTTTTTTTAATAACTGTATTTATTGGATATTTTTTTATTATTTTTTCTGAACGCAAACTCTAAGGGCCGGTTGCACCAAACCGTCTGTCACCGTTAAAGCATTCGATAAATTGTATTGTATGGGAAGTTCCATAGACCTCTGCTGCGTGACGATGATGTGTCTGTCAAATGTGGTTGATGCAACTGGCCCTAATTATTATATCATATTTTTTACGGGAAAAAAAGTCATGCACTGTAGGGTTAAGAATATCTGAGTGGAATTGTCTTCGGGCAATGGTAGCAAATGTAGGTAGATTTATTAGACACTATAATTTTAAATAAGTTTGTTTATTTCCAGATGGCAGGAGCTATAATCACGTATGAATTAGTGCTAATTCAATTCGATGATCATGGATTTACAGAACATAAGAGTGTCTCAAATTCCACAACATTCTGAAGTGTCAAAACATTCGAGTGCGAGACCCGAAAAAACATCATCTCAGGTGTACTGGCTTGATAGGAACGATTACATAGGACTTACATATACAGGATGATACATAAGACGTAATACAAAATATATTTTTCAATTTTAACTACTTCGTGCTAATAATGTCCACTAGGCCTCGCGTTGTTTAAATAATCGAAATCGTTGTAGCATTGTTTTAATTATTTCCATTATTTTTTAACTCGTCATGGTTACCCTAACTACTTTGTCTAGAACAAAAAGGTTGAAACTACATACATACAACATACATACAATCACGCCTGTATTCCATAAAGGGGTAGGCAGAACACATGAAACTACTAAAGCTTCAGTGCCACTCTTGGCAAATAAGGGGTTGAAAGAAAACGAAACAGTGACATTGCAGTGACAGGTTGCCAGCCTCTCGCCTACGCCACAATTTAACCCAACTAAACTAACTAGCGACTGAAACTAGTTGAAACTAGTTTGTACTAAATACTCACCTTGTTTATCATCAAAACTGATAATTTATGAATAAATGAAGCATCGTTGAAGTTATTTGTCATAAGTGACATGACAGTAAATTATTGATTAGTTAGTTTCAATTGGCGATTGGGAAAGTTTAAAGTATGCCTCCTCCGTATCCATTTACAAACATTCGACGATTACATATGGTAGAATTTTATTTTACGTCACGGAGGACGGTGCAGACGCAAGTTCTCTTTCATGAACGCTACCCGGAGTGTCCGATCTCCACACGGCAATTGATAAACGACATGGTGCAAAACCATTAAGGTTGCCCTCAATAAAATAGGTCCTATTACGTAATTGTTGAGGATACCCGCCCAAACATTTAGTGAGAATCTGGTTTGAAAGAAATCTCGTCGTGTTACATGCGGATTAACATCACTCTACCAATGTTAATGGGCATATTTTTATTATTTATGTTTATTTATGTTTATACTTTTTACTCAGAATCGTAAGCTCTTTAAATTCCGCAGAATAAAAAGAAATGCCTTACATTTTTTTCCAGTGACTTACAATTTGTCATAGAACTTGTATGGTCGTAGCTTAACTTAGGGGAAAGAGAAAATTTGGGACATTTTTCGTCTCCTATCAGGATCGAAGGAGCTCATGATTCTGATTTAAAAAAGTACAAAAAAATTCCGAGAAAAAAAAATGTGAAATTGACAACAAAATAAAAATCTTTCTTACTATACTTAATCTCTTCCACCTACAAGCAGTAATGCAGATTTAATGATGAAAACAGATGTAAGTATATCAGAGAAAGTTATTGCTGTAAACATATTCTTCATTCTGGCTAGTGTATTATGTAATTTATGTTTAAAAAGTCAGACCATGCTAAGCTGACAACGATTTTGATGACGTGGTAGACGTGTCAAGTACCTAAACAACGTAATTTCATATAAACCTTGCTCAGTCTGCGATGTCAAGATCTATATCAACTTTGCTTACAACGAGAAATGAAATAGGTAGTAATAAGGGAGCAAAATGAGATATTTACGGTGAGAGCGTACATTGGATCATGAGCGTAGTGAAGAACTCAAATATGTACAGAGAGCGGTCTGGAGTTCTGCGGTCAGAGTTCTGCGTTCTTTAGAATGTAACACCCAAGGTGGAAATAATTTTGCTACCGTGTGGCATATACTATTTTTCCCTTCCGGCCGTTTTCACAACTGTGATTCGCAACCAGGTGTGAATAAAGAATGTTTATTTTTTGTTCACAACCAGTTGAGAATCAAGAGAACTTTTTCTTTTACCGGAACTTGGTTGCGAAAAAGTTATCCTTCCGGCCGTTTTCACAACTGCAGTTCGCAACCAGGTGCGATAAAGGATTTACTCTTCTTTGTTCGCAATCTTCGTTATCTATTTGCTGACAGTCTGTTTAATCGAAGTGCATAGCTACTTTTCAAGAGGATACTGCCCACTACAATAATATTCATAGACAATTGTATTAATAATGATAACGCTCACTCATTGCGACGTGTTCACGTCAAAAGTAATGTCATCAGTCATGTTATGCAGTAAAAAAAACTATTATTATTGGTATTAAAATAAAATACATACCTGCAAGTATGTCTACTTCTAACGTGTTTCCCACATCCAACATGGAATTTATATCCACTAAGCGAGGAGGCTCTAAAAAATGAAGGCTACCAGTACCACCGTAAGAAAACATACACGATCGGTAATTCATTTTTGAAGTGCTGACACCACACGAACTGCAAAGCTAACATAGATAAAAATGTGATACTAAAAGAGATTGATGATCTAAAACAAACAAGTAGCTGCAATTTCGACTCGATACAAAAACAATACGACTTAACAGAAAAGCGAATCAATGATTTCGGAATTCAACACCTCGAAGAAATACCAAAATTTTCAAGTGTCAAAACAGGATTATACAATGCTCGAAATAAAGTATTAGATGCTACTAAGGTACGTTTCCAAAATCCTGGTGACGTAGAAGTCCCTACAAAGTTTCAATTTTTTTTACTTCTGGACAACGTGGATGATGATGACAGAATTCTTGTATTCTGCTCTTCTAACAATAGAGAGCAAATAAACAAGTACAGTCATTTCTTCGCTGATGGAACCTTTAAGAGCTGTCCTAAAGGGATTTAAACAACTGTACACAATACACGCATTTGATGAAGATAGCAAGATTATAACACCATTAATATTTTGTCTTCTGTGCAGTAAAAAAATGCAAACTTATGAAACGTTATTCAAGTTGATTAAGGCTAATCTGCCTGCATGGTCGCCGAAAAAAATTACCATGGACTTTGAATTAGCTGCGATACAAGCTATCAAGAGAGTATATCCAGAAATAATATTTCGAGGGTGTTATTATCATTTTAACCGGTGCCTCTGGAAAAAAGGTAAGGCTCTTGGCATAAAAACAAGACCAAAGAAAAGACACATTGCAAGATGTGTTGGGCTTGCTCGGCTGCCTAAAGAGTTTCTTAATGCTGGATATAAATATGTAATGGCTAAAAGCCCAGTTGGTGCAGAAATGCAAAAGTTTAACCGATATTTTAATAAGCAATGGGTTAAAAAGGACACATTACGGAGTCGTTGTTGCTGTGAAAAAGAAAACATTAGGACAAACAATAATATAGAAGGCTGGCATTCTAAAATAAACAATTACATTGGACACAAGAATCCAAATACAGCCCATTTACTTGATGTTTTAAATACAGAGTCTACGTGCTTTAAGTTAAGAAAAGTCACATACAAAAAGAAGAAAGAGTACGAAGAAATCGACAAAGAGATTGACTTAGCGATAAACGATCTAAAAAGTGGAAAAATTTGTGTAGGGCATTGCATAGAAATTATCTGCCCATATGTTATCTAATGAGCACAAAAGGTTAGAGGAGGTTCTTTAAAAATACCTATAGCTTATTAGATTCTTTAGAAAAGAATAATATGTAGCTTTTTTGTTTTGTTAAGTTTAAAAAAATGTTTTTTGAGTTATGCCCTTTTTTCTAAATAAAAACCATTTTTAAATATATTTGTTTTATTCAAAACGTAAAAACCGGCCAAGAGCGTGTCGGGCCACGCTCAGTGTAGGGTTCCGTAGTCCGTATATTTTTCAAAAACTGTTCAACCTATCAAGTTCAAAATAATTTTCCTAGATAGTCTTTATAAAGTTCTATAAGTATTTGTGATTTTTTTCATATTTTTAAAACTTATGGTTCAAAAGTTAGAGGGGGAGGAGGGGGGCGCATTTTTTTAAACGTTTGGAGCGATTATCTCCGAAAATATTAACAATATCAAAATAGTACATTACATCAGAGGCCGGGAAAATGAGGATTTCCGGCCAAGTGGGTATATACAGCCGAGCGAGCGTGCGAGCGAGGCCGGATAGGGATACGAGGCCGGGAATCCATTTTCACGCCGAGGCATGTATAGTGCTTTTCTCAAACATACAATGAAATAAAAAAAAATGCTCTAAAGGACAATATTTTGTAAAAAAAAACCTGATAAAACATTTTTTTCCACTTTTTATTTTTGCACATATACACGTCTATCTTTCCTCACAAAACAGCAGAATTTCCTCACGGACCAACTACAACTGCACGACTGGTTGTGCCGTAAGGAATTTTTTTTTTAATACTTCTCATCGACACAACTGGTTTATTGTCATTTAATTTTAGTTCCCAACGACACAACTATTCTTGAGTCTTGTGCCTGTTAAGTTGTAGATGTGTACAGTCGCCATGATAACTAATGCGGTATTACAAAGATTTTAAACTTCTTGGTTTTATTATCATATTACATACCTACTGGCCACTTTACACTGAAGTACTAATTGATAAAATAAGTGTCGACATCGACGTTATTACCAAGAACTAGTTTTCATAATATATTAGTAAATACATTTTATTTACTAAATACGCTACACTATACCGGTATAGAAATAAAAAGATAATGTTCCCAATGTGGAATCAGGAGGCAGAGGGTGCTCCAGGCGCAGAATTCATTCTTTTGAGGGCATGTGAGAATATAACCGGGTGTATCTTTCACGGTTGCCCCAACACATTGTTATGACGTCACTATAAGGTGCATCGACTGGTTACCTATTTACGTCAACTGACTATGTGTCTCGGTGGCTTAGCGGTGTTTGTGCCGGAGTCACAAGACAGAGGTCCCTGGATCGATCCTCGGCACATGATGTTACTTTTTGTATGTTTTTCGTCTGTGCTCATAATTTGTAAATTAACTTCGCGTTGGTAATGAAGTAAGAACGCGCAACTATCCATACTGGATAAGGCCTAACAGACGGCACCTACCGCAGCGAACGGGTTAATAAAATCAAATTTGCGGTTATGTCGAAAAATAAGTATAACGAACACTTGAACTTGCGACGGCGAGTCAAGTAGACTTCGTTCTGCCACTGATGTGCATAAAATAGCAATTTATCGGAATATTTTGAAATTGTAATTCTATCAGTGGATCTGATCTTATATTAGTAATCTTTTGATTGTTTTGTGTTGTCGTCACAGCTGTACCAAGGGGTAAGTGTTAGAGATTACTACAAAATAATAGAACTTGAAATTGATTTTAAATAGAAACTCTTCCTGGTAGAGAGTAATAACAATATTATTCCTTGTTTTAGCCTAACGAAATGCCCTTTCGGTACACGGTTTTTAAAACCAGATCGACTTCAGATTAACTGAGCTAGCCGTTACAAAGGCAGGGGTCTGGACGAGTACCACGTCGACCAACTGACGAAAACTCTCCTGGCGTCCAACATTTAGTTTAGCTATTATTTTAAGTTAGTTATAATAAATAGTGTTAGTACGATAACTTAGTCTTTCCATTACCCTTGCTGACCCGTAACAACATCATTGATGCCAATTCCAAATATAGTTCGAGTGAAGTTACTATGTGACATGCATTTTTACATCCCACAGCGGACACGCATATGCGTTGAACATTTGAATGCAGGTACCTGGGACAGAATATTAGAGGCACCAAATAATCGCCAGGACTTCAACCAAGCATATGCTCAGGACATTGTTCGCATTATGCGAGAAGCTATTTTGTCTATATATTCTAAAGTGTCTACATGTTTTTTAAATTCTATAATATGTGATTAATAAAAATATTTTCTACGACCATGCACTTAGTTTTTAATAGTTTTCTTGATTAACTTTCGTGAAATTCACACTGTTTTCTGTATTTTGACGCTAAGGTTTGCACTGTCAGCTCAGCTGCCCAAAGCCTTGCCGCGTACGCGCGCTGTATCGTTATAAGGCGTTGCCATGGTTACAGAACCAAACAATGCGATTTCAGTTTTTTCGATACTGCGCGCATGCGCGGAAAGCCGGCGGATGCTGGCCTTGAGGAATCGACTTTTATGTAGGGTTTTAAAAATCTATGCACGACCCTGTAAACGACGAATAACAGTTCGGGAGTAGAAAAAAGATAATATGAAACAATTTTGAAGCAAAATAGATGATAATATATTATTGTAGGTTGTCTATTGTTTGCCCGACAGTCATTTAACATAATATTCATATGCCCGATACAAGTTACACAAGTACAAGCCCGGTACAAGTAAGATACTTGCCTGAATTTCATTTGCCCGAATGATTTGTTTACCATAAAAATTGTATGACATACTGGTTGTTTACCCGAATATTACCTTCCATAATCATACAATGCCATACTATTTGTTAGCCAGATTATTAAGTGCAATAATATGGTTTAATATAATATTCAAACGCCATAAGCAATTCTTGCCATATTAACTGTTGCCCATATTATTACCTAATATTATTACCTAGCCCTACTTTTTGATAGCAGTTTCATTTTCCAGGGGGTCACAGTTCTAGCCTAACCTAACCTACTTTCTGATAGCAGTTTCATTCTCTAATACTTCTAGTAGTGTCGTCTCTGTGATAATTACGCATTATGGAAACACATTATGGAAATTGACTTTTCTGGTCGCTAATTTGGATGACAAATGATGGTATGGAATGTGGTAATTACTGATTTCGATGATTCTGACAAGTGACATTATAGGAACTGACTTTATGGGAAACAAATTAAGTTTCTGGCACTTGATTAATATAGTAAACAATGATTATGGCATAAGATGTTATGAGAAACAATTTTATGATTGTTGAATAGGGTGGCAAATAAAATTATGGCAAATGAAATTCTGGCAAATGGGGGTATCCCATTATGGTAGGATACTTATGTATTTATTATGAATTATGAATAACTTAAGGGGCACGAAATTAAACTAAATGTAATTCCATTATTGTGTCGTGGTCGGACCAGGATCCATGACACCACACAGGCATGTTTATAGTATTTAAGATTTATCGCAGCTTCTCTTCTACCAGATGTGCCGTTGTAGTTGATCCTTGAGGAAAGCCTGAAAAAAATAGGCATACATGGCTACTTTGCCGCGTACCCTCATTTGAAACTAGTGTCGTAAAAAACATAAAATTTATCGCTCGACACCAGTAAAAGCTTAAGGGCTTAAGCGTAAGATGGATAAATAGTTGCGAATTAAGAGACGCTGTTCTGATGTTCTCCCATTACAACTTCATAAGTTTAAGTTCTTATTCGCAACCAAGTTGCGGTAAAAGAAAAAGTTTTCCTGATTCTCAACTAGTTGTGAACAAAAAATAAACATTCTTTATTCACACCTGGTTGTGAATCACAGTTGTGAAAACGGCCGGAAAGTATTTTTCACGTCACCTATTGTCTGTAAATAAGAGCTAAGAAAACTATAGGTATCCTTTTCTCTAGCACCCCAAAGAAAAGGATGCATATAGATAGATAGATAGATAGATTTATTTCTTTCTCCTTGAAAATAACATGGTATTTAAATTGTTGTTGTTGGTATTTTAATTGTAAAGATGTCTCAAAATAACATGAATTCACAAAAAGATCGTCAGATTGTAAAACAATCAAAATTCATTAATATTTGTAAAATAACTACTTAACTAAACACACAATCAAAGAAAATCAAAATACAGCAATAATCAACCAAAAATGTAAAAGAAAAAGTCAAATACAGTAAAATAATAGTAATAAAATAATGAATACTATGTTATATTAACCTGATGAATACTATGAATAATAGTTTTCTTTGTTCTTATTTACTGACAAACTTTGGTTGACAGAGTATAATTAAGTAATTTCTAATTTAAAATGAAAAATTTGGCTGTATACCGCTGAGTCATAGTCCTAATCTAAAAAAAAACCTATCCATAGACCAAAATAGAGTTCAATGTGTGAGTAGTGTATTTTTGAAAATTGTTATTTAATATGCATCAAGCCACCCCATTTATGGAATTATTTTGTATGTAACAAAAAAATTCAAACTCCAGTAAATATGTTTGTACTTCACCCAAGCCCGACTCTTCTAATAAGTACAATCTTTTGGTTCTAAACAAATATACATGTAAACTATAGGTATATAATAATAAATAAGTAGGTATACAAATTATATCAAACCACTAACTTTTTGAAAATGTACCAGCCACACATGATGCAATATCTATGCACTACAGTAATATTGAGTAATTATCGAATATATAGGGGCATTGTGCTAGTTGCCATACAGCTATACTTTTCGTCCGTTTGACAAAATCTGAATACAAAACATTCTTTGCTGCACGTACTATGTATTAGAAATCCTCATTGCAAGTAGCAATTGAAAATGAAAATATTATTTAGCTATTCCGTGTGTGGAACAGAGAAGGTATGTGGACGGAAACTAACACCCCTATTCTATTTTCACCATTAAGTAGGTAAAATAAATAAAAGAAATTAAATATGTACCTCAATTAATTAGGTATTATCACGGAGCGTACATTTCATGCCGATGACATCAATTTGACGTCACGCTCCATATAGGGTGATCACAAATTGTTTTATTGTTAATTATTAATCATTAGTCATCAATCATTTTAAGTTATGAAATTCTTTGCATGGTAATGAATGCAAGAAGGATGGTGTGCTTTACGTTAGAGAGAAATTCTCTTTTCTACGTATTTATTGTAATGTGTTGTTAACAATACTATTTAATTAAATTTATTTAGAAAAACAAATCAAATAATTTTATTCACGTTTGACGTCACGCTCCTTATAGGGTGATCCCCAGGGAGCGTACATTTCATGCTGGTTTCGTCATAATGACGTATTCATATAAACACACAGGATGTTTAAAAAAACGTAGTGACACAACTTAGTAACCGTAAACGTATTGACTTTTATTTTATTTTATTTTTAATTAAAGGCCACAGCAATGTGTCTATCAACTTTTGATTATTAGTAACATAATAGTTTCTGAAAAAAAAAAGAAAGTATTTAATGGGTTGGAAACAAAATGCTTTATTGTGTAATATTATATTATTAAGTACTAACACTCAGTTTCGTCTTCTCCGTAGTCAAGAGGTTGGAAAAAAGAACGCACCATCGTGTCAATTTAAAGCACACGATGCCATACAGTTTAAACGAAGGGAACACCATATCTTCGCCATCCGCATCGACTTCTTCGTCCATTGAAATACTTAATTCATACCTATTATATATATATATATACATTGTATATTTTGTATTCATATTATGTTAACTGGAAGGACTGTTATTAAGGTTAACTGGAAGAGATCCCTTAAAGGGATAAGTTCGCCTTTGTACTTATAATAAGCTCTTTTTCCTGTGTGTTGTAATGTTTTCTGGTACAATAAAGTGTTTTACTACTACTTACTACTATGTTCGTCTCGTTCTTGTACCAAATCGCACATCTGATTAATCTTTCCAATTTCTCGTTTAAATAAGTATGAAAGTATAGACGGACACATGTTGAAACGTAAAATATCTTGGTATCAATGACAGTAGTGATACTAGTGATAGAATTCATTCATAACTTTTTAAATTGCGGAAGGTTATTTTCTGTTGACAGTTCCATTCACTTTCGGCTCTATTGCAACAAATGAGGTGTAATAAATTAAACTCATATACGTAGTAACTATGTGGTAATCTGTGCTGATATTCAATAAAATTAATAATGTGTATAAGTAAAATAGTAACTCGAAACGATTTATATTAAATTATCGCATGCATGTCTCAATGAAGTAGTAATATACTAGTCCAGTTTTCGTCTGGATTCATAGTTTATAATAAGTATCTGCTCTAAGTTTTTTGCAGTCAAATTGTAACGAGTACTGCAAAAAATCCATTTCAACATTGAAAAGGTTCTTTCAACTTCTACTGAAGTGAGTGGAGCATATTTGAAAAACGGCCACAGATCCATCTTTTCCTTGTTGTCGCTGTCTTGCAGACGAACTTCCTTCTTGTCAATTATATCGGCTACCTTTTGCATGGATTGTAATCCCTTGTTTTTTGTTAACACTAATTTATGTTTTTTGTATATGCCTTTACTTTTTTTATGTAAACGAATCCGGGACAGTTTTGCCGTGACCCTTTTAATTATATTTAATGACTCACTCAAAGTCAATTTTGAGTTTTGCATGTGCTTTGTGGAGTCAACAATAGCCTGCAATGTTCTGTTATAAAAAATATATTATATTTTAAATTGGTCTTATTGAATGCTAATTTTGCACGTCTTATTTTAGCTGCATCGGAATCCCTTAAAGCGTTAATAACATTTTGGATTTCGTCAAAGTACTGTTTGTAATACATGCAGGCTTCAATCCATGTATTCCAGCGTGTTATAATCGGTCGCGGTGGATTTGGCATATCAGGGTAAAGCTCTTTAAGTACCTTCAGCCTTGAAGGTGACTTTGAGAACACCAGTTTTACGCTCGCTATTAATTCATTGACGTCATCATATAAGCCCCGAACTGTCTCCGCCACTCTGTTCAGTCCGTGGGCTACACAAGTAACATGTGTCATATTTGGAAAAACGCCATTAAGAGTCCGGCCTGCCTTTAACATGTAAGGAGCACCATCGGTGAGTAATAAAGCTACTCTTTCATGATAATCATCATTTTGGTAAAGGTTGTTCAATGAGTCAATTATCAAATCTTTTATAGTCACATTGTTTGTACCATTAAGTACCCGACAAGCGATTATGTGGGGTCTGCTCGCATTGTTCTCCTTAAGAGCTCCGACTATAACGTTAGCAACATTTTGCTGCAGTTGGTCTTTAGTCTCATCAACACTTACATAAATGTAAGAATTTGCAATGTCCTCCCGTATCGACGCGAAACTTTGTTCAAACTTTTCCGGCAAATACCGTAGTCTTAAGTTAGATTCTGAGGGTATACGTACTGTACTTGCATATTTCCCCCCGATACATTTTTGTATGAAATCGACAAAGTTTTTGTTAATTGTCAATTGTTTCCATGGTATATTCGATGCTATCATGAAATTGGTCAAGTCTATGTTAAAATCAAACTGTGTTTCTTTATGTTCCTCGTGTTCTTTGTGTTTTATTGTATTCAAATGTAATTTGATGTTGCTTTTGTAGTGTAGGCCGCTTACATTAAGAAACATACTTGGTTGTCAGTTTGAGTTGTGTCTAATTTTGTCAATACATTAATTTGTGCTGATCTACGTTGTGCTTTATTCCTGCTATCCTGGATCCCGATTTCACACTGGCGACGAGAGAAAATAAATTAAAACGTGGGCGGTAATTTTGTTCATAAATTTCATATAAAGTTGAGAAAATGTCGATTGGAAAAATAAAAGAGTTTGACATTAAAAATGGAACGTGGTCAGCTTATATTGAGAGGATGGAAATGTATTTTAAGGTGAATAATGTTAAATCGGAGCTTCACCTGCCTACATTAATTGCTACAGTCGGAGACGAGGCGTATGAGCTTATAACAAATCTTACTAGCCCAAAGAAGCCATCGGAGCTAACATATGACGAAATAGTCACCTTGGTAAAGGATCACTTACAGCCGGCTCCGTCAGTTCTAGCTGAGCGCTACAGATTCAGACAAAAGAGACAAGGCAGCGAATGTCTCAGCGATTATGTAGCAGAGCTTAAAAAGGCAGCCCGATTTTGTAAATTTGAGTCAGCCTTAAACGATAATTTGCGGGACCAGTTCGTTTGCGGAATTAAAAGCGACGAGATCCGACAGCGGTTGTTCGCTGAAGATGACGATTTAAGTTTCACTAATGCAGTTAAGAAAGCGACAACTTTAGAGGCGGCGATTAAAGATTCGGCTGCCGTAGACGTTTCGGCGGGAACGGCCAACAACGTGGGTACCTACTGTTAGATGATGGGAATAAAAGACTATTATTATTTTATAATATATTTCTAAGAGAGCATAATCAACAACTCTGTTTAAGACGCCATCTTGGTATAGAAGGAAGTTCGTACCACAGATACATTACTATTGAGACACAAAACCAGTTGAGTACCATAGATAAGTTATACTAGGAACCTAACATCCCTTTCCTTAAGTTTAAAATTACATTTTAATTAAGTAGACAGAGATACTATATCAGAACAAATTTCTAACTAGAATAATACAGCATTTCTATTAGTTATAGTTAAATGGAATAAGTTTACATCTAGTTACATATAATATTATTTACTTTGTTACATTCTAATGTTTACATTTTAGTATCTCAGTAATTACACAAATTACACAATCAAATTTCCATAATATATCGTCTTGGAGGTACGACAGCACGACCACATCTGGTCACACTATGATCTGTCGATGTTGCTGGAGTCTCTGTCTCCTGTCTCGCCCGCACCACTACCTCTCTACTCTCCTTCTGTGGTGAGCAAGATCGCATGGGAGAAAAATCACTATTTAAAATACTGTAGTTATGTATAAGATGTATTCTATTTCTAACATAAGTAGCTTGTTCTTTATGTGTCTTAATAACATAAGATCTATTGTTATCTAATCTCTTCAAAATGACCGCTTTCTCCCAGTCACTATTAGGTTTTTTCTTATAATAAACTTGATCCCCTGGATACAAAATTGACATAGACTTTGCATTCATATTATAGTATTTTGATATTTCTAAATTGTTTTTGACTGCTGATTGCTTATAATCTTGAAAACGTACAGTTTTGGGTCTGAGTTCATATTTATCGGTATCTTCCCAACTAGCAAAAGTCGCGCTTACAACGATCTCAAGACTAAATTTTTTTGGTTTTATATTGATTCTATATCATCGTAGAAGCCTGGATTTGGGCACAATTATAAGCGTATTTATTTTAATATCGTTCTAACATCACTTTTATTGCATACTGTTCGCTTTTACAGTAATCTTGCCAAAACTAATTTAAGCTTTCTTAGGCTAATATCGCTTTCACGTAAGTATTTTATAAGCCTGCATAGGCTTATTTTGGTCCAACATTAGACTCTTGTGAGCCTAAACAAGCTTATTTTGATTTTTGTACGACAGCACGATATTTGAAACATTCTACGGCTACGTTGTGACAAAATAAACACTAAAGGTAATTACGTATTACCATTTAGTAATATTTATAAACTTATAATAACGTGTTTCTTATCCTTGGTGCTTCTTCATATTGCGCGGTAAGTATTTGGAAAATATTATTTATTGTAAAATAGACCCTTATTTACACTTCAAATTTCATGCGCCCACTCAAATAATAGTATTTTGTATCCTCGTTAATTATTTTATTTCTTTATTTGCAGTAAAAAGACGCCATTGTTATAGTTGCATTTTCTCAGTGCGCTATTAGACTATTATAAGATCATTTACTATAATATTAGCGTTCTTGAATACCAATGATACGGCCATGTTTAATTAATTTAGGATTCCTTGCTTTAACTATATAAAACCTCATTTTCTTAATCTTGACCTGATTTTATATCATTTGACCCTATAAATACAAGTATACTTATTGTTTTTACTTTTTATTTAAATGACAAAGTTGGTGATGTGAAATGGTTGTATACTTACAACTGTGTTCCCAAAATTGATTTAAGGTCAAACCACTTTATATTGATATCATCTATTGTTTATTAAGTATGTTTATCCTATATCACTCTAATATCTTACTTAACTACTGCTATTGACCTTATAATAGTTTTAAATAAGATGAAAAAAGTATGTACTTATAGTGTTTTTATGTTATGCTGATATTAGTCTGACATTCTTACAAGAGCATTTATCAGGACCATTATAAAATCAAATAAACTTAGAGAAGAGGACTATAAGAACAGTTACTCTCAAGAACAATGAATCTACGTAAATGTTATTGTAGGAGTAAGAGGCTTATAATAGTATTATAAAATGCGCTTATATACATATATGAGACTAAGTAATGAGACAGAGTGTTCTAGAGTCCGTACTAGCTTGTCTAAGGCTAATATAAGAGCAGTAACATGTTCCAAAACAATTATAAGAGTGATATAAGCCCACCACTCTTATAAAGTGCGCAATCCAAGACTTTTTTGCTAGTTGGGTTACTTCTTAACTTTCTGGACATTAACAATTGGGCTGGAGATAACATGTGGTTTTTAGGTGTATTTCTGTGCTGTAACAAAGCTAAATACGGATCTGACCCATCTTCTTTACATTTCTTTAATATGTTTTTCAAAACTTTAACTGAACTTTCAACTTGCCCATTCGAATTTGAATGATAAGGGGCTGTCACTATATGTTCTATGTCCCATTCATGTAAAAATGATTTAAATTCTGATGACTGAAAAGGAGGACCACCATCTGACACTAATGTCATTGGTATCCCATGTCTGGCAAATATCGATTTCAAATTTATAATGACATTCTGAGCTGTACTATTATTTTTTAATAAGGCTGTTTCTACGTACTTAGAGTAATAATCAGTTACTACAATATATGTATCATTATCAAAATGCATTAGATCAATGCCAACTCTCTGCCAAGGATATTTACTGATTTCATAGTTTTTTAAAGGCTCTTTTTGATTACATGGCTTGAACTTGGCACAGATGTCACATTGCTCCACTACATTTTTTATATCAGCAGACATATTAGACCAATATAATGAGTCTCTGGCTAATCTCAAACATTTATTTATTCCTTGATAACCATCATGCAGTTTATTTAATATTTCTTTTTGCATGGACTTAGGAACAATTAAATTTGACCCTTTGAACAATAAATCTCCTATAACATGAATTTCAGCCTGCATGTTCCAATATGGTTTCACTAATGAATCGACTTGATCTTTACTACTGGGCCATCCTTCATAATAATATTTTCTTAACAATTGAAGGGTTTCGTCATCAAAGGTTGCCTGTTTTAATTTATTTTTATATTCTTGACTGATTGCTGAATTTGACTCTACTAAATTTACATGGTATGACATATCAGATTCATTTTCTGGAATAAAATGGTCTTTCATAGCTGCTCTAGACAAAGTATCAGATATATACATTTCCTTGCCAGGTATATGGATTACATCCAAATCATACTTTTGTAAAGTTAACATCATACGCTGCAGTCTTGCCGGTACTTCATGCAAAGGTTTTTTGAACAGATAAACCAAAGGTTTGTGATCAGTATGCACTATAACTTTATGTCCATATACATATTGATTAAATTTACTACATCCAAACTGAATTGCAAATAATTCCTTTTCAATTTGTGCAAAATTCTGTTGTGACTTTGTTACTGTTTTTGAACTATATGCGATAGGTTTATTATTTTGCATTATTACTGCACCAATCGCTGACTTCGATGAATCTACTGACAAAATCAAAGGTAAATCGACATCATAATGTGCTAACACTGGTGTATTACAAATTATTTCTTTTAATTGACAATATTCTCTTTCATAGTTACTGTCCCATTGCCATGGAACATCTTTTTTCAGCAAAGTTCTCATTAGTTTAGTCTTTTCTGATAAATTTTCAATAAAAGAACCTACAAAGTTAACCATTCCTAGAAATCTTTGCAAGTCTTTCAGATTTTTAGGACTTGGCATTTCACGAATTGCTTCGACTCTTTCTTGACTGACTTTGACACCGTCTCGGTTAAAAATATATCCTAAGAATTCTACTTCCGACACTCCAAATTTGCATTTTGACTTGTTTAACTTTAAATTGACTTGTCTAGCCCTATTTTTTAAGTCGTTGATCATGAATTTCAGGTGTCTCTCCATACACTAAAAATCATCTACAAAAATGAGTACACCCTCTATGTCTCCAAATAGCTCATTAATGACTCTATAAAAAATCTCTGTTGAAGCATTTATACCAAATGGTAATCTTAAATATTTGTATCTACCAAAAGGAGTCTGAAACGTGCAAAGTTCAGAACTCTCCTCATCGAGTTTCAAAGACCAAAAACCTGAAAATGCATCTAGGTGTGAAAAACAAGTAGCACCTTTCAATTGTGACCTAATCTCATCAATATTTTTTAATGGATAATGTTCTCTCATAATATTTTTATTTAAATTCCTCGGATCTAGACATATTCTAAGCTGACCTGATGACTTGACAGTGACTACGACTGAGTTGACCCATGCCGTTGGCTTTGTGACTTTTTCAATGACTTTCATGCTCTCCATACGATCCGGCTCCTCACGAAGGTCCTTGAGTAACGCGAATGGCACCTTCCTTGGCGGATCGATGCATGGTACAGCATCGGGCTGGAGTTTCAGATGACAGACATTAGGCAGACACCCCAGTCCCTGAAATACATCATTATAATTTGTAAGATCCGGGTTACAATGACTTTTTTCTATTATTTGTTTATCTATTTGGTAAACTCTTTTGACAATTCCAATACGATCACATGTTTCTAGTCCTAAAATTGTTTTACCACTGACTGTGGTCACGACAAAAGTATTTTTTTCAATCCTGTTTAAAAAATGACATTCAAGTTCAGCTTCACCAATAATTGGAAGCTCAGTTTTATAGGCATTGACTGACAGACCTGTTTTGACTATATTGTTAAGTCCTAAAGTTTTATAAGTATCTAAAGACATTAATTAAAATGGGGTTAATTGCTTCCGACCCACGAGTCCCTTATACATAGGAATAATAGGTGTATAATATAATATAGCCTATTATAAAGACCTCGCTCGAGCATATGGACAAATCAGGTTGCCGGTTCAATTCATGTTTTATCAAACATTGAACAAATGGGTTCCTTAGAACAAAAGTAAACTGATGTAAAGTGTCTTTGCACTACTTAAAAATGTACTACCATAGTAGTAGATATCAAATAATTAGTCAAGGACCCTTTAATCCCAGTAAAATTTTATATGTTTTGGGATGTTTCTGCAACGAAATTCTCTTCCGTCAGGATGAAAGCTGCTCTAAACCTATTCCTGGTCTATCTGGGAAACAGAATATCTATTTTGATATCCATTATTGGGCCTATTCATTGACCTTCTTTTGATACTAAGACAAATACTTCTTTGAACTAGCCTTTTGAATGACAAATCCCTAGACTCACACGCCATCCCATATATATAGTTTGGTTCGGCCTTAGCCATCGAAAGTTGTCCAGGATCACAAAGTATAAATTCTATATGCGGGCAATATCCCACGTTCCAAGTATGGTGGTCTATTGTTTGACATCGTGTTACACTAGTCAATGCTAGAATTGTTTGATTCCCCAGACAACGTTATCGTTAAACATATTATGAAAATGGAATGATGATTCCAAAGTCTGCCAATCTCGAAGTTAGTTAATTTCTGCTCCAGTATCTAGAAGGCAATTTATATCTCTACCATTGACATTGACTTTTAAGTACCAAGATTTCTTTTTATTATTAGTTTTCTCAATTTACGCTACAAAGAACCTCTCAGAGCAGTAAGCATCATCATCATTGAGGTTGTCACTCTCAATTTGCCCTACATAGAACCTCTCAGAGCAGTAAGCATCATCATCATTGAGGTTGTCACACTCTAATTGTCTAATATTTTTGTTTTTGAAGCAGAATCTAGCATAATGACCAAAAGAATTACATGACCTGCATTGTATGTTGGCTGCTGGACACTTGAAGCGATGCACCTGGCCACAGCGTGTGCAATTGTGCATGTAGATTGTTGACTTCGCTGCCATGATCTTGACTGAGCTGACTGAGTGTAGTTTGGACGACTTGATGACTGCTGTCCCGACATTGCTTGACTTCCTGACATTGACTGACTTCCTGACGTTGACTGACTTCTTGTCGTTGACTGACTTCTTGACATTGACTGACTTCCTGACGTTGGATATCTTGACTTAGACTGACTGTTTGACCTATAATGACTTTGTTGACTTCTGTTATTGCTTCTGCTTCTCAGCTGCATAACATTTTGCGTGCCTGTGCTTTCTTGCACTATTCTATCTGAATCTTGTTGAGCCGCAATGACAGCTTTTGCAAGCTCTCGCATCCTGGAATATGACAGATTTGGCTCTTGTAATAGTCTTTGACGAACATGTGACAATTCCGAACTCATGTCTTGCAATAAAAATATCTCTTATAAGCGTTTCCGTCAGGTCTTTAAATTCACAATCGTTGCTTTTGTTCTCTAAATCTGTTAGGAAATCATCGATGTTCTCAGATTTCATCTGTTTTCTTGTGAAAAACATGTACCTTGTCATGGTAAGATTTTGCTGTGGTTCAAAATGGTTGTCAAATTTGGTTTTAATTTGAGATAAAGTACATTTATCATAGTCTAGGTTGAAAGAATTAAATATTTCCAAACCTTTCGTGCCCATGGAGTGTAGCATGATTGCTATTTTTCTTTTGTCGTCTGCCTTGTCAAGTCCCGTTGCCAATAAATATATGTCTAACCGCTGCCACCACCTTTTCCATTCTTCAGCATTATTATTTGTGGTGTCCGACGAGATCATGAGCTTTGGTAAAGACGCACCAAGCCCTTGCGACTTGATTCCAAGTTCTTCATTGTTGTCCGCCATTACTGACGCTTGCGGTTTTCGTTTTTCACGGGAGACTTTTTGTTTGTCCAGGTCGTTTTTTCTGATTTCTTCATCGTCACTCATTGTTAAACTTCTACCATCACTTCTGACACCATGTTAGATGATGGGAATAAAAGACTATTATTATTTTATAATATATTTCTAAGAGAGCATAATCAACAACTCTGTTTAAGACGCCATCTTGGTATAGAAGGAAGTTCGTACCACAGATACATTACTATTGAGACACAAAACCAGTTGAGTACCATAGATAAGTTATACTAGGAACCTAACAGGTACTACGGCGGGAGCTGACGCAGTACACGCCATAAACGCGGCGGGGGATCGGCGTATCAACACAAGCGGCTACGGAGGTCGTGGCGGAAACAGGACGCGCGGTGCGCGCGGACGTGGCGGCTCGCCATGGCGGAGTGCGGGCGGAGGCGCCCACCACTGCGGCGGTTGCGGTGGAAGCGGACATACCTACCAGACTTGCAAGTTCCGGAGTTACGAATGCAGCCGGTACAGGCGCATGGGACATCTACGTCGCGTCTGTCCTGGCCCCGTAGCCGAATGGCATTTCTCCGACGCCAAACGAAAGCGATACGCCGCTGGCTCTGTCGCGCCAATACGCAAGCGCGATAGAGATAGATATCTACTAGCGCTTCGTTTCGTGAGCGTTTCGTGAGCGATTGTGCCATTCGGCTAGCCACCCAGAACTGATGACAGAGAAGTCGCGCGCAGATCAAACAAACTTTCATCAGCTATGTGGGAAAACTGATAAGGATAAGGTAGACGAGCTGCCTTTGGAGCCACTACAGGAGGAAGATTTTCACCACTTATGCTTAAGAGACTATCCGCTGGTAAGAATACCAGTTTCCGTAAATAATCGTATACTGTCTATGGAAGTCGACACAGGTGCGGCTGCCGCTTGCATAAGTAGTGAGACATATGATACCTATTTCAGGGATATCCCTTTGCTACCACCAGCAACTAACTTCACGTTCTATGACGGAACGCCACTCAATCCAGTGGGTATGATAAAACCCAAAGTGCGCTATGGAGTTACAGAAAAGGAGCTAGAACTCTTTGTAATTAAGGATGGAAAATACCCGATAATAGGTCGACACTGGTTAACAGAATTAAAAACAGGCATTGCGGAATTAGTGGACTGTCATAATCTTTCTGTTGGTAGTACAAATGTGCAATTAAATAATAATATTAAAATGTTATGCGACAGGTATAAGGAGCTTTTTGAAGGCGGTTTGGGGCGGTACACGGGCGGTAAAGCGACACTGCGGTTGCGGCCGGGCACGGTTCCGGTGTTCCACCGCGCGCGCCCGCTGCCGTACGCGCTCCGGGCACGCGTCGACGCCGAGTTGGACGCCATGCTCCGCGACGGCATCATCGAGTCCGTCGACTGCTCCGATTGGGCCTCCCGTTGGTACCGGTAAACAAGCCAGACGGCTCTTTGAGGATTTGTGCGGATTACAAGGCGACTGTCAAGCCTGCGTTAATAGTAGACCGTTATCCACTACCAAAGATTGACGATTTAATTGTACGTTTGGGAGAGTCGCGGTTCTTTTCAAAAATTGACTTATCGCAAGCGTACAATCAAGTAGAGTTAGATTCATCAAATAATTGCACGGTTACAAATACTCATCGCGGTTTATTTAAATACAACCGGTTAGTGTTTGGCCTTGCTTCTAGCCCAGGCATTTTCCAGCGAATAATGTGTACTGTGTTAGGCGGAATCCCAAACGTCGAGGTGTTTTTGGACGATGTAGTCATTGGGGGCAAAAATGTGTCTGAGCACTTGCAGGCTTTAGAGGCGGTATTCTGTAGGCTACGTCAAAACGGGTTAAGGTTGAAGGCAGCGAAATGCGTATTTTTAGTAAGCGAGATTAAATATTTAGGGTATGTTTTAAGCAAAGACGGGGTCAAAACGGATCCTGACAAGATAGAAGCAATTACCAAGATACCAAGACCCGGTAATATAACTGAGCTGCGGTCTTTTCTGGGGCTGATTAACTTTTACGCAAAGTTTGTTAGGCACTTAAGTGGTCGTTTGACACCCCTTTACGATTTGTTGAAAAAAAATGTAGAGTGGCATTGGTCGAGAGATTGTGAGCAGGCGTTTGTAGAAATTAAAACAGTGCTATCCACTGCGCCGGTTTTAGCGTACTACGACCCAGATCGTCCACTGGTTCTGACTTGTGATGCATCCGCTCGGGGAATTGGTGGAGTTTTGTCACAACCAAATCAGAGTGGAGGGAGTGAACGTCCAGTCGCGTATATTTCAAGGACACTCACAGATGCAGAGAAAAATTACTCTCAAATACACCGTGAAGCGTTAGCAATCATATTTTGTGTCAATAAGTTTCATCAGTACCTATATGGTAGGCATTTCACCCTTAGGACTGATCACAAACCTTTGGTATCCATTTTTGGGCCACACACGGGAATACCATCCATGGCTGCTAGTCGTATGGAACGCTGGGCTCTGATTTTATCAGCGTATACTTTCACTATTGAGTATGTTCGTACTAATGAAAATGGAGCAGACGGTTTGTCTCGCTTACCGGTAGATCAGAGCAGAAAGGCGAGCCCGACGGCACCAGAGCAGACATATTTACATTTTATTCAACAGGCTTTGTTGATCAATTATGGCGAAGTGTGTTCACAAACTGCCCGAGATCCCATAATGGCACGGGTGTTGAGATTCATCAGAGAAGGTTGGCCTACAGATTGTGACATAATGGGGTTACAGCCGTTTTTCAACAGAAAAAACGAACTGTACGAAGAGCTGGGTTGCGTGATGTGGGGTCACAGGTTAGTGATTCCGGACGCATGAAGGGAACGGGTATTACGTATGCTCCACGAGCCACACATGGGTATTGTGAAGTCTAAAGCCTTAGCTAGGAGTTACGTTTGGTGGCCCGGGATCGACGAGGCCGTGGAGCGCATGTGCCGCGAGTGCAACGCGTGTGCTTTACAAGCGGATGCTCCACCAAAACAAGCTCCTTGCATGTGGCTTTGGCCAGATCGGCAATGGTCGAGAATTCATCTTGATTTTATGGGTCCAATTGCCGGAAAGACGTATCTTGTGGTAATTGACGCTATGTCCAAATGGGTGGAGATATTCCATATGACTAGTACTACAGCTACCGCTGTAATAACAACCTTGTGCGAATTATTCAGCAGGTGGGGAATACCCAAACAAATTGTTTCAGACAATGGGCCGCCTTTTTCAAGTACAGAAATGAGAAATTTCAGCCAGGGTATCGGTGTCGAACATATTTTTTCTGCGCCTTATCATCCAGCCTCAAATGGTTTAGCGGATATCACGGTAAAGACTTTGAAGAAGGTAATAAAAAAAGCCCTGTATGAGAAAAATGATGTAAATAAGGCCCTATGGACTTATCTGTTATATTACAGAAATACTATTCATCCTACTACTGGACAGAGTCCAGCCATGTTACTTCAGGGTAGGAAACTCCGTACCAAACTCGACACTTTGAAGCCCGACATTAAGGCCGTAGTGCATAAGGCGCAGCAACGGCAGAAGTTGGCTGCGGGGGGAACACATAGGGAGTTAGGGCCGCAAGAAGAGGTTTGGTATAGACAATATCTTAAGGGAGAAAAATGGGCTCCTGGTCAAGTTGTGGATAAGACCGGATCGGGCGATTATAACGTCAAGGGGGCGGATGGGTCAGTGTTTCATAGACATGTTGATCAATTGAAGCGGCGTTCAGGTAGACAGTCTCTTGTATATTCCGTACCAGAAACTTTGGATATCCGTACAAATCCTAGTAACGGGGTAGCTTGTAATCGCAATGAAACCAATGAGGAGACTCGGACGGAGTCGGTCGGGGGCTCGGCGGCGCCGGGGTCAGACGCGGTGGTATCATCGGAGCATGCATCTCAACCGATTAGTTCTCCTTCTAAGTCACCACATGGATCGCCCATTTTTCAAGATGCGTCACCTAGCGCACTGGCATCACCGGATGTTTCGGGACCGAGCATACCATCTTCGTCTGTCGTTTTACCGAGCACACCGTCACCACCCCGTGGTCGTCCTTTTAGACAATGCCGTCTTAAAGGAATTACTAGGTTAGACCTTTTTTTAACCGACTTCAAAAAAGGAGGAGGTTCTCAATTCGACTGAATGTTTTTTTTTTTTTTTTGTATGTATGTTCCTCGATATCTCCGAGAATTGTGAACCGATTTTCAAAATTTTTTTTTGATCGAACGGGTATAACCCCGAGATGGTCCCATTGGCACCAAGTCAGGGTCTGATGATGGGATCCTGGAGAAATCGAGGGAACTCTTCAAATGTTATAGGCACATGTAATGTTTTCAGTGTATTTTTCAAAGGTAAACGAGTATTTACGCCTGATGGTAATAATTTTATGTGGCTGAGCTGATGATGGAAGGTCAACTCCTCAATGGTTAGGAGTTAAAGGATAATTCTTTCACTAGTGTACATGTATTCGGACTGATACATATAATATCAATAGGAACCACTAAAAATCAACAAATAAATAAACTTTTTTAACAAAAAATAAAACCGCCTTCAAAAATAAGCGCGTTACAAAACACGGAGAAACTAAAAAGCAAAAAATAATAAACCTTTGAATTCAGATTTCTTATCGTATTGCAATAATCTAAACATCCAAATTATAAACAAATCAATTATTTTTGGAGTCGGTGCCAGCCTGCGTATGAGTTGGGTGGGGCAAACAGGCAATAGCAAGGCGACGAACAGGTCTGGTACCGACTGCAAAAATAATTGATTTGTTTATAATTTGGATGTTTAGATTATTGCAATACGATAAGAAATCTGAATTCAAAGGTTTATTATTTTTTGCTTTTTAGTTTCTCCGTGTTTTGTAACGCGCTTATTTTTGAAGGCGGTTTTATTTTTTGTTAATTAGTTAATGTTCTCACTTATGAGAGTTTGTTTTATTTATTATTATTAAATATTGTGGAGGATTGTAGTGTAGGCCGCTTACATTAAGAAACATACTTGGTTGTCAGTTTGAGTTGTGTCTAATTTTGTCAATACATTAATTTGTGCTGATCTACGTTGTGCTTTATTCCTGCTATCCTGGATCCCGATTTCACAGCTTTCTTTTGGTGGCAAACTTTGCTGACAGCAGGAACAATAAATTTGTTTATTATCTATAACATGGATTTATTTGGCACAATAATTTTATAGCCTCCATAGCGACTTTGGCAAAGCATGAAGTTTCCTGATCTTATTAAATTTAACTGAAATGTTGTTTCCGCACGTCTACTATTTGTAACAAAGAGTAAACTTTGATGTGAGTGATGTGACAATGTCAGATAATATTCTTTCAATGTCCGTCTCAAGTGTCAATATATATCTACTTAAACGGAAGAGGTTGATTAGATAACAGTTCCATTATTAGGTACGAATAAATAAACGTTCATTATTCCATTGCTTTTTTTTTTATACCACGTCGGTGGCAAACAGGTATACGGCCCGCCTGATGGAAAGCGGTCACCGTAACCTATGGACGCCCACAACTCAAGGGGTGTCACGTGCGCGTTGCCGACCCATTAGAAACTTGTACACTCCTTTTTTGAAGAACCCCATACCGTAGTTCATCGGGAATACCTCGACAGGAAGCTCATTCCACAGCCGGAGCGTTCGTGGGAGGAAATTCCTCTGAAACCGCACGGTGCGCGACCATTTAGGTTGCAAACTTTGTCCATCCTGTATGTAGGTTGACGTCATACGCCTGTCATCGGCATGAAATGTACGCTCCCTGGGTATTATATTTTATTTAATTAGGTAAAATGAATAAAAGAAATTAAATATGTACCTCAATTAATTAGGTATTATATTTTATTTAATTAAGTAAAATGAATAAAAGAAATTAAATATTTACCTCAATGTAACCGCTAGCATTTCTTTTGGTCACACTGCGTTTCGGAAATGCGTATCTGTTTTATATATGTGGGCACTTAAATGAGTCAATAAATACTCGAAAGTGGTTTCACTCATTCTAAAATAATTGAAGAATTTTACAGGCGATTCTTGCAGCTTCTGAAATAATGTATAAAATGCTCCTTCTGAATATCTCACAATGTTTATGGGGTGCACCCAATACTGCCGCATTCTTTGTTTTCTTTTGTGGCGGAGATACAATAAGTACAATAAATACAGACTATTATTATATGCCGGCATGTTTTCTCCTTGAAAGTTTGAACTGCACTGTAATTTACAAACAAGATGGTCGCTTTTTTATCGGATGTAGGATCCGACACTGTCGGAAGTATTATATCGGATGTAGGATGTCGGTCCGACACCCGATATCGGATCGGATAATGTTAAAACGCACTTAGGTCGCATGGTCCGATCGACTAGTCCGATCAATCGGAATACGAAGATTTTTTTTTCGATTGATAGGACTATAAGGAATTCTAAAATCCTGTCAGTCCTACTATCGGAGTAATGGGATTTTAAAAGTTCGTCTAGTTCGATCGATCGAACCACGAGGTCGTTCTTTCTTCATGTTGGATCGATTGATCACCGTAACCTATGGACGCCGTCAACTCAAACAGTGTCACATGCGCGTTGCCACCCCATTGGAAACTTGTACACTCCCTTATGCTGTGTTAAGTACAATGTGTGTTGTGTTAAGTACCTACACAGCAAAAAGGAGTGTACAAGTTCCAAGGAGGGTTCGGGTTGCCGACGACTCAAAGGACAATAGACGGAACAAGTTAGTTCCATAAGTCCTCCCGTCATCAGCACACCGCACCCTCGTTGAGCTCTGGCAGCCTTACTCACCGGCAGGAACACAACACTATGAGTAGGGTCTAGTGCTATTTGGCTGCGGTCTTCTGTAAGGCGGAGGTACTTCCCCAGTTGGGCTCTGCTCTAGATTCGAGCGAGACGATATCCGCTGTGCTGTGCCCTACCACACAAAGCGGAATGTCATTCGCTATGCCCTACCTCCTATCATCCTTCATTTTTCAGTCCGTACCTATTTCTTTGAGTGTATGAAAAAGAAGAATTGCTAGCTATCAGGGGTAATGACTTCTAACCCGCGTTAACATTTGGATAGCTGCTTACAGGAGTTAAAATAACAATTTATAATAAGTACTAATAGCAATTTAAATTTTAAATTTTTGCCCATAAAGTTTTACATTGTGTGAATAGTATGTATGTATGTATAAACTCTTTATTGTACAAAACACAAAACACAAATATGACACAGGATAGACAGTACAAAGGCGAACTTATCCCTTATAGTACTAGTATTAGTATTAACCCTTAAATGCATGATTCTTCTTTTAATGAGAAATTAATGTATGTGATAGACAATGTTTTTTAACACTAGGAAAAATTTTACTACAGTTAGAATGTACAAATATATGATGCATAATATACATCACTATACATTTAAGGGCCAAGTAATACATATTTAATAAAATTATATTAATATTATTCATGAAATTCACGTATCTCCGTCTAGCAATCGGACCCTATAGTTAATTAATTTTCAATGTAACAATATAACAATATTATTCAATGTAACAGTATTATGCACTATGCAATTAATCATCGTTCACATTTTTGTGTCATTAAAAGAGTTCTTTTAAAGTTAATTTTGAAGGTTGGTATTGATAAATTAGTACGAAGAGGGGGTGGCAAATCATTCCATATTTTCGAAGCACGATAGCGGAAGCTTCCCTGGAACCCCACAGATCTATGCTTTGGCACAATAACCTTATTAGCATGCATGCTTCGAACTCCTCGGTCTTTGTGTTTTGGCCATTTCAGCTTTTCAAACAGGTACTCTGATCTGCGAGTTTGAACAATTTTAAATACTTGTGTTGCTAGGTGTAGATGCCTGCGCGCCGCCATTTTTAGAGAATCTTTTTCATTAAAGAAAGGCGTGACATGCGCGCGCTTTGCCACGTTGTAACAAAATCTGGCACAAGCGTTCTGTACCCGCTGTATAAATATGACCTTTAAATAAAAAAATTGCTATGTGTGGTTTTACGACTAGGGTGACCAATCTTTTTTCATGCATGGTATTTAGTCTCATTGAATGGAGCTACATCTATCAACTTGGTACGGTTTCTATGTTCATAATTCATATCACAGTACAATATATTGTTATTATATACAATACCAAATATATTGTTTGTGTCTTTACAATTAACATGAATATTATTATTAAACATTTCAGTGTTCCAAAAAATGAAGGAAGGAGGCAGCATTGGCTGTCGATTGTACCGATAAAAGGAAAGGTTTCAGAGCGTTCGACAATTTGCAGCTTTGCACTTTAAGCCTGAAGATTATGGCACTGAAAGGAAGAAAGAAATTTTTAAAATCGGTCCAGTGACGACGGAGATATCGTGGAATAAACATACAAAACACGGGCGGCGCTTAAAAATAAAGATACTGTTGTAAAACGTCCTAGTATTTCATTATTTCCCCAATGAAAAATACTTCCCTTATATTTTTGATATTTTAGTTACCTATTCCCACTAGTTACCACCAAGTTTTTACCTAACCTAACTACGGGGATTTTCCCCACATTGTTAATTACCACACCGGGGATTGGTAACTACTGGGATTAGTTTTCCCAGTAGTTACTACCAAAATATTATTGTGATGGTTTAAAGTGACCGAAACACCAAAATATATATTCCATTGCATGCTTTAATAAACACAGGTGTGTTAGTAAAAGACAAAGACTTATGTAACTCCGTATAGACATAGACAGATAAAGTCTAAGAAATACGTTTTTTAACCCCCGACGCAAAAACGAAGGGGTGTTATAAGTTTGACGTGTGTGTGTGTCTGTCTGTGGCATCGTAGCTCTCGAACGGATTAACCGATTTTGATTTAGTTTTTTTTTCTGAAAGCTGAGTTAGTCGGGAGTGTTCTTAGCCATGTTTCATGAAAATCGGTCCACTAGGTCGCGGTCGGGGGTTTTTTCAAAATTTTAATTTTGTGGTTAGGTTATTTCTTCAAAACCATACAGAAGAAGGTACGGTGAGCAAGATGGCAATACAACTTTGGGGTACGCTCGGCTAGATGGCGCTAATATTAATATTTGATATTTTAACACATATCAAGCTAAGAATATGGGCCAAATTGTCAAAACGGAGGTTCAAAAGTTTTAAGCCTGTGTCATGGCACTCTATGCACTGTGATTAGTGATTACACATTTTACTTTGACAGTAATTTTCTATAATACCTACTCGATCATCTTTGGTAAAAGATAAGTTGTATTTTAAGCCTCATGTTGCAACACTCGCCACGCTCAGGATTCTATTCTTGAACGGTTCAACCCTAGGATCCATTCGCTAGCTCGTATTTCCATTCCATACTCGCGGTTAAAATACAACTTTGCCCCCTTGTATAACATAACTATTTCCCAGTGGTTACCAGTGTTACTACCCCTAGGTTTGGAGGTGGGAAAAGTAACCAATAGTTTATCACTGGTAAAAACTGTACCGTATTTGTGGCGTTCTTAGGAAAAGATAACCTTTTGCCGGACATCAGGAAGGTCGAGTAACTGCTGAGTGGTAAGAAAATAGTAATTACCTTTTACTTGAGTTTGTGAGGATGGATGTTCACGTTCGTGATAAAACGGTTGATCTGATTTGAATTTAATAAATTACAAAATCAATCAGTCGTATAAACGAAATACGTCAAATTCCGCGGGCTATCCCTAATGTATGCTTAATCATGGACACCCTAAAGAAAGAGATGCAAGACCGGCGTGACGTAATTCAAGGTCATATTTTCTGGCTTCAACGTAATGTTCGGCGTGCAATATCCAGTATGTATATAAGATTCTTGCTTTCCTGTATTTTATTTGATGCGATGTCAGTAGGTACATAATGTCAACATCTGATCAATATCAATTTATTGAACTGGACGGACGGAAGATGGAGGAAATAATAGATCACAACGAAATCGTATTCTTACGGCGTAAAGGTACGTATAAAAAAGGGCCGTCAGTATGAACAATGCTGTAATAAAAAAAACAAAAATGCCGCGGAACGATTACCATTCATGTAAGTTTTAATAAGTTTATTACAGTTTTTAGACCATAATAAAAGTGAATTATGATGTTGTTAATAGTAATAAGATTTATTTATGCTAAGCTCGTCCTTTATTATTTCACACAGGGTGTGTGGATGTTACAAAACAAGACACACGACCGTTGCGTTCCAGATTATACAAAAAATGAACTAGATTATCAACTGGGAAAGATGCGGAATGCAGCGAGTAACTCGTTAGATCCTATTAAAAGCATATACGAACAGCACACAATACCGTTGAAAGATGCCGGTACTGATATTTTAATAACTAAAATTCCTAGTTATAGCTCCGTGAAAACTGGTGTGTATAATAGTAGAAAACAAGCAGCCGGTGTAACAAAATTAGTATTTCAACACTACGCTGAGGTTGAGATCCCGCCAAAATTTGATGTCTTTATATTGGAAGAGTATAGATGTGATGAAACTTGCATAATAGCATTCTGCTCAGAAGAAGCTAGAAAAAGGATTAACACCTATAAGATATTTTATGGCGACGGTACGTTCCATAGTTGCCCATCACCTTTTCAACAGATTTTCACAATCCACGGGGACGTCGGGTCCACCACCGACAGTCTTAACATCGTTCCTTTGATTTATGTGTTCATGACGGACAGCACAACACAAAGCTACGTTACTGTTTTTAACATAATTAAACGACACTTGACAGGATTTAATCCGTCACAGTTTATGACTGACTACGAAACTGCAGCAATGAATGCCATCTCCGAAGTATTCCCGCAAGCTACTACAGTAAAAGGATGCTGGTATCACTACGCTAGAGCCATTCAGAGAAAGGCCAATAAGTTGCAAATTACAAAAAGGCAACATGACAAGAGAATTGTTGCTTTAACACCAGTGCTACCATTTTTACCGGTTTATTTAATACTCTAAGGATGGGAATACATCTTGGATGACCTATACGATTCGGATGATCACGAAATGTTTGAATTTAAAACATACTTTGAGGAGCAATGGTTGGAGCCTATTTAATTTAAAGAAAAGTGGTCTGTATACCGGGAGCTTGTCAGGACAAATAATTGTCTTGAAGGATGGCACAGTAAAATTAATGGTCTCGTGGGCAAAAGAAAACGACCAAGCCTACTAAAACTTCTGTCCATTTTTAAAAAAGATGCTGATTATTATATGATCATGATGAAAGGTGGGCTTCGTGAGAAACGAAAGAAAAACCGGCCAAGAGCGTGTCGGGCCACGCTCAGTGTAGGGTTCCGTAGTTTTCCGTATTTTTCTCAAAAACTACTGAACCTATCAAGTTCAAAACAATTTTCCTAGAAAGTCTTTATAAAGGTCTACTTTTGTGATTTTTTTCATATTTTTTAAACATATGGTTCAAAAGTTAGAGGGGGGGGGACGCACTTTTTTTTCCTTTAGGAGCGATTATTTCCGAAAATATTAATATTATCAAAAAACGATCTTAGTAAACCCTTATTCATTTTTAAATACCTATCCAACAATATATCACACGTTGGGGTTGGAATGAAAAAATATATCAGCCCCCACTTTGCATGTAGGGGGGGTACCCTAATAAAACATTTTTTTCCAATTTTTATTTTTGCACTTTGTTGGCGTGATTGATATACATATTGGTACCAAATTTCAGCTTTCTAGTGCTTACGGTTACTGAGATTATCCGCGGACGGACGGACGGACGGACGGACGGACGGACGGACGGACGGACGGACGGACGGACGGACGGACGGACGGACGGACGGACGGACGGACGGACAGACAGACATGGCGAAACTATAAGGGTTCCTAGTTGACTACGGAACCCTAAAAATCACCTTTTACCCATGGTACCACAGCTTTTGTACCACAGGGGGACTACGGGTAATTTTTCCCCGTAGACCCACTGCTCTAGTTTTAAGTTATCTTTTTGAATACAAAACTTGCCGTGGGCCCACGGGTCATACCCGCGGATAAGTTATTTCCCCGTAGATCCACCACCACCATCAATCAACCAATGCACATGACATGCCTCCTTCACAACTAAGCAAAACTTTTTGGTTACTTATAGAATTTATTATCAGCGACGCATCAGTTTAGACGGGTTATACTTTCGACAACGAAAACTAATTTAAAATAAGTGGGTTATGTAACAAGTTGTAGAAAGGTGGTTTAAAAAATAAACGCATACTAAATATAAACCTAAAAAAACGGGTTAGTAGCATATGGTCAAAAATGCAAATCGTCTATGCGTCAACTCACCTTAAAATCATTTCGGTAAATTTGCATATAGTCGAGAACGTAACCGGTCTATGAAGCAACTCGTCACAAAATCATTTCGTCTGCTGTCGCATTATCAAATCGTCCGACGTGTATGTGGTCTAAATAGCTGGCCGCCGTCAAAGTAATTCGTCTAAAATGTATGTGGTCTAAATATCAGTTCGCCCCTGAAACAACTCGTCTTATAGATCAGTCAATGAATGCTCAAAAGGGGGGTCTAGGTGGAATGGCCGAAAGCAGAAAGTTTCACAACGGGATGTTGTTAGGGGTAGTCAGGAGACATACATACTAAAAGTCCTCGGACTTTGGACGTGAGCTCGAAGAGGGGGGAATGAAAAAAGGCCCCATTTTTTGGTTTTTTGCTCATATTTCAAAAACTATGCGTCATACGAAATTTTGGTTTACCACACCTTGAAAGCTTATAAAATTCTCTATAACTTTGATCTAGAAACTTTTTTCTATTCTCAACCATTATCTAGGTATGAGCACCTAAAAACTGTTAATTTTTTAAAAATCGTTTCCCTCCCACTTTTTGCTTCATACATTGCTCCATATCTTGCAAAATATTTATCTTAGACAAAAGTTTTCTTAAAAAATCTTGTAGATCATTCAAATACCTTTCATAATATGTGTACATATGCTTCTGGGTCATGTACCGTTGAATAATTATACGACTTTAAAACGAAATGAAACAACAAATGTATGTGATAAACGTGTAAAATATGTATTTTATGAACATGATTGTATTACGATGCTGTATAAATGCATTCACACAACAGGTAACAATACAATTAGCTGTACATAAAGGCCTTCTCACACCCACATCTACCACTACTACAATCTGTGGTGCACCGGCAAAATATTGACTTCAGTATTTCTTCCGGAGCAGCTGGTACTTTGGTTTGCACAGGAATCAGTAAGTTGCTTTCGTTCCGTGCCATCCCCATTCATCATCCTCCTTGCGTTATCCCGGCATTTGCCACGGCTCATGGGAGCCTGGGGTCCACTTTGAGAACTAATCCCAAGATTTGGCGTAGGCACTAGTTTTACGAAAGCGACTGCCTTCTTACTTTCCAACCCAAAGGGTAACTAGGACTTATTGGAATTAGTCCGGTTTCCTCACGATGTTTTCCTTCACCGAAAAGCGACTGGCAAATATCAAATGACATTTCGCACATAAGTTCAGAAAAAAGTTATTAGTATATTAGCGAGGGAGGTAAAAAAAGTGTGGAATACTAATACAACTAACTAACTTAGTTTCAGAGGTAAAAACTGCAAATAACAGCTTAAGTTACAATTATGTCCTAGCTCTTAAAAGTTCTACTACTATTCTACTTTAAATCAAATTTTAATGTGAAAAAAAGGTTTTTACTTGACGAATACTGGACCAAGTGCGCTAATATACTCGTACTCTTAGATCTAGAAATCAAGTACTCTTAGATCATAAACTGTTATAAATTTGAAATTCTCATGAATGCAGAAATAATCTCATTGATTTCGTTAAAACAAATCCGAATTTTTATATTATTATTTACGTGAACAAATATGTTAGTTATGTTACTTTGTACCTTTGAACGGCTCTCCTCTGTAAAATCATGAGTTTACACTTGCTTCAGTATCCTTAGGAGGTATGGATATAACTTACACGTGTTTTAATTTACTCGCTGCCTCTTTGGGCGGGATGATACTAATCGGTCTTCTTTGTTTGTTTGAAATGCTGTCGGTCTCACACCTTACTACTGTCAACACTGCAATTCTCTATTGTGTGTTACTGTGTTTGTTGTCCCAAATAAATCAAACAAATTAAAAATGTTTCTTCCATGTCATCTGGATCAGATGTGACAACTGTATCTTATACAATATCCTCCCCGCCGTTATCATCAGTGTCTTCCTCTATCCTGGGGGTGTCGTTGACTTTCGATCCGGAGGTTGCGGGTTCGAACCCGGCTCGTACCAATGACTTTTTTTTGAACTTATGTGCGAAATGTCATTTGATATTTGCCAGTCGCTTTTCGGTGAAGGAAAACATCGTGAGGAAACCGGACTAATTCCAATGAGTTCTAGTTACCCTTCGGGTTGGAAAGTCTGATGGCAGTCGCTTTCGTAAAACTAGTGCCTACGCCAAATCTTGGGATTAGTTGTCAAAGTGAACCCCAGGCTCCCATGAGCTGTGGCAAATGCCGGGATAACGCAAGGAGGATGATGAATGGGGATGGGCACGGAATGAAAGCAACTTACTGATTCCTGTGCAAACCAAAGTACCAGCTGCTCCGGAAGAAATACTGAAGTTAATATTTTGCCGGTGCACTACAGATTGTAGTAGTGGTAGATGTGGGTTTGAGAAGGCCTTTATGTACAGCTAATGTATTGTTACCTGTTGTGTGAATGCATTTATACAGCATCGTAATACAATCATGTTCATGAAATACATATTTTACACGTTTATCACATACATTTGTTGTTTTATTAACCGACTTCAAAAAAGGAGGAGGTTCTCAATTCGACTGAATGTTTTTTTTTTTTTTTTTTTTTTTTTCGTTTTAAAGTCGTATAATTATTCAACGGTACATGACCCAGAAGCATATGTACACATATTATGAAAGGTATTTGAATGATCTACAAGATTTTTCGAGAAAACTTTTGTCTAAGATAAATATTTTTCAAGATATGGAGCAATGTATGAAGCAAAAAGTAGGGGGAAAACGATTTTTAAAAAATTAATACCTAGATAATAGTTGAGAATAGAAAAAAAGTTTCTAGATCAAAGTTATAGAGAATTTTATAAGCTTTCAAAGTGTAGTAAACCAAAATTTCGTATGACGCAAAGTTTTTGAAATATGAGCAAAAAACCAAAAAATGGGGCCTTTTTTCATCCCCCCCTCTTCGAGCTCACGTCCAAAGTTCGAGGACTTTTAGTATGTATGTCTCCTTACTACCCCTAACAACATCCCATAGTGAAACTTTCTGCTTTCGGCCATTCCATCTAGGATCGTTCGTTGACCAAGCTATTAAATTAAACGAGACGTTTTATCGACTATTAAAAACTATCGATTGAGCTAGGACCTAGGAGCTCATTAATAAGGCCTAGTGTGACATCAAATAAATAAAAAGTATGTTAAGGTGACAATTATTTGCACGTCATTATTGTTTTCATTTTACGTGTCATCCGCTCATGAAATTGTTGTTGTAGTTAGATCTATTATAAATTTCAATAAAATGAGTGGCTATTTCGCTGGATCTCTTCGGCGTGCTATTGTTGACCCGAATAGATGCGTCTTCAATGATTGCATGAACCGCAATCTGTCGGATATACTGGATATGACCAAAGCAAAAATTTTAGTAGAGCACAATTTCTATTTACCGCCGACAAGCCGAATGTGCCTTCAGCACCTCGAAGAGGAAAACTGGGAGGATTTAACCAGCTCGCTGAATAATACCATTAGCGACTTTACTTTAGAGTATGTAAACGATATTGTCCGATTATTTAGACTACTAATACATTCAATTAACGTAAATGTTCAATCACTGGTTCAACAAATTCAACATTTGTATAATTAAAAAGAATAAAACATTAAAAGAAAGAAATAAGTGTTATTTATTTATTACTAAGTATAATTCATAGGATTATAACTTTTTGTCAAGCAGAAACGTCTGCAATCCATACCACTAGGCTTAGAATAAATATAAAAGTGTAAAATTTTGCCTCTGGATCGATTATTCCAGCGCTAATTGACCGCTTATTGATACTCCAAGATTGACCGCTCCTGTTATCCTATAACGGGAACTTTCCTAACAAAATAGTTTGCTCAGATTTGATGGGGACGAGGTAGCACATATATATGATCTCAAAAAGAAGGTAAAGAAAAACTAGACATTTATATCAACAGTTTATTTTAACAACTTAAGAACATAAACAACTTCCTTAAACAACTAAAATTGGACAAACCACTTATTTGTCGAGTTGATTTTAGACGAGTTGCTTCTTAGACCAGTTACGTTCTCGACTATCTGCAAATTTACCGAAATGATTTTAAGGTGAGTTGACGCATAGACGATTTGCATTTTTAACCATATGATACTAACCCAAAAAAACTTTATTAAACAAAATATTGCTTCTAGTTAGGTACCCCAACAAAAAAAATCTAATACTTATTGAAAATGAAAATGAAAAAATGTTTATTGTATTGGGTTGGTAAGAAAGTAATGAGCGAATCATAACCAATATTGTAATTTCAATTTAATTTATTATTTTAATCATTTATCAAAAATATAACGGCCTTCGTTATCTACTACTTGTCTCCATCGTTCTGGTAAAGAATGAATAGCATCGGCGAAGAAGTTCTTAGGTTTAGATTCAAAAAACTCAGCTATGTACTGTCGTAGATGGGCTTGATCATCGAACTTTTTTTCATTCAAGGCATTGCTTAGCGATCTGAACAATGCGTAATCCGTAGGTGCCAAGTCTGGAGAGTACGGTGGATGAGGTATCACTTTCCAACCTAGCTCCAATAGCTTTAGCCGAGTCACTTTTGCAATGTGTGGGCGAGCATTGTCGTGTAAGAAAAAAACTTTAGCATGCTGTGGACGATTCTGACAGATTTTTTGGTTTAAATTTTCAAGCTGATTACAGTATACTGATGCGGTAACAGTCATTCCACTTGGTGGGAGTTCCCAGTGAATAATACCATGAATATCCCACCAAACGGACAGCATAACTTTTTTAGGGTGAGGCTCTGTTTTTGGTGCCTCTATTCCTTTTTCGTTTGGAGCTAGCCACTGACGTTTGCGTGTGTGATTTATATATAAGACCCATTTTTCATCTCCAGTGATAAGATGGTCCAACCAGTTGAATGTGCGGCGAAAAGACAGAAGTTGTATGCAGATATCGGCACGACGGTTTAGTTGATGTCTATCAAGTTCGTGCGGTATCCAAACACTGTATTTGTAGTTTTTTACCAACTCGTGTAAATGTGTTTCTATGGTGACATGAGAGCAGCCTAACTCGGTAGCAAGAGTACGACTCGTTAGCCTCGGATCTCCTTCAATTAAGATTTTTAATTTGGCTACATCAATATTCACCGGTCGACCAGACTTAGGTTGATCTGATAATGAAAAGTCGCCACTACGAAACCGCTGGAACCATCGTTTCGCCGTGGCCTCAGACACAACTTCAGGAGCAACACGCTGACATATATTACGCACTGCTTCGGCGGCTGAATGGCCAGACTGAAATTCATATAGTAAGCAATGCCTTACATGCACTTTTAATTCGTCCATTTTCTTCCTTATATTAGCTCGGCGACAGCTAGTGAATGACTGACGAGAAACTGTGCGACTCGCCCTTTATATACTTTCGACCATAGAAGATTCTAGAACTCTCTCAAAAATTTTATGTGGAATTCAATCGATCGCTCATTACTTTCTTACCAACCCAATAGTAACACAAAAGTCACGATTTTTACACATATTTAAAATTTAATCGCGTATTTACTATGTTTTAAACACTAACCTCCGACGTTTCAAGGACGGCATTGTCCCCGTGGTCTCGGAGCAGACTGGCTGAAGTTGACATCAACATCTTCTAGCTGTACGAGTTTTTCGAACTACCCGCACTTGGTCCTGACTACCCACTTGAACAGTTTGTGCACTAGGGATGTCACCTTGTCGACACACAACACTCACGATATTCGGTTTTTCAACCTGCGATATTTGTTTCTTCTTGCATTTACTAATGACCGGGTTCCATGTGGATGAGATATTAAAACCTTCGTCTCGATTGAAATTTTTATACTTCTTAATTTCAATGGCTTCACGTATTTTTCTACTATAATACCCACGATCTGTAGAGAGAATTTTAGGGTTGTGAAGCTCAATCCAATGGTTAGGCCCTGACTGTAGCAAGTGCTCAGCAACGGCAGACTTGTTCACCTGGCGATTTTTGACAGCTGCGATATGTTCCTTGACCCTTTCCGCTATGGTACGTTTCGTGTGGTAGTTCCTACATTGGTGAGAGGTTCAGTAAACTGGTGATTTTTATCTTGCCCCCAAATCCTTTAAAAAGAACCGAATTATTTGAAACTTCAAAATTAAACAGCTCTACAACTCTAGTTTATGGTACATTGCCGTCAGTTTTTAGAAACAAATTTTAGATACTTCTTTTTAAGGATTTGTGTTTTTTGTCCATAATGGCATCACCGTTCATTATAGGGTATTTTACGTTAGGTCATTACAGGTGTGTATTTTTAAAGTGAAGGTTGAGGTAGGCTGAGTGCTATTGTATTTAGTAAAGCAAATGAAATTAGTTTTTGCAATATTTAGTGTTAAAAGGTTATTTTGAAGCCACTGGAAAATTTTAGCTAGTCCAGACTCAGCGGATCTCTTGACATCATTCCAACTGTCTCCCCAGAACACAATCGCTGTGTCATCGGCGTAAACAAAAATGGAACCGTTATCGATGCTAAGTTGGCAAAGTTGATTGACATATATTAAGAATAGAGTTGGGCCGAGAACACTTCCTTGGGGAAGTCCATAACTTATATCACAATCATCACTAACATATTTACCAATCTTAACTCTCTGCTTGCGGTTATGAAGATAGCTGGAAAGTAGCGCCAATGGTAATCCTCTGATTCCAGTGGCTTCTAAGGTTTTAATTAGAATGGGAACAGAAACAGTATCAAATGCTTTCTTTAGGTCCAAGAAAACGGTTAGTGACTTTTTATTTTTGTCTATTTTATCAGTTATTAGAGAAGATAAAGCTAATACTGCGTCTTCTGTGGAGAAGTTTCGTCTGAATCCAAATTGAACGTTTGACAAGATGTTAAATTTATTTAGATAGTTCATTATTCTGGTATTTATGATTTTTTCTATAATTTTTGATATCGCCGGCAGGACCGATATGGGTCTGTAATCGGATACACAATGTCTATTCCCGCCTTTATAAATCGGTGTGATGACAACTTGTTTTAAAGAGTCAGGGAAGACACCATGCCTGAAACATAGATTCACCAAAGGCGTCAAGATTGGAACAATAATACCACTTGCCAGTTTCAGGAACTGTGTAGAGATAATATTGTCCCATCCAGGAGCACTAGTTGACTTTAAGCTTGAAAGGGTAATAAATATTTCATTAGGGTCAGTATCATATAGTACAAATGAAGTCATACTAGTTTGAATGTGACTATTTTGGCATGTAACACTATTAAAAGATAATATGCTACTTATTATTATTGTAAAGTTGTTACCTAATTTAATTAACTGTTTCAAGTTATAATTAGTTATTATCGTATTTTTTCTAACGCATAACCAACTGTTATATCTCCCGCAATGAGCTCCATCTGTACTTCTCTTATAAAATCGTCATTAACAATTTTGTGGTTTGCTCTCGACTTGACTGGTGAATTATTTTTAAAAATAGTCAATTTCTCCAAATGATTTAACAGCCTCAGTATATTCGTAATTTTTTTGTTAATTTTGCTGTTCCATGATTCACACACATTGTTTTTACGGTGTCTGTTTGCAAAAACACTAATCGCATTTTGGATATCAGTAGTCAGCCATTGGGAGTCCACATAGAGCAAAAATGATTTGATTTTATTTTTTGCTGTGCTATTAATATATGTAATGTATTCTAACTAGGGTATGCAAACCGGTTAACCGGTTAACCGAAAAACCGGTTAACCGAGACTTTTTGGCTTTTATTTAGATAAAAACCGGTTTTTATAGTCTGTAACCAGTTAATAACCGAAATCATATTTATTTCCCAAAATGACCAAATTAGGTATAAAAGAGGGTCAAAAGCACGTAATTCTTTTATGTTTTGTAATAATAAAGATTTATTTATTACTTTTCATTGACAACATTAAGCACCTGCACTGAATTTTTTAAAGAAGTCATAGTATAATAATGATTTTATAATCTAACTAAACGTGAAGATTAAAAATTAGTCCCGAGTCCACTTAAATATACATTTGTTTCAATAATTTTAACAATTTCGTCGCCTCGGGTCTAATCGTATAAGTAAGCTAAATAGAACCCGTTTTTTTCGATTGGGTATAAACTAGTTTTACTTACATACATATTTTTTATTTATTTTTTAGTATAGAAATTCAATTGTCATATTAATCGAGATTTGAGGAATGCGACTATTTAATTATTACGAATTCGAAATGGGCCGAATATTCGGTAAATATTCGTAATTCGGTATATTCGGCAAGTTTTTCAATGTTCGTAATTGGCCGAATAATTCAGTTGCATTGCCGAATATTTACCGAATAAACAAAGTAAATTGGATAATAAGCTTCTTTTTATTATCTTTCTAAGGAACTATTAAAAAGAGATAATTAATTACCTGTGCGTCAAAATGTAAATAAATTGTTTTGTAAAAAAGTTAAAGTTGAGAAGAGTTCAGCGTTGTTTCAACTAACTTTTAGTTACTTATCCACTAAATCATAATTCATAAGAACATAATAGTTGTAATAACATACGTAACCATTATGTCAGTCATTTAATAGTTTTAACTTAACATTCGCTTTAAAAATATGGCTTAACCGAATATTCGGTCGAATGTTCGGTTCGGTAAGAGCTGAACCGAATGTTCGGCCGAATATTCGTATTCGGCAAAGTCCATATTCGGCCCATCTCTATTACGAATTACGATAGTAATCTGCGGGTGATGAGCATATGAAAATGACTTTTTCTAACCAAACAAGTCACAATAAAATAAAGTATTATAATACCATGTAAATAAACCTATTCATTGAAATATTTTAGTAATAGTGATGTACTTAGGTATTCATTGTAATTTCAAAAATGAAATTCGTTTTGTACGACGTCCGATTAGTACGACATAATATCAGCGGTCCCTTGAGCGTCGTTATGACCGGAGTCTACGTATATTTAAAATAATATTTTTTAAATATAGGGAAAATGGAGATCTTGGTTTTCTTACGTCAATTGCTTGTATTACTAGTGGCTCTGAGAGCTCTAGACCTTCACGACATGCAAAACTGACAAATAGTTAGTTTTTAAATTGAATATCACAGTCAAGACACAACAGTTTTAAGCGCCATATATGCTATGGACACTCAAACTCAAGCCCTGTAACTGGAAACTGGATAAAAAATCGATAAAAATGATCTTTATCGTGCAAGTAATACCTGCTACGATATCACCAACATCAGAATTCTTGAAGGTTATGGTAAAATTATTGCGTAGTACGGTCATTTACTAAAAATCCGCAAAACCGGTTAATAACCGGTTAACCGGTTTTGAAGGAAAAGGTTCGGTTATTAACCGGTTTTTAAAGTTAACCGGTTTTTGCATACCCTAATTCTAACTGTATGTAATCCCAGCCACCTCGAAAGTTTTCTTTGGGTAGCAGAGGCAACGCCGAGCACAAACTAACCAACCTCTTTGGACCAGTGATAATAACAACCAACAACGGTAATTGCAGGAAATATATCCTGAATGGCGCTTAACGCAGCAAGCTCGAAATCGCCGTGGTATTTTAACGGATTCCAATTTGGAAATTGTGACTTGATTAAATGAAACATCTTCACATAATATGTGAAGATGTTTCATTTAACATATTATGTTTTCCTGGTTTTGTCGCTAAGCAAAGCATACAGTAACGGCTTAACACTGGTTGTAGTATTCGTACTTCCAAAGTCACCGTGAATTACAAACAATTGAGCGAAGGGAGACGGTACGGACTTGAAAGTTCCGTCACCAAATATTTCTGTAAAATTATTAATATCATCTCTATCTTGTTCCATACAAAAGACAACAATCTTAGTGTCACCGTCATAATAATCTGCCACTAAATATTGCCAGTGCTGCACAGGTATTTGCACTTCTTCAAAATGTTTGAAATGTAATTTTTTTACGCCTGCCGAATTATTGCGTGAATCATATAATGTATGCTTTGCATTTTCGAATGCAGGTAAGGGCGTAACTAGGTCATAACCTTTCTGTTGCCACGTATTTAAGGCCTCATCATATAATTCAGGTATGGGTCTATCTGTGCTTTGTGCAGCTTCTCGTATGTCATTCATAGCAATGGCCTTTTCATTTTGCAACAACTTCTGAACGCAAGAGTGCCGACTTTGTCTGATGGCATCCAATTTCTGTAACATTGTTAATACTTAGATCTAGTAACTCAAATGTCTACCACCATAAACTACTGGTTCATTTTATTAGTATACATGAAACTGAAAACTTTATTTTTACATGCTATTTTTTACGCCAATCGATTCCATTCCTATCCAGTAATAATACTTTCCTAAAGTTCAACTTACGGTAATGCACAAAAAAAAAACACATATATAAGAAATTTTTTCCATACATTTTACTATGTCTGTAAACGCCTATCTTGATTTATTTAAAATCGAGGGAAGGTCATTTTAGACCATTTTCGCGTAACAACACGGGATCTGGTACCTTCCCTTAATGACCCAAAAAGGATTTCCACCCTGTATAGAAATACTCTGCGTGGTATGCATATATTATCAAATTAACTTACATCATTATTTATAGTTACAGAACCACTGCATTTGTTCTTTCGCTTTTGGCTGCAAACCCATATAGATGTTGGAGTAGTTTTGAGATCTTTATGTTTACCGCGTGGAATCGGACGACGATCCTTTCGGGAAATGGGAGATAGTGTAGCATTAGGACAACATTTTTCCCCTAGAAACTATACAATTTACTTTAACTATTTTCAAGTTATAGCCTTTCAAACATTTTTGTAAAAATGTACTAGGTGCAAACCCTAAACAGGTGACAGGGTCAATGACCTTACTTGTAAACAATCGTTAGATGACAGAACATTTACTGGTGTTAATTTGATGCCGTACCATTTTGGATCTGTTTCCGACACCGATAACAAATGTCGCAGGATTTTCAGGGACCGTTCTCTTTGTGGATTTATCAGATGAAAGCTTAGGTTACATACATATTTTTAATAATATCAACACAAAAATTGTTCAAGTGACATTAGATATGACAACCACTGACTACTAATCATAAACATGAAGGCATAAACAATTAAGGAAGATATCGCGACCTCTTTTATCATAAAAAAAGTTATGTTTATCTTACTTAGACTGATATAATGTAATAATTGGTATAACCGCTTTTCACATCACTGTTTTTAAAGCCGGGCGTACATTTTTTCATGCATGAAAAAATGTACGCCCACATTTTTTCATGCATGACCTAGTTCTTAACTATTATTTGGTTCGCAAAATTAATAGGTTACATTTTCAACGACCAGCAAAACTCTTTACGTGGTCGAAAATTGATAAGATGTTTGACGCTTGAAATGATAGGTATTGTCATTTCATCTAATGTCATAATTATTCAACTAAAATTGCCTATGTTAAAACATCGTGATTATTGAAATTTGCTCTACGTAAAACTGCAATGGAACTGTAATGTGACTGATTATTAACAAAAGTAACAAACCAAATCCACTCTCGCATCAGGTGGGGCATAGAAAAAATTTTAGGTGCTTCTGATATAGTCACTTAGATTACAAACTTATCCCAATGTGGCTATCACGAAAAAGCACAAAATGACCAACGAATCAACCCGCGGGCCCTGCAGCTAGACTTGATGAAAAAATACTGCGGTATTATCGCCGGAGTCCAGGGAAACATTAATTACATACAATATTAAATATCATGTGCTACAACGTCACGAAACATCATGCATTTACCTACGAAGATGGAAGAACATTTGAACACCGTAGGATGTTAACGTGAAAATAGTGTTAAAAATGGTTAAAAGTATGTAATAAAGATTGATAATCATATTTTTGCCATTATTTCATTTAAGTATTTGACATGTGTCATTCATACATCAGTGTATTAATGTCAACGCTCGGAAAGAATGCAATGTCCGAGATTTCCCAATTGCGATCCCTTAATCTAACAATATGGTATGTGCATGTAGGGTTATCACCAGGGCCAAAAGTTGGCAAATTTGTTAATTTTATTTTTTGTTTAATTTATCATTCCAACCTTCACTAATCTACTCTGCTGCACTTATATAACGCTATATTCCCGAGAAGGAATGGTATCCATTGAATAACAAGACATTTCCTCCTTTCCTTCGTATTATTTTTACGGGTTCCTCGTTCATTTTGCAATACTAAACGTAAGGTGGATGTACTAGTGCTCGACGCGGTACTAGTACTCGTCACCCATGGTTTAAATAGCGATTAATAAGATAAGATTACCGTTACATTCATCGCAATTAGATTTATTAGATGAGAAATGTTTGTAGCCTTCACATTTCATACGCCATATTATAAAATATGGAAACTTTTTTCAATTAATGAATAATACAGTGAGTAAACGTAATAAGGGCGATAAATGAAACCAGGCATATAATTCAATATAGTTATCATTAATTACAAGGTGTTTTTGAGTTACTCTTAATTTTCAGCCCATACCCATGCCCAGCCCAGCCCATTTTTGAAAAATTTCCCAGCAGCAATGTACTGTAAACGTGGTTGCGATGACAATCAATGACAACTGTCAACGAGCGGTTAACGCGGGTGTGTTTGCATTACGTTGCGGGCCAAATTAATTTGTATGGATAAAACAAATATTTCAATTTTAAGTAAAAGTTATCTAATTCCATTTTTTATGTCCTATACTCACCACCGTTAAGAGGTTCGCCCGTATTAGGTTTACACCCTGTATATGTGATGACATTGTCATGAGCAATCAATCTCTCAATTTTGTTAGCGATTTGGTTAACACTTTCGAAACCGGGCTCTACGCGGCGCTACGACATTTTCGCTACATACGGGGAAACCCATGTAATCGGCTACGCTTCTACGAGCGGTGTGCCCGACAGTCGGGTTCTTGGTAGCGAAAGTGTTGCTTTGCTCGTATTTGCTGACTTATTTAAAATACTTTCACGGTAAGTTGTGAACATATTCTATAATTGTGTTGGTGCTAGAATGTGCGGGAAGATATTTAAGTAATTAAATGTCGATTTCGTTCATTGTTACTGTGATAAACAAGCGTGTCATTTATTAGGACTGAAAACCGTCGCAAGTCTAAAACTCGACACGGCTGGCATTTATTGGGACTGTTACGTTATTTTCCAAGTCCCAATGTTTGTCGAGCCGTTTTTTCAGGATATCACGATTAAAGTAGCCAAAACGAATCGTTTACAGTTTCATATTATCAGCATATTTTTCTGTAAGTCACATTAACTTTACTGAAAAAAACAATTTACATGCACATAGACAGTTTTTTGTATATCTTTTACGGTTTTATTGATATGTTTTCTCGTTAATTGTAGTGAAATCTGTATAATTTCTTTGGGTAGTGCTTGACATGTCATTTTTCACAAAACTTTGGGTATATTTTCAGAAATGCCGCCTGATAAAGGTCAGTGGAAGAGATATTCTCAAGAAGACTTAGCCATAGAAGATGTGTTAAGGGGTTCGTCCATCGCCTCGGCAGCAAAGAAATTTGGTATCCCTCGAGCAACCTTGTCCAATAAAGTTAACGGGAAAACGGCACGTAATTGCCGCATGAGCCCAAAAACTTTCTTACCCGAAGACATCGAGAAAGTTTTAACTCAGTGGATTCAAGATGTGCAAAAAGCTGGCTTTCCTGTCACCAAGGAGCCGACTTATTCTATTTTATTACATAAATGTAACACGTAAAAAGTAAATGTTATCAACAGAATACGTTTTTTTTTTATTAAATTATTTAATTTTGTAGTAAATTTTAACCCAAAACACTTGTTTTTTACTGTTTTTCCTGAATCATACTTAGATGTCATCTATTAGGACTGCCAGCAAAAGCACCTGTCAGTTATTCGGACAAGCGTATTGACTTACGTTTTATTTAATTTTGAGATTTTTTTATATTATCACTGTATGAAACTAATTGCATTTAACAAAGTTAAAGGTCACATCTCCCAAAAAAGATGGATATGTTTTGTATAGATGGGTAAATTATCGTAATATCACGAAACACATAAATATTATCATAAAATCTCGACTTAGACTTTGGCATGAAATAGGGCATAAATCATAAACTGCAAAGAGATTATAATATGTATGCATTATCTTCTTCTTCTAATCTGCTAAATATGACAGCGGTGGTCTACGGGTAAAAGGCAGTTCTTTTCAATTAAATTACCCGTAGTCCCATTTTGGTACAGTGGGTCTACGGGGAAAAAAATTACCTGTAGTCCCCCTGTGGTACAAAAGCCGTGGTACCATGGGTAAAAGGTGAGAAAAATACTATAAAGCGACAAGAATTTATTGAGAAAACGTTTGTTATGCTAGAAATTACCGGTATGAATGAACGTTGGATTTTTCTTGGAGCGACTGGCCTGGAAAGGTTTATTTCTACATTAATTAGGAAGAATGGTCATTTCTAATATATAAGTCGGAGATGCTAAAATAAGTTTGTTATATAATGAAGTGTTAAAAATAATATGTTATATTTTTTGAACAACTCTAGTTGTCTTTGTTGTTAATGCCGTAGTAATTCATGAAATTCATTAAATATGTGTCATACATAAACATTTTTGTTAATCGCATTTGGCCATGGTTTCTATAGCAATTAACCTGTCACTAAATGTTATTATAAGATCTCTTCATTAAGCCAAAGTATAATATTTTGCGATTTGAATACACAGTATATGTGCCATTTAACTAACATGAGTTATTTTGAATTTAACGGTAGTAATACTTCCGGGTCGATTTTAAAAAGGGCGATTGTCAATGCCAATAAATAAATGTGTTTTCGACCATTGCTTCGCAGTTGAAGTACTCCAGATACCATATTTGCAAAAAGCCATGATGTTATCAAAATACAACTTTTACCTGCCGCCACATTCACGAGTGTGCCGCCAACATATCGATGCTGAAAACTGGGACTGCGTCATTAACGCTAGTACTGCTGTCACAAGTTTCGACGAAACTCACGCAGCAGACATAGTACAAATATATAAAAGTGCTCTGCAGTTAGTACAAATAACTGTAGCGTCTGCCTTAGAATAAAAATAAACTATTATTTAAGAATATGCCTATTATTTCAATACCTATATAAAATTTACTAATTCTAATTCACATCGAAATAGGCTAAATCCTTGAGCGGTTTTTAGAGAATAAGGGCTCTTAAGATTATTTGTTAGATCTTTCCCTCAAAATCACTAGTGCGTGGTAGTAAAAGTCCGCGTCAAAAGGGAGAAAACATTTTTGAGATGTTGGTAGATTACAAAATTAAACATAAAACTACCGGTCAGACAAACAGGAAAAATAAAAAGAGCGTAGCCGTGTTTGCATAGAAAATCGGCCCTTTCGCCAAATGTTCACTGTAATTTTTTTTTAAAGAGCTCTCGTGACAAATATTATTTACTGTAAGTTTGAGGTTTCTATCTTTTTTATTTTCTGAGATATGATTTTTTTATTAATTTACATAATATCCATTTTTTCATGTTCTAGCAATAATATTTAATAGTGCCGAAAAAAATCTTGGCTTAAAGTAAGAAACAAATCTTCAGTATTTTTTCTCGCTTTTTAGAAAAGCGACACCTATAGTTCTTTGTCAAGTAATTGCTTATATAAAGGCCCGCAATATATATTTTTTTCAAAATAATCCAGGAGGTACTTCATACTAGAAAATGGAATAATAAAGGATACTACCCATACCGCAAACGAGCTACACAGTAAATAGGTGAATTTTAGTCGCAAACCTCTTTATTATTAACAATATTGGTACTGGAAGATTGCATTCATAAAGGTATTACGACTAAAATTCACCTATTTACTGTGTAGCTCGTTTGCGGTATGGGTAGTATCCTTTATTATTCCATTTTTTAGTATGAAGTACCTACTGGATTATTTTGAAAAAAAAATATATGTTGCAGGCCTTTATATAAGCAATTACTTGACAAAGAACTGTAGGTGTCGCTTTTCTAAAAAGCGAGAAAAAAAAAACTGAAGTTTTGTTTCCTACTTTAAGCCAAGATTTTTTTCGGCACTATTAAATATTATTGCTAGAACATGTGAGTCATTACATGTATATTATTGTCCCAAAAGTTCAAGTGAATCGCATTACCCAATGTTGAAAAAAATGGATATTATGTAAATTAATAAAAAAATCATATCTCAGAAAATAAAAAAGATAGAAACCTCAAACTTACAGTAAATAACATTTGTCACGAGAGCTCTTTAAAAAAAAATTACAGTTTTGTGATCGGGATTAAGAGGATTTTTCAAGGTCTCGTGGTTCGATCGATCGAACTAGACGAACTTTTAAAATCCCATTATTCCGGACTGACAGGATTTTAGAATTCCTTATAGTCCGATCAATCGAGCCAACGGAAAAAAAAACCTTCGTATTCCGATTGATCGGACTAGTCGATCGGACCATGCGACCTAAGGGAATTTTTATGTGTTTTATATATTTTATATGTAACAAGTCTATATATCTTCTTAGTTCTTTCGTATCAGTTAGCTAAGTAATTTAGCCGATTCTATCTAATCGAGCATTTGCTGAGAATATATTTTTGAAACATAGATATATTTTACAAAGGGGCTCATACTAAAATTATTATTTTTATCAGGGTACACATGTCGTAAAGTCCATAAGTGCAAAGGCGAAGTACAAGAATTGGATTCCCGGTCAATACGAGAAATATATAATACTTGTGTTGATCCATTGAGAAATAGAGGTTTAGATTTAGTAGCCAAGGTACCTTCGCTCAAATCGTTAAAAAGTGCTTTATACAACATAAAAAACAAGTCCGCAGATGTGGCAAAAATTTAGATTTCGTTATGTGTGACTATTTTGATATACATAGTTCGGAATAAACATCTCCCCGTGTCATAATTTTCTGTCTGGATGAAAACAGAACAAAATTATCCACGATACAACATGTATTCTGTGATGGGACTTTTAAAACTTGCGCGCCACCTTTTAAGCAATTATGTTATGCACGGTGATACCGGTAGTTCTCTTACATCAACAAATGTAGTTCCATTACTATATGCTCTGCTGAGTGACAAGACAGCTGAAACATACGATATATTTTTTAAATGATCAAATCTCAGGTATCTGATTTCAACCCCAAGAAATTTAACATTGACATGGAGAAAGCCGTTGTCAAGGCTATCAAGGAATTTTTTTAGAAGAGAAGCATTCGTAAAAAATGAAAACAATTAAAATTGTTAAAAAACAAATACACGAGGAGAGTGCTTGATTTATGTTGTGCAATGGCACTATTGCCTGTTAATTATATGGGTGATGGATGGAATTATATAAACAAATATTGAGCGGCGATTATCCAAAAATGTTAAAATTGAAAAAAAATATGAATTTCTGGCTCAGGAGTGACGATATTAAAAACATGTGGTCTGTGTTCAGTGAAAGACATCGCACGAACAATTGCAGTGAAAGCTGGAATTCAAACTTCTTCAAAATGGTTGGCCGTCAACGCCCTGACATCATTCAAATGTTAAATGCACTGAAAAGAGATGCTGTACAGAAACGACGGCAAAACCGAAAAACACGCAGAACTAATGAAATCGCCAATGATAAATTCATCCAGGAAACACAGCTGGAATTATTAAACAGTGAAATAACTGTTGGACAGTTTTTAGATATAGTTAGGTACCTAAACAAGCAAATTAAATTAATTTCTTAGGATATAATGGGTAAACAAATTTAATTACTACCTAGTTATGTTTAGGGCCAACAATTACCGAAATGGTTTTTGATTTAGCCCACTTTACAAAATGTGGAATATTGTCAATTAAATAATAAACAGTAGGTACTTAATAATAAGAAATATCATGTACCGATACTTTGTGCTTTTTTACTTATACATCGGATAAGTCTCTAAAAAAATGCAATTCAATGTCATATTTGACAGTAAGTAACTACGTTAGTATATACAACGTGTTTCCGGTAACACTCAAAACCTCAGACACCTCAACTGATTTTTATTTTTTTAAACTCATCTAGAGTATTCATCTTTTAATCTGATGGTTACTTTTTTTTAAATTGAATTTTTAATTTTCTGTACACCTCTACTTGACTTTTAGCTCTACACTCAATAAAATAATTGCTAACTTCCACCATAAACCATAAAACTATTTATTTGTGTACGTTACTGCAACGACATAAGGTTTAACGACATACGAATTCAATTTGTTATGACTTATGATAAACATAAGATTAAAGACAAACAACGTCAAACTTAGCGGAAAAAATAATCGTCCAAGTAACCAGCCAGTATTAATACCCCTAAATACTGAAAAAGGTAAACAACCTCAGCAATGTGATATACACAATGTTGTCTTACGAGGATTCTAATGAACTAATTGAGGTTCATAAAAATATTACCCCCTCAAGATATAGCTCAATCGATTCTACTCTCGGATCAGGCTATTCTGGTGGACATACATGAATATTTCCGAGATCTGGTGGACTACATGAATATTTCCGAGATCAGTGGGATCCTAAACGATTTGCTGAACAGTTAAGCTGTTCTTATGCAAAACATTGTACTACCAATCCATTAGAGGGTTGGCATAGACGAATGAACGCCTATATACCCAAAACAAATTTTTATTACTTTTTATACAAACTTATGAAAGAAGCAATACATGTGTCAACAAAAATCAATTATAGCCTATTTCATAAGTTACCTAGTAATAGGCGAAAATGCGATATAGCCTTCGATCGCAAACTATCAAAACAGTTGAAAAAACTTGAAAACAGGCTAACCAACATAAATTTCTTCAAAAAAATGATCTGGGCTAAAATATCTTTGGGCGTTAATTTTAAGTTACGTATTAAGAAAAACAGACGTAGACGTAAAGATAATTAATTACAGTTAACAGAGTAGTTTATCGGAGAACATAATTGTTTAAGTTGGTTTTAGAGAGCCTAATATGTTTTCTTTTTAATTTTATCGATTTTATTAGAAAATCGTATTTGCAACAGTATTTTTCGTTTTCAATTACATAACAGTGAATGGATTGGATTGATACAGACAAGTAATGATGAAGTCTATATAGTCTGTTAAGGGTCTGTTGAACATTAGTTTGCTTAATTAATCATGAAATAAAAGATAAATCCTTTAATTGTTTTTCATTTATAGATAGCCCCATTTATATGGTACTAGTTTCCCGCCTCGGCAATCCGATTATCACGAAAAGCACCAGAAATAAATATAGTATCATGCAAAGAATGTATTTCACCGCTGTTACAGGTGTGACAACAGTTACCGCGCGCTTGCCGTCGGGCGGGCAGTGTGCTTTTTGCAACCAATGTATCATTATTATCATTAATAAACAGATAATTATTGTCGCAGGGTGTAAAGTACATAATTATTTCAGTTGTCAGTATTTCTTTACATGAGTATAGTCCCGTGTAGGAATTTCGTTACAATTTTATTATCGTATTTGTGACAATTTGACAAGTTCTTCGCAAAAGTATTATCTGTTTATTGTTTACGTCTTATTTTTCTTTACTTTTACAACTTTAGTTGCAAACAAGTACACATTCCCCCCGGCGGTAAGTAGTAAATTTAGCCTATGGACGCCTACAACGCCAGTAAATAATACTTGTCACAATTGTTCGCACCTGTCTTCGTGGTGAAATAGGGGCCTGGATCCAGAAAAACGGCAAATGACTTACACGGAAATAGACAAATCGGAAAAGTGAACCATTTGGTCAAGTAGACCAATGGAGAAAGTGCGCTGGACGCATCGATAATTACATATAGGCGGATCGGGAAAGTGGACGGATAGGTAAAAAGACGGATTGAGAAAAAGAATTGCGCAGATCGGGAAAGTGGACCGTTGGTAAAGTAGAGAGATCGGAAAAGTGGACGGATAGGTAAAAAGACGGATTGAGAAAAATAATTACGCAGATCGGGAAAGTGGACCGTTTGGTAAAGTAGAGATCGGGAAAGTGGACCGATGGTACCAGAGGGGTCCCGTAAATGAGGTTGATAACCTTCTTTTTTCAGGTCCAGACAAAAGCAAAGCCGAAACTTATAATTAAAATTAACCTACAACACCCGTTTAAACTCGCCTTATTTCAACTTATTTCTCATAAAGCCTAAAAGGTGCCTTACTCTTATATATTATTTCCGACTATAGGCACAATTTCGAAGTTACATATTTCAGGACATAAAACAATAAATTGAATTCGTTTTAAGAGCATTAATTGTACTAGACAGCAAGAAAAATTATTATTTATTAAACTACTATGTTACATACATAATGCACAAATATTCCAACTGCTTCTATTTTATTTTAATTTTTTGCGTAACCTTGTTGAACTCGATGGTCGAGTTCGAAACACGAATCAAGTTTTTTGTTAACTAGTGTTCCTCCTAAGGATATCTATTGAAGACCAATAGATTAAGGATGAAAATCTGGTATACCTTCGGAGGTGTAAGAAGTGATAGATATATAAATACAAAAGTTATATGCAGTAGACGGTCTTCCCCACACTGACCTTACAGATTTATCTTACACTTCAAATAATGACCCAGTTAACAGATCGTTATCATTGGCATGATGTGAACACAAACGATAATGCGGCAGATTGCCTCAGCAAAGGTCTTTTGCCCCAAGATATTGCAGGCCATGCCTTATCACCATACACCGGTTTCGCGGGGGCAAATCTGTACTGACGTTTAATAGTGCGAGGACACATTAAACTAATTATATTATTTGATATCGATAAAAATGTCGTACAACCGTTGTGTAATTTCAAGAATTTGAATGAAGAAGAAAACTACATACACAAAAATAAACTTTTTGAGGAATTAACTTTCTTTAATATTTAATATAATTTTCATAATATACAATAAAAAAAATTTCCACATTTTCCACATTTTCGTGACATATGAATTTTACATTTCTTGCAAAAGTAAGTCGTACCTTTATCATCTATATCTGAATGGTCAGGTTTCCAGGAAGATTAATGATCTTTTTTCTTGCGTGGCATTTTTAGCCGCCTTAAGAAACAAAAAGGTAGATTTAATTGATCGGAATGCAAAATAATATTGTTGTAGGTACTAGATGAATTATTCAACGATTCAATGGTTGTCAAAAGTGACTCGACACAGTCAATGTCAGATATCGGTTGTTTATAGTTGCGATAAGTATAAATGAAAGAGGTTTGCACATAATTAAACGTATTCAAACTTAGCCATTAGTTTAGTTATGATAATGATGGTTAAAAATTTATTTTTATGGATGTCGATAAACTAAGTCGATATTTAATGAATCACTAGCACTGGTACATTTTTGCCCCCGCGAAACCGGTGTTTGCTTATTACCACAGGCCGTCATTTCTGCATAACACAGATTATATCTTTTCAGAAAATTCACCTATGCCCAGTAGTTGCCCGAATTGAAAGTCGACCATACCAGCCACAGATGTCATATATACCATAGATCAAGCAAACGTATCTACCTACTTAGCGTGTCAAATGAACTCAGTGAAATCCACTGAGTCGTCCGTCTTTAATCGCAGCTTGCAGCTTTCGGGCGTCAATTTTTGTAAGTTAAAGTCAATCAAAACATAAAAAATGCCTCGTTACGTGATATTCAATTGCAACAACACAAAAATTATGAACAATCAAGAGCCTGAGACATATTTAAAATTACAGGCAAGAAACAAAATCAACAGTCAAAATACAGTACAAAATTTGACACGCTCGGCCCCTATACAAATAGATGAACTTGTTTCTTCTATATAAATAAAGTTCTGTGATACCGCAGGGCACAACCCTGATTTTTATGAAATGTTATAAAAGTTCTCTATCACAAAAATGACTCGTGTTCTTGCTTATTTTCTTAGGTTTTGCAATTATGTCACCCCAACTTCTCAGTATATTAAGGGATTGTTAACCGCAGTGGAACTTAACAAGACGCTCATGTTAATAGTCAAACATGAACAGGCTGGATTCTTTTCTGATGACTTAAGGATGCTGCAATCTGATAAGCATAAAAAAGGTAATTTAAAGCCACTAACTCCTTTTCTAGATAGTGAAGGCATTATTCGAGTTGGTGGTCGACTGCACAATGCGTCACTTCCCTATATTGCTCAGCATCTGGTAATATTGCCCAAAAAGTCATCTGTAATGCCTCATTCACATTCTGCCCCTGCTGCTGCCGCTCGCGCTGCCAGAATAATTCCCTAAATACTGCTGCAGCAGGATTAAGAGCAGCGTGTATTTAATTTACATACTGCCCAGCGGCTCCCTTCCAAGTTTCAACAATGGCGGACGTGGACGTAATTACAGCGGCTGCAGCTGCACTGTGTCTATTTGCAATTCGAAATTATATAGTTAAAATTATATCGAGTACAAAAAAAGAAAGTTCTTCGTCGTAGATGTAGATGGTGGATGATAACTATTCATCGCAACAGAACTCTAGCAATAATCCCTTCGATATCTAGCGACTGGTAATAGTTACAGAAGTCTGCACTACTTATTCAAGATTTCAACATCGGCTATTTCATTGACTGTCTCAGAAAGTAAACACGCACTGCCGCTCGCCTGCCGTTCGTGCTGCCGGTCCTTTGACTTCCGCACAAAAAACCGCCATTTAGGGGAGCGCCGGGCAGCGCGAGTGGCAATGGCTGTGGCATGAGAAGTATCGAGTTTACACACTCGTGCTGCCCACTTCCCTGCTCACTTTGGCTGAATGTAAATGCGGTATAAGAGCACAATCAAAAAATGAGCACATCTGCTTGTTACATGCTGGACAAACATTAGTGTTATGTTCCTTAAGGCAACGCTTTCGGATAGTAGATGGTTTACGCGCTGTAAAGCGAATAAGGGTATTACAATATGTTTCAGACTGAAGGCGGCCGAGACAACTCAGCTGATGGGTTCCTTGTCAGCTCCGCGCGTCACTGCTTCGCGCGCGTTCGAGAGAGTAGGCATCGAGTTCGTTGGGTCGGTATCAGCCAAGAACAGCCGAATTGGAAAAGGATACATCGCTGTGTTCATCTGCTTCACTACCAAGGCCATACATCTTGTACTCTGTAGTGATTTAACGACCGAATGCTTTCTCGGCTGCTTCAAACGATTCATAGCGCCTGCCCAAGGTTTATTTTGATAATGCCTCCATATTCAAGGGCGCAAGGAACCAATTAGCCGAGTTGTATCGCCTTTATGTCTCCCAGGCTCATAAACAAGCCGTGACCTCATTTACAGCTAAAAAGGGCATACAATTTCACTTTATTCCCAGCTATAGTCGAGTCTTTGGTGGAATATGGGAGAATGGAGTGAAGTCTTCCAAGCACCACCTGAAACCGTGTTGTAGGTAAAAGTCTGCTCACCGAGATAGAGGGCGTCCTTAACTCACTGCACATTACAGCGGTAAGAAATGATTCAGACTACTTCTCATACCTTTCTTCAGGACATTTTCTCACCGGTGCATTTCGAAATACTTAGGTACCCAGAACGAGATGTAAGCACTAAGCAACAAACCTACTAATGTACTTAGGTTTTGGTCTACTATAACCAGCATGAAACAAACCTTCTGGAAGTATAATATTGAATAATAATATTGAAGTAAGCACTACTTAAATCAGCTGCAAAACCGACCAAAATGGCAATTGGTTTCGCCATGTCTGTCTGTCCGTCCGTCCGTCCGCGGATAATCTCAGTGACTGTTACCACTAGAAAGCTGAAACTTGGTGCCAATATGTATTTGTATATTGTCATTGTCACCAAGTTTCAGCTTTATCACGCCGACAAAGTGCAAAAATAAAAAGTGGAAAAAAATGATGTATTAAGGTAACCTAACCCCCCTAAGGGGCCACCCTCTAACTTTTGAACCATAAGTTTAAAAAATATGAAAAAAAATGATAAAAATTGAACTTTATAAAGACTTTCTAGGAAAATTATTTTGAACTTGATAGGTTGAACAGTTTTTGAAAAAAATACAGGAATCTACGAAACCCTACACTGAGCGTGGCTCGACACGCTCTTGGCCGGTTTTTTATTACTACAGTCCGATAGTCCGCTAATATCACCTACCTACATCATGGTCATGGCCTGCCGGCATTGTCCATGTCCTCGTCAAATATAATATATTGTATTAATTAGTAACATGCCCTACCTACACGTAGTAAATGTTAAATATTACTACGAGGGCGACACTGAAAGTTTTTAGAACTGGGAGCCGATTTTTGAATGTAGACCATTCGTATTCGTGAATTTCGTTCATTAATATTTATCTCCACTACTAACGATTTAAATTCTACTAACAGAATCGAAATGAATGGTCATTAGTAATGACTCATTACCACTAGATTTAAAATTACTATCCGTCGTTTTTCGAAAATATCATTTCGTCGTTTTAAAAAGACTTTCGAATGGCGAATTCGTGCGTTCGAAATTAAAAAATCGGTCCCCTGGTCACTTGTAAACATTATAATTAAAAATTAAGTTTACATTTTCAAAATAGAATTCTTTTCCCATATAAGTAATTGTGTGCATTTCATTCATTTATCATTTGTTTTACAATTTGGCAGCAAAATCAAAATTGTTTGTTTCACTTCAGTAGTACGTATTTATTATTTAACGAGATAAAATTTTCTTACCATAATTTTCTATGACTTTCGATGTCGTTAAAGTCAACAAAAGACTTCGTTTGACCTTTCACAATGAAGCCTCATCTTGTGGCACAGTTTACAACTGGTTTAATAAAATTAAACGTGGTCGCACTAATTTCACCGATGCTCAGCGTGAGGGACGGCCTTTTACGGCGATGACTGAATACTGATAACATCCGTGCTGTGAGGCGTATGATAGACTGACAAAAGAGTGACCTAACAGCATATTCCTACAATCTTAGGCATCGGCATGAGTCAAGTGCACAAAATCCTCCATGGAAATTTAGTAGTCAAGCTTCAGGCTTTGTGCCAGGTTGGATACCTCATAATTTTACAGAGACCCAAAAACTACACCTACTAAATACGAGTGGGCAAAGTGCTTTTCTCAGTGGTTTCATCGGATGCAGCGATGTATTGATGTGAAGGAAGGAACACTACTTATTTATTAAAGGTATGTTAAACTAATAACTTGCTAGTTTGCGTAGTTTTTGATTTTCTAAGAACTTTCAGTTTGGCCCTCGTATATCTTGCAGCTTGAACATTTCATGTCGCTACTATCTCTAATGAATAAATGAAATATTAATTGGGAAGTAGATCCTATACTTTTCCTTCATCGAAACATAAAGTGCTTTTTACTTAATTTTTCCTAAGTGGGAAATCATTATTTACATTTAGAAAACAGAAATTCCTACAAAAATATCATAATTATTGTACCATTTAGTTAATAATACATTATGAAGTTTATATAGTTCAGTGATACACATTGGTGATAAGAGGTGTGTTCGGATTTAATCATTTATTTCTAGGTTCATTATAGTCAGCCTGTGCGTGCGCGACTGTCACTTGTTTCAAATTGTTAAGACCAGATTAGTGTTGCTTAAAAATGAAGAAGGAACAACCACGTTCTACAGATGTAGGTTTCATACGCGTAAAGCGACAAGCAATTTATTTTATATGAGTCAAAACAAGTGTTATTTTCCGCCAGATTTAAGATTCCTGCGGTTAGAGTTATTTTGGGAATTAAGATTTATTTCTGCATACAGTGGGCATAGAATTAATTAGAAAGACAGTTCTTCACTTGTAACGAGAATGTGCAGTACTTCGTTATTTAATCATTCTAGTTGGAACAGTCTATAATTTCTGTCCTTTCAGACCTGCAGTAATATATAAAATAATTGTTCAATATTGCGCCTTCACCACATTTACCCCCTTATTCACAAACGTTCACTAAAGTTATCAAACCGATAAAGTTCGTTTGTCCCTTTCTATCACATCAATACGTCGGAACGTTTATGAATAAGGGGGTTAATATTTATAGATGAAGGTGTCAACAGTAGGTGCTATTTTCTTTCAACCCCTTATTTGCTAAGAGTGGCCCTGAAACTTCGGTTGTTTCATGTACCTACACTGAGAGAAAATACAACCAGTTTTCATGTTCGTTCAACAAGTTTTTTGGTTAAAATAGCGCCTACGTGCTCTTTGGTTCAAACAACAAGCTACTTGTCATTTGAATCGGCAATATATTTGAATCAACAAGTCGATTTTATAAAAACAACCTGACACATATTGTTTTAAACATACGTTTGGCTGATTCAAACGGATAAACCGCAACAAGTCGAACTTGTTAAATTCACAATGCAAATTTCTCTCAGTGTACTCAGGGATTTTGATAGCGGGTCAGTGAGGGCTGCTACCAGATCCCGTGTAGCTACGCGAAAACGGTCTTAGGAGAACTTCCATCTATTTCAAATTGATAAAGATTGACGTTTACAGATTTTGGAAAAAACATACAGGGTGTAAGAAAATAGTTATTTGTTATACAAGGGGGCAAAGTTGTATTTTAACGCCGAGTGTGGAATTGAAAAACGAGCAAGTGAAAGGATTCTATAGTTGAACCACGAGCGAAACGAGAATAGAATCCTGAACTTCGAGTTTTTTAGGAGAACATTTGCACCGAGTCCAAAACTTTCCCCTCACTATAGCGAGGAAACTACAACGCAAAAAAATGCGTTTATCACCGCTTCCAGTAGTTCCACAGGTGGTAAATCATCTTTATTACTAGATTCACCTACTTTTATCAATTTTAAAGCAGTTAATTTGACTTTATTCAAGGTCAAATTACTTTACCCACTAGTGGATAAAATGCGTTTTTACCCGCTGGTATTAAAGGACAAAACACGTGTTACCGAGCTAGTGAGGGGAAAAGGTAATTTTTCACAACCTTTTCTTGACGCTAATAGATTCCATTCCTATCAAGGTGTAGTATATCCCTAATTAACATTTTAACAGTAACTTAACGTTACTGTCTGCAACATACATGTGACACACGTATGTGAATAAAATAGCATGTAAGCAATAATTTACTATATAAAGTATGTTTAGATTTACTTGTGGCTCCACTGTGGATCTCTTCTGTATTGATTATTGACAATACAACACACATCATCCACAATGACCAGTTTTACTTAACCTCCATTCAACCCTCCAACTTCATCATATCTCATGGCGACCCATACCAGTAGAACCGAGGAAACGGATTTCACCACGGAGCGCAACATATGAAAATGAAGACAGAAAAACAATTCAAGATTGAAGATTCAAGATTACCCTAACGACGCACATCAGCATTGAAGAAATCATTTTTAAGAAGAAAGAAGCCTTTCAGCAAACTAAAGAAGAAAAGAAGAAAAGAAGAAAAAAAATATGTCCTATATATAAGTCTACGAAGAAAGAAGAGCGTTGTCCAGGGTTTCCCGGCTCGCGAATCAAGAGGTGTCCAGGGTTATCCCGGCCCACCAGCAAGATCAAAAGCTTGCATGGGACCAAAAAAAGTTTTCCGGCTAGAAAATCCACAACTCGAGAAAAACTTTTCTTATACAATTTGTATATAAACTATTTTTTAATGACAGTCGATTCCATTCTTATCCCGTATTAATATTTTATTTCCTAGAGGTCATTTACGGTAATGTACTAAAAATACACAAATTGAAGAAGACTTTCCCCATAAATTTACTACGAAAAAAACGTGAAAATGTATAATATTATAATATAAATGTAACATTTAAAGACCGTAATAATGTATGAAGACATACCAGTAAAGTGAGATAGTAAAATTAGAATACATTTTCAGCTTTTTCCATAGTGAAATGCGGCTTTTTAATACATTATTGTATGTTGACATCTAGGAAACTATTGATACTGAATAAGAATGGAATCGTTTGGCATTCAAATTTATGTGAAAAAAAATAATTACAAATTGTATGGGAAACTTTTTTTGGTCACATACAAGCTTCTGACCCTTGATAGGAATGAAATCGATAAGCGTCAAAAAAGAGTTTATGGTAAATGACCTTATTCCCGCACCCTGTTTGTTGCAAAATCTGTAAACGCCAATTTTCAAAAATTAAAAATCGAAGGAAGGTCTTGTAAGACCATTTTTGAGTGGCAATATGGGATCTGGCAGCTGCCTGTACTGACCCGTACTGACCAAAATACACCCTGTAACATATGTATGGAGAAAAAATAAATATTATTAATCCTTTCCCCACACGGATCCTTTTGTTTTATCATTAATTAGTAATCTATTTAACAAATTTTGCCTCAGTTGCTTATTGTTTACTGGTCGCTGCGAAATTACCTGTTTATGTTTTATATTAATAAAAAAAGGAAAAATAAATCATTAAAATGCCCGAAATTCCAATGTAGGTAACATTTTTTATATTTTGAGCGACCTCTAAATAATGTCTGTTTGTTTTTAAAATTGACTAATATATTTTTATACGTTTTTGAGTAGAAATAACCATGTGGGGCCCGAATATAAGAAAAAAATGGTCTACCCTAATGTAGATCCCAATTTTGTAGTAATTTATCTAATATTCTTATTTTATTTATGATCATTAGGGTTCCGTAGTCAACTAGGAACCCTTATAGTTTCGCCATGTCTGTCTGTCCGTCCGTCCGTCCGTCCGTCCGTCCGTCCGTCCGTCCGTCCGTCCGTCCGTCCGTCCGCGGATAATCTCAGTAACCGTTAGCACTAGAAAGCTGAAATTTGGTACCAATATGTATATCAATCACGCCAACAAAGTGCAAAAATAAAAAATGTAAAAAAATGTTTTATTAGGGTACCCCCCCTACATGTAAAGTGGGGGCTGATATTTTTTTTCATTCTAACCCCAACGTGTGATATATTGTTGGATAGGTTTTTAAAAATGAATAAGGGTTTCCTAAGATCGTTTTTTGATAATAATAATATTTTCGGAAATAATCGCTCCTAAAGGAAAAAAAAGTGCGTCCCCCCCCCTCTAACTTTTAAACCATATGTTTAAAAAATATGAAAAAAATCACAAATGTAGAACTTTATAAAGACTTTCTAGGAAAATTGTTTTGAACTTAATAGGTTTAGCAGTTTTTGAGAAAAATGCGGAAAACTACGGAACCCTACACTGAGCGTGGCCCGACACGCTCTTGGCCGGTTTTTTTTAATATATTTACACTTGCTTCTGATCAAATTGGATTATGGACTTCAGATTTAGGTCTGACATAATAATAGGTACATTTTCATTGTTGTAGGATTTTTTGCATATCATTGCAATAGTATTTAAAGCAGCGCGCTGGTTTGGAATTCCTTCACAGGGAGCAATGGCGACAATGTGTATATCTTTAATCATACTTGTGATGCTTTTTGCGTTAGAAGTGACCGCAATTTGGAAACTCGCAAGGACTTTTGGTGGGTGGGATGTTGTAGAAGGTATTTTATTATTTTTTACGTATCATATGTTTAAACAATATAGCTAATAAGTGCCAATATCTCGAAAACGTTTTTTTTTTCTTAGACTTTATCTGTCTATACGGAGTTATATAATTCACTATAACACTAAGAAATTCTATCTGTAGTGCAAATTTAGGAGTTTCAACTCAAACCTTATCAAAAATCGATGAAAACCGTGTGGAGCCCCTTAAACATTAATTAAAACCGGCCAAGAGCGTGTCGGGCCACGCTCAGTGGGTTGTCTATTGTTTGCCCGACAGTCATTTAACATAATATTCATATGCCCGAATCTAACTTGCCTGAATTTCATTTGCCCGAATGATTTGTTTACCATAAAAATTGTATGACATACAGTGATACAGTGATACAGTGTATTCATATTTTCGGAAATAATCGCTCCTAAAGGAAAAAAAAGTGTGTCCCCCCCCCTCTAACTTTTGAACCATATGTTTAAAAAATAAGAAAAATTCACAAAAGTAGAACTTTATAAAGACTTTCTAGGAGAATTGTTTTGGACTTGATAGGTTCAGTAGTCTTCGAGAAAAATACGGAAAACTACGGAACCCTACACTGAACGTGGCCCGACACGCTCTTGGCCGGTTTTTAATTGATAAGGTTGTCAATGTCAATCGTATTAGGTTCATTGTATTTCGTGTTAACTTATAAAATTTGGTTATACGAGGACTTATTTTGTTACTTTAATATTGAGATTGTGTTTTGAGGTGTGTTTGGTGGCGTGCGGCAGACTGTACTGCAATGTACCAGCACAAGTGGCAGCATCAAGTGGTTTGCAAAAAAGACCGTGACGTCGTCCTCTGAATGTTTCGCCTTCTTGAGCGTAGGTGGATAAAATATAAAACAAAATAACTAATATTGGCCTGTTATGTTCTCGTTCTGGTTTAAATTCCTAACATTTAATATTGGTCCTAAGAAGAAAGGTTTACGACTACTTCTTCTTTGTTCATCCGTTTGACAGATAATTCTAAATTGAAAAAAAAAACGAAGTATAGGTATATAGTGTTCATGAAGGTCTGAAAAAAAAAACGAAGCCCGTCCCTCTCCAAGAAATAAGCTCTTTTGACACTAGTGTTGTGTTTACAGGTAGTGTGATCGCGCGTTTATCGGGAGCTATATTCTATGGAAATGCTTTATTTTCGCAAATATTAACATGGAAATTCATAACATCTTGGAAATATTTAAGTTATCATTGGATGAGAGCTGACACAGCTTTAGGAGTTCCTCTATTGGCAGATGATAATATTCGGAAAAAAATTACCATTGTAACAGGTGTCGTTTCCATCTGTGCTACTTGTAAGTACAAAACATATTAATACTGTTCGTTTTAAAATTATCAATAGTCAATACCTACATATTTAAAGTTACTTATTGATTTCCATGATTTTACCGTTATTTAAAGTCTAATATGAATGCCCAGCTAGTTGTAAGGTTTGTTTAGGTTAGTTTAAGCTAAGTGATTCATGGCATGATATTTTTAACGATGGAACTAAAATCGCTAATAGTTCGAATTTAGAACCGCGTTCTAATTTTTTAAATCTTATTTCTACAAATAACTTGCTAAGAAAAAGAATATGGATCAACCCAGTCAGTTTACTACGGAGCCCTTAAAATGTATATGTTTACATTTTTTCCTTTTCTATAACAAATATTACACTGCTGTCGTAACGTAGCCATGATGGTAAACACGTCGACGCCAAAATTGATTCATTTCCCAAGCGTTTTCTGATTATATTTCCTGCCCCAGAAAACGTTATTTCACTTGGAAAGCTTGTTACAGGTGTAAATAAAATATCCAACGCTAAGATAATGTTTCCAATATACTTTTCATGACGACCCACGGTAACAATATTATGTACTAGCTTTTGCGCGCGGCTTCGCTCGCGGTAGAAAGAGACAATAAGTAGCCTATGTCACTCTCCATTCCTTCAATTATCTCCACTTAAAAAAAACACGTCAATTCGTCGCTCCGTTTTGCCGTGAAAGACGGACAAACAAACAGACACACACACTTTCCTATTTATAATATTATATATAATATAATATAATATAATAGTAATAGTAAAGTATATAGTACGGATAAATATGTAACAATATTATGTATTGGTAAACTTTATATGAAAAGTTTTACTACTATTAGAAAGGTAGGTACACTATTTGTGAAACCCCTGATATGGTAAAATGTTTAAACAAATTCATACTAAAACTATAACTAAACTAAAAAATAATAAATAATAATAATACATAAATTGGAATTGTGTCATGAGGTCTGTGAAATGTCAAACTCCTCTACAAAATGCGGGAGTGTACACTTGTACAGGCTAGACTGAGAGTGCGGCCTGTCATATGTGGACCGGTCTGGCTTAGCGGATAGTGACCCTGCCTGCTAAGCCGCGGTACCGGGTTCGAATCCCGGTAAGGGCATTTATTTGTGTGATGAGCACAGATATTTGTTCATCAGTCATGGATGTTTCCACAGAACTACATTTAGATAGAAGAAACAAGTTCATCTATTTGTATAGGGGCCGAGCGTGTCAAATTTTGTACTGAAGTTGTTTCTTGCCTGTAATTTTAAATATGTCTCAGGCTCTTGATTGTTCATAATTTTTGTGTTGTTGCAATTGAATATCACGTAACGAGGCATTTTTTATGTTTTGATTGACTTCAACTTACAAAAATTGACGCCCGTAAGCTGCAAGCTGCGATTAAAGACGGACAACTCAGTGGATTTCACTGAGTTCATTTGACACGCTAAGTAGATACGTTTGCTTGATCTATGGTATATATGACATCTGTGGATGTTTCCTATGTATTTTTATATTATATATGTGGATTTGCAGTTTGGATTTTGTCAATTTTGTGTAGATTAATTGATTAATTGTTTTTTAAAATATATATTATTTATGTACCCGTGTGGTGACGGGTTAAGAATTTCACCACCCCCTTTCTTCCCGTGGGTGTCGTAGAAGGCGACTGTGGGATATGGGTTAAATTGTGGCGTAGGCGAGAGGCTGGCAACCTGTCACTGCAATGTCACAGTTTCGTTTTCTTTCAACCCCTTATTTGCCAAGAGTGGCCCTGAAACTTGAGTAGTTTCATGTGCTCTGCCTACCCCTTCATGAGATACAGGCGTGATTGTATGTATGTATATTATTTATGGTCATGGTTCGTTAATATTTCTTGTATGTGGGTAGCACATTGTATTTTTCCTCAGTCACCTGTTGACCACGAATGCTGTAAAGTGTTCGAAATGTCGGGATGAAGTGTAAATTCATTACACGCGATTTAATCCATTTACATAGTTTTATTTCATGAGTAACTATCGCAGTAACCGAAGACAATCTTGAGTACCTAATTAACTGTTAGTAAACAAACATGCAAACATTATTTTGATGTGTTTTTGAGATAAACTCTAAATTGAGGTAGCTTGATCGGAATAATCATGGTTTCGGAAAGATTCTTCAAGTAAATTATTATTTTTCAGCAGTTGCCAAGGTGAAATTACTTACTGGACAAGGCAGTGCAAATTACGTTAGTTATCATGCTAATACCATTCTTGAATCCTATTTTCACTATCAAACTACTTGCCTTACTTACCAGTTTAACCATCATTCAATTTTACAATCAAGTAGTAATTTACTGATAAATTCTCGTATTTAATTTTAAGGAAACCCGCATTTATCAATGCAACTGACGTTGCTTGTCTGACACTTCGTGTCACTATCTGTTTTGATAACATTATTCCTCCTCAACACGAAAAGGATTAATTGGAATAAAACTACAACATAATCATCTAAGGAGTCCAGTCATTGACTATTGAATTGACTTCTTAGTTCAAATTTAATGCAAAAGGTATTAATCAGCCCGTCGTCACTTCATAGTATGATAATATCATCAAGCAATGATTCCCAACATTACGACACAAAAAAAATGCTATCAAATCAAAATGACATCTATTATTAATAGTACTAAAGTCCATTATATTTTGGTAGCAAAAATACATAGATAATAGAGTTTCATATTTCCTTAGTCTATGGCCTGACCTACGTGTTTCTTTTTTCAAAACGTCAAGTGGTCAACGTCAAATATCTGTCGTAACTTGTTTGAATTTTGTAAGTTAAGTAAATAATAAAATAACTAAAGTTATTATTGAAATTTCGGGCAAACCAATAAGAAAGTGTGAAATTTGTGACGGTGGCTTGTTTTTGCCTAGCTTTGCACTGGATATATGCAGGTCGGTAACTAGTATTTTATTATATTTTCGTTTCGAGTTGCTAACATTACCTACTCATTTAATCAATTTAAAGTAGTACTTATCATGTACAGTCTACGATTTAAGCGAAAACATTCTGTAAATAAGTTTTTTCGTAAACAAACAAATAACCTAAAATACCTACCAATAGAGTCTGACCAACTTATCGATAATCTCTTTATTTCAGATGACGATTATGGGTAATTTTAACAGGTAACGAAGAATCGGCATATTTATCCATCTCCTGTATGAAGATAATGTTGGGCAAAGGTTTTCAAGGCTTTTTGCAGTAAATATTAACTTTCCCTGGTAAACATGCAAGAAACACGAAGATTGAAGCAACAAATACTGGCTTATAACAAAACTCTTAATTAGGAGGCAGTGCCAAATATGAACGTCAGGCACAGTAAATCATAGGAATTTTCTGCAAACGCCTCAAAATTAGTTCAACTGAGAAGTGCTGTAAGGTAGTAGAAAAATTACTTCATGTAAAAGAAAAGTGATAGTATATTTTGCTTTTGTTTTATTCATTTTATACAGGGGCGTATTAAAGGCGGCAGGCTCTTTTTAGAATAGCGAAGCAGCGTTTTTTCTTAAATTTCATACTTTATCGTCACTTAACGGGGCGGTAATCCTGACTGGCTCAGGATGCCAACGCCAAATCCTTGAAATACGCCTCTGACAGCCATCCCAGACATTTTTTTAAATATATGTATAAATACTATAAATTTACTGTTAAGTCGCCATACTGCAAAATATCGCAAATTTATCGATATCGATAAATATTAGGGACTGGGTTGGTCGAGCCCTAGCGATTTTTTCTTTGTGTTGGTAGCAGTGACATGACCTCACGACCGTCGAAAAAACGCCTGCATAAATCGGTTCGAGGGTTGTTCGAGAGTGCCGACTCTTAAAACGTAGTGATTCAATGCTCTTTGGTATTAATTAGGTAGAGATTAAACTTTTTGATTTTTGATTGATTAAAAAAACATTTCCTGGCTTTCCTGATATAATTTGTCATGTTGCCGTCAGTGATTAAAATAATTGTTGAAAATACCGCGACCAACGAATTTTCATCCTAAGAAACTCGTTGATATCTATGATTTGGATTTACGGTGAAAGTCAAGGACGCGGCCGAAGACCGTTTGTCGGACAATCGAACCCCGCGAAACGCAAGAGTAACTGTTTCAGCGTTATTCACGATGATCTGCCTATCACAATCCTATTATTTGCAACTTATTATTTTGTACGTTGAGACGTGACCATGACCAACAAGGAATTGGGGGATTTTTATCAAATATCGTTTGTACCGATGAAAGCAAGTTCACTAGACACGGTGTCTGGAACCAACGAGACAGGTAAACTCGACTCTTGATGAACACTACACCGTCGCTTCATAACTTGCATTGGTACAGCGTGGCCAGGACGTAGAAGACAAGTATCTACGGTTGCTAAATCGGCGTGATTAGTTAAGAAATATATTTAATAAAAAAAACCGGCCAAGAGCGTGACGGGCCACGCTCAGTGTAGGGTTCCGTAGTTTTCCGTATTTTTCTCAAAAACTACTGAACCTATCAAGTTCAAAACAATTTTCCTAGAAAGTCTTTATAAAGCTCTACTTTACTTACTACGACGAACGGACGGACGGACGGACGGACGGACGGACAGACAGACATGGCGAAACTATAAGGGTTCCTAGTTGACTACGGAACCCTAAAAAATGAGTAAATTATTTTACTCTTTTATTGAATATGTTTACACCGTATTTGCTTTGAATTAATTACACATTAATACCACGTTTGGTATTTTTGTTATAAAAGCACACAAATTAATACTAACATGACATGTCATAAATTTCCGGTCATTATGACGATTAGGGACTAATTGATGTGAGCGTAATAATTATGTCATTAAAAAAAAACAATTTAGTTAGGCTCCTTAGGTCCGATACTGATCGTTATTAAAATTTTCGCCCGTATGGAATACACACGCTGTATATAACATCACGATCTAAATGTTTGATCATTTTTATCACATTTTAATATATATAGAATATATATAATAGGTATATATATATATATATAATTATATATATATACCTATTATCACAAAAGATAAAAAGTTGCAAAAAAGCATATCTAATATAAGTAGGCATAAAACAGGCTTTGACAATATAATTTTTTTTTTTATAAAAACCTTTCTATTACATGTTATGAGTTAAAATATTTGTGACAGAACTTATGACTAGACCAGGTAATGCATCAATTTACAATTGATGGTCACTGCCAGGCTCATTTTCTTCTTTTCTAGTGGAGCACGCATTAAGTATGATGGCAGCGACTGGTTTTGACTGTCTGCCCGAGAACTATTTTGAGAGATACATTTTGACTTCTCATGGTTTTTTGCTCAATTCACGTAAGTACATTTATATAGATGAAATGTTGCAATGAATTGCGAAAACTTGTATAGCCTGATAAGTTTTTATTTGACCCTCGCCGCGTTGCGGATTTTCAGCTGAACTAATTTCTTTTACTGGCAAGGATTTTTTTGACACCCGTCATCGAAAGTCATCGAATGTCAGTGATGTAAACTAGAAGTAAATATTTTAAAATTTCTAACGGTTTCATCGCAAATATGCCCAAAATAATATTAAAAAAAGTGAAAATAATTATACTGAACGTGATAAATTACGCACAACAAAAAAGGATGAAGGATTTCACAGCATTTCGATAACAATGTTCCGAGATCGGTTGTTGACATGTCCGGTACTGACGGTTTATAGTGCGGTTCTCCTGTTTTGATTAGTTGGTTTCGATTTAGCTTAGGTATATTTTTTTGTTCTTATTGATGGTGTCTGTAGCAGAGCTCTGCCGTTACCTTAAAGATTAAATCATTCCTTTCAGCCACGCACGTAGCGAAGGTTTGTACAAAATAAGATTTTCTTTTCTTTTCTCGCAACAAGGTTGCAAACTAGTAAAATATTTAGAGAAATAGAAACATTATTAAATACTTACTTACCGTAAAATAATTTCTAATCTTGTTTTTTATTTAACTAAGTTACAAAAATAGCTACAACTTTAAGGGCCTGTTTAAGAATCTCAAAGTAAAGTATTTCATTGTCATTCATTTTAATTTATTATGTATATGGAAGGTCGAAACTTCGGTGGGCCAAAAACGTCGTACGATACACGTGCGAAAAGGAAATTCGTAACTCGTGTCGATTTAAAATCGTTTGTAGCCACTCGTTCCGAACAATAATTATATATATTGGGAGTTGTGTTAGTTTTACCTTTATGATGCGACTCGTAAACATTGTTACGAAATTATTTTTCGACATTCCGTTCAGACCCATAGTGCCAGAAACGCAAATTACCTTATACGCGGATGACCAGAGACGCATATGACCAGATTCTGTTTCGCAAATTACCAGATACGGATATGACCAGATTCTGTTTCGCAAATTACCAAATACGCATATGACCAGATTTTATTTTGCGAATTACCAGATAACGCATACGCATAAGTATGACCAGATTTTGAGGATCCAATTGCGTTATGATTAAGTGTAGTCAGGCGATAATTCCGTAACCATAACAGATATCAAACTTCAAATTTATATCGAAAGTGCGTTACTCAATGAGTAAAATTACATTAAAAACTTTTTGTATGTAATTTTAATCATTGGAGAACGCACGTTAGTTATCAATTTTGGTTCGACTCATACGTATTTTGTCAAGTTCTTAAATATGTCCCATTCTGTTTTCGTCGTCCATTCTTGACTTCCGGACACGTTTCTTGACAGATGCATTGCGCTTATCGCTCCTTTTCAGTTACTTCTGTTTTCTGGATGTCTAAATTATTTGTCTTTGTAGCACGATGGACCATTCTGATACTCGTTCTCAAGTTTTTAGCGATGTCTCGAACAGATAGACATATATTAGATGGCGAAAGGCGTTTGCCCTTTACTATCTTTTGGTCCAGTTTTGGGTTGTATGGACCTGGTTTTTGCCCTGGTCGTTGTCGGTCATTGAAAGTACAGTCTTCACCGTACTTACGAATTGCAGTTTGAACAGCCTCCACGCTAACTCCTTCCGTTTGTGCTAGTTTTCGGTACGTGATACCTTTTACAGTTCACCATTTGTCCACAATCGATTTTCGCTGTTGCGGAGTAAGGCCTCGCATTTTTTATGCAAACAAAATGTGAACACCAAGTTTAAGGAAGTCAATTCTGTGATCAATGGCACACAATTATGTCTAATCAGCTTTCTTTTTAAAGCTCTGGATAGTTTATGATGCCAGGATTAATTTGTATTCATACTTAACGATACAGTCTTTATGAATACCCATTTCTCGAAGCTACAAGTTACAAATTACAAGTGGTAGTCCAATGTGACAAGTACAAAAGAGACTTCCACTTGTAACTTTCAGTTTTGAGAAATGGGCCGCTAGTCATCCGCGTATAAGGCAATTTGCGTTTCTGTTACTATGCGTAATTTTAACATCCCAGCCATTTGCGTAATAAAATTCGGGTAATCTACGTTACTGGTAATTTGCAAATGAAATTCTGGTCATCCGCGTATAAGGTAATCTGCGTTTCTGGTACTATGCGTAATTTAACATCCCAGCCATTTGCGTAGTAAAATTGGGGTAATCTACGTAACTGGTAATTTGCGTATGAAATTCTGGTCATCAGCGTATAATGTAATTTGCGTTTCTGGCACTATGTGTCTGAACGAATCATTCGGGAAACTCTCTTCTTGTTACAAACATTGCTATAATTTCAATGAGATTCATACAAGTATTCTCCAACTGCAGTAGGTACGTTTTGGACATCCGTGTTGACTGTTACATAATTTGCTCCAAGTAAGTTATTAGTTGGAAGCTTTTAAAGTAAATACGAGTATAATTAGTGCAGGGAATGGTGTTAGTAATGTAAATTTTATTTAAATACCTATTTTCACCGACTTTCAGTGATTTTCATCTCAGCAAATCAATAAATAAGTAGTTAAAGAGTGTTATATTTTAAGGAACTAAGTGGGCTCAGCGTGGTAACAATAATAGATAACTAAAGTACCTATATTTATCATTTTCAGTATGTAGTTCGAGAAGTTTTCATATTAACGTACGATACACGTCAAAAAGGAAATTCGTAACTCGTGCCGATTTAAAACACTCCCTTCGGTCGTGTTTTATTTTGACAAGTCTTTTACGCATTTTAGCTGTTTGTTATTACGAGATCCACATTTAAATGATGCTATGTCGAACTCTAACTGTTTTGTGATATGTCTTTTTCTTATATCGTTATATTGTTCCAGATGAATACAGTTTGTTATTGGGAATACCCATATTCTTGCTGAGTAAATTTGCCACTATTATGTGGAACTTTCAGGATTTGATCATCATTCTTGTTAGCATAGGCTTGACTTCAAAGTACCGCAGATTGAATTGGAAAATGAATTATATTATAACATTTGAACAGAAAATATATAATCAAAGCCTAAAGGTACACGTACACACATATATTTTTTCTAGAATCTGTTTTATGGAATCCATGTGATGGATTTAATAGGTTGTTATTAAATTAGTATCTAAGATCTGTAACAGGATGATACTGATGTTAAGTTTACCCAATTAATATTATTAGGTACCTTATTATTGTTTCGTTCAATCTATTATCATTTGGTTCGAGTCCCGCTGGAGGTGTGAATTTTTCCGTTAATCCTTTAATTTGCATTTTAATGTATGTGCATTACTTTACAATGAATAAATGAAATGAAATAATTTAAAAATACTTCGCATAACATGTTTTGCAGAAATACTTTCAGTCGAAAGGTAATTTTGCATAAAAAATTGTTAGAATTATTACTACCACGCATACGATAGATTTGGCAGCATAATGATCTGCAGAATATTACATTGGTCGACTTTGGTTTAACATAATTTAATGTACCATAAAAGTCGTATTGTATAGCATTAGTACAAGAGCAGAATTATTTTCTACTGGTTAAAATAGCGTTAGGTAAATTTTCCTTGGAAGGATATAAGTCCTACCATATTTGCTAATCGGATTGTTCGGTAATTTGCGTGCTTAACACACTCCACTCGCTATAAAAAAGGAAATACAGTCCCAGGGTCACCGTTAGGTACGACGACGAGCGAAGCGACAAGGAGTGTTAGGTATCTTGTATTGCCAACACATCAAAAATATGCAAAAAAATTCTGCAAGACAATAGTGAACCAAAAATATGTAGTATCGCGCGCAGTCGTCTCTGCATGACTAATAACAAGTCTAGTTACGTGGTGTGTCCCATAATGAATTGGCCTGAACTAGATACTATTGTGCTAGCGAAATGAAACTATTATTACTTTTCCATAGAGTTATTTTTAATTTAAAACAATTAAAATGTATTTGAATAAGCACCTCTACTCACTTATAGAAGTAGCATGAAGTTTGGTCTCCAAAATTACCGAAAACTGCCGCCTTAAGGTTTTTGTCGTGAATTTATTTTTTTCTAGCAGATTCCATTTAAGGTTTGGGAATAAAAAGTAGTCACTGGAAGACATATCCGTAAATTAAAAGTGATGAACGGCCTCAGTGAACCCGTACTCGCGAACTGTGGCCTTAACCACCAAAACTTCCACTTGTTCTTCTTTTTGAGCAGTCGATAGAAGTTCGGACTCCCATCTTGCACTGACTTTACACAAGTGAAGATGATCTTGAATGTGGTGGATGGTGTATTTATAAAGCCCTTGCTCATATTTCTCTGATCTTTAGAAGTTGATTACCTAAAACTTACCATTGGATTGGACGCCAGTTGATGTTATCAGGAGTGAGGCTCTCCACTGGAAATTCATCCCATCCCAGACCTTTCGATAGCTTCCCGACCTAATGCAGGACGCGCAGTACAGCCACAGCTCTGCTTAACGTGATCGACGACGTTCTGTCAGCACAGGATAAGGGAGAAGCTTCTCTTCTGGTCTTATTGGATTTCTCTCGAGCCTTTGACACAATTAACATCCCCCTCCTGCTATCCAAACTTACATACTATGGTTTCAGCAATAAAACTGTTAAATGGTTCGCCAGCTACCTTTCGGGCCGGACTCAGCGGGTTGGACTGCATAATCCACAGGGATTGATTGATTTCTCCTTAAATACTGCTGTGAAACATGGAGTTCCCCAGGGTTCCGTTTTAGGCCCGGTGCTGTTCATTTTGTATGCGGCGGATATAATCGACTGCATTAAAAATTGCCAGTATCACATGTACGCTGATGACCTACAAATCCACATAAGTTTTGCCCCCACGGGAACACAGCCCGCCGTAGAGCTGCTGAACCAAGACCTTGCCCGTGTTCATGACTGGTCTGTGCACAGTGATCTGGTCCTGAACCCCAATAAGTCTAAATTCATAGTGTTAGGCACCAGAAGGCAAATGGAGAAGGTTGTCAGTTGCAACCCTCACATACAGTTGGGAGCAGATCGCCTCGAGCGTGTTGCCGCTGCACGCAACCTTGGCCTGCTATTCGACGAGCAGCTCCGCTTTGAACAACACGTCGTAGATGCTGTAAAAAACTGTTTTTATAGACTTAAAGTGTTGTATCAGGTCCGCAACTATCTAAGCGTAGACCTTAGAATCAGATTATGTGACACTTTAGTCTTATCAAAGCTAAATTACGTAGATACTGTTACGAACGGGTGTCTGCTGGCTCGATCCAAGGCTCTACTTCAACGTATCCAAAATGCCTGCGCGCGGTTCTGTTTCCCTATCCCCCCGCGTACTCACGTCACCCCTTACCTTAACAGTGGTGGCATGTTAAAGATTGAAGCGCGACGGTTTTTGCATTTTGCCTCCTTGCTCTTCGGAGTGGTGCGCCATCAACAGCCATCATACCTCTTTCACAGGTTAACTTTCTCTACGCGACCAACGAGAGAAGCCACCCGACTAGTTTGTCCGAGACACGGCAGCTCAGCAGCATTTCGTGGCAGTTTTCGATATTCTGCTACGAAGTGCTGGAATAATATACCACCCCCTATACGCAACTCCAATGGTCTTAGCTCATTTAAGCGTAAACTAAAAAAACATCTTTTAACCCTGCAGCTGACGATCTCTACGAAGTGTGAGCCGTGTGAGTGTTACGGATCGTGGTGATTGTTAGTTTATGTTGTATGTTTATGTATCGTTTACCCCCCCTCCCACTCCGCTCCCCCCTCCCACTCCGCTCTCCCCCCCCATATTTCATTTTATCTCATTTTCTTCCCCTCGCTACTCCTGCTATATTTTTTGTCTCGTTTTAATAGTACAAATATATTTTTCTATTGACTTTTTGTTATGGTTTTAGTGTGAATTGTATCTCTAAATGTTATCTTACTGTACTGTACCCTCACTTATTGTGTTACACTATCGACCGACCCTGGGCCCCACGGAAGACCAGCGCTGTGGCACCATCTGTGCCAGAGCATATGCTGAGTGATGTCCTTTTGCGACCACTATATCAAACATTATGTATTTACATGTTGTGTTTATGTACTCTAGTATATAAGTAACCTTCTGGTCGTAATAAACGTATTTTCTTTCTTCTTTCTTTCTTTCTAATCGAAATAGATCGCACAGTTATTCATGGTGCTGTTCAAAGTAGAAGAGTTACTAAATAGATACGTCATCTAAGTATCAAAGCGCATTTGATTTGAGTAAGAAATAACTCTTAATGAAGCAGGAAATATTATTCGATTCGGTATGCAATTTTCGACTGTCAAAAATCTTGCCACCACCTTGACTTTATCTCTCTCTAAATCTGTAAATATCGCATTCAAGAAAACATAATTCCGTTTAAAAACTACTGATGAGACGTGCTACGTAATTGTGCATAACACGTCATGATATGTCGCACAGAAGTAGGTTAGGCCAGGTCATTATTGGACAGCCTGGTACTTAATTACATTGAATAGGTACTTTTTCGGTGTAATGCTTACTACCAATTGGGATATTTGAATGTTTCAGTCTGAAGGTGAATCATCATCCCAGTATTCACAAGTGCAAACGTGGCGCCGGCTTAGGCAAGCGTATGTCCGGCAAGCGGCTTTGGTGCGCAGGGTGGGCAACAAACTCAGCCATCTAATTTTGCTCTCAAATTTGAACAATTTGTATTTCATCTGCTTGCAACTTTTTCTTGGGATAAAGTATGTTTTGCCTGGCTTAACAACATTTTTGTACTTTCATATTATAAATAACAATATTTATCATGTAGTATTGTGGTTTATTCTTACATTACAACAATGCTTATATGCGCCGTTCATAGGGGCAATATGAAACACCTACTCCATTACGTAAGGGAGTCATGTTTACCAATAATTTACACTAGGGCCCTCGCCTGTTTGCATCACGATAGAAGTGCGGCCGCGGATCGCGACTTTTTTGTGGTTACGTGAGCGAGGGTACACACACACAGCTAGTGACCTTATATGGTATGGAGGGGTAGGAGAGGTCGCAACCGTATCGATGCGGACGCTACTGCATTGCTGCAAAAAGTCGCCGTGGGCCCTTACTATGGCCACCAAATTGCTTTTTACCGCACCACAACATTTTTGACGGTAGGTAAAGTTCACAAACAAAACTTTCAAATTAATTGAATAATTCATTAGAATTAGGAGTTTCCTCGCATTAGTGCGCAAAGTTGTGAATATTTTATCTCTTTATGTGCCTATGTCAAAACTTCGGACGTCGGACCATATTATGGGCTGTAAAAGGTCTTGTGAAAAGGCCATGTCAGGATAAGCTAAGAGAATCTGCCGCCAGCGAGGTTTTGGCTTTGTATTTTGATGAGTAGTATGCCAAATTTGAGCTCCCAAAACTTTATAGTTTAGTAATTAAAAAAAAAAAAACAAAATATGATCTTCGATATTTTTTTTAATATAATACAAATCAATAAAAAAATACGAGCCAAAACTCGCTGGGGGCAGATTCACATAGCTTATCATGGCATGGCCGTTATCGATAGGTGCTCTTTTCGAATTTCCTCTTTCCCGCATTTCTGTCGTAATGTACTATTTTCTACCATCCCGTATGATTTATCGTACGATTTTTTATATTGTATGCTTAATATCAGTTTGGAGTAAAATTATTTTAAACTGCGTGCTTAGCTTATTTTCTTCAAGCAGTGTGGGCAATATTGGAGATGAATCGGCTTGCTAACACTTTAAACAATTTTTATACATTTTCAGCAACGAACAAGGGCCACCAATAAATAGGATTTACTATCTGTTATCTCTGAGTTGGTTAATATCAAGAGCTTGTGGTGTAGTCTTAGCTGCAGCTGATATACAGATACATTCAAAAATCGCCTTACCTCTTCTACAAACAACGTGCAGTACTTTCAATGTTGAGGTATGAAAATCCAATAAATAATCGTAATTACTAGCCATGTAATTTTGCTTATACATTTTTTGTCTTCATAATTATTCTCTGAACCACCGTGTGGGGAGTAGTTCAAAAATTTTGAATCACGTCGGAAAAAATTTCACGTGTTGTAGGTATGTATTGTATTAGCTTCTGTGAGAAGTTTTTGAGTTCGTCACGTTTGTGTTTTGTGTCAGTCGCACTTCGTTATTATTGTAATAGAATAAACACAGATACCTATTTTGTTTCTTAGTCATGAGTGTTTTTATGTATGTGTCACCGTAAAATTGAAAAACCGTTAGTTTATAATTTCACTAGCGAGATTATGAACTAACGAAATATTATGAACCGTAACGTACAGTTCACAATTTGACGGATTATTTTTACGTTAGATTATAATCTAACGAAGCGACACCGTCAAATTGTAAACTGTCATGGCGTCGGAACGAAGCTAGCGCTCTGATTGGTCGGTTTTATAGTAGATCGTTCTGTGGTCATAGAGTGACTGACACAAATAGACACTGCAATCACAGATGTCAATCAAAAATTATGTTATGTGGCGGCTTAATTAATATATTTCTTGTGATTTAATATTGTATATATTTAGATATTATATGTAGATATTTTTTGGCAAATAAATGAATTGTTTGTGATTCAGTTTTCGAAAAAAAAATCGTTAGTTTATAATCTTATTTATTTATTTATTTAATCATTATTGCACAAAAGAAAAATCTTGCAGTATAAAAAGGCAGACTTAATGCTTTAAGGCATTCTTACTAGTGAGATTATAGACTGACGAGTTATGGTGAACCGTAACGTTCACACTTTAACGGATTATTTTTCGTTAGATTATAATCTAACAGAGTGAAAAAAAGGGGGTTGACAGAAGCCTCTCGCCTACGCCACAATTTAACCTAAATCCCACAGTCGACTTGTACGACACCCATAGGAAGAAGGGGGTGGTAAAATTCTTACCCCGTCACCTCACGGGACGGGATTAATATTTGATCGTAAGAAAATCTGTGTACTCACTAAAACACTGTGGAAATACTGAAATACTTTAAAACATAATGTAATACAAAACAATTAATCTATAATGACAGCTTCCAGTGACAGTGTTATTTTAAATATCCGTCATAACATTCCATTTAACATTCAAACCAGCCAGCCTGTCAACAAATTGCTCAAACATCTTTAGTTTGCTCTAACGCCGTGATCGCGCGACCGTTGCCGTCGCGTCTCATACTTCCATATCGATAAGGTTTGATTTCGTATGCGTCGCATCGCCATCGCGCGACCATCGCGCGACCGTTGCCCACGCAAGCCACGGCGTAACACTTTCCCTGAGGCATCCTAGCATCCTAGCCTCATTCAAACTCTCCTGGTTCCTTTCACTCTCATTCCCCGGCCGTTTTATCATGGGTCCTATGACACATTTTTGATTATTCTTCTCCGCTTCTGATACTCCAAACGTCCTTGAAACTTCAGTCTGCGCCTTGCCCTTTTTGAGTGCCACTGCAAGAGCTTGTTTTAAATCGGTTTACTGACGATTCGCCAAAAAACGTTTCCCAAAGTTTCACATCCCAAACTATTATTCCCAAATTATCATTTCCCAAATAAACGTTTGGCAAAACAACTTATCGCAAATTGACATTTAGCAAAACTTTTTTTGGCAAGTATTTGTTTCCCAAAATATTTACTTGGTCAAATTTCATTTCACCAAAAATTATTTAGTCAAAGGTATTGTTAGGCAAAATTTCCATTTCCCAATATATTGTAATTAAATGGTGCACTAGAAATTTGTTTGTTGATTTTATACTTTGTGTCCAAGATTTGCGTGAAATGATGGTATGTCGTACTTTTTTTCCTCCTGCTGAAAATGTCAAGGATGACGTTTTCACTTACATGCTCGGATACATTTTATTAAACGAAACCTGATGGTTTTAAGACCATTAATTTTTAATTACTTTAAAAAGTCATTTCCGTTTTGCTCACTGTCAACCTAACACGCTCCTCCTCGCTTCGCTCGTCGTCGCTCCTAAACTGACTCTGTCACACACGAGTTTTCTGTTACAGTACTAATAAAATTATTACATTACATTTATGCCTTGTAATATTTATTGTCAAACGTGGTTTTGCATGGTGTAATTTGTAGAAACATTTTTTGACAAAAAAATAGCTGACAAAATATTTTTGTCCAGTAATAAATTTGACAAAAATAAAGTTGAGAAAACTTTTCTTGTCGAACTGAAGCACTTGGGAATAAAACTGAAATTATCATTTGACAGATTTTAAGTTAAATGCAAAAAAATCTTCGGTAAATTAAATGCACCCCGCAGAAATGAAAATGCAAATGCCTAAATATTTTCTAAATTTGCGATGTGAAATTTTGACAAAACATGTTTTTGGGATATAAGTTTTGCCATTAAAAACGTTTGCGAAATAAATTTTTGTCTAAATAAAATTTGACTAAGTGAAATTGTGCCAAATGATAATTTGACCAAACAAATTCATTGCGAAACATACCTTTGCCAAACAATACTTTGGGAAATGAAACTATTGCGATATGATTATTGGGAAATGAAATTTGACGAAACGTTTTTTGGCGAAACGGCAGGACACCTTTTAAATCATTTGAATATTCTTTTCATTTCGGCATATTAAGGGAACTCTACTCAAATATGTATTTACAAAATAAGTATCCTATCAGCCCGTCCGCAATTGCAATGGACTGAATAGTACTGTCATAATACTTTTGATCTTGCGATTGTAAGTTTTTTGTGGCCAGTTTAATTAAGTCGTAATAAAATTAAAACATTTTGCTTGTTTCGGTAGGGTTTTAGGTTATTTATTATTTCCGCATTAGTATTATTGAGATAGGTATACGTTTCTTGAAATATCAAAACTTTAATTGTTGTCAAAATACTTATCCAGAAAATGTGGCTTAAAGCCAGCAGATGTTTAAAATGGACTATAATAAAGAAGTAAGGCCGTAGGTATGGAGCTAGTGGGCTTACCTGATGCGCCGACAGTTGGAGTTGGCAGAGGCCTCTGCTTCTGCTTCTTCTGGTTTGATAAGTATCCAAATTATGTTATTATTTAGAATTTCTGCTGTCTCTCGCTTAAACATGGAAAGTGTATTTCATTCAAATAAACAGGACAAAATTCCTTTGTTGCCCGTGGTCCTACCGCATAGTCCTACTGTGGTAGTACCACAGGCAATTTTTTTGTCCGTGGTTCTACCGGTAGAACTGTAACAAGAAAATCATAATTATGTATGGGCATTGGTCCTACTAATTGTATAGTACAGTCAATGTGAATATGTGACATGTAGCTGTATAAGTATGGTGACATGTAGCTGGTTCTGCGGTCCCAGAGGCGTTACCGCGAACGATGTTTCCTGTCCTTTTCGGACTTATGGTGTTTTAGGCAGTGCGAAAGGAACAGGAAATATCGTTAACCGTTCCCGGTAAGGCCTCTATGTGCTTACCATTGCATTCGATAGCGTTTGCGGTAATATTTCCAAAGCGAGTAGTATAGAGATAGGTTATTTTTATTTCTTTTTTTTATATTTAACATACCAATTATGCATTATTTGACGACCATATAAAATGCATGGCAAACATAAGGAAGAGAGCGAGCTATTTTTTTTTTAAAGTTCAACGCTCATCGAAATATCGTCGCGTCTCGTTTATTTACACGGGAGCGACTATATTTTGTTTCACCAATCGCCGGTAGCTCATCGCTTACTCGCTCTTGGTAGAACCAGTGCACTTTATCTACAAATTTGAAAGTAATTAGGAATAAAAACAAAAAAAATCTCTATTGTTTTAAATTAAAATCATGATATTTTAAACTCTGTATTTTGACAAATCATACATTAATACCTACTAATAAAAAATTGATGTCAATGTAAAATTTAGCAATTGGAGTCCTTGTTTATACAAGTCCAATATATCTTGAACATGTTCTCGATGAAAATCTCCGACAAGATTACCTGCTCGAAGTTGGTCCCAGTCATGTAATATCAAATGTTGCTGACATACTTGACTGCCCTAGGCACATATAAGTTTTTAGTAAGAAGCAAGTTAAGCCTTCGTAAGATTTCCAGTTCCGAAAGCGGTTCCATTTCGCATCCGAAAAAGATGCACCTCCCTCCAATATCTATAATCCTTGCAAGATATAAAGTCACAGTATAAGGATAAATCAGTAGTTAATCTCCGGCAGCGGCGACGCGGTCGTTACTACTGCGCAAGGTCACGCAGGGTTGTACCTGTGCTACTGTCCTACTCGTAGTAACTGTGTATGGCGCTATGCTAGTACCAACGCTCTTTCTACCTTTTTATCTAATAAAGATTTGAATAGATGTTTGCACAATATTTAAGTAGGTACCAAACTTTCGAGCTAGATAGATCGCAGCATCTACCTAAATGTCGTTACAGATAAATCCTTACTGATTTTAATGTGTCATTCTAGCTTTAAATCTCACTTTTACGCCATTTACGTAAGCAATAATGTACCTAACACTGCAAAAAATATAACAACCACTTACTTTTCTGGGTGTCTAGGAATTCTAAAGAACATTCTGACATTTCCGCATTTTGAGAACTGTTCTCCATACACCCATAAACACTACAGTAACGAAAATATGTCTTCGGTGCTGACGTCATTTTCTCCCGAACTCAACACGTCAACACAGCGCGCGAACGCGGCCCCGACTGTCCAGCCCAATACTTACCAGTTTCGCATGTATTCGGTGCATATGGAGAGTAGTTTTCGACACACCGCGCGGAGCGAAGTTTGTTAGAAGAGTTATTACTGCTTTATACTGTGATAAAGTTGAAATGTGGAATAATGTGTAAAAAATTGGATTCGGTGGTGCAAATTGATTACAGTGCCCATACCTACATAATTTCGGTGGTTTTAAAATGGTAATTTCTTACAAACTATAAGGTTCTAATGGAGGCCTCCACCACAAATATTTTTTATATTTAGGCTAGATTTTAGTAAATAGAATGTTATATCAAAAAAGTAGTAAATAAAAATCAGCACCGAAATCAGGCACCGAACGTCATCTCTGAGAATCGCCCATTTCTTTATATGATATCACTCGTTCTGGCATTGACGGTTTGCATTTGTTCTTCATTCCAACTTGTCATAGAACTGGTATGTTTTTAGTTCATTAAGGTGAGACCGGAATGGAAGCACGGTGTTGCCTGACATCTTATTTAACATGTTTTTTGAATACTTCGTCATTTTTATCCTCCCACGCAAAAACGACAGGGTGTTATACGTTTGACGTGTCTGTCTGTATGTCTGTCTGTTTATCTGTCTGTCTGTCTGTCTGTCTGTCTGTACGTGTGTCTGTCTGTGGCATCGTAGCTCCCGAGCGGATGAACCGATTTAGATTTAGTTTTTTTTTTGTTTGAAAGCTGAGTTAGTGGGGAGTGTTTTAGCCATGTTTCATGAAAATCGGTCTATTATGTCGCGGTCGGGGGTTTATCAAATTTTTAATTTTGTGGTTAGGTTATTATGGCATTAACGGGACGGAGGTTTAGCGAATACCATATCACTAGCTTGTAGAACTTCTACCATTACTCCTATGTTCTTCAAGATTCCTTAGCCCTGCCAGCACGAATTTATTGCTTCTTTGTGTGGTCTGGGGTTGGAAGTTTATACTAATGATTGTTGTTTTTTTGTATGGAAAGCGAACCACCTTAACTGGGTTTGTCAAGTTCTATAAACACGGCTCTAAGGTTGTACGTTAGTTAGGTGTTTTTTTTTTACTTTAAATTTTAAATAAAAATAATATTTAATAGTCTGTGTTATATTAGATTTAATTTACATTCATGGTGTATTTGAAGGTATATTATGAGAATATATTATTAATATTTTTTCCAAATGTTCATTCCATTTCATCATTTCAAAGAGTATTTACACATTAAAGATGAATAAATGATAACGGGTAACTAATTTAATTAACTATGTTACAAATACTAGGTACATCATATAATTTAATTAACTACGAGGGGCGTTCAATAAGTAATGATAATGAGTATTAAAACATAAGAATGTGAGTATCCTTATATTTTTATAATTAAAAGTAACTCTTTTGTGATTTATTTACATATTTAATTTTTTCAATTATTATTTGTTTGCCCCCTTTAAAAATTTAAATCTTAACGATAGTCTAAATACCATGTCAGTAAGCACTTCACTTCATTATACTTCAGAGTAGCGATTATTTTACAATTTTATTTAAAGGTCGGGTATAAAATATTAATGATCCTTATATTACCTTCAATATTAGGTATGTCACTTATAGCTTTAAATACACTAACTTGAGCAGCACCCTCGGCAATTTGAGGGTTCGGCCCTGTCGACTGTCATTTTGAAGGCCAAAAACATTATTATTTGTTTGTTCAAAATGTTCTTATTGTAACTAATCATTTTTTTAATATTAAAATGATTGTTTGTTCTTCTTTAATACTAACGTAATTTTGTTTCCAATCTATATTCTCAATTTTTGTGATAATCTGTAAAAATCGTGAACATGACCCAAAACAGCACCTAGAGTTTTTTTGGATACCATACCGTTTGTATGTATCTATACGAACTTTTTTTATTGATGTTACTAACAAAGGATAAACCCAGCTTTAATTTAAAGTATGATTATTTTTGATATTCATGTCAGAAATGAACTCACGACATGTCAAATATCCATGAAAACATGCTCTTATTTTACTGAAAATGTTCATCCCCCACCTTGTGTCAATTATTTACATATCAAAGAAAAACAAATGAAAGTAGTAAAAATTTGAATTATGCAATTTCTAATGTATTAAAAAGGGACGGATATGTGCTAGTTACTTTTTGGTAGGATGGAAATTTCCACAGATAAAATACAAATGACACGCGAATTTCCACCGATTTTAAAAAACTAGTGTTGCTAGCCCGCGATTTTTCAAATTTGCCGCCTTTTTCTAGTGACAAGATTTGGTTGACGGTCTATATATACATTATAAATATTATAATACTCGTGTAATTTAAGATTTTTTCGTTCTCATCTTCTGATTCTGAATCCGTGTCAACTACTTCTACTTAGGTCGATGTTGTTCAAGTCGTCATTATTTTTAACCCCCGACGCAAAAACGACGGGGTGTTGTAAGTTTGACGTGTCTGTCTGTCTGTCTGTTAGTGTGTATGTCTGTAGCATCGTAGTCCCCGAACAAATGAACCGATTTAGATTTTTTGTTCGAAAGCTGAGTTAGTCGGGAGTGTTCTTTCTTAGCCATGTTTCATGAAAATCGGTCTACTATGTCGCGGTCGGGGGTTTTTCAAATTTTTAATTATGTGGTTAGGTTAGTATGGCATTAACGGAACTGAGGTTTAGCGAATACCATATCACTCGCTCGTAGAACTTCTGCCATTACTCCTATGTTCTTCAAGATTCCTTAGCCCTGCCAGCACGAATTTATTGCCTCTTTCTGTGGTCACATCTATCTACTTAAATTACACTTGAAATGGTAGCTCTTGTTATTCGATTTATTTAAAGTTAACGAAAAATCGTTAAATATATATTTGTTTACATGTCGTTTTTTGACAACTCTCACTCGAAGTTCACATGGTAGATGGAGCAATTGTCGTGCACGTAGCCAATATTTTTTTATTTAATATCATTTAGTAAAAATATGCCAAGTTACTTCTATATAATTGTAGATCAACTAGTGACGTATTTAATTTTTTTTTTATAAATTCTTTCTTATGCTCACTCAATCCTCACACTTTGGAAAACCCGAATTTTTATGAACAACATAAGATTTAGACCGCAATTATATATGTATAGTTTAGTAAATGTAATATGGGAATTTATAAAATACAAAACGAACCACTAACCTGTCAGGTTTTTATATAATAATTTTTTGTGAGCGCTTCGTAACTTACTGAAAATGCGTGGACCGTTATATATAAGACCGGTCTAAATCTTATGTTTTTCTCTCAGGTCTTAAAGGTATTCGCGGATAATATAGAAGCGGGGATAATGGAAAAAGCGGGGGCAAGTCTTTGCCCAGCAGTGGGACATCGCAGGCTCTTAATAATAATAAAACATAATGTGGTTTTGTATTTTACTTTTATAATCATATTATAAAAATACCTAGCCTAAGAATTGAAATGATAAAAAATATAAAACATAATGAGATGTTTGTTACACCATACTCTTGAACGTAGCCTCCCGAACATGGTCGCCGCTTGGCCAATACGTATCCAAGAATCTCTGCATCAAGCGAGAGATTGTTGGATACGGTCGACCTAAGGTAGCAAAACTTATCGACGACTTTTATGTTTTATTTATAATTTTACAACAAATGTACTAGTAATCCCTCAGTACCGAAAAGTACCGAAGAACCGGGATTTCCCGGTTTTTTTCCAGTACCGGAAATCTCAGTCCCGGTTCTGGGACTGGTACCGGTTCTGGGACTGGTACCGCCAGTTGTCGGTTATTTGACGAACACAGAGGGACTTTCTTTCGCGCTCAGAGTGCGCTCGTGGACGTGTTTAGTAAAAAACGTCGGTCGCTCAAGCCGAACATTATGAAAACGTTGACGATGCTTTCTTGCAATTAATTGAATTGAATTAAGAATATCAAAATCTGCGGCCAGCATCGTCATGGCCTTTTTTGCTGTCTACAGCTATAATAATCGCTGCAGTTGCGACATTATTAATATCGTCCATATTCGCCAAGTGCCGCGAGCACATTGAGAAAACTAAGTTTGAGGAAAGCGATCGTTGTAGGTTCGTTTTACGTCGCGAACGGTTTCGCTCGTGCTCGGTTCGTCTAGCGTAGACTCACCGAAATGTTGCGTCGTAGAGAGGCAAAACACGTACAGTCACGGACTCATTTTATACTGGAATGTCATAGCTTAACTATGGGATTTCCAGTATAAAATGAGCTAGAAGTGTATCAACAATTAAAGTCCGTGACCGTACGTGTCGAGTTTTGTATTTTTGGTGGTGGGTTATATTTATTTGCGTATTCATTTTTGAATGAACATTAATTGCATGTACTTATACCTATAAAATATGCAAATACCTAAGTATAATTGGTTAGCACTGATTGGATTGACTAGCGCGTTATCTATTAGCAAATCAGCAAAGTAATATTCTAGATTTTGATAAACATGGAATCCCGCTACGTACCACTTGAATCCATCGATTATTTAAAGATTATAATTTAATATAATTTTATGACTTCAGGTGGACAGACTGAAAAAGCAACTGAAGTTTGACAGGGTGGCGTTGCAAGGAATGGGGCTATTTTGTCTTGATCGAAGGCTATTGCTGAAAGTGGGTTTTGATTTATAACAATTGCTTGTTTTTTGTATCAACATAATCGAAAAGAAAGTAGTCAGCGACCAAAGTCCAGAAGTTATTTTAATTACCTACGAGTACTTATATCTCGGTGAAAAGGAACAAAAGAAAATAGAAATATAATATCATATACACGATTGTGTATATGATAAACAATAGGGATTTATTTCAAATAAATTGCGGATACATGAAGTGTTATGTTTTTACTATAGCAGGAAATGGTAGAATGATAAAATGAACCGATTAACTTGACATTTGGTACACATACAATGTAAATTTGAGGCCCAAAGAAGGTTATGTAACTTAAATAAATAAAACTTTATCGTAGGGGTAGTGACCCTTTGGGGGTAAACGTGAAAATTGAAAAAAAAATATTTTTTAATTATATTGTGTAGACTACTACAAACACTTAGTAGTAAAACACTTTATTGTACCACTAATCACGAGAAAAAAAAACTTATTATTAGTACAAAGGCGAAGATCTTTTCTTTCCAGTTAACCTTTGAGCAATTGAAGTTCGCGTAAGTGGAAAAAAAAGTAAAGAAAAAGTTGAGTACTTTCTTTTCGATACGGACATTTCCTGTCTTAAAAAAATCATTCGTTTCGATAAATTTACCTACATTACATATTATTGTCGAGTGACAAGCAGAAGTCAGTCAGTCGATCAAACTGAACTTATGGTATACTAAGTGACTTTTACTTGTCGCTTGACGATATATTCAACATACCTACATACAACAATCATACCTGTATCCCATAAAAGGGGTAGACAGAACAGAGAACATGAAACTACTCGTTTCAGTGCCACTCATGGCAAATAAACAACAATATGTAAAGTGTTAACAAATTAGTCACGGATATTTTAAGGGACGCTAATTAACATTAAAACAATTAACTTCCACTAGAAATTGAAAAAAAACTATTCATATGATTTTTTGTTTTCATTTACCGAACAAAAAAATATTGTAATAATTTTAATATAAAAATAATCAGCATGTACATTTAACCTGACCAGACGAGATGTTTATCACTAGCTGTCATATCCAAGTCATGTCACTCACGTCAATAATTGTATGTATTAAATGTCATTATAGTTCAGGGGAAAAACTGGCCAGTTACAATTAAGAGATACTAACACCTGTTCAATGAGTTTTCAAATGATGTTTTGAGTTGTTAAATGATTACACTAACAGGGGGTGATTTAACGTACCTATCTAGCAAATTTGTTTTCTATAGCCTGTCAACCAAATTTTGGCAGCAGCAATGTATATCAAACTAAAGTATGGTATCCCTATGAAACGAACAAAAACCAGCAATGTACGTCGAACAGCCACAGATATTTTTTTTTCAAGGGGCTCGCTCCTTCCTTACGAATTAGATAATGTATTAAAAAGGGACGGATATGTGCTAGTTATTTCTCTTTTTGGTAGGGTGGAGATTTCCACAGATAAGATACAAATGACACGCGAATTTCCACCGATTTTCAAAACTATAGTGTTGCTAGCCCGCGATTTTTCAAATTTGCCGCCTTTTTCTAGTGACAAGATTTGGTTGACGGTCTATAGTTTTCTCCAAAAAATATAACATAACCTATGATGTTTCATACATAAATATACTCCAGGAACAGAGTACTTACTATCAGCCGTAAAAATATCCGTGAATAATTTGTTAACACTTTATATTCAACAATAGTTAAATATGTGACTGGTGCATAATGAGAGACATTAAAAATCGAGTGTTGTTTTATGAAACGAGCGGTAAGTTCATAATAAGATAACACAGTGTTTAAATGCCTAATTATGTACAGTTCCATACATATATCTTTATCTACATCCATATTAATAAGTTTTCTACACTATGTATAATAGTCTAAACTCAGGCCCCGTAGCCGAATGGCATTTCTCCGACGCCAAACGAAAGCGATACGCCGCTGGCTCTGTCGCGCCAATACGCAAGCGCGATAGAGATAGATATCTACTAGCGCTTCGTTTCGTGAGCGTTTCGTGAGCGATTGTGCCATTCGGCTAGCCACCCTGGTACCTATTAAGAGGCAATATCAACTAATGATTGACTATCAGTTAAGTTTTAAAACATTCTATATTTGAAACGAAACAAATGACTGGTTGGTGAATTCCGTCATCATTCAATATTTATAAACCATTTCCTTCTTACGCCGTGTCTTGCGTGGGCGACGGTCGCGCGACCATCGTCGCCGTCGCGTCTCATCGCATCCTCTACTTCCATATCGATAAGGTTTGATTTCGTATTCGTCGCATCGCCCGCCGCCGACCGCCGCCCACGCAAGCCACGGCGTTACTTCTAAGCATATTTTAGAGAACTTATGCACCAGTGTGTCTAGCCGAATGCCCAAACGCTTCACGATTCGAGAAGCGTTTGTGCATTCAGCTACGGTTTATTCCCCCGGGAGGTTTATTCCCCCGGGGCTTTATGCCCCCGGGACATCCCGGCGTCAAGTAAATGTTGCGGATATGGTAGGGTTTCCTCTAAACTCCCAAAACCACGATAAAAAAAAAGGATTCGGCTCTCTGTGGGCTACGCACACAGTAGTATGCAGCTTATTTACATGGGTGTAAATAAAGCTTATTCCAATTACTCATACCAATTATTACAGCACCTTGGACGATAACTAACGATACTTTCAGGTGGCAGCAGCTATTCTTACATACGAATTAATATTAATTGAGTTTGATAACTAGTCACGTGATTGGCATTAAACTTTACTATAAGAAGAATTAATAAATATCGGTATCGTAATGGTAGAAGGCGACGACGTTGGTGATACTCCAGTGAATTGCATCAGTACCAGTTCATAAGTCACAATGGTTCCGGCTATCTGAAATTCGACAAACTATTATGCATTTAGAAATATGTCACTATGTGAAATTCGACAAAGTATTATATAAAATAAGTTTTTTTTTATTCGATCATATGATCACATAGGTACTTACCGTTAAAACTAATCCACGTTTTACGTTAAAAAAATTTAGACCACTCAAAGCAATCGTATCACCGTGTATCTGATCCAAGAATCTTTGTACCTGTAAAACACCAAAAAATTGATATATTTATATTCTTTAGATACACAATTTTCACTTACTGTCATGAACATGGGAGGTAAGGGGAATATTGCAATAGAGGGAATTAAAGACTCGAGTTTGCAATATTCTTACCTCCTGAGCTTCACACAATATGTTTCATCGCATTTGAGAGGGAAACACCGAGGAAAAAAATACAAGGCAAAAACTGCAACGGCGGCGCGGCGTTGCGATCTGTAGTGTATCATCAGCTACCTACATCGGATTCTTCAGATGAATCATGTCTCATATTATTATTTTTTTGAGCACAAAGAACAGTAAAATATTTCATGTGTAGGTATTAATTGCGAAACTTTTAATAAAAACTAAACATGAAAAACATTTGACAACTTTTTCATTTCTGGCCCCGCAGCCGAATGGCGTTTCTCCGACGCGAAACGAAAACAAAACGCCGCGAATGGTAGTCTGGGTCTGTCGCGCTAATACGCAAGATCGATAGAGATCTACTAGCGTTTCGTTTCGTGAGCGTTTGTGCCATTCGGCTACGCACCCTGATTAGTTTACCACACGTGTACAATGTAGGTACATGCTTCTACCCTTAAATACATGTTTTTTTCTTTTAACGCGAATTTTGACGAGACTATAGGAAAAACATTAAAAAATAATATTTAAATTTGTGAAACCCCTTTGATAAAAACTTTCAACACAAAATAATTACTAACTTTGAAAAAATCTGCCTATATTATTATACTTACTAAAATCGCCATTATCCAGTTTTTTCACACATTTAGATAGATAGATAGATAAATGATTTATTGTCACAACATGGTCGTTACAATCTATACCTTATGATATATCTTAAAATTATATGTAACCTATACAATACAAGAAAATTTAACTTACAATCTAGGTATTCGTGACAAGTGGACAGTCTCAGCTACGTGCTGGAGCCTCATTTCCACCATTTTATTTTAATTCTTAAATGAATGTTTTTTTTTTGGTTGAAAATAATGTTTTTGTTTAGTTATTTAGATGTAGGATCTAGGAAAAATAAATAAAAAGTCCAGTTTATAATTTTGGTACTTTATTTAAAAATATATACATTGTAGGCATGTACTGGGGACGCTATTGCACAACACCCTGCATTTTATGATTAAGCACTGAGACTTGGCACAGGTTGTTCCTTAGGTGGCCCTGAGTAGATAAAGATCGGGAGGCATTGAGAGCCCCCCTTAATTTAGGAGGGAAGAGGGGGGGAAGGCTGGCGCCGCCGCGCTTCCTTTGAAACCATATTTCTCTAAAACTATACAAAATAGGGCATGCGATATATCATTTTCGGATAAATGAAGGACGAGGAATTCATTTTTGGAACAAAAAAAATGTATTTTATAACAAAAATACAAAATAAAATGGGAAAATCTGAAAACGAGATTTTTTTTATACATATTATTGCACATTTTATGAAAACTGTAATGGTTTTTTCTAAATAAAAAATATTATTTAATAGCTACATTTATCTAGTTTTAGAAAATGTATAATTTGTTATAGAAATATATTATAGGACGAGTGATAAAAAATAATTTACATCGCCCGATAGGGTGATTTGAATGCTCATTTCAATAAGTTTTGTCAATGATTTCAGGTATAATCACTATTTTTAACACACGAAAGCCGTAATCATTGTAGTTTATGGCTATTTTAGTGATTAATGTACTTAAAATAAAAAAAAATACAAAATTTTTAAAAAATATTAAAAATGTGATATTTTTTTTTAACATTATCCTATTTTGTTCTTTCTACACAATATATATCTAAAAGCAATAAATATCAATAAAAAGCCACATTTATACAGTTTATAAAAATATATAGTTTGTTATATAAATATATTACGAAACGCGAGATAAAAAATAATGAAAATGAAAATTTTAATGTACATCTTACGTTGCATTATTCGATGAGGTGAGGTAAAGGTACTACCCGCTATGCAGTGGAGTTCGTCTAGTAATACAGAAATATACTTATTCTAATAACGTTTACACATGTAGGTATATCACGACCCAGTACAGAAAATTGTAAAAGTCCTATAATATAGTTTATTTTGATTGTAAAATAAAATTGCATGTGACTTATATTGCAAAAAAATGTCTTAATCACGTTCTCCTCTCCTAAAGCAGTTCTGCATGCATAGACTTGAAGATTTTTTAGTTTACTAGCAGAATTTAGTTACTTCCTTTGGGCCCCCTTAAATCGGTTTTACCAATCCATAAAAGATAAAATAAAAATCGTCATATTCTTCCTTTCAGTATCAATGATAGTTAGTTATTGCGCAATAGTGCCATAAAAAATAAACTAGATTCGTATTAGCATTAAACATTAATGATTTTTGAACTAAGACATTGCTTTTGTACAAAGGAGAACCTCAAAAAATGGTCTGACTAGACGAAAACATGTGTATCGGGGCTAGTACTCAAGGCTCTCAAAAAGTGTAGCTATTTTGAGTTATTCAAATAAAACAACATGAATAGTCTGAATTTAATTATGTATATATCACAACATCCACTGCATAAGCACATCAGCTCCGAACATTTAATTTAAAAAGTATTTTTTTACGGTTGCACCTTACGCGGCACTGTTTTTTATTACACCTGCATCCGACAATTTCGAGGCATGTTTCTGCAGCAACAGGCAACGTTGCGGGCAAGTAGGCTCCCAAATCCCAATTGTTACAGACTTTCGTCCAGCCACAAGTAGAAAATAATGGCAAATTTTGAATTGGGATTAGTTGACCCCATACATGGACACCTTGATATACCTATAACCCTTACAAAAATGGTGCAAGGCAGCTTTTGTCGGTGAAATGCTGTTAATTTGGCGGTCTTTTTTGGTTAATAACTATTTTCGGCACTCGTTAACCAAAGTACAGGACGCAGATCTGGAATAATAAATATGTCAAGTAAGAATTATCCATAAATTATGCAAATCATATAGATAACTACTATTTCACAAGATGTATGTATTAGGATCAGATGTATATATCTGACCTATCATATCAATCGATCATTTCATGTAATATAAATAGTTAAATTCAGACTATATAGGAGTATGTTGTTTAATTTGAAGTACTCTAAATAACTACACTTTTTGAGAGCTTTGAGTACCTTTACCTCACCTCATCGAATCATACAAGCTGACCCGTACCGTACATCAAGATCGCCCTGCCACGTCACTTTCATTATTTTTTATCTCGCGTTTCGTAATATATTTATATAACAAAATATATATTTTTATAAACTGTATAAATGTGGCTTTTTATTGATATTTATTGCTTTTAGATATATGTTGTGTAGAAAGAACAAAATAGGATAATGTTAAAAAAAATTATCACATTTTTAATATTTTTTAAAATTTTTGTATTTTTTTTTATTTTAAGTACATTAATCACTAAAATAGCCATAAACTACAATGATTACGGCTTTCGTGTGTTAAAAATAGTGATTATACCTGAAATCATTGACAAAACTTATTGAAATGAGCATTCAAATCACCCTATCGGGCGATGTAAATTATTTTTTATCACTCATCCTATAATATATTTCTATAACAAATTATACATTTTCTAAAACTAGATAAATGTAGCTATTAAATAATATTTTTTATTTAGAAAAAACCATTACAGTTTTCATAAAATGTGCAATAATATGTATAAAAAAAAATCTCGTTTTCAGATTTTCCCATTTTATTTTGTATTTTTGTTCTAAAATACATTTTTTTTGTTCCAAAAATAAATTCCTCGTCCTTCATTTATCCGAAAATGATATATTGCATGCCCTATTTTGTATAGTTTTAGAGAAATATAGTTTCAAAGGAAGCGCGGAGGCGCCAGCCTTCCCCCCCTCCTCCCTCCTAAATTAAGGGGGCTCTCGATGCCTTCCGATCTTTATCTACTCAGGGCCACCCAATGAACAACTGTGCCAAGTCTCAGTGCTTAATCATAAAATGCAGGGTTCCCATACAAGACATAGCAATAGCGTCCCCAGTAGTGATATTATCAAGTTTTTCACTCTCGTACCAAGCCAGTTTTGTGGCCATGGTACTCGACTGAAAAGCTCCCTATTATATCACGATTGTTATTCACGATTACTATTCCATCTGAGATTCCGAAAAATAAGTACATTAATGTACTGTCGCATTACAATAAGCTCTCGATGTACGCATCTTCAACCGCTGGTGCCATTTTTGTTAACTCGACCAAGTTTGTTATATCAGTATCCATCCATTATCAAGCAAAGTCGGTGTAAAAAGGGTAGAGTAATAAAAACAAGTTTTATTACCATTTTCTGCCCCCGAATTATGAGAAATGCCCAATTTGTGATGATTTTGTCCATCTATCCCGCGTCAGTGCCAGATCGGCTGCCGTTCAACTTTGATATTTCGGTCAGTAAATGTTTCGTTAAAATTCTATCAAATCGAAGGTTCAACATCCCCTTTCTGGGCGAACTCACTCCATCATAGGCCACGTCTGCGCCTCGGCATAGTAGGGCTATGAGCCCATTTATAATAAATAATAAAATTATTATTATAATACATGTTGAAATACAATACCTCAACAGAATAGGCTGTAGATGGCACAAAGTAGAGCGTGTGCGCGGGCTCCCGACTGGCGGTGTGCACGCCCGAAGCGATAAGCGAGACTGCCAGCGAGCGCGTGATTAGGAACCCGAATGAGTACACAAAGTACACCGTTTGCTCATAGCCGTGGAATGGCCTGTCAAGTATACAAATATTCAATGAAATAAAATTGTTTTTCAGCAGTATACCTATTTTTTTTGATGTTGACGTAATTTACCTTTCATCCGGTTCCTCTAGCCGACATGAAGGATTTCTTCTTATTCCCTCCCTGTGCACATAAATTGTATTATTATTTGTTTTTATTCATTTTATTCTTAGATTAGGTTATTTTAATAATATGAATATAAAAGTAAAATGTAAAACGACTTACAAAGCAACATAAAGACATAAAAATCCTAACCTAGGGTGCCGTTAGCACCGAGGCAGCGGCTGCAGGGAGAGGAACTGCCGGACTATCCGCGCTGTGTCAGATCACCGTCTTCTGCATCTGACCCTTGATCCAACCACCTAGCGAGAGTCTCTCAAGATGTTGGTCGAGACTCTTCGCTATGAGATCGTTCGCGGAAACAACTATCGGGACAATGATCGATGAATCAACATCCCACATGGCGGTTATCTCGTGAGCCAAGTCTAGGTACCTACTTACTGGACTTGTCCTCGGCTTTGACGAGATTCTCATCATGGGGAATGGTAATGTCAACGAGCAAGGCCCGGCTTTGCGATTTATCTATTATAACAATGTCAGGCTTATTGACTACAATAGTCCTGTCACTCCTGTCAGTGATGATAGAGCGACCCCAATAGAGCGTGGTACGACCATTTTTGAGAACTGGCGCAGGTAAGTACTTCGCGGTCCACAAGGCCGTATTGAAGAGCAAGTTGCGTTGCTGGTAAATAATCCTGGCTACGAGATTATGTCTGTGCATTTGTGCAACTACTCGCCGTTAGCAAGATGAGAACAACCGGAGATGATACGCTTGAGTGACTCTCCAGGACCGGCAAATGTCGACCGTACCGTCCTTCAGGATATATTTCCGTTAGTTGTTCGTCATCATAACTTCGTCCGCAATTGCACAGGCAAAACTCTCGCTTTCTCCGAAGAGGTCCCCGAATCGTAACCAGTTCACCGATTCGAGCAGGTCTACATCGGGTCCTGTGAGGGCCTTGTAGAACCGCCCGTTTTTATTATTTGTAGGTCCTTTCCGATTCTCGGGACCATGGGGTCCCGGACTTTTGGGAGGCGTGCGTGGGGCCAAAGCCAACAACGCAGAGGCCCTTTAAGACAATTTAATCGAAAAAGTAATGTGACACCAACCGGCGAGTATCCCTGTCCGCACTATGATAGTGCACCCAAGGACAAGCCCCGGTTAGTGTAAAGCCATTGTAAGAAAAAGTACAAAAATAAACCGGGCTATTAGGTTGAGTTGCTGGTGGATTGGTAACCTGTAATGGAAAGAAAAAACTAGGACACCTGCCTTTCTCATATGTTAAAAACATGAAAAAATAGGCAGTTGGTGACTTCCCAACTCACTATATCCCCCCCGAGTCCCCGAAAACGGGCGCTCGCACGGAGCGACAAGGGGACAACATGGCGTGAGCGGCTCAGGGTACCGAGATATGTGCGCCGCTTTCTACCCAGTCTGTACGAAACAGCCACTGTGCTAAGTGCCAACTAGCGTCTTATGCATATTTCACTTCCGCCCTGCAAGCATATAGCTCTGGCACCCCACTCTGGACAGCCGGTTAAGGCAAGCCAGAGGTGAGAGTCCTGCGGCCTCTGCTCAGTGCTCACTCCAGCGGGCCAGTGAAGGCAAGACCGACCGAGCGGCCTGACCAACTCTCGGGGGCATGGGACTCAAGGGACGCCACTTCCCATTCAGCTCACCACAAGCTTCCCAGGGGGCTTATTATTATGCATCTTGTATCCAGTGATTAGATTAGACCACAGTATTAGATTAGAGGATTTGTAGATGTGATTTCGATACCGATTTTAGGTAGATATTTTAATGCAATTCAAACTTGATAAAATAATTAAGAGCAGAAAGCTAGTAAAAAGCCATTATAATATTAGTACTAAACACCTTCGCTATGGCAATTAGCTAACGTCGAAATTCATCAAACATTTTAAGGTCAGATCCATCTTAAGCAGCAATGAATGTGTTAGTTATTTCAAATGCATAAAAATTACGATTATTATCGAGACCCTCCTTACGCAAGTGTGTGAAGAAGCTGAACGCAGATGAAGAAAAGATTGTTTGCGAACGATATGAAAATGATGCTTCCTATGACATCATCGACCCGTCGCACCAATCCTGTAATACGGCTATAATCCTCGCGCAGAGTGCGCCAAAACGAGGAAGGAACATGCTGCAAAAAATTAACGCTCAGTTTATGAACTTAACCTAATTACGTGGTAAAATTGATATAGTGTTGATGAATAAAATTACAGTTACCTTTCCAAAAACAGATTCAATTCGACGGTTCACTTGTTCGAGTCGTGACGTTAGATAAAAACTAATGCAAATCACAAATAAGTCTGAAAAGTTCCAATTGAACGTGAATTGGATGCTGATTATCTGAAAAGTAGGTATATTGTGTAATTATGCTTCAAGTTGTAATGTTACCTATAAACTTGATTGGTAAGTATAAGTAACGAATGTTTAACGGCGCGCGGTGTCCTTTACCCTTTACCAGACAAAAAGTCATATGCTTCCCACATAATATTAACATCCCATAACTTGATTTCTCGCCAAGCTATACAAAGTCTTTCTTGTTCCAGCGCCCCACGCTTTTACAATCAAATATAATGAAAAGCACATAGTTTACACTTCAGCCTAGAAATAGAGACACCTTGAACGATCCATAATTTATTTTTGGTTTTGACATGCATTTATAAAAATGAGTTTTTCTAATTTTTTTTTACATTCATTTATTTTATACTTTTTACATTTATTGCAAGTAGGCGAATGAGCCCGCATTCTCTTCATCTCCGCCGGTGCGTCTGTATTGCATGGTGTTTTACCTGTCAGCTTAGAACAATTAATCCAGCTCTTTTATCGTGAGTTGAAGCCACAAAAGTACGGGACCCTAAGTACTCCACTGCGTTGTCTACCGGCCTTACATCTTGTGCACGGCAGATGCCCAGCTTAATTATTTATTTAAACATATGTACCTATGCATGTACGCGCTCACTAGATTTGTAAAATACCTTTTCTCAAACATGCAATGAAATATTGTCTTTACGTTCCTTAAAATGGGCTGGGAAGTATCGCTTTTTGGGCGCAACAACTCGAGAGGACTGTAAAGGGATTTCATATTATTTTTTAGGCCTAGGCCTGCAAAGTAACATTTTTTTTTTTTTTATAAAATATTGTCCTTTAGAGCATTTTTTTTATTTCATTGTATGTTTGAGAAAAGCACTATACATGCCTCGGCGTGAAAACGGATTCCCGGCCTCGTATCCCTACTCCGCTCGCTCGCACGCTCGCTCGGCCGTATATACACCACTTGGGCCGGAAATCCTCATTTTCCCGGCCTCTGATGTAATGTACTATTACTCATTAAGTGAAATGTAATTATTTTTTTTAGTTAATAAATGTCTTTAACCAGAAAATCACTGGGAACGGATGCCTATAGGCTGAATTTGGTTCTCAACTCACCGTCGTTTCCGAAATTAACTTAAATGGACGGTATATCGCTTGTCGGTTTCATATATTTGGTCGCTTCTAAAGTGCGGCCAGACGATGTCCGAGATGAATCCGGTACTCCCATTCACTAGCCCCTTCTCCACGTTTATATTGGATCGCAGTATGATTTTGGCCCCTTTGAACATTCTTAATTTACTCGGTAGACCCGTTTTATTCATATCACTGAGGAGAATTATTTTCAAAAGTACTAGCTCTATATGCAGCTTTGATAGTAGCATTATTCTCACGTAAGTGCTGCAATCGTAATACTACGCTCTTCGTCCATTTCCAAATCTCTTGATTGAGTGATAAGTTCTTGCTAATATTGAAGTCTCACTCAGCCCGTTTTTTTTCTGACTGCGAAGCTCTTTTTTTGAGTCATATTCACGCAAGTGCTGAAGACGGGCCTCTCGCTCTTCTTGTGATTGAGATGCGCGTAATTGAGATTCGTAGTGTCTTAAACTTCATAAATGTTTTCTTAGTTGCTCTGGTGCGTCTCTAGCTCTATATTGTTTTATAATTATACGTTTTTGATTGGTGTTAAGGTTTTTCGTTATTAATGTTTTAAAGTTTTTTGTTCGCGCTTTTCCGTTTTTTTGTAGTCTCCGTTTTTTGTGTTGCTGTTTCTTTCTTTGTAGTTTATGACATATTATTCCCACGAGTAGTGGACAATGAAACGGCCGATCCCCTCAGAGGTCCGTGTAGAGGGACAAGGCTATTTACAACAGGGTTTCGCCCGGTTCCCTGAGGTAACGCTAGCGACATGATATTATTAACCACCCTTATGCCATTCAGCCCTCGGCACGTTTCTCACCTTTGGGATCTGTGAGATCTTTAATAACCTACTACCCTATTTACACGTCAATATACATCGTATATAGTTATATATTAATATAATTATTTTTACACTCTCCATGTACAGGTCTATACTTATATTTTTTAGAGACACCTATGTCAATACTTACACTATTTACACTCAATATTAACGTCAATATATAATAGGTTTTTTATAACGTTGAAACCTGATCGTGTTCAAAATTCATTAAGGGGCCTTTCTCACAAGCGCAAACACGACTATGATACGATATGCCGTCATGGAATGTCAGTGCCTATTTTCCGGCTTCATCACCAGACCTTTAAACCTAATCGTGGTCAAAGTTCATTTCATGACTTTTCTAAGAAATCCAAAAACAGCTAAATACGATATTCCAACATAACATTCCTGTTCATCTGTCAGATAAAGTGGCAGATTATAACGTTCGGTGCTTCGGTGTATATCTCAATGTGTATATCTTCGGTGTAATAAATAATTAAAGTAACCCACAAATTATGTTTATCGATAGAATTAAGGACTGTTCATTTTACTAAGCGGACATACAAAAATAGATTAATTTATACATTTTATATTAAAAAGTGGCTTTATTATGGTAGATATAGAAAAGGGATAATAAAATAAAGTTACGTATAACAGAAATAGTATTTATTTTAATTGCAACGGTAAAAATTTCGTCCGGATTCGTCTCATCCCGGATTCGTCTCATGAGTGTTTGCACACAGCTTTTTGACACTTTTCTACAGGCAGCAGTCCACATGGGTTTAAATTCTTCCAATGTTCTAGCTTCTCGGCCATCCTTCCTCAAGTATCTCTTAACAATTGCCCAATATCGCTCGATGGGGCGAAGCTGCGGACAGTTAGGTGGATTGTCATCTTTTTTAACAAAATCGATGTTTTTTGAATTTAGCAGCAGCAGAGTCTCGCCAGCATAGTGAGCACTCGCTAAATCAGGCCAAAACAAAGGGGGGATGCTGTGTTTTCTATATATAGTAAGTAGCCGTTTTGTGATGCATTCTTTTCTATAAATTTCTCCACTAATAGTCCCGGTCGTAAAATATGACGTACTTTTAAGGCCGCAGGAACAAATTGCCTGCCATACAAGGACTTTCTTCCCAAATTTGTCAATTTTTATGGCTTTTTCAGAATCAGGCACATTTTCTCCAACAAACGCGTTGTAATACTGGGGCCCAGGTAACGTATTGCTATCAAACTTTACGTACGTTTCATCGTCCATGAGTATGCAACGAGATTTGTTCTGCAGCAAAATATCGTACAAATTGCGGCACCTTTTTTTGACCGCTTTTGTTGCTCGGCACTTCTCTTCGGCATTTTTTGCTTTTTATACGAGTATGTCCGTATGTTATTTCTTTTCTTGATATTTTGTACAGTGCCTACGCTAATACCTGCTTTTTTATCAATTTCACGAACGGACATATATTTTTTAGATTTCAATAGACGCACCACTTTTTCCACGATTTTTGGGTTTGCCGGGCCCACAGACCAACCCCTATAGACATCCATTACAAGACGACTCGCGGTCGCCAGCCTTCCTAGTATTTGCACTGATATAAGCGCGGGCGCTCGCCGTGCCCGATCAGTAGCGACCAAGTAACAGACCCGAAAGCAGCGCGTGTTTTTCGCAGTAAAAAAATTGAAAAAGGGTATTTTGATGTCTTAAAGATGTCCACCTGTAGTGTGAAATGGTGTGGAAAGGTAACAAGAAGCTCAAATTTAAAAACAGACGTCATTACATTCCACATAAAAGTCATATTTATAATTTATTCAGAGCCGGCATAGGTCAACTTACATTGGCCACTTACGCGTCAGTAAAGGGACAGTCCCTTTCATCTGGCGCGACTGCCCGCCGTCCTTGAAACGGCCAATCACAGCGCGCTTAACACATTCCCCGCCCGCTCCTCGCACCCCTGGCACTGGTGACTCGTATCGCGAACAAAATATACAAGACTGCTACTCTATAGGAGGTTCTCTGTGGCCGGGCCACTTCTCCGGCGCGATTTTAGCAAATAGTCGAGGGTATGATGCTCTCCAAACTTTTTGATAATTTGGAACACTGTTGACATTTAAACTCACTCGCAATTTTTCGCTGTGAAAATTGGCCTGTACACCATTTTTGCAAGATTAATTTGCGATCTTCAACACTAATTCGCTCCATCACGAAAAATATTTAGATATTGAAAAAAACAAATGCAACATTTGACAGACATGTCTATGTTGTTTTTATAACCAGCCACCACCGGTTAAAAAAAAATTTTTTTAAAGGTTTAATACTGAATGCAGTATGTCCGCTTAGTAAAATGAACAGTCCTTACTACCCACAAGGGCCATTTTTTTCAAAGTTGTCCACCCCACTTTTTTTTGGATTTGGAAATTTTTATATGGTGTCCACTCAGAATCGCGAGCCTTTCTGTTCTAATAGGAGAAAAAAAGTGTCCCAAGATTTTTCTCCCATTCCGTTACCATCTAAATATATAAAAGAAGAAGCTGACTGACTGACTGACTGACTGACTGACTGACTGACTGACTGACTGACTGACATATCAACGCACAGCCGAAACCGCTGGTCCTAGAGATTTCAAATTTGGCACGTAGGTTCCTTATGTAGTGTAGAGGAGCACTAAGAGAGGATTTTCCAAAATTCACCTCCTAAGGGGGTCAAATGGGGGTTCAAAGTTTGTATGGGGAAACAAGATTAGTTTGACTATTTTATTCGAAACTTCACAGGAAGATTCCTTAAAACATATGACTGAATACGTATTTCAGGTTTTTTGAAAATTTAACCCCTAAAAGGGTGAAAAGGGGGTGATAAAGTCAAAAAATCAATATGGGTATCGTTTTTATGGTTTATCGGGTCGCTGATCACGATAAATACAACGCTTTTAAAATCTAACGAGGCGGAAGTGAAATACCTTCTACCCTGTTGTGGTGCAATGGGGTTTAAATATCAAAAATATATATAAAAGAAGATATTGACTGACTGACTGACATATCAACGCACAGCCGAAACCGCTGGTCCTAGAGATATCAAATTTGGCACGTTGGTTCCTTATATAGTGTAGAGAAGCACTAAGAAAGGATTTTTCAAAATTCGCCTCCTAAGGGACTCAAATGGGGGTTCAAAGTTTGTATGGGGAAACAAGATTAGTTTGACTATTTTATACGAAACTTCACAGGAGGATTCCTAAAGACATATGACTAAATACATGTTTCATGTTTTTTGAAAATTTGACCCCTAAAGGGGGTAAAGTCAAAAACACAATATGGGTATCGTTTTTATGGTTTATCGGGTCGCTGATTACGATAAATACAACGATTTTAAAATCTAATGAGGTGGAAAAGAAATTTTCTGGGGATAGGAGAGAGGGATAGGGATAGGGATAGGGATAGGGATAGGGATAGGGGGATAGGGATAGGGATAGGGATAGGGATAGGGATAGGGATAGGGATAGGGATAGGGATAGGGATAGGGATAGGGATAGGGATATGGATAGGGATAGGGATAGGGATATGGATAGGGATAGGGATATGGATAGGGATAGGGATAGGGATAGGGATATGGATAGGGATAGGGATATGGATAGGGATAGGGATATGGATAGGGATAGGGATAGGGATAGGGATAGGGATAGGGATAGGGATAGGGATAGGGATAGGGATAGGGATAGGGATAGGGATAGGGATATGGATAGGGATAGGGATAGGGATATGGATAGGGATAGGGATATGGATAGGGATAGGGATAGGGATAGGGATAGGGATAGGGATATGGATAGGGATAGGGATAGGGATATGGATAGGGATAGGGATAGGAATAGGGGACGGGAACGGGGACGGGGATAGGGATAGGGGAGGGACGGGGATAGGGACGGGACGGGGACGGGGACGAGGACAAGGATAGAGATAGGGACGGGGATAAGAATAGGGATCGGGGTCGGAATAATCGGTCGGCAATCGATATCTAGGCGATATCGATTGCCGACCGACTAATCGATATTGTAAGCGATAATGCAAGGAAGTACTTTTTATCCTACCGACCATAGCGCCGAGATACTGACTATGTGGGTTGTATGAAGTTTCCCCAGTATAAATAGGTAAAATACATACATATTCGTACCTACTATACCTACGCTGTGGTCGCTGTGTAACAATTCTACAATCATTGCAAGAATTTCTTTTAAAACAATAGTAATATGTGTAAGGTACAGTCAGCCAAAAAGCAGTGTAAGGTTCTTGGCTGACCGAAAAGCAAATAGATCAGTTACAGTGACCCCCCAGTCGAGAATTGCCCCGCTTTACCTTAATCGAAATAATCGCGGACAAATGTACCTACAAAGAAACCTACGGATCCAAATGAAAATCTTATTTTTTGTAAACGTTTCAATAAGAATACTTTTATTACGCGGGCGAAGCCGCGGGTAAAAGCTAGTTTTTTCATATATTTTGTATGGCGGTAACGGAATGGAAGGTTCGAAAAAATGTATGGGAAATCTTGGGACCTTTTTTTTCTCCTATTAGGATCGAAAGAGCTCGCGATTCTGAGTAATAATCGCGTAAAAAATACCCATGTTACAAAAAAGTGGGGTACACGACTTTGAAAAAAATGGCCCACTAACCGCTAAACCAGGGGCGGATCCAGCTTCGTGTCACGTGGTCTAAACTGTATGGCATGATACGCGCATGGCCTAAACCACAGAATTAGATTTAGATAGAAGAAACGAGTTCATTTATTTGTATGGCGGCCGAGCGTGTCAGATTTTGTACTGAAGTTGTTACTTGCCTGTGATTTTAAATATGTCTCAGGCCCTTGAGTGTTGATAAGTTTTATGTTGTTGCAATTAAATATCATGTAACGAGGCATTTTTAATGTTTTTGTTGACTTCAACTTACAAAAATTGACGCCCGAAAGCTGCAAGCTGCGATTAAAGACGGACAACTCAGTGGATTTCACTGAGTTCTTTTGACACGCTAAGTAGATACGTTTGCTTGATCTATGGTTTATATGACATCTGTGGCCTAAACCGGTTGTCAATTTTAGTTCCATAAACGTGTGAAGGTTGTGTAAGTGTGTGTGTGACTGGAAGGGGGCATTTTTTTGTTTGAAGTTGGCGTTCATCTCCTAGTGAGTATTATATTATATTCCTTGGTCGGAGCTAAACTTTGAGGCCCTAAAAAGTTGCTTAAATTGGACATTTATGCGCTGGCATCATAACTTTATTAGTCTTTATAAACAGTTTTTATTGTAAATCGATTTTCGGTAGGTTATTGCCATATTGCACTAAACTGCCCGTAGCTCCGTAACTAGAACCGAAAAAGTGGGACGTTTTACTAAACACACTCGCTATTTCAGTACATATGGTGTTTTTTTTCTGCACTAGTTCGCAAAGTAGTACATTTCTTGTCAGCTCGAAATTTTAAAGGGCCTTAAGTGAAGTGAAGTACAGCAAAAACAAAATTCGTAACTCGTGTCGATTTAAAATACTCCCTTCGGTCGAGTTTTTAATTTTTCGCCACTCGTTTCAAACTTATTTCCTCTTTTCCGTACTTGTATTGTAATGTAGATACTATTTGTTTAAAACATCTGGAATGAAACAATACTCAACTCTGAACACTGAGAATAGTTTTTTTTAGATTTATTTAGTTTAATTTTAATTTTAGATTTATTTAGTTACCTAAAGTTTATTTTAAGTGTGTTTAAATTAGTTTTTTGAAGATGACTTGTAATTGACGAGTACCGAAAAAAGGGCATATCGTCACTACTTTTTAAAAAACTTGTATCTTCGTCTGTCAATGAAAAGAAAATTGTAGTAAGTATGTATGGAATGCATATAGACTTACTGCGTTTTAACTTTGAGAAACTGCGTGAGATAAATACGAGATTTTTTCAAAGTAGTGACGATATTCAGTTTCTTGAAATTTTTTTCTATAAATTTTACTTTGACATTTACCCTAAAAACGGGATCAAAGATTTTTTCCCGTTACCATCCAAGAAACTGTATAAGGGCATGGTACTCGTACTTTTCAAGCATTTTTTCTCTTATTGCTATCAAACGAAGCGACGTGAGCCCGTCTGGCCAAGAGATCTGGTGATTTTCTAACACAAGGTATCGGAATTTGTTTTTATCATGCAGAAACGTCTGCGAACGATGTTACATATTTTTGAATTAAAGGAAAAATTCACACCTCCGGCAGGGTTCGAACCTGCGACCTGGGGCCCATTTCTCGAAGCTACAAGTTACAATTTACAAGTGGTTGTCAATGTCTAATATGACAAGTTGGAAAGAGACTTCCGCTTGTAACTTGTAACTTTCAGTTTTGAGAAATGAGCCCCTGCTGGACAAAGTATCGGCATTGCGATACAATGAGAATTATGCAAAGAAATGTAATTAATCTCATTTAAATAAACGTAAGTAGGTATAAATAACATTGAGTTACATACATACCTATAATTATACTATTTGTAATATAAAGTATTTCACCTGTGTAAACATTGCTATGAAGGGACTGTATCCTGTAAATTGAAAGACCCAAGGGGTACTGCCAATGACAAAGGCTTCATACACATTCCTTCCCTTCTGGCAATCTATAATACCTGCTATCGAAGACAAATCAGACAGCACGTGTTCCACTGCAAATTAATGAAATAGAAGGTCAATATCAAGGATAAGTAATTAAAAATGAAAACCAAATAAACAAAAATTATAGCCACACTTTTGAGGACAATGTCTCCCAGACGAACCGAGCACCTAATGCAGCAGCCTGTGCAGTAAAGGTTATACTTGTACGTAAATTTAATAGTCACAGATCGGGATTATGTGTGCTGCTCGAGGGTAATAACGAAATTAGTTAACTGCCTGTATATAATATATGGGCAGGGGAGGTTAATTTTCTTGCAATAAACAATAGGTACATACCTAAGTACATTTTTATAATAGATAGATATTTTTCTGTACGTCCGAACGAACGTAAAAACGTCCGTTGATCGGAATTTTCTGTTTTCTAGAATTTATTCGAATGTCGCACAAGTCTTCTCAGATATTAGTATATTTAGCAATTTAGCTTCACTTTGACGTCTTGAAGTCGGCGGTAAGAATTTGCCTTTATTCATTTATTTATTCATATTTTTCATACCATCAAAGATTACTAAAAAATGTTTCAGTAACAAATTACCTATTTAAGAAGTGCTTAAATCAAAGCCCTTCTATTTGAAACCACACACGGTATTTTACTCGTAATTGTGGGAATAGTTAAGTTTGCAATGGATGCGTGCCCGTATTCATGAATATTTTGGCTAAATATTAGAGAAAACACAATAATACTCACGCAAAGCCATAGTTAAAACCAGGAAACATGACACCCTACATTTTTTTATAAGTTTCCGGTCAATGCTTGGGTCTGCCACCTCGGTTTTTGATATTAATTGGCAGAGCCTTGGCCATCTAGTTGCCACACGTAGAAATAAAATTGTGGTTATGCAGTTCGTGAGGGAGAATACTAAGGCAGCTGTGAATAAATACTTACCCCCTTATTCATAAACGTACTCTTAAGTTATCAACCCGATAATGTTCGTTTGTCCTTTTCTATCACCCTAATACGTCGGAAAGGGACAAACGAACTTTATCGGCTTGATAACTTTAGAGTACGTTTATGAATAAGGGGGTTAGTTAGTAGTTCGATTTTAATTACTATATTACTATAAGTATTTTATGATACATATATAACGAGAAATTAACTTACAATTGGCTGAAAGATTTGGATTTGAATCTGTAAATAGCTTCAAGAAAGAGAAAGACACAACAGTACATTGCCCGATTATTGATAAAAGGCTGTAAATAAATCTGCAAGATTTTATTTGAAATCTGCAACAATAATCAGTTATTAGCCAAGAATGCATCATTAACGACACTGACTTTAAATTTCGGATCTTGTACAAAACTTAGAAAAGTGTTAGGACGAATACAAAGTTACAACTTGATTACTACAAATCGATTAATTAGTGACGTATTTTATGTAGATGTAGGTCTACATTTTTATGCAATTGATCATTGGAGATGAATTTTCCCTGAAACTGAAGTAAGTATTGAAAAATAATTTAGCTGGACCCCTAAATGGCTCAACAATTGCGGAGTGTGGATAGTAGTACTTGGCCCTGAGGATATGATCAATTTTTTTCTAGACATGACAAGGCCAGTTAAAACAAGGAACATTTAATTAACATATACAAGCTTGAAATAAAAGCTTACTTACTTTAATTTAGTGGTGTTGATTTCTGAGACACCAATCACTGGGTTTAATCCAAAAAATTGTCCTATGATGATAGTGACTTTCATGGCTTCCTGGAATGTAGCCTGAAAGCCATTGTAATCTGACGTTAGCAATGGGGTCATGAATATTTCAGGTTGCAACTTCAAATTATCTGAAATATAGGAATATGTAGGTATTATACGACACCTGCGGCATCAAATAGCAGTGTACATAATAGTTAAAACATGTTTCAGATACTTGCGATGTCTTAAAACTTCAACCATGTCGTTGTTTAATTTTGTTTCTGACACGATAAACAGTTTTGTCAATTTGTTAGTTTTTGTCATTTCAAATTACATACAAACGTCAGTTTATATGAAAGCAACAGTTTACATGTTGTGTATAAATTAAAATGGTAATAAAGCAATAATCAAGGAACATTTTTGATTACTGCACTAGCGCAAACAGCTCCCTTGCGTTAAAGCGACAATGTTACTCTGCAATCATGTATTCATTTGAAACCTTGTAACATAACAAGCGCGATCGATCTTCTTTACAACAAAACGTGTTATTTTGTTGTCACAGCTGGCTCTCTTCACACCTACAACTCCCCTCGATTTGGTTAATATCAATACTTTAAAAAAAACGGCCAAGAGCGTGTCGGGCCACGCTCAGTGTAGGGTTGCGTACCCATACAACCATTTCGGTCGCAAAATCTTCAAATCATTAACTAACTGTCAAATGTGACATAACGCGTGGTAACGTCGTGCAAACAATGCGACCGTATTGATACAATAACAAAATGTAGTCGTCGTGTGCACTTGTTACGGTAACAAAATGTGTACGAATCTGTGGCTGTCAATGTCACTGTCAGAACGATTTTTAACGACACTTTATTAGTCGACGTATGCACACATAACGGTAACAACAAGTGGACGAATTTGTAGCTGTCATTGTCACTGAACGGTTTCTGACAGTGACATTGACAGAATTTGTACACACATGTGTAGGTCTGATTACCGAACTGCTCCTAAACCACTGTAACCGCAAATGACAATCTGAAATACGAAGGTTTCTCAAACTGTCTTGTGAAGTTGTGGACTGGTTGCTTTGAATCATTTAAATATGAGCGAATTAAATAATAATAAACAACAACGACCATTTAAGCACTCTTCGACATTTTATAGAAATGTGGGAAAGTTAAGAAAAGTGCAGAATGATTATACAAATAGATAAGCACTTTATAGGTAGTTACTTAATGTATTAAATTTATAATTTTTAATTCTTATTGATAAAAATGATGTGTAGTGTTGCTTTACACAATAAAAGTAGGTATCAAATGAAATAGAGTATTTACTGTGATATTAATAGAATTTCTGTTGCGCAATGATAGTTTTTTTCAGTACAGATGCTGCTTTTTTTTAACGCAGTAGTGCGAGCAAATCAAGCAATGATTCATTTCTTGTCTGGTCGAAACTCTTAGCTTAGATTTAGGTACTGAAAATCGTCGTACGATACTCGTGCGAAAAGGACATTCACAACTCGTGTCGATTTAAAACACTCCCTTCGTTCGTGTATTAATGTATCGCTACTCGTATCGATTTTCCTCTTTTCCGCACTCGTATCTACAAGTATTTTGTTTGGGTTACAAAAAAAAAACACATTATTTACTCTACTACGTTTTATTTATGTCTCTTTAACATTACAAATTTGTGGACACTTATCTCTACAAAAATCTTGACAAAAGAAGTACAGATCGCTGAAATTAATTTTGATAGTAATATTAATGACGACTACTTCCACAAGTGTCAATTGTGAAATGCCGCAAAATACTAGTTGCTCTATAGAAGACCATAATAATATGATCCCCGATCCTTTACAACTACAACCCAGCAGCTCGGTACGCACGTTACAATTTTTTTTTTAATCTTCTTTAGTGAGGACAACTGAGCACGACGGCATATTTAATTGTTTATAAAGTTTGAGGATACCTGGAAAAAATGAATACAAGAAGCCATTTTGTAAATATAATAAATATTCATTGCTTTCAGTCACGCGTGTACGCCGCGACCATTTTGCGACCGTTTGTTGACCGTTTGGTGACCGTTTGGCGACTGTTTTTTACATGGAATATTACCCAGTCTTAATCCATATTTTAACAACTTTATTGGTTTTCTAGGCATTATTTTTATTATTTCAATATAGTATATGCACCGGAGCACTAAAACTTCACCAAACTACGCAAACACCGAGTAGTCAATAATATTATTACTGGTTAAACTGAGGTAAATTGATGGCGCGTTGTTAAATTTAGACTTATTTTATGAAATCACTCGAGCAATTTAATTGGCCATGGTAATTAGCCCACATTATATTACAAATGCAAACAATATTTATCTTTAACAAATTCTTACGCCATTACATTTTAATGTCAAATGATTTTATTTCTTTTTTACTTTGACGTCTCTGACAGTCGCCATTTGAAAAGAATGAAATGAACGAATGATTTTGGGAAAGTAGTCGCCAAACGGTAACAATGTGTGCACGTTCTGTCACTTCTGTGACAATTTGTGCCTGTTACCAATCGTCCCCATTTGGGTCGCCGCGACCCCGCGACTAAACGTCGACCGTACTGCGACTAAGCATTGAGACCCGAAGACCTGTGTGTACACAAAATAGGACGATTTGCGTAGGAACGGCTACCGATTATGGTTATATGGGTAGTTTCCCGTCCGGCACAATAAGTGTACTCACTTGAGCAGTTCCCAAAAACTTTGTACATAGCCACGTAAGCAAATTTTAATTGATCCTATTTTGTTACCAACATTTAGTAATATAAGTCGACTTTCATAAGATATATACAGGTGATAGTAATAATTTAGAAAATATAGATACTAGAGAACCTTCATGCTGAAATAAAACTCACAAAAAATTCTATTCATCAAATAAATCTTGGTAACAAAATAAGAAATATAGGAATAAAAACAAATGGTTTAACGTTTTCTTAATTTTTGTATGAACTTTTTGAAAACTGCTGACTTAAAAGTTAACAAACAATTCGACAATTAAATTAGCTGGGTGCGAAGTAGGTGGTGGGAGAACCACGAATCGATCGCAGCGCGCACCGTGGCCAAAAAAGGAACCCTCGGCAGACCAACTGTCACTTTATACAGTCATCACTTGTCACGTATCCGTACATTTACAGTAAAAATAAATAAATATGCGTCACGATACATGATACGTAGTTAACTGTACGAACACTGGGAAAAACAGTGATCACAAATTTTATAAATATTCACAAGCAAATTAGAAACCAGACCAACAAATGAAATAGATAATCGCTGTAAGAGGAAAAAGTAAGTAAACTAACATACTTTTAAAACAACATACTTTTAAAAAGACAAAAATTCTGCATTATAACGACACTACAGGCATAAATAATCCTCTCCAATACCTATATATGAAATGCGTTATTACCTAAAATCGGTTTACTTCTTTATTTACATTTCGTGAACTCAACCTTGAGAAACTCCGTTTGTGCTTACCTGAAATTTATTGATTGTGTCATTTTAGACGGAGTTTAAAAAGGTGAGTTATTATCGACACTATAGATTTATATGATCGAATTAAACATTACGCTATTTCATTAAAATTATTTGTTTATTTACTTATTCTTCGTATTGACAGAAAGCCATTTGGCGTTTCAAAGTCCGCCGTAGTAGTTGTAACCGCTAGGTGACGCTGTCACCGTGCACCCAGCCAATAATAGCGCATCGCATATCCATCCCGACCACATCAATTCAGCCAAGATACAGTGCCATCTCTTGGGAAATCGGGTTACTAATTTGATACAAACTAGATGAGTTATGTATGTTGGGTTTTCGGCGGTAATTTTAAATTGCGTGAACCGATTTTAATAAAATAATACTTTTTTTATTTGAAAGAAAATACGTTCTAGGCTCCGAGGTTCAAGGTAATAAAATATGTAAATAAGGATATACGGTTAAATTACAAACTTAGTTCAGAAATGATTTTGTACAATTTTTCAATAACTAGAACAGTTATTGAAAATTACTACCCATCAAGTTCAAAATAATTTTCCTAGAAAGCCTTTATAAAGTGCTACTTTTGGGATATTTCTTCATATTTTTAAAGTTATGGTTCAAAAGTTAGAGGGGGGAGGGGGACTTCTGGAGCGATTATGTCCGAATATATTAACATTATCAAAAAAAGATTTTAATAAAACCCTATTCATTTTTAAATACCTATCCAGCAATATATCACACCTTATGGTTGAAGTGAAAAAAATCACTACGTTGATATAAATTAAAAATATAAATTAAAATTCCTTTTCGCACGTGTATCGCGAGACGTTTTTCAGTACAGATGGCCCTCCGAAGTTTACCACTGACAAAAAATTTACCACTTCTCGTACTAGTGCGTAAAAAAGCACCACTTGGACTGAAAATAATACTGGAGCTGGCGAAGCATCTCATTGATACTAGATGTCTCATTAACCCTTAATTTGGCAAAGTCCGGTGGGACGGACAGGTGATAAAAAAAAATATTTCGCTTTTTAGGTAGAATTTTATTTAATTTAACATATGGAAAGAGACTCTTTTATGATACATGCTTTGTATAAAAATACTATTTGACCACTGTCAACACTCGTTTGACAGTTACTCGTCAAGATGGCACCGCATCAGAAGTCAACTGTTTTTAGCAAAATATTTATGCGTTTTTCTTTTGGTTTTTGTAAGAACAGGGTATTTCTGTTGTATAAATAATAAAATATATTACATAATAGTTGCAAGTGGTTATGTTTTCAATTTATTTCTCAATTTCTAATACTCATAATCATCATCTAAACAAGTTGTCCGCCGCACCGGACAGTGCCAAATATATACTAAATACGATTTGTCCGCCGTGGCGGACTATGCCAATGTTGCGGTGACACGTGTTGTAACAAATTATTATATTGTTTTGTTTATTATTTTGATTTTCTTGTTTTGGTGGCCTGCTTTTATGCTTAGATTTTTTATTTAATCCAACAGCGTGTGGTGCTGGACCAAGCAGTTAAAATTTTGGCACTTTTAGGTATACGTAGTGCGCGGATATTGTGAATGTTACATGTCGCGCGAGGGGCAATAAACATTAAAGAAAACCGGGTAGATCAAAATTTATAATTTCTTTGTCTGCCCCGAACATTGATATAAATAATTTCGGGTAGTTTTGTGTTGTTTACATCTTCGACGACATTTAGCTGGGACATCACTGTCACATCAGTCTGTCGTGATCACGGCCTGTGCAACCTGGCCAAAAAGTCGGAAAAAAGTTAAAATAATCATATTTGACTATAAATATGTGTCAGTTTGATTTTCATACAAAATTATTATATTTGTTAATTTTTAAAATAAATATATGTTAAGAAATACTTGTTTAAATGACCGTATGTTTGGCAGTGTCCGCCTCAGCGGACATATTAATTTATCCCAATATTTGGCAGAGTCCGCTGTGGCGGACATATTTTTTTTCCAAAACTAATAAATCTAGATTTTTTTAAATATTTTTCGGACGCTTTAAAAATACCTGTTATTCAATGTATTAAGTAAAATCGGAAAATTTATGTCACCAGAGTCTCTGCCAAATTAAGGGTTAATATAAATATGTAATAAGTAAATATTTTTTCTCAAACTTGCATAGAAGTTTTGTCATTACGTACATCAAATTAGGGCGGGAAGTACTACGTATCTGGTTCATTGAGTGAGGATGATATGTAATGGAATTTCATAGCAATTTCCCCACCTAAGCCAGCAATGCTCGAGTCATTTGTTTCTAAACGTCAAATTCTGACACAACGCCACAGAATAATTAATAATACTTAGGACAACGTCATCATCAGAAAAAAACATGTAAAACGGTTTACATAGACCGTGGATACCAGGATTACTATTACAAGTATTATAATTATAAATTGTATATTCTCATATGTAGTATAACTGGACGTATTGTGTTTAACTAATAACAAAATAGATGCGAGATACGAGTAAAATAGCCATTAGCCATTATAATGACTTTGCCTGCAATTGTCATTTCATGTTATACCTATTTTTTCTAGTATTCATGGTCACTGTATTTATTTACTGTAGTGTTTACATGAATCACAAACCAAATGTTGATTCTATAGCTTGTCCCCGATGTGTCACTAAAGATAATATCTGTTTTCACTTAAAAAATCAACACTGTTGAAAATGCTGTTAGAGTAAATAGCTGTAGAGTTTGTAAATCAGACCTGAAACATGATATTACAGAATTAATGTACACACTAACTGTTGGGTATCGAAAAATTGGTGAACAAATTACTTACATACTGAATATAATTTTGTAAGCTGAAATTATGAATAAGGCTATAAATTATAACAATGCAGGTTGTGTTATGCATATATACCTGCAGCATCCGATGCGTCTCTGCAGATGGGCAGGATTTTTTCCAGTTGAAGCTTTGGATCAAGGCGCCATTCATAAGCTGAGGTATTTATCGAAACATATTTGCGTTCTGGGACTGAAGTACAAGTACCTACTACTGCTGTTGTGTCTTGTTCCATTTAATTAATATTAATTTTCTAAGGTCTCATTAGTCACGTATTGAAATATGTATATTATCCTATTTGTATTAAAAAAAAAAATAGGCTGGCTGCCTCAGGGCCATAGCCGCAATTGTTGACGTAAAACGTGATGTGATCTACCACTATTGAGAACCACGTAGAGGTTTTTAAAGACGTTCACCTAACGTTTCACCTCAAATTTATCAAAAAGTATATTGCAAAACATGGCTACGCCTTATGGGGCTGCGGAATAACTTACCGAATATATTATATTGGTCACTGGTTCCCTCCTTGACGAGTGTCCTCACTGATATCGGTACTTAGGTTGTTTATTTGAATGTATTTTATTTACTTTGAGGATCCCCTTTAATTATATAAATGAATTTTATTAATCTTGGCAACACATGTATGATGATACGATAATAGGAACCCTTATAGTTTCGCCATGTCTGTCTGTCCGTCTCCGTCGTGTCCGTCCGTCCGTCCGTCCGTCCGTCCGTCCGTCCGTCCGTCCGTCCGTCCGTCCGCGGATAATCTCAGTAACTTTGTAAAGTGGGGGCTGATTTTTTTTTCATTCCAACCCTAACGTGTGATATATTGTTGGATAGGTATTTAAAAATGAATAAGGGTTTACTAAGATCGTTTTTTGATAATACTAATATTTTCGAAAATAATCGCTCCTAAAGGAAAAAAATAACTTTTGAACCATATGTTTAAAAAATATGAAAAAAATCACAAAAGTAGAACTTTATAAAGGCTTTCTAGGAAAATTGTTTTGAACTTGATAGGTTCAGTCGTTTTTGAAAAAAATACGAAAAACTTTTTACACTGAGCGTGGCCCGACACGCTCTTGTCCGGTTTTTCTTTCTGTCGTGACACTGACTTACTGTCACTTTATTTCTTTATATCCGTCAACAACACCCGACAAGGAGGCCGTAATATGTTAAAAGAGGTTTTGAATTAAGGCGCAAACACCTTATAAATATAGGTAAATATTTCAGCATTGCCACTTTGTAAGCTGCAGTCAGATTAGTAACGTTTGACGGATGAAGTTGTTGAATGGTTATGGTAGCGTAGTAACGACAGGAAATGTTGCATTTGTGTGAGCTTTTGTTTTACCTACCTACATAAGGTTACATTAGGTATACTTTATTACGTGGCTAGTGCTTTTGACAAGCTCTGAAGTTTTTTTACCAAATATTTAGCTTCTTGACCCAAGCTTGGTAGAAAATGGATTTAGGAAGCCTAGCGGTAAATGCAATGAAATCAAATCAATTTCATTGCAAGCGGTTGAAGTTGGGATAAAACGCCTCAAGGCTAATAGCTCCGTTGGACCTGACAACTTACTGGTGTATATTGTAAAGGGCTGCAAGGATTTCTTGAAGTTCTCGATACAGTGTATTCTGCATCTGGCGCTATCTTCTGGTTCATAATATCCTCGACGTTGGAAGGTGTCTAGAGTGAGACCGATCTCGAAAGCGAGTGGCACTTCCGTCGTTGAGAATTATAGACCAATCGCCGTTCTTCTCACCCTTGGCAAGCTGTTTGAGGCCAAATCTTGAGGCCTTCACAGAACTCTGTCTTCACAGGTTCGATCCTTTTTGCTTTGGCATGCATGCATGGCTTTCGGCCTACTCGCTCAGTTAACACGAATCTGTTGATACTGACGGACAATTGCTGCGCATCTTGATAGAGGTATTCAAGTCGATGTCCTCGATTTCGATCTGCGTGATCGACAACAGTTCGGCTGACATGGTTGTCCTGTCTCGACTCTTGGCGTCAGTCGAGGCTTCATTTTAGGGCCTCTGATTTTCGGTATCATGATCAACTATCTCAAATCGGTTTTTCGGGCGGCTCAATGTCTGTTGTATGCGGATGACCTTAAGTTGGTATACGGCCTAGAGCAAAGAGCCGATTGCGGGGCGTTACAGGATGACATCGACTTGGTATTTCGGTGGAGTATGGAAAACAAACTTCATTTTAACCCAACCGTTGTGTGTGTACATTCAGCCGCTCTCACACCGCTCTATATTTTCAATATATGTTAGGAACGGAGCCCGATAATTGTGTCTTCTCTGTCAAGGATCTGGGCGTTATGTTCAGTGATCGGTTTTTTGGATTCGACATGGGGTGAACGACCTCAATCATTATGTCAGTATGGATATGCACCGGGAATCCGGGCTTAATGTTGTTAGAAAAGGCAAATGAGCTATAAGATCTATGTATTTGCACTTATACGATAACCTGTGACCTAATATTATGGTATAAATTATACAGCTAGTACTATTTATTTATGCAATCCTTAGAAGCAAATAATTAGAACTGAAATCCAAAGAAAATAATGAAATGTCAATGTCAAGATTTTGAAGTATTTTTTCCATCATGAATATCATGATAGAGGTAATACTTTGTGGAGGTTCTAATATATTTTGCTTAATAGAGTGTAGAGATTAGGAAAAGAATAGAAATTTTTGTCTCAACTGGTTGCCATGTAAGAGTAAAAAGTTCCTTAGAGATAATTTCGTCGTATCAATATTAACTTTTCTACTTGATATCCCGCGAGGGTGAATCCAAAAAACCGATCACTGGTTATGTTTGATACGCGGCTCATTTTCCACTAGCATATTTCTTCTCTGGCGACGAGCTGTTTCCGTAGGCTGGGTTTTGTAATCCGAAACCTACGCTGTTTTCAAGACCCTTTGGCCATAAAAATAGTTTACAATGCCTAATAAAGAGTAAACTGCCTTATTGACTGCTCAAGAAGGCGCAGAAAGTATTTTTAAGGCTCTTTTATAAAAAAAAGTCTTCGGGTTCTACCCGTATCTCTACCCTCCCAAGTATCTCTTTGGCTCTCTTGGGTATAACTCCTTGGAGACCGGGCGGAATTTTCAGCTCATGATTACAGCATGTCGAGCCTTACGCGGTGAGGTGGACTGTCCTGAGCTTGTATTAGTGCGTCTCGTACGGCTATTTGTTCCCGATGTTCCGAGGATAGCACTCAGACCTTGACGACGCGACCTGTTGGCTATGCCGCAGACGCGTACCGTATCGTACTTACAGTAACTTGCTGCTGCCCCGCGCCCTCTCACAGCTCAATGCCGCGGTTCTGGGTTCGAATCCCGGTAAAGGCATTTATTTGTGTAATGAGCATAGATATTTGTTCCTGAGTCATGGATGTATTCTATGTATATAAGTATGTATTTATCTATTTAAGTATGTATATCGTCGCTTAGCACCCATAGTACAAGCTTTGCTTAGTTTGTGGCTAAGTTGATCTGTGTAAGGTGTCCCCAATATTTATTTATTAAAACAAAAAAAGAATGCGCTCATGGCGTCGACACCTGAGTGCGACTTGTTTGCGTGGCGATGGACGAGGAAGCCTGGTTGAAAGATCGTTTTCTTAAACACAAATTGGCTTTTCTCGATTGTGAAAATGTGTACAAGTAACTAAGTACTTACGACATATACACCGTGACCGTTAATAACCCTAAAGATTTAAACCACATATTTTTGACGACAGTACAAGTAAATAATATTATATCAACATGGGTCTAATTATGTGTCTTAATTAAATTACTATTTCAGTACGAATTAAATCTTATTAATTGCCCGCTTCTTTATGAACAAGCCTTTAGGTGGGAATCTCAAGTTGAAGAACAGAGAGCGAGCATGACACTTCACGAATCGCTCCGAAATCATACGACGAAAGGCGAATGGCGTGACTTGTATTCCATGAATGACAAGAAGTGTCAAGTTATGTCTAGCACGATGTTTGTGTTGAAATTATTTTTATTTATTGGCACCACAAAATACCACAAAATACTTATGTATCCAAACTTTATTAGGTGCTACGACATTAAAGTGCTCTTACATTATTATTGAAACTTGTGGTAATTCCCACAGGAGGTCCTTGGAACAATAGGAAGGCACTTTGGATTATCCGAACGTTATTTATTTATAATTTATTAATATATATTTACACAAACATGTTTACATCATGAGTCCTGTCAAAAGAGTGTCGTTTGAAAACTCAAAAGTCTGCACATAGACAACTGAGGTTCCAAACTTAAACTTGGTCAAGCATGAGTCGATTGCATATTCAACCTTCACAATAACACACCCCCTCAATCGACTCTGCTTGAAGCGTTAGTACATACTTTACAACTTTTATCTAATACTTCACAACTTTTATTTAAAAGGCCACAATCTCATTTCCAGAACAATATTTCAAAAAATTTCATCACATTAGTTTACCAAAAAACAAAAGGTTTCAAAAAACATTATCATCAAATATTAATTAGTACATATCTACATGTACTCTCATATAATATAAACTCCCACTAATCGACACATCACTACTAATATATAAATAAGTAGTTAATTATTCAGCTTCTCGCCTCATATTATTCTTTATTCTCCCACTCGATACATCGCTACAAATATATAAATAAACAGTTAATTATTCTACTTCTCGCTTTATATTTATCTTTATTCTCCCACTCGATACATCACTACTAATATATAAATTAACTACATCTATCTCCCTTATTTATTCCACCTCTCGACTCATACTTATCTTTATTCACCACAGCTCGATACATCATTACTAATTGCCAAATACATATTCGATTATAAAATTACGTATCCTTCCCTTCTCTAAACAAATACTAAAATACTAAAAATTATAATAATATTTGGAATAAATAAAATTTAGAAAAAATACTTAAGGATAACTTCAGAACACTGTGTAAATAATGACTATTAAATGAATGTGTGGTTTTACTCTTTTTTTTTTCAAGTTGTTTGTTGGTTGCTTTTATATTGATTCACTTACCATTAGTACACTTACACCCCTTAAGTGAATCATTATTAAGCACCCCCTTAATTCTAACTTTATTTCATGTTTCCAGAATCCTTAAGTTTTCTTTCAATACACATTCCTGTATTATTTTTACACACCCTATAAAAAACTTACATACTACGATAATTATAAACAAACCCCGACATGTGCCGAAAAATAATTAACGTTTACTTTAGCCCGCACTTATACTACACTCAATGACTCATTTTAGCCACAATATCACTAAAACACTAATCTTCGTTGACATTTTTCAAACTTTACAGCCGGTAAACTTTTAGTTAGTATATCAGCCAGCTGTGATCCCGTCGGACAGTATTTAACTGTAATCTGATTTTCGTCAATTTTCTCTTTTAGGTAATAGTATTTTACGTCTATGTGTTTGCTTCTTCTCCCCATGATTCCTTTTTTCATAAGCCAAATTGCAGATTGATTATCTACTCTCATCTCAACTTCTAGTTTTTCCTTGGTTATCTCAAAAATCAGATCCCTTATAAATAGTAGTTCTTTACAACATTCTGCTGCTGCTATGAATTCTGCTTCTGTGCTGCTCAGTGCGACTACTGATTGTTTTCTTGAGCTCCATGCCACTGGTCCACCATTCAGCCAAATCACAAAACCAGAAGTGCTGCGCCTAGTGTCTGGATCTCCCGCGAAATCCGAATCACAATAACCCCTGAGTACTTTATCATCTTTATTAAAGTGAATCCCTTTTTCTGTTGAGCCTTTCAGGAATCGCAAAATTGTCTTAGCATTATTCAAATCATTTAAATTTGGAGAATTTTGATGCCTCGAACAATAACCCACTTGAAAACTAATGTCTGGTCGCGTTTTATTCGAAAGATATAACAATGACCCTATCATCTCTCGGTAAAGCTCATGAGACTTAGTATCAACCTTTACTGACGGATGCTGTTCTATCAGAATTGTTGGACATTTACATTCTTTGGCATTGTTTAGGTTAAATTTCTTAATGATTTTCTCACTGTATGTTTTCTGAAAAATTTTAATCCCATTTTCATCTTGCTTAATGTCCAAACCAATGTAATTGGTGACTTCATCTAAGACTCTTAGTTCAAAAGCCTTTCTAATTCTTTCTATTATGTACACTAGATCTTCTTCTTTCTCTCCAAGAACTAATCCATCATCGACATATACCGCAAGAATAATCTTTCTTTCACCCTCCATAACAAAAATGCATTGATCAAGTTTCATCTGCTTGAACCCCATCTTTATTAAGAACTCTGTAAACTTAATATTCCACATTAGTGGAGCTTGTTTCAGACCGTATAAGCTCTTGTTTAGTTTGCATACTTTGCCTTCTTTGTTGCTATAGCCTTTGGGTACCTTCATGTATATACATTCTTTCAAGTCTCCATGTAAAAAGGCTGTCTTCACATCAAACTGTTTTATTTTTAACCCTTTTGCCGCTGCAATAGATAGTAAGATTCTTAAAGACGTACTATTAACTACCGGACTGTACGTCTCGTCATAATCTATTTTGTACTTTTGTTGAAAGCCTCTTGCAACTAGTCTGGCTTTATATCTGCCATCAGACTTTACTGTAAAAATCCACTTGCTAGTAACTAATTTTCTTCCTTTTGCTTCCTGTTCATCCACAAATGACCACGTCTTATTTTCTTCAAGTGATTTAATTTCTTCTTTTATTGCCTTTTTCCATTTATCCTTTTCTTTTGATTCTATTGCCTCCTCGTAAGTTAACATTGAAGCTTCAGTATCATAATTCATTAAATAATCTTTATATCTATCAGGTAATCTGCGGTCTCTAGCAGGTTGAACTCTTCTATTTTGATTAACATCACTATCAATATTTTGATTTTCAATACTTCCAACTCGATTTTCAACTTCTTCATTATCAAAAAATTCTTCATTCCCATCATAAAATACTTCATTATTTTCTTCTTCTTCTTCAATTGTTTCTATTTCATTTGTTTCATTATTGTCTTTTGTTTTATCTTCATTTGTTTCGCCTTCATTTATTTCGCCTTCATTTGTTTCGCTTTCATTTGTTTCGTCTTCTTTTGTTTCACCTTCTTTTGTTTCACCTTCTTTTGTTTCATCTTCTTTTGTTTCATCTTCTTTTGTTTCATCTTCTTTTGTTTCATCTTTTGTTTCATCTTCACTTGTTTCGCTTCCTAATCTTCTTAAATGAATAACACCTTCTCGAACATTCTCTGCATTTCTACTTCTTACTTTTCTTTTTAACATATCACCTTCTCGACTCTTCTCTATATTACTACTTCCTCCAACTCTTCTTGATGTACCTCTTTCTCGACCCTCCTCTCCATTGCTACTTGTTTCAATTCTTCTTAATGTATCTCCTTCTCGACCTTCATTACTGTTGACTCTTCTGACCTGATTTTCTTCCTGCCTGTTTATTTGATCTTCATTTTGTGTTGTGCCTTCTCTAACTGTCTCTTCAGTTTCTTCGTCGATTGTCCAAAGACCTCTAATAGTTTCATCATTTTCTTCATTTGTATATATACCTTGCTCATCTTCATTTATTCTTACATCCCTCGCTCTTACAATTGTTTTTGTTTCATCCACCCATATTTTGTAACCATTCCTGATATAGCCAATCAGGATTCCCTTTTGCATCTGACATCTAGCTTTCGTACACCAGAGTTTATTTTATAATAAGTTGTTGAACCAAAACGTCTTACATGTGATACATCAGGTTTGATGCCAAACCACATCTCTGCTGGAGTTTTGTCTTTGCCTTCGGTAGGACTTCTATTGATTAAGAAACTTGCAGTTATAAGAGCTTCACCCCATAGATAATTTGGAACTCGACCATCGAATAGTAATGCTCTCGTTCGTTCTAACAAGGTTCTATTTAATCGCTCTGCTTTTCCATTTAATTGAGGAGTGTAGGGTATTGTTAGATCCATAATTATGCCCTTAGAGCTGCACCAAGACATTAGGTTATTGTTCGAGTATTCTTTTCCGTTGTCGCATCTGATTTTCCTAACTTTTGTATTGAAATGGTTCTCCGCTAAAGTCACAAACTGTTTTATTTTATCAAAGGCTTCACTTTTAAAAGTAATTAAGTAGACAACACAAAAATGTGTAAAGTCATCCAAAAAAGTAATAAAATATTTTTTATTATCCCAAGTGGGAATTTCTATCGGACCGCAAATGTCCGTATGGATAATTTCTAAAGGAAATTTTGCTTTAATTCTATTATTTTTGAAAGGTTTTCTAGTCATTTTTGCTTTAATGCATATTTCACAAAAGTTTTCTTTATGTTCCCCCCAATTTTGATACCGTTCACCAGTTTAGCTAGACGCGGCACATCCGATACGTGAACTAGCCGACGATGCCAAATATCGGCGTTCTCAGAAAGCAAAACCTCGCGAACAGTGTTAGCAGAAAATTGTTGTTTCATAAAGACCGTTTCTAGTTTTATATCCCGTAAGAATAATGCAATTATATTTCTTTACAGTTACCTTGTTTCCAACGAAGAGTACAGAAGCTGCATGATCAGTGATTGAACTTACAGATATCAGGTTTCTAGAAATTGCAGGAACATGTAGTACATCTTCCAGTTCAAAACCATTTGTTTTTACTGTACCTATGGCTTGTGCGACGAGGTTCTCTGCATTAGCACATCTTATTTCTACATTTACATTTTCTGTGGAGTTAATGACATCATTATTATAGAACATGTGAGAGGATGCACCCGAATCAATAATGGCTCTAATACTAGTTGTATGCTTCAGTTGTTCACTCACCAGACTAAAAGTGCGACAAAATTTTTCAATGTGTCCCTTCCTGTTACATTTCCTACATACCTTTGTAGAAAAACATTCACTGGAAGTGTGGCCACTTTTATTGCATATAGTGCATTTTTTATTATTACAGAATCTCGCAATATGCCCTCGTTGGTTACAATTAAAACAAATTCTTTCATTGCTTTTCATTGCTTCCTCTGTTTGGTGATTTATATCTGAATTGACTACTATTGAATAATTATTTTCAACAAGCTTAAGTTCTTTTTGAATTCGTTCGATCAAAGTATGTATGGTTTGGTCAGACTTCGGAGTTACCTCCCATACAGTCCTGAAGTAATTTAATGTTGAAGGTAAAATGGTCAAAATCTTTTGTATAAGCATGTCATCATTTATTTTATTTGCGGTAGATTCTAGTTCAAAACACATATTTTGCAATTTGCTAATATCTTGAAGTATATCTCCAGTAAATTTGTAGTTATAAAATTCTATAACTCTGAGGTGACTGTCTTTTTCCACTTTGTAATTGAAGACAATATCTAATTTTTCAAAAATATCCTTTGTGGTTGAGCAATTAATCACATAATGTAAAATATTTTCATCTATTGAATTTAAAATATAGTATTTAGCTTTTGCGTCTTTACCTTTATCATCGGCTCCAATTCCTTTTGCATCCAGAAATAATTTAGCTAGTTTTCTCCAATTAGAATAATTCGTATTTAATTTCAAAGTCTTTATGTTGTCCTTGCTGTCCATGATGTAGTTTACTTACGGTTTTTCTTTAACTATGATGTTACTCTCGTTGCTAAGGTTATGTTGTCAACAACTGTGGTTGCTAACGTTATTCTCGCCGTACGAAAGCTGACTAAATAATGCTGAAAAAATACAAACACTTCCTAGCTTTAAACACAATGTTCCTTAATGTTGCGTATGGGCCATAACCTGTGGTAATTCCCACAGGAGGTCCTTGGAACAATAGGAAGGCACTTTGGATTATCCGAACGTTATTTATTTATAATTTATTAATATATATTTACACAAACATGTTTACATCATGAGTCCTGTCAAAAGAGTGTCGTTTGAAAACTCAAAAGTCTGCACATAGACAACTGAGGTTCCAAACTTAAACTTGGTCAAGCATGAGTCGATTGCATATTCAACCTTCACAATAACAAAACTTTGTGTCTTAGGTATCTTTTTTTTGACTAACAATCACAACCATAAATTGTTAGGCATGATAATATTCGAAGGAAATCATACCACTTATTTTTTACATCATACTTACCTCTTACCTCATACAGGAAAGGGACTTTGTTGTAACAGCGATCATGCTAACCTGTACCTACAGTAAAATAAACAACAACATGAAACAGTTACGCATTTTTATTACGAGTAGATAATTTAATGAATTAGATTTTCAAAATGTGTACCGTTTGCCGTTGCGTGTGCCGTTTTCAGCACAAATATTCAATCTTGAACGGATTTCATGATTCAAGTTAACATAATTAATTCAAGTTAATCCGTGTACTTTCCTGTAGTGAAAAGGATGCAGGCCGTACCTTTTCTATAGCCTTAATACGAACTGATAGTTAACATTGACCATTCTTGCTTACATTACAGCTCTTGATGACAAAGGTCAATGGGTCTTCTGTTATGATGTTCATTATTCTGTTCTCTGCTTGTTCATCTAGATTTTTAGCCCTTTCTCTGTGAACTTTTCCAAGCCCTTTTTCGCGAAACTGTCGATGGACATCCGCAAAAGTCGAATGGTGAGGTTATACCGTTATACGACGGTTTGGGTATCGTCTTCGGTATTCGGCGACTGCCTGGAGCGAGTTCCCATCACAAAATCCGTACACAAAGTGGATATCTGCTAAATGAGCCGAAGGATAATGCGGCATAGCGAATATTATTTATTACAGTCAATAAAATATTCAATGTTATTTTATCTTGCGTGACAATTACTTATCATTTGTATTTTAGTGACAATCAATTTCAAACTAGCCAGTTATAAGAAGAACCACTCTCGCGACTTAGAACAGAACAAACCAAATTACTTATCTCTATTCTCAGTGATAACAAAAAAGCTACTTGAGATTGAAGTGTGTATGATAATATATTATAATTATTCGGCTTAATATTATTTATTTATTTATTTTTAATACACTACACTGTATTTTAGTTGCATGTTATCCTTTTATCTCGTGATGAAAATATTTTCGGTAGTAAAAACTTTTTGTAGATAGATACCAAACTTCTTTATGAAACTGGCTAACAACCATACAGTTAGTGCGTCTACGTGTAAAAGAAGTAGGTGGCTACGTCATGCTCACGCCCTTAGGGTGTGTTACACTGGAGATTTTTTAACTTCTGATTTGTTGTAAATAATTAATATCTCCTTAATTATGAGTTTTTGGACTATATGTTACATAACTTTATATACTCTAATTAGGCTCTAGTATCGTTAGCTTAAATCTTTCGGGTTATTAACGGTCACAGTGTATATATATTATTATGTCCAAATAGATCGCTATTAATAAACAATCTAAAATTGGCTTCGTATTTTTATTGTAATTACTACATACATGTAGCGCTGTTGGTTTTCCATGTAACAAAAGAAAAACATTCTAGGGAAATCTTACTGATTCTCTTTTTAATATTTTCAGATTCAATGTGTGGTCACCGTATGCCTTGTATTACGCTGCCACAATTGTTGGGCAAATAGTCTTAACTGGATTTAGCTTGTTTCAGTTAATTACTCGTCAATTGACTTTAGCAACATTTTGTACGTCTTACTTTTTATACTAATGTTTAATCTAATGTTCATGAATTAACAAAGAACCCCGTACCAAAAGTATGGAAAATGAGGTTTCAGTTAAATATTCTGAGATTTTGATATATTATAGATTTGCACGTCCTGAACAAAAGTGTCTATGGGGGCTACCACTGTTGCCGAGTCCCTTTCAGAGGTACGACTGCTTTTGTGCCCCAAGGAAATCGACTGCAGTACTAATTCGCACCTTGTCACAGTGACAGTAATATCAGTGATATGACACCTCTGGCGTCTTTCAAGTGCAAAATAAATCGGTTCATAAATATTTTATGAAATTCTTATTACAACGACAGATCATTAGAACATATTTTTGTGCATTTTAATGGACCCATATTTTTACAGTAAACTGTACCAGACAAAACAACCTATTAATAACGGATAAAATACTTAAAAGAAAAATAGTGTTACTCGTTAAATCTTATCTACATATATTTACATATTTTCATAGATACACATGTACACTTTTAAACCCCGTTTCATTAAGGGTTCATTCCTGTTCGCACAGTCAAGTATGTGGTTTAATAATGCAGTACTTGGGTATTTCACGTTTTCTTGATGTCGTGCATAACCAAAAGGTACCATACAACACTGGCTACATGAGCACAACAACCAATAGTTTTGGCCCCGGTTTTGCATTTACAGTAATATGCCAAGATAGGCTTTTCTTCCGGAATTTCGTTTTGGAACGCTATCCATATCAGGCCGTGCTCATTTAGTTCGTCGAACTCAAATACATCGTTATTATCCATATCCATTTTGTCCTTTATGTAAGCTGGGCTTAAATTAATTTGGTAAACACCAATAGTCAATCGCTTCAAATACGCCATGTCAAGCCTAGGAAACTGCGGAAAATTATTTTCATTAAGGAGGTTCCAATTAGCATTACGTCTAGCTAGATTAACGCCAGCTGCCACCCGTGCTTGCATTACATCAATATCATTAATCCTGTTCAGTAACTTTCTGGCTAATGGGACAGTTGCATCCTCCATGATATCTGTTAATTATAGCACTAGCTATTTTCAGAAAGTCGTTTAGATGATTAAGGTGTGCCATTGGGATCAAACCATCAAAAAACTTAAAAATTGACTTCAAATGGCCATTGCGGACTTCAACTATCCGTCTTGTCTTCGTAATTATTCGTGATTTGTTGGCTGTTGCTGTTGAAAGTTGTTGCTGTCCACGTTCAAGGACTTCGGGCATTTTACAGTGCATGCCTTTATTTTGGAGATATGGCACAAGTGCCGCACAACATCTCGAAACCATTGGCTCATACAGTGTTGTCACATCTACCTATTTATAGGTAGATCTACCTATTTTGCCTCCCGTCTACCTGTCTACCTATTTCGGTCCTAAATCTACCTATTTTCTAAAATATTACTATTGTAGAAAATTCTCCATGCGTGTTACGAAATTAAGTTTTACCTGTCTTATAATTACAGCATTTTACTTAAATCGGAACGTGTTTAGTGAATAATCTGTGGGTGAGTCAGCTTGAAAGTCTTGATGTTTGACAGTTTTGACACTGACAGCCTGGTAGTGACAGTGACAGTGTCATTTGACAATGACATTCCTCATAGCAGTGCATATGACAATGTAGAAAGGCTATTTTCTTCAATAAATCTGATGAAAACTTGTCAAAGGAACAGATTATGTACGGAAACGTTAGAGGGGCTGCTTCATACAAAGCGGTTCATTGCGAACAATGGAGACGCTAGCTTGTGTTTAAAATATTTTAACAAAAACATATATAAACACCATAAAGAACTCACCAAGTAAACCAATAAATATATTTTTAATAGTTTAGAAGCATTTTTAGGGTTCCGTAGCCAAAATGGCAAAAACGGAACCCTTATAGTTTCGTCATGTCCGTCTGTCCGTCTGTCCGTCTGTCCGTCTGTCCGTCTGTCCGTCTGTCACAGCCGATTTACTCGGAAACTATAAGTACTACAGTGATGAAATTTGATGGGAATATGTGTTGTATGAACCGCTACAAAATTATGACACTAAATAGTAAAAAAAAGAATTGGGGGTGGGGCCCCCCATACATGTAACTGAGGGATGAAAATTTTTTTTTCGATGTACATACCCGTGTGGGGTATCAATAGAAAGGTCTTTTAAAATGATATAAAGTTTTCTAAAAAACATTTTTCTTAAAGTGAACGGTTTTTGAGATATCAGCTCTCAAAGTCGTAAAAAGTATGTCCCCCCCCCTCTATTTTTATAACTACGGGGTATAAAATTCTAAAAAAAATAGAGGTGATGCATGCTAATTAACTCTTTCAACGATTTTTGGTTTGATCAAAGTATCTCTTATAGTTTTTGAGATAGGTTGATTTAACTGTAATTTTGGCAGGTGTATAAATTGACATAATAAGTTTATTATATTTGCTGCTACGGAACCCTTTGTGCGCGAGCCCGACTCGCACTTGGCCGGTTTTTAATCATTAAAACTGGACTTACCTTAGATGGTATTAAAACAGGTAGATCTACCTATTTTTCGTTTCTAATTCTACCAGTTTCTACCTATTTTTTCACCCTGGTCTACCATTTTGTTCAAATTGTATGTGACAACACTGGGCTCATATCATCGTTCGATTCAAACTCAACTTCAAGTATGCTCGCATCATTATTTCTGGTGTCTAAAAAATAGGGTCCGTGTATATCTAAAATGTATCCATCAGGGGCTACTATTAGGCAGGGTTTTACTAAAGCTGGGTGTGCTCAATAGATCGAGACAGTATTTCACTCCAGCCCACCGCCTTCAGCTCTATAAGGCGCAGGTTCGCCCACACATGGAGTACTGTTCTCATCTATGGGCAGGGGCACCTCAGTACCAGCTTCTCCCTCTGGACCGCATCCAACGACGAGCGACTCGAATTGTCAACTGCCAGCATATCTCCGATCGGCTTGACCCCTTGGCGCTGCGTAGAGATGTGGCCTCGCTCTGCATTTTCTATCGCATGTATAACGGGGAGTGCTCCGAGGAATTGTTCGGATTAATCCCTACCGCTTCTTTCCGCCATCGCCCTACGCGACAACATTTCCATCGTCATCACAGATGTCATATATACCATAGATCAAGCAAACGTATCTACTTAGCGTGTCAAATGAACTCAGTGAAATCCACTGAGTTGTCCGTCTTTACTCGCAGCTTGCAGCTTTCGGGCATCAATTTTTGTAAGTTGAAGTCAACCAAAACATAAAAAATGCCTCGTTACGTGATATTCAATTGCAACAACACAAAAATTATGAACAATCAAGAGCCTGAGACATATTTAAAATTACAGGCAAGAATCAACTTCAGTACAAAATTTGACACGCTCGGCCTCTATACAAATATATGAATTTGTTTCTTCTATCTAAATTAAGTTCTATGATCGTCATCATCTAGATGGCTGGCAGTCCTCAACTGTGCGTTTCTCCAGAAACTTCCTGCCCCGCACAGCTAAACTGTGGAATGAATTGTCGCCTGCGGTATTTCCGGACCGATACGACCTTCAAATCTTCAAGAAAAGAGCGTACACCCATCTTAAAGGCCGGCAACGCACCTCCAACACCTCTGGTGTTTCGGGTGTCCATGGGCGGCGGTGATCGCTTACCATCAGGCGACCTGTCTGCTCGTTTGCCTCCTATCCCATAAAAAAAAAAAAAAAAAAATGACGATTTTTATGAAAAGAAAAAGATTTTCTGAGAGATTTTTAAGTTGATAGGTTTTCCTATATGATGCATCAGTAATAACTATTGCTTGTCGATTGTTAGTATTAGGGTTGTATAGTTCATTAGCGAATGGTGTCATATGGGCATTAATGAAGTCATCTCGAGTAATGGCATTATAACCACAAATCACAAATCTTATCAATAATGATTGCCTGACTATTTTCATGTCGCGACTCACGTTGGCTCTAGACTTGAAAATAAATTTTAGGAAATCATCAGAGTCCTTGACACATTTTCACCAAGAACATCAATATTTTTTTTTCTGAGACATAGCGGTCAGACCCGTCGTTAATCGGGACACAATACTGCAACATGTCTTGAAATTGCTGTTTTGTTACGGGAGATATGATACTGAAATCTTTTTCTAAATACGTCAAAATCATCCTTTTTTGTAGGGATGAACTCAATTCAGGACCTGCAAGTCGATAACGTCGTTTAACAAACAGTAACGTGGGCTTCAATTCTAAAAGTAGTAACCCGGAAATATCCAAGTGTCCAACGCAACATCGAGATGATGCGGGTACATACATGTTTAATTCAATGAAGACGTTTGTTTTGTTCTTGCATTGAGGTTCAACCGGGGATGGTTTTCTGGTGAGTTGCAAATCATGCAAGTATTGCTCGACCTTTGCCTCAGAACGTTTAAAACAATACAATCATCGCGATGCAGCTCCTCCAACTCTGTATTTAGCAATCTGTCACAGTTAATACATACACGGGACTCATCGTTAAACTCAGCCGGGATATTGTTCATACTTTCTCTGTATCAAATCGCCATCTGGGTTTTTTCGTCGTTATTTTCCGGTATCCGCCGCAAAGCACGAGGAACATAGGCATTATTGCAGACAAAGCAATGTCCTCTAACTAATAGTAACGCCATTCTACTTTTATTACCTATTTTCAAAACTTACATCTAAACCTTACTTAAATATTAGTTGGTAATTGCATCTAATTAATGATTTGTTATCTGATACAAAATCAGTCGTAACTCTGAAAGGGACTTGGCAACAGTGGTAGCCTGAGACTTTAAAATCTATATTATATCAAAATCTCAGAATATTTAACTGAAACCACATTTTCTATACTTTTGGTACGGGGTTCGTTTATTAAATTATTTATTTTAGCAAGCTTCGTATTCTATGGTACTGCTATGGGCTCATCAATTTTGTTCCTTGGCTTGGCAAGAAGTTATGCTGAGTTTCTAAGGGAGGGTTATCGATTTGAACAACGTTTATCTCAAGTATGGACTAAGAAAAGCAATATAAAGTCTATTGCAATTACTTTCATTGTATTTGGATTAGCTACAGGTCAGAATGATAGTATAAGAGCGTGCTTTATATGTAACTCACCACAGAAACAAGTTCGACATAATTCCAATAAATTGAAATAGATATCATACACGAAAGAAAAAACGACAAGAAATACGATAATTCCAATATTCGATTCAAATCTACACTGCACATTCATTCTAGTTAGGGATCGCACTTAGGTCGATATTGAACTAGCTGTGCATGTTGCAGTTCCTAGTACGAATGCAGTTTGAATTGGAACTGTATCTGGCAGCATACTCTATATATGTATGGTACTATGTTCATTTGTTCATCTACTGAGGTGTCTAGATAGGATTACTGATCCTAGTCCCATGGCTTAGGTTTAAATAATAATATTTTTGGCCCCCTGCATACATGTAAAGAAACTTTAAAACGCTGTAATCGGGTTCATTGATGAAATATGTTGCTTGTCCGATTTGTTTGATTAATTGATTATAGTTTCATTAACAGGTATTCAAAGTTTATTTAATAGAGATATTCGTAGTTATTTGTAGCGGCCCACCCCGGATACGCACGGGGATTATCATAAACAAACATAATTATATTAAGTTATCCGTAAAAGATAGATAGACATATTTATGCCGTCATGACTTTTTATAGACCTATTAGGGTCACTTGCACCACCGAAAATGGAGGGTTAACCCGAGGTTAACCCACCATTTTACATGGAATTTGACAGTTGACAGCCCACTAACCTTGAGTTAAGCGGATAGTTGGTTAAGTTAATTACATTATTTTGATATAGGTACTTAGCTCAAACGGTTCGAGCAGCAGGATTGATCCGACTCGATTTGAAAATATCGTCATATTTCAAACAATTAAAACAAAATCTCAACAGATTATATACTTAATAATCTTAACCTTCCTCAAGAATCACTCTATTCATAAGCGAAAATTCGTTCAGTAGTTTTTGAGTTTATCGCGAACACACAGACAGACGCGGCGGGGGACCCTGTCTTATAAGGTGTAGGATTTGTTCTGAATTTGTTCATCAAGATCTTATTAGGAATTTACAATTTTCAGTGGAAAATGCACTCTCTATAGTCTTCGTCATGAACCTCGTTATGGATTGCGTTGGCGACTATACTCTGTCCGAGATAGTTTTTGAAAACTACTTTAAGTTCAGAATGCCATATATTTACGACCATGTTACATATACAAGGTGGAAGGCGATATTACTAGAGGTGAGAATATTTTTATAATAAGTACGTAAATATCGAGGTATTATAAGTGTTTCTCTACATTCATATCATAAGTTCTCTATAATTATGCTTTAAGGAGCGATAAGCAACTTATAGGTATTAACTAATCTAACTCTTAAAAAATATTTTGCTACCATGTGGCTTTTCACATCACCTATGAGAGAATGATTAACTTTGCATGAACGTATTCGATTAAAAATGTCACAACGATTTCGACGAGACCGATCTGAGCAATCAGTTTTTTTTCATACGAGGTCTTATGTGGCTGGCCAGACCAAATTTAATCTTAAAGACTCGGTTACAATCATGGCAGTATAATTGACCGGTCGTGTTGTACGTATACAATACACGTTGGGAGGAGCTCGCTGCTAACCGGTCATCGATAACATACATCAATACTATACAAACATCGATAATATACGACCGAAGGCAGTGTTTTAAATATACACGAGTTACGAATTTTCTTTTCGTACGTTTGAAGTTTCGACCTGTACCGTTACCATGGGCTGCCCAAGTGAGAGCCGTATTACTTTACTCAGAAAGTAAGTGAGTTTACGTTTGTTTACAATATGTTGTGCCTAACTTCACGCCAAAGAAGCTGCTTCTATCCCTTTCTAAGTTTATCAATAAACGGAGAAAGAACTATAGGCGAATGCTACGCCTCTGGTGTTTACGCGATGGAACTAAAATCATAAGTAAATGTAATTTACCTATCGAAATCTGTCAATATAGGGTCTACTGCAAATTTCGAAACATACGCACTGAGGGATTCTTCCTCTTTCACTTTATACTGATAAGAGTAAAAGAGACTCATGTCCACATGTCGATAACTTCGGTATTCGGTAGTAGGCCTCAAACCATAGGCAAAGTCATTCTGACGTGACATTTCTGTCAAGTTATACAAAAATCACACGGAATTTTCACAATTATATTTGCAGTTTTAAATAAAATTATGACTAACATATTGCATTAATTTATAATATTACGTGAAATTCGAGATTAGCTAAAATTTAATAAAAAGAAAAACCAGTGAACAAATCAAATAAGGTAATGAGTTATTTTTGGCCATCATATTGTACTATTTACAATTGAGATGATTATAATGCTCAAAGCAGTTTTTGGTTTCAGAAAGATGACGGAAGCTATGATTGAAATCAATATTTCCGAACAAACCCGTATGGTATTCAGTCAACATGGAAGATGGTTCAATTGATATTAATACTGTGGCACTCTGGCAGTTACGCTACTCAAAACCTTAGGGCAGCAGAGCCGCAGTACCAATTTATAGGTGTTTTTGTTCCGCGATGCACTTAATGGTATTATTGGCCATGATCATCACAGGTATATGTATAGAAGTGCTCCAATAAAGGAAAAAACCTCAACTCCAAAAAATAATCCTGTTACTAAAATAAAGTATTTCATTAATTGACTTTGTTTATTTGTGATGTTCTTGAGTAGTAAAGAAATAGAAATATTTTTTACAGAAAAAGGGTACATAGCATCTTATATAGAATTAGCTTTTGCCCGCGGTTTCGCTCGCGTACTAAAAGAATTCTTATTCAAACATATACAAATAATAAAATTTTCATTTGGATCCGTAGGTTTCTATGCAGACGTTTGTCTGCGTTTTTTTCAATTACTCATATTACTATTGTTTTTAAAAAAGAAATGCTTACAGTGGTTATACAAATGTTACACAGCAACCACAGCGTAGGTAGTAGGTACGAGTAGGTATGTATTCTATATACACTGAGGAAATTACATATTGTACAACAGAACTCACATAGCTCCGTATCTGGGCACTATTGTTGGTAGGTAAAAAGTACTTTCTCGCATTATTGCTTACAATTACAGATTGCCGACCGATTACCCCTATCCCTAACCCTACCCCTATCCCTATTAGGGTTTGTTGGGATTTTCCGCCAAGCAAAGAACCGGGAAATGAACTTGAAGGCTGTAGGCATAAACCCTATAATTTATGAATTTATTATGCACACCACACTATTGGCGCTTTGTAAATAATTTGTAATTGTTCAAAAATACTTCTTTTCATTCATAAAACATTGTATTGTGTAGTTACTAAATAGTCATAAGTTTAGCATTTCAATATGTGCAATATTACTTTTATGATTAACAAAGTAATTGTTATTCCTGTAATTGTTTCTTCTGCTGTATGTTGTATTAAATATTGTATGTTTGTGCTGATTGCCAAGTTGCCAATGCTCCCAATAAATTTAAAAAAAAAATTGCTTTGTCAACTTTGACACTAGGACTTAGCTGAAATGTCAATCGTTGACGCTGAACCATGGACTTTCAATCTATGCGCTAAACGCCGATCGAAATTCAGTCTAGCTCTGTCATGTCAATACGGAAAAGTGATAGAGATAGCTAAGCTACGATAACGATGTTAATCATAATCGTTTGTGCATTTGGCTACGTGCCCTGCCAAAAAATTAGATACAATTTTTACTTGTTTCAAAATGCTTTTTCTACTCACTTTTGTATCAAATTATAATCTTCATATACACCCCATAATGGCTTATCGCCTTCAAAAGTTCTATACCTTACCCTAGACTTTGTCGTTATCTATGTCGATGTCGTTGTAATTGATGTTTGATATGTACGAAAACGCTGAATTTTAGGTTTTTAGTTTTCGTTTCACATCAATTTATTAAATACTTAGCCTGTTACTCAAGAATATTACAAAATAAACAAAGTCACAGAATGAGATACTTTATTTCAGTAATAGGATAATTTTTTTGAAGTTTTTTCCTTTGGTTCACTTCTAATATATACCCACGAGATATGGTGTTATGGTGACTACAGGTACAAGTATTGTGCATTGAGGAACTAACATGCCCATGAATTGGTACTGCCTGCTGCTGTAGGTAATCAGTTGATTCTTAACTGCCTCAATCATTATCAATTTGAACAATCTTCTACGTTGGGTTTGCTGAATACCATACGGCTGGCATGGAAATATTGTTTTCAATAATATCTTCTTTTTCTGAAAGCAACCAATATAATCATCTCAACTGTAGCTAAACAGTACAAAATGATGAATAAATATAACTCATTACCTTTGTAAAAGTATCAAACACTCGTTTCATCACTGGTTTATCTTTTTATCGAACTACTGACTAACTGCTACATTTAAGCTGTTCTTGAATTTCACGTAATATTATAAATTAATACATATGATATTAGTCATAATTGTATTTAAAATTGCAAATATAATCGAGAAAATGTTGCGGGATTGTTATATAATTTGACAGTAATGACACATCACAGTGAATTGGTGGTTTACTTTTACGCTAGTGACTGTCAATGATTACTCACGTAAAGTATTGAGTTTTCACTAGAGACTGTCAAATAGTTCTGGTTCTATTGACTTCATACAATCAGAAAGAGAGCGCCTTAGCTGTAAAGTTAGGAACGTATTGAAAACTCGGAGTAAACACGTTAATAACTTATGGTACCGATGAAAATTTTAGTACGTGAGCGTTTCCGCTTGGAGCGCTGTTCAGTTTTTCCATACATTTTCCGTAACTCTCACTGAAAACGTAACGTATTTTTTAACTCAAAAAAGTCATGGTAAGGCTACTGACAAGAACTTAACTTTGCGAGCTATTTCTTGCGGGAAAAACACCATATTGGGTGGCTAGAGAGTAGTGCTACCTCGTCTATTTCAAAATAGGCACAATGGCTGTCGACTTGAAGAAAATGCCCACTAAAACTAAACTAACCTAAACACCATATGTATGTATGTACCTTCTGAAAAGAAAGTACCTATGCTTTTCCGGTTGAGCGACGTGGAAAGAGATTTGCGAAAGTGAAAAAAATATTACAATTTAGCGATTGACGATAGTATTAAACATATTTTTTTTTACAGATTGCTAACTTTCAGGCAACTTTTCTATGGAATTTTACTGATATATTTATAATGGCATTTAGTATTTACCTTACATCTTACTGTAATGCTTTATATGACCATATTAACAAATACATCAAGGAAGGAAAAGTAGGTATGTTTTATTATTATTATCGATGTCGATTGATCATCATCATCCTCCTTGCGTTATCCCGGCAGTCGCCACGGGTCATTTCACATTATCCGATCCGATATCGGATGTCGGAAGGACTTCAATGGAAAAAATCCATCCAAGATGGCGCCCGTAATGTACGGGATATCGGTCCTAAATCCGATATCGGATCGGATAATGTGAAAACGCACTAAGGGTTCGCTTAATATCGATTAATAACGATGTAGTTCAAGAACGTGCAATGCAATGCAATTTTTCGTTTATTTGCGGTATTTTGGACGTTCTACCTTCATTTTCATGTTAGTTAATTTAGTAGGCAATTGTATTAAAAAAAAATAGGTACTTACCTTGCAAATCTTACAATTTTATCAGATTTATTTTTCAATTTGTAAAATTTACATCACTTCATATTTATTTATTGCATCCATGGTATTATAAATAGATCTAATACAATGGGGCGTCTGGGGTCTTTACGACCTATTCTCCATATCTCTTCGATTTGCCCCCTTAGGTCGATATTACAGATGTTATAAAATATATTTACTACTTTATTTATTAGTATAGGTTCGAATTGAAAGTCGTATTCATTTAAACCGTAGAGCACCAAACTCAACTTATGTTTTTTTTTTCGTAACTGGATCATGTAATTCACATAAATATTTACTTTTTGTTTCCAGGAATCCGGCTCTTGGAGCAATTTACGAAATCGATATTGTCATTTGATGGCACTTGTTGAAATTGTAGATTCAAAGATAAGTCGTTTCGTGTTGCTGGCATTCTTCATCGATATATTTTTTATATGTCTACAGCTCTTCAACACGCTTAAGTATACTAAGATTACCATGTTTCACATTATCAGTTTCTTAACTGCGTCAGTTCTGTTTAATAATAATGACCTACTCATTGTTTTCAGCCAGGGGTATTCTGGTTTTCATAGTTGTGACCAGAAAGGATTAGATGAGTAAGTAGAGGTATCTATTAGGCGAGCCGACAAATCTCTATACAGCTGAAGCGCACTTGGCCCCATAGGCCCAAGGTCTCAAAGCCAGACGCCTTAAACATGTAGCTGGTTCCTAATTTGCGGTGTTCAGACGGCGGCGGCTTACATCATTAAAGCTAACATACATAACATATATGAGGGATACCATCATAGAAGCTGGCGTGACAGGAGATACAGTACAGCGCTTAGGACGCATAAGACCCATGATAATTAGCATTAGCAACGGCTAGTATGATGTTAATCAGGGCCGACAGATCCCGTGATTACATACACTAGGGAACTTCGACGAGTACCAGCCACCCGGCCCCCAGCAAAGAGACTCGAGGGCGCCCTATCTTAATCGAATTTGTCTGTGTTCGAGTATGCCATATCTATCGTTCAGTGCGACTACGTACCTACCTACTTGTAGGTACATATTTTATTCCACTGTTCACGTCACGCGACGACACCTTTGTTTTACTTAACACTTTTAAATTCCAGAGCTCTCAACGGCGTCGCACATTCAGTTTATTATTCATTTTCTTTTCTATTTTTGATCCTGAGGGCCATGCTTATGTCACTGTTAGCAGCCGAAGTGCACGCAGCGGCTCGGAAGCCGGTAATTGTTTTGAGAAATGTACAATCTTCTGTATATAATGTAGAGGTATGTGGATATTATTTGACTTCTTTGTAAACATGTGTCTTTATACACATGTGTCGTGTAAGATGAATTTATGTTGTAAAGCTTGGTTGCTTCAAGTTTTCCGTGTAACAAAAATGCTCTGATAAAGCTTTTTGGTAATAACTGGTTTCCACAGGGAAACGGCGAAGCAAGGGTTCCTTACGAATTTAAGATATACCTTTATGTCATAGTTAAGGAAGCTAAGTTGTTAATGATCTACTTAGAGAGAGAGAAAATTTAGTAATACTTATACCTATTCTTTTCCTCTTTTGCGGCGATGTGTGGTGCTCATGCGTTAGTCTTTTTGAGACAGAATGAAAGGGGACAATCTACATAATATGTTAACTTGATGAAAATATGGATGTTTTATTTTATCATAAGTAACCAGCCCATTATGACCATAAAATATTGCTTGTTATAAAAATTACAGCCTGTATAATGTTCTGTTATTTATTATTCTATGTTTCAGATTCAACGCATGCTACATCAAATGACATACAGAAAGCTTGCGCTCAGCGGATTTTTTTTTTATATTACAAGAAATATGATCTTAAAGGTACTTAGACTAATATTACATTGTGCAACATTCCCTTGTGGAATAATGTAAGGGGAATATTGCAAAACAATAGTGCCATAATTCTTACATAATTAAAGACACGGTTTTGCAATATTCTTACCTCCTGAGTTACACACGATGTTTTTCATCACATTTGAGAGGAAAACACAGAGGAAAAAAATCATAAGGCAAAAACTTCAACGGCCGTGTTGCTACAGTGTATTCCAAATATTTTATATCTAATGTACACCGTGTTTTTTTTGTTTTCCGTTAAATTCAATACGCAGTAAGGTTCATCATCAGGAACCACCCTGTATATCGCTTTTTGTTAAACTCGAAAAAAATTTTTTTTGTGTCCATAGATAATAAATGGATTAATTAGTGTGAGAGGACCTTAATCAAAACAAATAACATTAGGAAGAGGTAAGGAATGCCACACACGTGTTCAGTATTTTTTTTTTATAATTTGATAACCGTAAGAGTTAAGAGGCTAGTTTCTTAGAGAAATTGATTGAATTTGAGCTAAATAATCTTCCCTTAAAGTTAACGGAATTCAATAAAAACAGGGTGTATATTCATCTACATATATCTAATACCTTAGATGAATCTTTTTTTTTAGATAGTTTTGTTACGAGTAGTTACTTTGCGCCAAAAATGATTGTCAAGGGACAACTTTTTAATTTTTTTGATTAGTCTATCACAGATAGGTAATACAACGAAGTCTACGAACTGCCTTTAGTTCGCGTGGCATGACTTATATCAGATTATAAAATAAATAATAACGATTTATCGAAGTGAAATTTACTAAATAAATGCAAAACACACTGAAATTACTGTAAAATCTAAATAAAATGCACTTTTCACACCGTATAAGAGCAATTCCCGAATAGTTTGTACATTTAGATCACGTCTCCGATTTTGATAAAAAGTGGTGGAAGACGTGATCCACAAGTGTACAAACTATTCGGGAATTGCTGATAAGTATATAGGTACCTATATATTTTTTGTATCCTCATCGTCATATTGTGCAACAAAAACCCTCGGCTGATTGAAACATCTGTGTCTGAAGTATTTTATGGGTGGCTACAAAAATTTTAAAAGTAAATATGTACACTTGTGAGTTATAACAATTTATAACTCCCGTGGGAACAAAATAGTACTTTTTCCTTCAGTATATATAGATGCAATGACATCTTTAAAACGGCAAATGTGACGAAAAATAATATAGACGATAAAACTATGAAATAAATGTAATAAAACAACTATGTCATTTCAAGGTGGCTGCTGCGATAGTGACATACGAATTAGTTTTGTTGCAATTTGGCAAAGGCAATGGAAAACGTTCGTCAAAACTTGATGATGGTGTAGTGGAAAACAGCAAAGATTTTTAAAGAGACTTAAGAAAACTTATAATTATTCTCTGTACATGTAATTTGTTCTGTACAATAAAGTGTTTACTACTACTACTACTACTACCACTACTACTACTACTACTACTACTACTACTACTACTACTACTACTACTACTACTAAAACTCATCATATTCCATGTATTTTAGATAAGTATGAATGTTATGTGTATGAATGTTGTATATATTATATCTGTATTTTTTGGTAAAATCCTCGTGTCTAATACTAGTCTAGTATAAATATGCTATTTTGTTATGTAAACAAATAACAGTTTTGTTCCTTTATTGTTCATCAAACTGCGTGTTTGTACCTGCAAGCTTCTAAATTTTGAATATAAAATTTATGTGTGTAATGAATTGCCTTACGATAAATAATAGTTGTTTCTGTCTCCAATTTTTCAATTCTAATTACCACACTAGTGCTTCAATAGGTGTCATACTGTTAACTATGTATAAAGTGTAATAAAAAAAGATTTAAAAAACTGGGATTATTTAAAATAATAATGATACATTATAAATGTGGAAATAAGTGCAAACGCTAACATTCAAAATATAAAATAATTTAATACTAGTTTGTTTCATTTCATTAGTAGCATACGTACCTATCTATGATTACGTTTATTGCTTGAAGGAAGAATAGGGTAACTTAACTAAAATAATGAAAATGAAAACTAACCTAGTAAATATTCCCTCGCTTCCCTACATTTATGCCACATTTCTACATTTATACCGAATTACTTACTTAAATCAATTAAGACGCTACAGGAGCGAAAATGCTAAAAATGGAATTTAGTTAAATATACTAGTGTTATTAACTACATTTGTCGGAAAAAAAATTGTCCATTAAGAACCGAGTTTTAACCGAGTTGTAAAAGATATTGTGTTAAAAATGCCGCTCTTGACTGTTCCCTATTCCAAAACTTAATCAATCGAAACGAAATTTGAGACTATAAATAGCAGTGAAATAATCTGTGTCGGACCGTTTAGTTTTTTAGCAAATTGTTACCAATTTTGCATATCACACATTTTTTGCGCCACAATAAAAAAGGCAATTTTCAGTACCTACAGATGGTGTTTTTTTACGCACTCGTGCGAGAAGTGGTTCATTATAATATGTCAGGACGAAACCTCGGAGGGCCATCTGTACTGAAAAACGTCGTACGATACACGTGCGAAAAGGTTTGTAACTCGTGTCGATTTAAAACACTCCCTTCTGTCGTGTTTTAATTTATCGCCACTCGTTTCGAGCTTCCTTTTTTACGGGCACTTGTATCGTAAATCGTAATGTACTATTTTGGTTTTTTTTTGTTCTTACTATCGTTTTAAATCTTATCTTATACCTTTAAACGAGCAATTCTTGTATATTTATTTATTTATTTATATATATCTATATATAACATACATATATATACCGACGATCTCTGAAACCGCTCCAACGATTTCGCTGAAATTTGTTATATGGGGGTTTTCGGGGGTGAAAAATCGATCTAGATAGATAGATAGATAGATAGATATATTCTTTATTCATACCCACAACATACATGGCATTGACAATTTCTCAATCTAGCTTAGCCTTAGATCCCGGAAAATGGGAATTTCGAGTTTTCGTGCGTTTTTCTTTCGCGTTAGTAAACGCAAAATATGGTCGTTAATTTCGCCGACCTTGCATCGGCTGGGCATAGCTCAGTCGTATAGAGGTCAGTCTGATGTACGCAAGCACATCGCAGGTGTCGGGGTATTAAATCTCGGCCAGAACTAAGTTTTTATGTGTTTTGTATTTATAAGGTTTTTTTATCTAAAGAAGTGATATAATAAAATAGAACTCGGATATTAATCAAAATATAAAAAAAAAGTCAGACACAGATAAAAATAATGATAATCTGTGTTGAAAAAATCATTGCTCTAGCTTCAAAAATCAGGGAGGAAATGGTCAAGAGGGTTAGTATGGAAAATTGACCCCTCCTGCAGCGTCTTAAGAAAAGAAATAAATGCCAGCTATTAAATTACTGGTATTGAAATGTGAATACGCGTAGCATTATTTTTATCCTGACTAGGTTTTTCTACCATGTACTTCCCATTCGCATAGGCGTTACTTTGTCTAGTATATTTTTTAACCAATCGATTTTATTTTTCAAGTAAGTGTAAATAATTTCCAATAAAACGCAACTAGAGGGAAGCGGGGTTTCTTTTTGTGGGAAGTATGCCGTTTGGGTTGGGCTGAAAGAACGTAACTGCTTAACCTAACCTCTATATTCCTATATACTCCCTTAGCGTGACTACCGTGAATACAAATTCAAATACAAATAGCATTTTTTGTCAAAAAGAGAACAAATACTACGAGAGCTGATCGGAGAAATTTTAGTTGTTCCGGTTCTATTCATGCAATTTGTATTCTGGTTATACTGATTTGAGGCATTTTTCATTAATGATTAAGGTGATGTAGATTAGTGTATAGACAGAGATTATTTTATTTTTTATATTTGTTTAACTTGGACGTATCGATCTATTAATTCATGCATGGAAAATAGCAGAAGGAAACAATTTATCAATGGGGAGATTCACGCTTGTTATTCAACTATTTGGATAAGGTCAAGCGGGGGAACTGCGACTACTAAAATAAAAGTACAACTTTGACTGCCTAAAACTACTATCTACGGTATTTGTATTTAGGTATATTTTTCAATTCAAAATATGTTTATTCATGTAGTTAAGCTCAAGCTCTTATGAATAGTTCATTACATATATGTTATGATATTTGTTATTTAGGTTTTATTTTTTCTGACTCTCATCCAAAAATATAGATTCCGTATACTTTAATGCGATTTTTATATGAGATGGCAGAAATAGTTATAATTACCCCGCTGAGGGGGAATTCCAATTATTGATAATAAGTTTCGTTACGGTGAACCTACACTGGTAAACCGGATATCGTGTGGATTTCAAAGCGTAAGGAACCTAAATAAAACACTCATTTTTATGTAGGTTTGTGTAAAAAAACACTTACAAGATGTCAGCGGGCTAATTAAAACTGGTCTCCATACTAAGTATGATGGCAATCGTGCCTATTAGAAATCTGTCGATACTGTGTCTATAGGTGCATACCTTATTCTCTGTTCATTATCAGACTAATAAGGGGCTAAATGCTTAAAGTAATCGATAATACCCAATGACGTTCAATAAAATATACTTTTAGACCTTCCCAGAGCCAGAGTCACAAAATTAGGTATTAATATCGATACAAAACCTCGAATCGAGTACATCACTAGTGTTATTGATTTTGATATAAAATATGGCGGGGCAATTTAGTCATACTAAGTTATGAAAAAAAAGCTGCACTTTTAGATGGAAGCAAGCCGCTTTGCATGGTGATAGTAGACGTCTTAGTAAACGATTTTTTCCGAGGATATCGAAATTTCATCTCTTAGGAAGCCGAGCGTAGCGAGGTGTTTTATGAAAATGAAAAAAAAAACTATCTTTTTATTGTATCGTCCGATTTTGACAAAACGTATCTCAAATGAAAGGTATTGCTTTATGTAATTCAAATAAAATTTGAAACAACAATTGTTACAAAAAAAGTAAGAAAAAAATTAAAAAAAGTAAATTTACGTCTCGCACTGAATAACTTCAAAGAATGACAGACAAAATGTACAATGTCGATATATGAGTTTTTTTAAATCAAAGACAGATAAATTCATAGTTGAAAACTAAAGACCGCATCGAAATCGGATTAGCATTTTTTAAGATACAAGTTGCCAAAGTTGGGAAAATTTGCTTTATATGGCCACTTTGAAATTCCTTTGCCAAAAAGGTACATAGTGACAGTACAACTCAAAATAAAATAAAAAATTCCGAGGATATCATAATTTCATCCCTTAGGACGACGAGCGTAGCGAGAGGTCTGTTACGAAAACCGAAAAAAAAATCTATTTTTTTTTGTACGTCGTCTAATTTTGACAAAACATATTTCAATTGAAAGGTATTGATTTATGTAACTTAAAAAAAATATTGAAAAAAATTGGGATAAAAATGTAAGATTTTAAATTAAAAAAACTTAAATTTTCGTATCACACTGAATAACTGCAAAAAACGGTAGACACGATGTATAATATCGAAATATGAATTTTTGAAATTAAAGATAAATAGATTTATGATTATAAACTAAAAACCGAATCGAAATCGGATCAGTAGTTTTTAAGATACGAGTTATCAAAGTTGGCTTAGTTTGTTTATATGGTCGCTTATAAATTCCTTAGCTAGAAAGTCAGAAACATTATATTTTTCTTACAGTTAGAAATATGCATTGGTAATAGACATCATAATAAACAGTAATTTTTTTTTTATTGAATGTACATGTATGCATACAGATTGGTTCCATTTTTCTCAGAACCCAGTTCTGGTGGTGGGATCCTGGAGAAATCGAGGGAACTCCTTAAATCTGAAAGGCATACGAGGTACGGTCCAAAACTTTCTGGCTGGAAAAAATTGGCGGCTTTAAAAAAAATAAAAATTATGTCATCGCGATTGTCATTTATTCTGCTTTTTCGTGTATGGTTTTGGGGTTTCTGTTGGTTCTGGTTTTGATTTTACAGCGTTTTAACAATAGGAAGTCGTAAAATTTTCGAAATGTTCAAATTGGAATATCGTTCCGTGATCAAATTCTTGACCAAGGAAGGGGTCAGCCCGACCGAAATAAAAAAAAGGTTAGATGCCGTGTACGGGGATTCTTCTCCGTCGTTTTCCACTGTAAAAGAATGGAGTAAGCAGTTTCGTTTAGGGCGGGAGTCCATCGATGACGAACCTCGTTCCGGCCGGCCTGTGGAAGTACTCACCGAGGACTGTGTCAAGTTAGTGGAAGAGGAAGTTCTGAGTGATCGAAGACTTAAGACTAAAGAAATAGCAGCAAGAACAGGGCTTTCGAAAACTTCAGTGCTTAGGATCCTTCATGAACATCTTCATATGAATAAAGTTAGTGCTAGGTGGGTACCCAAACTTCTTTCGAGTTTGCAGCGAACTGAGCGAAAAGCGTGTTCTCAAGAAGTTTTAGACGCGTATAGGCGTTACGGAAAAAGTTATTTGGAGTCGATTGTTACGGGAGACGAAACCATGGTTCTGTACTATGATCCTCTGTCCAAAAGGGAATCGATGGAGTGGCGTCGTCATGGCGAAAAGCCGCCTAGAAAGGCCAAGGTCACGCAATCCACCAAAAAGATAATGGCAACGGTATTCTGGGATTGTCACGGAATCCTAATGATTGACATAGAAAGAAATACCACCGTAAATGGCAGTTACTACGCCACCCTTATTGAGCAGTTACGAGAGGCGATCAAGCAGAAGCGACGTGGAAAACTCAGTAGAGGTGTTCGGCTTCTCCACGATAATGCTCCCGTTCACACTGCTGCAGTTGCCAAAGCTGCTGTAGCAAAATGTGGCTTCGAGGAAATTCGCCACCCACCTTACAGTCCCGACCTGGCCCCAAGCGACTACTATTTGTTCTCGAGACTTAAGGCAGACTTAAGGGGAAGACGATTTTCTTCGGATGATGAAGTGGCTCAAGCGATTTTCACCCATTTTGAGGACAAAACTCCAGATTATTTTTTCAAAGGGATAGAGATGCTTATCACGAGATCTGCAAAATGCATTGAAATAGAGGGGGACTATATCGAAAAATAAAAAAGGTTTTGTAAATATATCTACTTGTTTTCTTTGTTAGGCCGGACACTTTTGGACCGCACCTCGTACATATGGTGATTTTTGTGTTTTTAAAGGAAGCATGCATTTACGTACGGAACAGTGACATTTGGTGCAGTGGAGCTGCTGATGATGGTCAGAATGGAACTCCTCAAATCTGAACGGCACACTTGTAGTGACTTTGGTATTTTTATAAGAACAGCATACACTTACGTCCAGAACAGTGACATTTGGTGCGGTGGAACTGCTGATGATGGTTAGAACGGAACTCCTCAAATCTGAACGGCACACTTATAGTGACTTTGGTATTTTTATAAGATCAGCATGCACTTACGTCCAGAACAGTGACATTTGGTGCAGCAACTGCTGATGAAGAGTGAGCCGCCCCTGGTTAGAGTTCCGTTCTGATAATCATTCTCATCTGTAAGTACTTCAGAATCATCTAAATTTCAAAATTGGGTCAGAAATGACGGAGATATCGAATAACAAACATTAAAAAATATACAGACGAATTGATAACATAATCCAACATTTGAAAGTATTTATCACCAGAACCCCAAAGGAAGGCGGTTTTTTTTTCTTAAAAAATATTTATGGATTGTTTGAAAGGCTGTCTCTCACGCGCATACTGCCAATTTCGTCGAAAACTACACGGTCGTGTAGATCAGAGATCATTAGATCTATCAACACCATCCACGGTGAAATGATGAAAGAGCTTATACGCTATCTGGACATATATGGAACTACAGTAAATGATGTGAAATATGGAAGATATTTCGATTAGTTACAATTGCCCCGTAGTTACTATTAGCCCTACTGACCTTACCAAATTCGATAAATTATAAAAAAATCCATACTAATATTATAAATGGAAAAGTGTGTGTGTCTGTTTGTTTGTCTGTCTTTCACGGCAAAACGGAGCGACGCATTGACGTGATTTTTGGAGTGGATAAAGTTGAAGGGATGGAGAGTGACATAGGCTACATTTTGTCTCTTTCTAACCCCTACTTCCCTAAAATGGGGGGTGGAAGTTTGTATGAAGCATTCCGCAATTTTCGAATTTAACGCGAGCGAAGCCGCGGGGAAAAGCTAGTATATAATAAATTAATTATTCGCACTAGCCTCATAATTTCTTATGGATATGATGTATATTCAAATATCCCACAGAACAGTATAAGTTATATTCAAATGAAAAACTAACAACTTTCAGAACGGCCCTCGTCATATCTTCTCTCTATCTTTAAATGTAACATAAATAATTTGTTTGTTTCCATTTTCTAAGTTAGATGTATATAAATGGAGTGGGTAAGCCGGTAGTATATAATTACAGCAGAGTACTACTGGGTAGGAGGACATATTTGTAATGGCGTTTTGATAACTTAACCGACGTCATTTGATTTTGTACATGCTGCTCAAAGATAATATAGGGGTTAAGTAGTACCTAAGGAGCTTTCTGAGTGAAACATGTCAGCATTTCTAATCGAACAACAAGCCTATGCAGCCAATCCCGATTTATTTAATGCTTTATATTTATAACAAAAGGGTTATTAATCAAAATTAATCTATAATGTAAAAAGAATAGCAGTGGACAGCGTATACTATCACGCTATCCATTTCACACAATGATTACATAAAGATTATATACTGAAATTAAATTAAAAACTGACCAAGAGCGTGTTGGGCCACGCTCAGTGTAGGGTTCCGTAGTCTCCCGTATTTTTTTCAAAAACTGTTCAACCTATCAAGATCATAACAATTTCCATAGAAAGTTCTACTTTTGTGATTTTTTTCATGGTTTTTAAGGTTCAAAAGTTAGGGGGTAGGGGGGTATTTTTGTATGAAAAGGTGCAACATTTTTTTCAGAAATGATTAATTCGTCCCTACATTACACCAGGGGCGGCTCACTCCGCGATTATATCGCTGCGCTACAAGTACATGCTGGCGGCCGCGAGTTCGCGGCCTAATCAGGGGTGGCGCGCGTTCTCACGGAACGCACTTTCTATTGTTACTTTACGTCGCGAGTTTTTTTAAGGTTCATATGCGATGTCCACGTGTGGAATGGCTAATAATGCATAGTTAAATAGACATCATGAATAAAATAAGACAATCTTACACAGATCTTATTGATTAAGTCCCACGGAAAAGTCCAATAAGGCTTGTGATGCTGAAGGCTTAAACAAAAATATATAAATACTGTATATATACCTAAAAAGTACCCAAAAGTTGAATATAACCTTTAACCTTTTATCTGAGAATTACTTCGTTTTAATCCATAGGCAACCCTATCATCCGACGCTGCGCACGTGCGGCTCGTTTCTTTGTTAGAATTTTGTAGGCATTTATTAAGTCGGCATTTCGTGAACATCAAAGCAGTGGGCCTTCTGTACTTGTACTATTATATATTCTGTGATTACACGAAACTGATATACGATTTGCCATAGTCGCTAAGAGCAAGAAGAAGTATTGCATAGATTTTACCGAGGGAACGGGCCCTATTCCCCTTCTCTTTGTGGGGGGTAGTCACGTGCGATTTCATGACTAATTAGCTAAATCGGATCAGTTTGATCCAAGGATCAATTTTGCCAAGCAGCATCGCCACAGGCAAAAGAGCAAAGTCGCTGGTCTTACTTATCCTACTGGTCACCAAACATCAATATTGAAAAAGGGAAAATGAGCATAGTTTGAAAATTATAAGTTCCAGCTATATACTTCCAAAGACAATTGACGACCGGTCTGGCTCAGTCGGTAGTTACCCTGCCTGCTAAGCCGCGGTCCTGGGTTCGAATCCCGGTAAGGGCATTTATTTGTGTGATATTTGTTCCTGAGTCATGGATGTTTTCTATGTATTTAAGTATGTATTTATCTATTTAAGTATGTATATCGTCGCTTAGCACCCATAGTACAAGCTTTGCTTAGTTTGGGGCTAAGTTGATCCGTGTAAGGTGTCCCCAATATTTATTTATTTATATTCTACAGAATTTTATAAAGAAACTTCTCTTAAACATTATTATTGTAGCCTTTACGGTTTTTATTAAAATGAACACAGGGACCTAAAAATGTTACTTACTAACTTCTAGTTTTTTTTTTCTTATATAGCTAAGCTATATACGTGCCAAATTTCATGCTTTCTGCCAGCTGGGACTATACATTCATACTATTGGGTTGGTAAGAAAGTAATAATGAGCGAATCATAACCAATTAATTGTAATTTTTATTTAATTTATTATTTTAATCATTTATCAAAAATATAACGGCCTTCGTTATCTACTACTTGTATCCATCGTTCTGGTAAAGAATGAATAGCATCGGCGAAGAAGTTCTTAGGTTTAGATTCAAAAAACTCAGCTATGTACTGTCGTAGATGGGCTTGATCATCGAACTTTTTTTCATTCAAGGCATTGCTGAGCGATCTGAACAATGCGTAATCCGTAAGTGCCAAGTCTGGAGAGTACGGTGGATGAGGTATCACTTTCCAACCTAGCTCCAATAGCTTTAGCCGAGTCACTTTTGCAATGTGTGGGCGAGCATTGTCGTGTAAGAAAAAAACTTTAGCATGCTGTGGACGATTCTGACAGATTTTTTGGTTTAAATTTTCAAGCTGATTACAGTATACTGATGCGGTAACAGTCATTCCACTTGGTAGGAGTTCCCAGTGAATAATACCATGAATATCCCACCAAACGGACAGCATAACTTTTTTCGGGTGAGGCTCTGTTTTTGGTGCCTCTATTCCTTTTTCGTTTGGATCTAGCCACTGACGTTTGCGTGTGTGATTTATATATAAGACCCATTTTTCATCTCCAGTGATAAGATGGTCCAACCAGTTGAATGTGCGGCGAAAAGACAGATGTTGTATGCAGATATCGGCACGGCGGTTTAGTTGATCTCTATCAAGTTCGTGCGGTATCCAAACACTGTATTTGTAGTTTTTTCCCAACTCGTGTAAATGTGTTTCTATGGTGACATGAGAGCAGCCTAACTCGGTAGCAAGTATACGACTCGTTAGCCTCGGATCTCTTTCAATTAAGGTTTTTAATTTGGCTACATCAATCTTCACCGGTCGACCAGACTTAGTTTGATCTGATAATGAAAAGTCGCCACTACGAAACCGCTGGAACCATCGTTTCGCCGTGGCCTCAGACACAACTTCAGGAGCAACACGCTGACATATATTACGCACTGCTTCGGCGGCTGAATGGCCAGACTGAAATTCATATAGTAAGCAATGCCTTACATGCACTTTTAATTCGTCCATTTTCTTCCTTATATTAGCTCGGCAACAGCTAGTGAATGACTGACGAGAAACTGTGCGACTCGCCCTTTATATACTTTCGACCATAGAAGATTCTAGAACTCTCTCAAAAATTTTATGTGGAATTCAATCGATCGCTCATTACTTTCTTACCAACCCAATAATTCGCACTATATTAATAAAGATCGATTTAAAAGTGTATTATTTAATTTAAAAGACCACCAGCAAAGAAAACAAAAAATGGTTCAAATTCCGAACCAGTTCCGGAATTCCGGAATAGAAGTCCAATCTCGAAACCCAGGACCAGAATTGAAAATCGTCCGATAGTGCAAGCCCTAAGTTTTCTTCAGAATTAAACTGATTACTCGGAACAGCCTGTATGTTAACCGCTTGTTTTCTTTTCAGTTACTCGTCAATTTATTACCTTCTGTCACTTTTTGACGTGACACAGTAATTGGTCGTCCATTTTTTATACAGTGAGTTATTGAAGTAAAAAGGTTAATAAATATCACCCGAACAAATTATTTTGTCCTGCCCTTAATATTATATACGTGCTACTATAGTAAACATCTTAAATTTATCATATGCATTAGTATTGTAACATTTCCTTTTATGATAATCATTAAGTAAAAAATATGAAACCTGTTGTCAACGTAAAACCGGCCATTGGTAAATGGGTATTTATTTTAATTGGTATAGATATTTTCGTTACTAAGTATTAATTAACACAATCATGTTTCTAATATTTTAAATAGGGGCTTCAGTTTACGACTTGTACAAAGAATTGGAGATTGTGGATGTGAATGGAAAATATCCTAGGTATGGATATATTTATACTATTAATGTAGTTCCGCGCCTACCTGCACTAAATTGTCATTTGTCATGTCATAAATTGTTTTGAATATTTAAATCCAATGAAAATTTGTACTTACATTATTAATCATAGTTTTTTAAGATAAGGTAAATTTAAGGATGCTTAGGGCCGGTTGCATCAAACCGTCTGTCACGGTTAAAGCGTTCGTTAAATTTTATTGTATGGGAAGTTCCATAGACGTATGCTGCGTGACGATGACGTGTCTGTCAAATGTGGTTGATGCAACTGGCCCTTAATTGTATAATGAATATATGGGTTAGTAAAAAACAATACAGATTTCAGTTAAAAAACGTTAAGCTCCAGCTGTGGAACTTCGCTGACACCAAGGACCGGTCAACCTCTGCCCGGGCAAAAGCCGTTCATTTAATAGCCCAAATCACATGTGCCTACCACTTGAATTAATTAATTTCCCATTCATTTGACTTAGCCGACAAGCCTTGCTTAGCTTCAGGAACGGGTTGTTTTCCTTTGCTTTCCTAACCTTGAGTCTATAAGTACCTATTTCGGTCTGATTTATTTTTGCTACGCGCGGTAATTTTTGACTTGTGTCAGTTCTTGTGTGTTTTTGTTCTTGTTCTTATTTTTTTGTTTTTGTTTTCTAATAAATAATCAAAACAAAGACACAAGAACGTGTGCTTGTGAGTGTTTTAGTATTTGTGCAGTTAAGCAAGGCTTGTCGGCTATCCAAGTATCCAATAAACAATTGAGCCGTTCCAAAAGCTTAGTGAATGAAAGGGAAGCCCCTTCCTACATTCAAGTGACCGCGAAAGGGAAACCCCTTCCTACACTCACATAACCGCGTAAGGGAAACCTCTTCCTACAGCTAAGTTAAATGAATGAGAAAGCAATTAAGTGGTAGGCATGTGATTTGGGCTATTTAATGAACGGCTAAGCCGTTCAATGGCTTTTAAGTGGGAACGGCTTTGGTTAGCAAAGTCGAACGAAATACCCTTTCAAAAATCCTCGAAGAGGATACGGGACCGGTCCTTGGCTGACACACACACAGTTTTTCTTACTTTTTGATATATTTTCAGTCGCAAAGAATCAACATTCAACCATACGGGGATAAACGAGCTCGAAAAATATGGTAAAAATTTTAATATAATTTTTCAACCTGACAGGCAAGTATGGTCGCGCGACAAATGATAAAACAGCATTACGTTTACTGCAACAAAGTAGTCTGAACCAAACAAAATAGTAACTAATTTGATATAGTTACAGGGTAAATGTAACCCTTTACCAAGCAAAAGGCTTCCCAAATCACACCACATAAATAATTTTAATTACATTCAGTAAGATTAATTTTCGATTAACATCTTCGATCTGTCAACCTGCACAAGGGACAAAAGTATTACGGGACTAAGAAAATTAGTGAGTATGAGTATGAATATGAATTAAAGTTTAGTTTTAATATCGACTCCATAGTTTTCTTTCATCTTACCATGCGAAAAATAATCCGAGGCCTGGTGATTGTGCCGCACTCTGGCGGCAGAGTATTGACTGGGCCACTGTGATATTTTGGTGCAAAAAATTGAAAAGTGCTCATTTAAAAATACCTTCCATTCACGATTTCACGATAAAGAAGGGCATTATTTTTATTAACAGACAAAGGTCCCAAAAATCGGAGCGTACAACAGGCGTCCTTCCTAAGGGCTACAAAATGGCTAATTCTATTGGGCCAAACAGTGGGTCTAATGCCTCTGGTTGGTGTGTACCGGGAGCCTCCAGAACCAATTAGGAAAGTATCTTGTGTTTTATTTAAATTTCTTGTTCTTCAAACCAAAACATACTCGTAATATCACAGAATATATAATAGTACAAGTACAGAAGGCTCACTCCTTTGATGTTCACAAAATGCCGCCATTCTAAATTCTTACCTACATTAACAAACGGACAGCACACGTGCAACCGACATTGAATTCTATTGCGCCGCGTGAAGGTCGTCACCAGTGAACGAGCCGCGACCTCGCGGCCGCCGGCATGTACTTGTAGCGCGGCGATAGATTCGCGGAGTAATATCGAAAAGGTAACGACGAACAAAAATTGTTTATTAAAAGTTGGTAGGTACTTAATTATTTGCGCCATACGACGACCAAATAGAAATAAATTTTGAAAATTGCTTTTCCAGATTCAAGGCTGTATCATTTAAAATGGTTTACGGCTTAGTGATGTTTGTGTCGCAAACATTGATCTCATTGGTAAACGTGTGGATAATGTTTGAAACAAATGTATCCATAAGTTCGGTCGGTAAGTTATTATTTCGTCTCGGTGTCCTGTCTATTTCTATTTCCGCATGGTATTTGTTTTAATTGGATTTTCTGAAAAATTGGTAATATATAACATCACTTGTTTACCCTTATATCCCAGTCACTTAGGGTCGACGCAGCAAGTCTTGCTCTTCCATACATAATCTATCATCTGTCGTACCATCATTAACTTGCCTATGCTTTTGTTTCATATCATCTCTCACACAGACCATACCATCCTCATTTTCTATGGCCCTCTCCCGTTACTTCCATCCACATTCCTTTTCCTTTCAGTCAAAGAGGCATCCAAGTGGGGCGAGGCGTCGGAAATGGTCAAATCTGTAATTTGTAGCACTAAGGGCCGGTTGCACCAACCCGTCTGTCACCGTTAAAGCATTCGTTAAATTTTATTGTATGGGAAGTTCCATAGAACTCTGCTGCGTGACGATGATGTGTCTGTCAAATATGGTTGATGCAACTGGTCCTTAGTGGTTTAAATGGTTTGAAACGTATCATAAAGTTTGGGTGAGATTTTATTCATAAAATCAAATAGCATGCATTGTATAAAACCGTAAAAAGAACGTATACTACTTAATTTCATCTAACACGGTATAAATATATGTACCAAATAGTTATTTGTTATACAAGGGGGCAAAGTTGTATTTTAACGCCGAGTGTGGAATTGAAAAACGAGCAAGACAAAGGATTCTATAGTTGAACCACGAGCGAAGCTAGTGGTTCGAGAATAGAATCCTGAACTTGCGAGTTTTTAACACACGAGAAGTAAAATACATTTGCACCCAAGTGTAACACAAAACTTTTCCCCTCACTATATATAGCGAGGAAACTACAACGCAAAAAAATGCGTTTATCACTGCTTCCAGTAGTTCCACAGGTGGTAAATTATCTGTATTACTAGATTCACCTACTTTTATCAGTTTTAAAGCAGTTAACTTGACTTTATTAAAGGTCAAATTACTTTACCCACTAGTGGATAAAATGCGTTTTTACCCGCTGGTATTAAAGGACAAAACACGTGTTTCTGAGCTAATGAGGGGAAAAAATATTTACAATAAAGATAGGATTGATAATAAAATTACTCTATCGACAATGATGCAGAAAGTTCATATAATTAGGTACTAATTTATATCAAGCAAGCTTTTGGTCGGTAATAAATGCAAAACATCATCCAACCTTTGAAATGAAGTCATCGTAAACATGTACAACTTTCATTATAACATTTTAAACTCCGTATAAGTAATACGTCGTTCCCATCACGGAACAATGGTGTTCCGGACCTTTGGGAGGCGTGCGCGGGGCCGAAGCCAACGCGTAGAGGCCCTTTCGACACTTTAATGAAATGTAAGGGGTACACCGAGCGGATGTTGCCCTTGCCCGTATCATGGGACACACGCAGAGGCAACACCCGCTAGGGTGTAAGGACTATTTGAGAGTTAATGGAATCTAAAATGAACTGGGCTATGGATAAAAAACCGGACGCCTGCCTTAATAATACGTTGATTCAAGGGATTATTATTCTCATTTAATAGTTATATTTATTCCGTTCTGTTTAAGTAATACTATTACTAACAACTTAAGTAAAACTATTCATCTTTTTAGGTCATTTATCATTTTACGTATCCAGCGCTGTAACAACGATTCTTTTCTTTCAAGTGGCAAAGAAATGGCCTACTCTTATTAAAAAGATACCTCATTTTGAATTAGACGAATACGTAGATCCGAGTATAAAGACGAAGTGTAACGTGTTCCTTGCAATGTTTTTAGCTGTGGCTACGGGTAAGCGTGTTTTATATAATTTTTTCTACTCCCGTACTTACTGTTATTCGTGAGTTACAAGGTCGTGCATATAACTTTAAAACCCTACATAAAAGATGTCAGGATCAGGACAAGTCTATCTAGTCTATACCCTGAAAACATTTAGTAGCAGAAGCACGATATAGCTGTTAAAGTTCTGTAAATACATTGCTACCAACTTAACAAACCAATCACTTCATCGTAGAAAATTTAAATATTGCATTGTTGCAAACCTTAGAATGTCAGATAAAGCCTGGCATTCGCAGAGTCGAGACTCGTTCGTTTTCTGCTGCGTTCATTGGCGACGCGTCGAATCGCATCCAAATGTATGAGAACTCGATTTAACTCGGCTCGATTCGTCTTAGTGGCCAGGCTTCAAAGAACCATACCATAGACAGTTTTATTTTCATGTTTGTACTCAAACTGCATATTAAAAATGGTAGGCGGTCCACTAGATAACTAAGATGACTGAAAGTAGGTATTTGTTGAATTTATAATTTTCTTTCAAAGTAAGTGCTTGGTCGTAGAGAAAGTATTGTATGCAACGGTGTTTAACTGAGTCAAAAAATGCTCGTAGCGTCTTTATTAACAATTTTCGGCTTCGCCTCAAATTGTTACCCGTGGGTTATCACCTTTTTTGACCTCTTTTAACCACCAGTTGCATAAAATACTATTTTTATGTTGATCCAATGTGGCGGATCCAACAGCACTTGCTATTTTTTCCCCTTGTTTTGTTTTATTTTTGCGATTATTGATTTCAGTGGAGCACTTGTTAGCAGAATGTTCTGGAGTAGCATTGGTGCTAGACTGCTCTCCAGACCAATCTCGGATATACAGAGATTACATCGAGTCTAGTTTCCCATGGGTAGTGGAATTTGGCCTACCAGATCATTTTCTTGTTGGGTTTGTTATTCAGGTAATTTTATAATTTAACTAACTTTTCTCTTCCGATTACTATTCTTACTGGCACTCGTTGGTGTATTAATAATACGTTGATTCAAAGGATTATTATTCTTATTTAGTAGTAGTAATAGTAGTAATCACTTTATTGTGTAAAACAGTTTATATACAATTAAAAATAATAATAGTAATAATTTAATAGTTATATTTATTCCATTCTGTTTCAGTTTATAAATATAACTGCAACATTAGCTTGGAATTATTCGGATCTCTTCATAGTTTGCATAAGTTATTATTTGACTTCAATCTTACAAGGAATCTACAGAAAAGTGATTGATAATAAAGCTAAGGTAACTAACTATATTTGTGTGAATCGGGGGGCACGGCAGTGCCCCCACCAAGTCAAGCGCGAAGCAAACACTGCCGTACCATCCTTTACAGGAACCATTTCGCCGCTTTTTCAAGCCCCTATTGGCCCTATTTGAGAACCTCTAGATAAGACCAGAACTCAGAAATGTTCATCATCCAGTAAGCTATAATCACATACTTAAAATCCAAAATTTCAAGTCTGTAGGTCATTTAATTCCGAAGTTAAGCGAAAGCAAAGTTTTGCATTTATGACACTCACTGATTCATGATCATCAGAAAAGTACTAGTACTTCCCATAAACTCAGAAAACTTAAATTTGGTACAGAGTTGGGGTTTAATGGCCACATAAAGTGAAAACCATAAAAACTCGGATAATCGAAAATCTGGGAACCTTAGACTTGGCACGACTTTGTCTAGATTTCATTACTTTTTAGAGATAACCAAGCAGCTCCACGGAGACTTGGCTAGTTTTTTTTACAGAATGTATTTGGGGGATTTATCTACAACTATCACGCTTTTCATTTATTTTAAAGCTTGTGGTTTAAGAGAATTAAACAAAAATCACTAACGACTGTGAATTAAAGCTCGAAGCCGAATTAACAGGAGTTACCGATTCCTGTAACGTCCGTAGCACACTCACAAAGTTTCAGTTTCACATAATATTAATAAAATTGTGGAAAGGGAAACGGGATATAGCACTACATTATATAGGTAGATACTCGTTTATTCATCACACAAAGTAATAGATACATTTAAAATATACATTGTGTCCACAATAGTATACACAATCTTGCTTAATAATTGTTTGCGCCTTAATTCAAAACATTAACATATTATGATTATGATCTCCTTGTCGGGTATTTTCGACAAGGAGTTGAATTTACTCGTATCGTATAATATATTGCAAAGATTATTCACATAAATTAAATAAAAACTGACCAAGTTCGAGTTGTACTCGCGTTGCAAGGGTTCCGTACACCAGCAGAATACCTTACGCGCCTCCTTTTTGAAGGCACTTAAGTCATTTTTGCGAATAGTCGATATTTAGAATAGAATAGAATAGAACTCATTTATTCAGGCAACACATCAGTAAGTACAAATCAATTAATAAAGTAGGATAAAGCACATCAAACATCAATAGATAAAATAGGACAAAAAGTTGCACAAGGTAAAAAGTAGTAATAACGATGCCTACACTAATGTGGACAAAGACTCGATAACAACATCTCCAGTAGTAACTAACATCGGTGATCACTATGCAGTACGTTTAGATGTGTTATGTCCACTTAAAACACCTATTGTACTATCTCGATTATCAAGAAATTACTCTGAAATAAATCGAGTCAATTTCTTTCTTACAATGGAAAGTATAAACTGGACGAATTTTGTGTCAAATAATGGCCAGACAGCTGAGATCTTATCAGATCGGTTAAACAATATTTTATGCAATAGAATAGACACCTGTTTTCCTTTAAAGATGACTAACCGGTCAACAAAAACTGAGTCGTGGATCACACAAGACATAATTAAATATGAAATCATTTTTATTTGACTGCCTTAACTTGGAACGTAAGTTCCCATTAAATGACGACTTAAAAAAATGTATTGAAAAATTGAATATAGAATATAAGTATGCGATTCAACAACGTAAAACGCAATTATATTCATCGCAGATGGCTGTGACACAAAATTCGTGCAGAACTATGTGGCACATAGTTAACAAAGAAAGGGGGAAAAGTGGACGTCCTCCCGTAGATTTCACCGCAGTCGTGGTAGACTCAAATGGTGAAAAATATAGTAGTAAAAAAGAGGTGGTCAATGCTATGAATGCTAGGTTCGTAGGTGCCGCCATGGCGTGCGGCGCCCCGCGCGCTGACCTTGACCGAGTGCTCGAACAGCTGATCACCTCGCGCGCGCCTGCGGATCGGTCCATAAAATTTACTCCTTTTACCTGTGACGAAGTGTACACAATAATAACGTCTCGAATACCCCATAAAACTAGTAAGGACATTTATGGAGTATCCATGGACCTGCTAAATACTGTCGCCTATACTTTAACGCCAGTACTCACTCACTTGTTTAACTTATGCCTTAAAGAGGGAGCGTACCCACAGTCTTTAAAAATAAGTAAGATTTCTCCCCTCTTTAAAGGTAAAGGAAAAAGAGAGAGTGGGGATGGGTATAGGCCGGTGTCTATCATTCCGTGTGTTGCTAAGGTGCTGGAAAATGGAATATGTCAGCGGCTAACATCATTTTTAAATGCGACAAATGCATTGTCCGACCGCCAATACGCGTACAGAACTGGTCGCTGCACCACCGACCTAGCGCGAGAAGCTATACGCAAGGTCATGGACGCCTTGGAGAACAAACAGCAGGTAGCAATGCTCTGCTGTGACCTCTCCAAGGCGTTCGACGTCGCCGACCATAGCATCATCGCCGCTAAGCTGCCGCACTACGGCATCCGTGGCAATGCTCATAGACTCCTCATTGATGCTCTTCGTGACCGATCCCAGGTTGTGGTAGGTGACGGGGGCCTATGTAAGTCCGATCCGCTAACTACATCAATGGGAGTTGCCCAGGGATCGTCCGTCTCGAATATCCTGTTTTCCCTGTTACTGAATGATCTGCCTGGAGCAATGTCGACAGCTGACATTTTGATGTATGCGGATGATGTAGCGGGTATCGTGACAGCACCAAATATGGACGATTTGGAGGTGCGCCTGAATGACGCCGCAAACCAATTATTTGGGTGGTTTAACACTAATGGCCTAGCACTGAACTTGACGAAGACCCACTTCATTCACTTCCAAGTTGGCGGCCGCACACCGAGATCATTAAAGGTCCAAGCTGGCGGCGTAGGCATAGAGCAGGTAGAGACTACCACATTCCTGGGTTTTGAAGTCGACCGAAAACTTACATGGGCCCCCCATGTAGATAAGCTGTGTAAGAAACTAGGTGGTGCATGCTTCGCGCTGCGTCGCCTCGCTCGAGTCGTGCCGACGCATGTAGTGCGGACGTGTTATTTTGCAACCGTCCACTCCCTCTTGCAGTACGGCACAGAGCTGTGGGGGCATGCCGCAGACTGGCAGCGCGCGTTCAGACTCCAAAAAAGAGCCGTCCGCGCTGTTCTTCAGCTGTCTCAGGATACCTCAGTAAAGCCCTACTTCAAGGAGCTTGGTATTTTGACCATGCCGTCTGTGATCATATTACAAATCGCCACGTATGCCTATAAAAACATGTCCCATTTTAAAAAACGCGCTGATTCGGCCCGCCTTCTTCGACATCCGAACAGGCTGTTACCGATAAAGCGACGACTCGCGAGATCAGACAAAATAACTCACGTTATGTGCCCTACTGTATTAAACAAGTTGCCAGAGTCAATCACCTCCGCTCCTTCTCTCGCTTGCTTTAACAGAAAATTAAAAAGTTGGCTTATCGAGCACACATTTTATAGCATAGACGATTTTTTAAGGCTTTAATATTAAATTTTATTAATCATGTATTTGAGTTAAGTATACCTAGAGTATACCAATTTACTTACCTATGACATTCAGATTTTAAATTTGTACTTTTTGTAAATTGACATGTGATATTTAAAATATTATACAATAAATGATTATGATTATGATTATGATGTGAGGCCTAAAATGGTCTCCACTCAGCATTGCAGATGGCACGGCTAGCGTGGTCAACGGCGCTGGTTTTCTGTGGAGCCAGCGGGGTTTGCGGGACAGCACACTGAACGGCACTGACGACGTAAATAAATAATATTATAAATATATAGTATGTCTTATTTGGTTAGTAAATAACTACAAAATACAAGAATACATAATAGGCAATGCAATAAGTAGCAAATACGTGAATTGAGTCCGGAAAAACAATACAGAGCAGAAGGCTTTTACTACGTTTAAAATTTCATGCAGCAAACTTTTGTTGGTCCATTAGGAACGCTTTCAGTTTTGATTTAAAGGAACCAATAGTTTTACTCTCTCGAATTGGTGGTGGAAGATTATTCCAGCACTTTGTAGCAGCGTAACGAAAGCTACCACGAAATGCTGCGGTTCTGTGCCTTGGGCATAACAGTCTGATACCACGTCTAATATGTATGTTAATGTTCAATTTCTCGAATAAATACACCGGTTTTTAGGGTTCCGTAGTCAACTAGGAACCCTTATAGTTTCGCCATGTCTGACTGTCCGTCCGTCCGTCCGTCCGTCCGTCCGTCCGTCCGTCCGTCCGTCCGCGGATAATCTCAGTAACCGTTACCACTAGAAAGCTGAAATTTGGTACCAATATGTATATTAATCACGCCAACAAAGTGCAAAAATAAAAAATGGAAAAAAATGTTTTATTAGGGTACCCCCCCTACATGTAAAGTGGGGGCTGATATTTTTTTTCATTCCAACCCCAACGTGTGATATATTGTTGGATAGGTATTTAAAAATGAATAAGGGTTTACTAAGATCGTTTTTTGATATTATTAATATTTTCGGAAATAATCGCTCCTAAAGGAAAAAAAAGTGCGTTCCCCCCTCTTACTTTTGAACCATATGTTTAAAAAATATGAAAAAAATCACAAAAGTAGAACTTTATAAGGACTTTCTAGGAAAATTGTTTTGAACTTGATAGGTTCAGTAGTTTTTGAGAAAAATACGGAAAACTACGGAACCCTACACTGAGCGTGGCCCGACACGCTCTTGGCCGGTTTTTTACTATTTCATATACCAAAGAGGAGCGTAGCAAAATGTAGTGTACGTCGACTATTCATGTTTAAAAGTTGATTAGTATTTAGATATTTTGAACAACTTCTAAAAAAACGAAACAGAATTGAATTAATGGTGTTCTGCCTTTTCGCAGAACTATTTATGGCCGAATTTCAGTTTGATAACTAACGTTTAGCAACTTTTCATTTGGAAAACATCGTGAGGAAACCAGACTAAACCCGGGCCATAAAGGTAATCTACCTTCTGGGTTGAAAGGTGGCAGTTATGCAACATGAAAGCCTGAAAGGTACTATTTTCTGAAACAAAGTCTATTAACCATTTTAATGACAAAGTGTTGCAAGCATTCGATAGGTTTTACTTAAAATACCGTAACTGGTCAATAGCCATGAGCAACAATAATATAGATAATTTCATGTAGGTGCATAATTTATACTCTCAGTTACAGTATTTGTCGCCAAGTTTTTGGGCTTCGGTTCGAGAGGACTACAACCACGCGGCGCAGCTAGTGCGAGCGATCGATGAGGTTGTCAGTGGCGCTGTCTTCGCATCTTTTACCATTAATCTATTCTTTATTTGCTTTCAACTATACAATCTGTTGTCGTTAGTACCTATTTATATTATTAGCAGTAAGGTAGGTACAGCGGGGCAAATCTCGACTGGGGGGCAAATGTAACTGGTCCATTTTTTCCATGTTTTACAATGATTGCATTGTTAAATAAGAGTGTCCACCGGTTATATATGGTAGGCGTGTTCAGTGGATACATTTAGAACTCAACATCATAATGTAATAATGGAAAAAATGGATTAGTTACAATTGTCCCCCAGTCGAGATTTGCCCCGCTGTACCTTACTTGTTTATATTATCAGCAGTGGTCGAACAGGGTCAGCATTACTGTATAATTTAGCAAGTAATACGTCATATTACACGATAAATATCACCATTTCCAAGCCCTGATCATTAAAATAAATTCATACCAAAACAAAATGATTACTGAATATAACTGTAAGTGTTATATTGAGTATCATTTGGCATAAGTCTCGTTTAATTTAATAACTTTAATAATTATATTTTTATAATAATTAGAGCACCGTTGTAAGACAAATACTACCGATAGATAATAGCAATAGCGATCTACTTTGGCTTCGCACAGAGAGTAACGCCGTGTCTTGCGTGGGCGATGGTCGACCGTCGCCGTCGCGTCTCATACTTCCATATCGATAAGGTTTGATTTCGTATGCGTCGCATCGCCGTCGCCACGGCGTAAAACATAAAAATAAGGGATTTTAACAAGTTATTCTTAAAAGATATACATTTACTTGTACCATTGGTTTGCTGGCTCTTTGAAGACCAATTAACACCCATTACAAATAAGATACAACCGCCGTTCACGATGGCCCATCGTTATTATTATTTTACTCATTTTTGTTATAAATATGTAAAAAAACATGAACACATGACAAATAATTTAAGGTCATTAACAGTTACTAAAGTAGGACATAGTTAAAGTGCCGAAAACTTGCCTGTCAGCCCACCTTAGGCGCCAGTATCTTACATTGTGGTTTTCTATTCCAAACTGACTGGGTAGCGTAGTAGGCCAGTAAAAATAGCTTGACCTGGACATAACTCGGTAACCGTAATTTCCTTTTTCTGTCGTATAAAGTATCATTAGTGATAGTTAAAATACAAATTATTAATTAAATTAGGGTTCCGATTCAATTTAAAAAAAAATAAAAACGAACTTTGAATAATTTTTGATTTCATAACTAAAGTATTAAATGTAATCCGGTAAAAGTGCTTGTATTATGTTGTGACACCTGCATTTCATATAAAACATCTAATTTTTATAAATAATTCATACAGAACTATCATTTATAAAGAAGGTTTAGTAAGTTACACATTTTCAGTCGTATTTCACTAGAAAATATTGGTAACCGTAATCCTGCAATTTATTATGAATATAATATTACGTGTGTTGATAAATTATTACAACTTATACCAATACTTTTGGCGTTTGTTCAAAATCTTAAATATTGATAATTTTAGGAAGGGAAAAATACTTGACTAAATTGAAAGATGGTAAATTTTGCCGTTAATATATTCTTAGTACTATACGAAATCAATTAAACAACAAATATGTAAGATTCATTACTTAATTGATATTTTTCTTACTTGCGTTTTAATATGAACGTTATTACCTGCAGAATAAGGTCGTGCACAGAGTAGGTATAGCTAGTATAGTAGTAGCGGGAACGGGCGGCGAGTCGTCGACACGTGTTTCGCTCGGCGATATCAAGGGCGCCGCGTTTTCAAAACGCTTCGATAACAAATATTTCACCGTCCAGTATAAGAGAGCTCCCTTATTACAAGTGACAACAGTCATACAAATCAATTAGTCCGATAGGTCACGTTAAACTGGTCAAGTCGTTAGCTCAATAATAGTACCTATCGAGCTTGACGAGATGCTTGGATCACAACAACGTAATATGTATGAAAGCTTGCGGCGCTTAAGACTGTATTCTTTCGAGTCGTGTGTAACGTATTTTGGCGAGGCAAATTTGAAGCACAGTGCGTGTCTGTCTCACTCACTCTTACGGTAAACCTAATGAACTGTTTCACTTTCAGAGGATTTTTGAAGTAATTTTGGTAATGTGACATTGTCGCGGTGAGGTCTTTCCGGTACAAATTTATCGGTGGATCTTTTCGGATTTGTGGACGATGAGCCGATGCGATGTCGCTTCATTTTGAAGTGTCGACTCTCGCGAGGGAGTTCTTAGAGGACCGCGAGGAGCGCGTGTGACAGTTGAGTTTTTGAATGATTTGAAGTTTGTGAATGATTTTATTTTGTGTGTATTTGTGTGGGCATGAGGTGTTTGTGTTGCGAGAGTCAAATCAATAATATGAGTGGTACAAATTATGGGGCCTCATGTGTGAGAAACTCAACACTCGAATGCTGCGTAACAATGCGAGCCGAAATCGCCTAATCGGATGTGTCCGACTTGGTATCGACTAATCTGTACACGTTGTAACATGAGAAACCAGAAATCAAAACCTGGTTTCTGGTATCTGGTACCCGGTAACCGGTAACCGGTATCCGGTATCCTGTATCCTGTATCCGGTATCCGGTAACCGGTATCCGGTAACCGTTAACCGGTAACCGGTGACAGGTCTCCGGTATTCGGTGACCGGTAACCGTTAACCGATAACCAGTAACCAATGACCGTTAACCGGTACCGGGTGACCAGTATCCGGTAAAGACGGTGACCGGTATCCGGTAACCGGTAGATCCGGTAACGGTAGACGGTATCCGGTAAACGGTAGACAGTAACCGGTAACCAGTATCCGATATACGTATCCGATATCCAGTTTCCCGTTTCTGGTTTGGTTTTGGTTTTGGTTTTAGTTTTAGTTCTGTTAGTTTAAACAAAAACAAAACTGAAAACGGAAACGGAAACCGAAACGGGAATGGAAACGAAAACCGAAATCGAAACCGAAACCGACACCGAAACCTACACCAAAACCGACACCGAAACCAAGACCAAAACCGAAAGCGAAACCGAAAAAAATATTCAAGTTCCTAGAAGTAAAGAGTGACAGAGATAGCACTCATGTTAGTCAAACTCGTGGTATGTGCACTTTCCGCACACAGTAAAGAGTGACAGAGATAGCACTATAATCATTTAAGTTCCTGGTAGTAAAGAGTGACAGAGATATATAGCACTATAATAATAAAATTTAAGTTCCTGGTAGTAAAGAGTGACAGAGATAGCACTATCATAATCGCCGAGCTACAAGGCCTACAAGGACATGACGGCGCCAGTAGATGGCGACCTTCTCGCGGGGCAGTAGAACTCAATGTCGTCTGCTCGCGTTAGGTCCGTTTTTAACCCCCGACGCAAAAACGAAGGGGTGTTATAAGTTTGACGTGTCTGTCTGTGTGTATGTCTGTCTGTCTGTCTGTATGTCTATTCGTCTGTCTGTGGCATCGTAGCTCTCGAATGGATGAACCGATTTTAATTTAGTTTTTTTTTGTCTGAAAGCTGAGTTAGTCGGGAGTGTTCTTAGCCACGTTTCATGAAAATCGGTCCACTAGGTCGCGGTCGGGGTTTTTTTTAAAATTGTGATTTTGTTGACTTTAAATATGTGTAATTTTGTGGTTATTGAATGTATTTATGTAGGATGTAGGTAAGAATTATGAAGAGCGGGCGGCATTTTGTGAACAACAAAGCAAAGCAGTGAGTCTTTTATACTTGTACTAATATATATTATATTCTGTGCTGCAAGTTATTATTATGGGATTTTATTTATATTAAATGTAGTGGCTGATGCACATGTATGTTCAACATCACCTATATTTACGATGAGATTGCATTCATGGCCGATGCGATGAATCGAATTCGCTCTTCAAAGTAAATGTATAGAAGGCAGTTTTTTTTCGATTCGATTCCGCAAGCCTAGTTAACGCCAGGTTTAATAGGTATGTCATTAAAACCTAAAATCGAATCGTTGGTCGCCAGCGGCCACACACTTTTAATCCATCGTTGCAATATTCATGATTGCACAGGATTTTGCTACGATGTCCGATATCATATGCGAACAATGATATCGTTAACAATAACGATATTAAAATAAAAAAAATACACTGTCGATTGGTCCGATCGGTCGTTTCGATTAATGTCTTACGACGGATCGTAAAGATAAAATGCCTTTTTAGGTATTACGTTCGCCTTTTGTAAAATTTTTTACTGTGCAATAATGTTTAAATGAATAAATCATACCGTTTATGAGGCCATTAAGTAATAGGGTGCAACGGGGTAATTTCGAAAGTCGTCTAATTTCGAAAGTCACATAAAAATTACAACTTATTCCATCATATCAAGAACCCCTTTCGACATCACCCGAGTATTTCTGTGATTCGAAATCACCCCAATGCACCCTTACGTCCCTAACCTATTAACCGATCCGCCGCGGTGACGCGGCCGGTGCGCGGCGCGCTCTCCCCGGCCCGCGCCCCGCGCGCTCCCCCCGCCCCGCGCCAGCCGCTCTACGACAACTTTGCACCCTTTTAAATTACTGACATTTACAGTTTCTTAAGCGCGACCTTCACGTATTAATTTTGATAAAATCTTATAGTACACAGTCTTAAGCAAAAAAATCTCAGTTACAATGTCTGAGAAATTCATGTTTCTTTAAGCGTTAAAAATATATGGTTAAGATCGGTGCTAAATGTCTATATATACTCAATACAATGCAAATTGATATATATATCATGGTCACCATTTTTACCTACCTAGATATTCACATTAAATGAAAACGGTAAAAAAAAGTACACAATCAGATTTATTTTCTTTGTAATATCGCAAATAACTGATCGCATTTGAGTGCACCACAAAGTTAATCTAACAAAGTTTTCGGTTAACTATTTTGCTGTTAGCGAAAAGTTGGATAATGTACTATATCTCATGATTTTTATAAGATATGAATACGATCGTATTTTTTTTATCTATGTACATATTTGCGTACATACATGCTTAATAATAATACCCGATAAAATATCAAAAAGCACGAGTTATTGAATTATGTCCAGGGTAGCTTACTTTTATTAGTCTATAGGTTTTCAATGAATGGTTGCCTAGATTTATTTTCGCTAAATAATTAGAAATATCTGGGCGACCGAGCTTCGCTCGGTTCTATTTTATTATATCACATCTTTAGATTAAAAAAAACTCTTATACATACAAAGACAAATAACAAAAACTTAATTTCTGGCCGGGATTCGAAACCCTGACACCTGCGATCTATCTGCGAACATTAGACCGACCTCATATGACTGAGCTAAGCGGAGTCGAAACGCGCGCGGCGAAATTAACGACCATATTTTATGTGTACTAACGCAAAAGAAAAACTCGAAAATTCGCATTTTCCGGGATATAAGGCTACGCTAGATCGATTTTTCACCCCCGAAAACCCCGACATAACAAATTTCAGCGAAATCGTTAGAGCGGTTTCCGAGATCGTCGGTATATATAAATAAATAAATATACAAGAATTGCTCGTTTAAAAGTATAAGATTAAGTGACCAGTTGACCGATCACATTTATTATTATCTATTCAATTCAAAATTAAATCTTGATTTTTATTATATACGCGAGTTGCGAATTTAATAGGAACGTACTTACTCCCAAAAAAATACGTTTAATAGACATAACAATTTGTTCTATATTTTAGAGATGGAATGCGACTTAAACCTACGGTAAACTGCCCAAGGTCTGGAAGCGGGTGAGTACCTACACATGACATGACACTTATTGTTTTGTCTGCGAATTTAGATGTCTAAAATAAATTATGATGTTGCTCTACTACACATATTCTTTCATTGGTCGTAAGAAGTCGCTTCTCGTACGAGAAGTATTTTAATTAATAACTTAAGAACTAAAACCAAACGTAATCGTATTTTTGCATACAAGCTGTTTTGAAACCTTTTAACGTACTGCGTGTATATACCACTTTATAACACATTCACCATTACATTGTTACCAACTTCACAAACAATTCACCCATGTAGAAAATAACAATATGAACTATAGACACGAATTTTTGAGTGTGGTTGTGACGAAAATCTTTATTTCTACTTAGAGTCATTCTAGAAAACTATTTAAGTAAAAAGTAAGTGGACATGGTTGTAGAAAAATGACTGTATGCAACGTTGTTTAACTGAGTCAAAAAAACACTTGTGGCCTCTTTATTAAAAATTTGAGGCGATTAAGCTTATACTTTAATCGCTTCAAATTGTTATTTGCTTTCAATGTTGTTCATGATTACTAATTTTACAAATTTCAGTCCATTGGGAGGATATGAGAATGTGATATATCTCACCTATTCGATGATGTTTGTTTTATTCCGATATTTGTGTGTTTCTCTCATTGCTGCTCGAGTGCATACAACCTCGCAGTCCCTTGGGCCTGCACTATATGATGTTCCGTCAACAGTTTATAATGTCGAGGTAAGATTATTATGTTATGCATACAAAACATACTTACGTGCCTACATGGAAATTGTGCAATTAATTAAGATCAATTAGATTTTATATTTTTAGATTGTATACCGTTACCTCTATTAGCTTTCTTTCGAAATTAATTGTAGCCTTCATTCAATTATTCAGATAGGTTTGTTGTAGAAGCATAAGTGGCGATCATTATGCCTACTAAATGTTTACTCGTTTAGTTAATTTGCCAAATTAAGCCGATTGTGTGTAACCAGGGGAAATAATTCGTGTGGTGTTGTATTTACAACACTGATGCGCTGCTTCTGGTGTCCAGATAAACATACTACAATCATTGAAGGTAGTTGTTGAGTTGAGGATGTAGAGGGGGTCTGAAGGTAACATTTTTCCGATTTGTGCTCATACGAGTATCTCGAATAAGCACGTAAGAATAGCATAATACTACGATTAGAAGGAACTTACGATTAGAGGGGAAAGGTGAATATTGTTGACGAGAGTAAGTTAAATCGCAATGGCTTGCCGCAGCGATTTAAAGACTCGAGTTTGCAATATTCATTCGCCCTGAGTTACACACAATGTTTTTCATCACATTCGCAACGTAAAAGATATATAAATAGATGTAAAAAAGTTAAGTACGGTACTAGACATTTCATAACTCCCTTGGGAGAATTATTTTTCTATAACTCACGCTCCGCCTACGTGCAATAGCACATTTAGTTGCATATATTTCGTTTTAATAAAAGATTAGAATTATCTGTCAAGCGGGTAAACAAATTTAAGAAGCAGTGACCGTAAACCTTCTTTTTGATCTCGGTAATAAAGGTAATAACATAACCAACAAACAAAATATTTAAATAGATCAACAACTAATAATGAAATTCAACAAAAATGATAGCAACAATCTTTATAGTAAGCTAAATGCAATAGAAAACACAACCTACTCAACCGACAACAATATAAACTCGAATGAAAAACCCACATTAGTGACAGTTGACAGATAGTGACAGCGACGTTTAAAAATAGGTGGAAGGTGAGAAGGCTGGGCGATAAAGGTGGAGGATGAAAGGAGAGTGCACGTAGCGGAAATGAGAAAGTTGAAATGGATGTGTGGAGTGACCAGAATGGATCGGATCCGGAATGATTATATTAGGGGAAGTTTGAAAGTAACGGAAAAGATGAGGAGTGGCAGGTTGGTGTGGCACAGTCATGTAATGAGGAGGGATGAATGTCAGGCAAAATAATGTTGGAGATGAATGTTGATGGATGGAGAGGGAGGGATAAATCCAAACAACTATGGATGGATGGTGTGAAAGAGGATATGAGAAAGAAAGATGTGTGTTGAGATGACGAAAGGTAGAGGAGAATGAAGAGGGAGACATATTGTACCTACCCCACATAACGTGGGATAAAGGGTAGGAGGAAGAAGAAGCAATATTTGGAAAACCAATCGGTAACTTGATCTTGACGGTTAGGCTGTACTGGCTGAGGTAATTGAGTTTGCCTCACATATTATTCTTACGGAAGTTATCACTATTTCTTTCAAAAACCGTAGTCTGTATCGGGTCTGTATCGTACTGTCTACATAATGTTTTTTCGAGATCTCGAAACTTTAAATCGATTTGCCTTGTAAGAGTGCCTATTAAAGTTTTGATCTCTACGTGCTCTTCAGTGCCATTGGCAATACCTTTTGGCATTGGCATAGAACAGACAATCATGTGTTTGCTCATAAACTGGACAAATAAAAGAATTTTCGACAAAGTAACATTTTCCTCCGCATTTATTTTGTTTGTTATTTCGTAGAATAGCTTCAAAATAGCCAGCTTTCATCAACCATTCTCGTGAGTCAAGAAGCAAGTCGGTTCTGCTTAGAACTACCAAAGTACTCAGAACAGCTTCTTTTATTTTTTAAATTTTATCCAGTGTGTCATAGCATGAGTTTCAACAAGTTTCTATTGATTCTGTCATTAGAGAAAAGATTTAGCTCCTATCGGTCCTTTACAGGATTTCATTCAGGCCTTGGTCGACGGCGACCGTCCGCGGGCCTGCAACACGATACTTAGAAGCCTATTTTAATTAACGAACCAAAATTTCATATCATGATTGAGAAATATAATCTGTGCTTGTAGACACATACGTAAATAGGTTCCGCAACATTTACACAACGGTTGTAAAGTTAGGTTTTTAGTTTTAGTTAAGAGTTATATTTTCTAATGAACACTTATCTTCTAGGTTCAAAGGCTTTTGGACCAAGTTCATCATGACACGCTAGCTTTAAGTGGCCTTAAATTTTTTTACGTTACGAAAAGTCTAGTTTTGACTGTAAGTACTCCTTCCTTTTCACGATTCTAATCATAATTATCTGCTATCAGTTATAGTCGCCATGTGATTTCCGTTAGATAAAGATTTGATACTTGTGACGTCGAGGTTCGTTAATTCTGATTTCTGTCAGGTTGTAACTAAAACTCACATTCACTCGTGTCGTCACAACGACGTGGCGACTGGGAGTTAGTTCATCGTTACATCTCGTTTGTATTTGTTGCAGGTAGCGGGGTCTATTTTTACATACGAGCTGGTTCTACTACAATACGGTGGATAATAGTGATGCGAAAGGGCGGATTAAGATGCATAAACTGAACAAATATAAACATAAATTTGAGATATGATTCAGTATTATTCCATTAAGTTCTCTAAATTCTCGATGGCACACGTATGTGTCGTTAGGTACTTAACCTAAGATAAATTCAAAAGGAAGAAATACAATTAACATTGGATTAATTAATATGAATAACCGTAGAGGCAGAACGAGCCTTGTCAGATGCATATGTATACATATATTGTATGATATTCGTTTTGTAAGTATACCTGCAACCAGGAAAATCATTCGAAGAAAGTTGGTTGAAGTTATTTTTACTTACGAGGGGTGGCCGAAAAGTCTAAGGTAATAAAATAAAAGAAAAAATTAAAGGTAAGTACTTCAGGTAGAAAAATATTGCCTCTTTTTTCCCCACCTCTTTTGCTGCTGAAATATATCTATGTTATTTGTTTAGTTTCAAATATCGAACGTTTTAAATGTGAAATGACAGTCAGTCAATATTATTATGTTATCTCTCACCTGCATTTGAACTATATCTGTACATATTCATAGTTTAAATATAAGAAGATCATATCATCCCATACATTTAAATGCGACCACCTAAGAACGCGTATAAGTTCTAACCTAACCTAACCTACTTTCTGATAGCAGTTTCATTTTCCAGGGGGTCACAGTTCTAACCTAACCTAACCTACTTTTCAAGCAGTTTAATTTTCCAGGGGGTCACAGTTCTAACCTAACCTAACCTACTTTCTGATAGCAGTTTCATTTTCCAGGGGGTCACAGTTCTAACCTAACCTAACCTACTTTCTGATAGCAGTTTTATTTTCCAGGGGGTCACAATTCTAACCTAACCTAACCTAACCTACTTTTTGATAGCAGTTTCATTCTCTAATACTTCTAGTAGTGTCGTCTCTATGATTCTGACAAGTGACATTATGGAAACTGACTTTATGGGAAACAAAGTTTCTGGCACTTGATTAATATAGTAAACAATGATTATGGCATAAGATGTTATGAGAAACAATTTTATGATTGTTGAATAGGGTGGCAAATAAAATTATGGCAAATGAAATTCTGGCAAATGAAATTCTGGCAAATGGGGGCAATTCTGGCAAAAATCCTTTACACCACACATAGATGGCGCCACAAAAAAATGCCTTGTTGCTGTTGTTGCCATCGATTATTTGTAGATTGACGTTAAGTATGTCAAAAGTGACACTTAACGTCATCTACGACGAGTATAATCGAAAGCTATAAGACATTTTTTTGTGGCGTCATCTATGTGTGGTGTAGTGTGCGTGTTCGTATTAGGCGGTCTCATTTTAATGTATGGGATGGAATGATCTTCTTATATTTAATATATGACATATTGTATAAAACTTGTAATATTGATTTAGATAAAGATATTTATAAGTAAGTATAACTGTAAATAATTAATTATTTATGCAACACTTACATAAATAACTATAACATTCACACACCATGACACTGATATTGTCTTCCGCTTCCATACCTCATTATTATCATCTCTAGCTTCATATCTCTCACACAATCCATCCACGATTTCCTCGGTTTTCCTGTCCTTCCACACTCATTAGCAATGCCTTTCTCGTCACATGACTTTCATCCCTTCGCATTACATACCCATAACATGCCAGACGATTCGCTCTTACTTTTTCTACTATACCAGTGCAACTTTCAGATTTCCTCTTATATACTCATTATTTATCTTATACATTCTTGTCACGCCACACATCCATCTTAACATTCTCATCTCTGTTACATGCAATCTCTTTTAATCCATCACCTTTAGGGCCAAGCACTGATCCATGCACAGGTCTGATGATGGATTTATAAATTTTACCCTTCAATCGAAGAGGCATCCTGGCGTCGTAAATAGTGGTCCTCGTCACCTGTCGCCATTTCATCCACCCTTGGGCTCTTGCATATTATTATTTTAGATGTCAAACATAGCAAAATAATAATGTGAAAGAGCCCTTATTGCCTCATGAAGTACCTGAATTACCTTTTAACCTCGTAAGGCCCAATGTACATAGTTGTTGCAATCTACTTTGAATCTTCCATGAACCAAATAAAGTAGAATTTCTATTGTTACGTTGATTTTTGAATCAAACGAAATTTTTACCAATTTACTTATAAAATAAGGTTCAAATTCAAAATGGGAAAACTAAGGCCCCATTTAGACGGTGCGAGAACTCGCATACGAGTTTTATTACATTGCGGTATTTGATGGCTGTGCAAAATTAATCTAACCTCAACAACCCGCAATGTTACTAAAATCGCATGCGAGTTCGCACGCCGTCTAAATCAGGCCTAACTATGGTGGGCCTTACGAGGTTAAATAGCTACTACCATTATCCGGTTCGAAGGACCATAGATAATCTTCGCTGGGCTCAGGTGTTCGTAGTGGTGGTAAATAATAAGCGGACTGTAGTTTGTGCTGGTTTAATCCAAATTGTGAAAGAATACAAAGAAAGTGACACAGTGTCGTTGGAGAGCGGAATAACGGAACAGTAAGTTTTGAAAGCTCTAAAGCTGTCAAATTTGAATTTAAAGTTACCATAATGAAATTAATAAAATATGGGATACCCCCATTTGCCAGAATTTCATTTGCCATAATTTTATTTGCCACCCTATTCAACAACCATAATATTGTTTCCCATAACAGCTTATGCCATACTCATTGTTTACTATATTGATCATTTGCCAGAAACTTTGTTTCCCACAAAGTCACTTTCCATAATGTCATTTGTCAGAATCATCGAAATCCGTAATGATCACATTCCATAACATCATTTGTCATCCAAATTAGCTGCCAGAAAAGTCAATTTTCATAATGTCATTTATCAGAATCATCGAAATCCGTAATGATCACATTCCATAACATCATTTGTCATCCAAATTAGCTGCCAGAAAAGTCAATTTTCATAATGTCATTTAACAGAAATATCGAAATCCGTAATGATCACATTCCATAACATCATTTGTCATCTAAATTAGCTACCAGAAAAGTCAATTTTAGGTTAGGTTAGAACTGTGATTCCCGGAAAATGAGAGTGCTGTCAGAAAGTAGGTTAGGTTAGGTTAGAACTGTGACCCCCCGGAAAATGAGAGTGCTGTTAGAACTGTGACCCCTAGACAATGAAACAATTTTATTCAATCATCATATTTTTATTACAATGTGCTAATCAACACAACAATAACAATCAACTATAACTCTTAAACTCTAATAAAAATCTTCATAGTTTAATGTAAATACAGGTTTGAACCCAAAGCACGCAAAAATTCTTCCTTTGTATATACGTCTTTGTTAGACAATATCTCATTGATTCTATTCGTACGATTTAATGTTTTCTTCCTTTTTTTTGGTTCCGGTTCGCCATTGAGAACATTTTGTATGTCCATCGTTACTTTATGCAACTCATGCATTATTTCTGTGCTGAAGAAATAAAAACCGGGATGGGATTTACCCATAAGTGTATTAATTCGATTGTGCCAAGCTTCGGCGAAGTTTTGTGTTCGTGGGAGGTCATCACTTTGAATGTTAACAATACTCCAGAACGAAGGATGGAAGCGCGGAGGTTTATTATCAGCACCGGAAATGTAATATTTATCAAACCATGAAGCAATTGGGACACTTGCTGGTAAAATCGTTTTCACCCATTGCTGAAAATATTGGGGAATTTCACTGGGGCTCAAAAATGATAATGCCAGCAAAGACTTCATTTCTACAGCAAAATCAATACTTTCACCGTATAATACGACCAGCCCGTCGGTCTGTATTTTCCTGAAAATAATTTGGGCTAAATGAAAGTGGCAGCCGTTCAATTTTATGTCATTAAAATGTTGCCTGAAACACTGTATGGCTGCCAACTCAAAATCCATTATACAATTCTCCACTTTTAATATTAAATTATTGTCATTACTGTACTCCATGATGAATTCAATAATTTTATTATATGTGTTTTTATCTTTATGTGTACACAGTACAAACATAAGTGGTAATGTGGTTTTCCTATTGCCCATTACATTCCCGTGAATAGCATATAACTGCAGAAATTGTGTAGGTGCGATTTTAAATGTACCATCAAGAATCCACAAAGTAGATCGACACAAAAACTCCATCATTTTCCGTGTTGAATAAATTATAATGCGCTTGTGTTCCTTAAACAACTCATCTTTCATAATAATATTATCGCCATTCAACTTAAGTTTGTCATGGTTTACCGTAAAATAAATATCAGTAGGCTCATGAAAAATATCCTTATGCTTCTTTTTCTCACGGTAAACTATCTGTTTCATAGCACTTGTAGATGGTTTTTGTAATAATTGTTCGGGACATTTAGCAATAGCTTTTTGAACAATTTGACAAGGTTTTTGACTTATGTCATTTGCAGCAATGCTTTTTAAATCGTTAGTCAAATTTGCGATGTGCAATCTATTGGCATCGGGCTCATGATTATGATAAGTATCACTATTCACAACCGTATGATTTTCAGTATTTTCGTTGCTTAACGTTATTGCCCGTGCATTGCAATTTAACTCCTTGCGTAATTCACACACCCAGTAAAACTTGGACTTCACGTTTTTGTTCTTCTCGTATGAATGACCATTTATATTCAACTTAAAACCACCTTTTGATGTTTTAAATAACTGACAAACAATATTATCATCCATTTTACACGTAAATTCAACATCAAGTATCGTAAACAGACTGACACTTTTTTTTTCAGAAAACAAAATGTAATTATGTCAATAAAAGTAGACAAAAAGGAATATAAAAAATCATAGACAATAAATAAAAAGGTAAAATACTATAAAAAGTTTGTGCAGTCTTGCACAACACCATTGACAATAAATATCGCCTACAAAATATATTGCATACCCACTACTCACATTAAAACTACTTTGTAAATATACATCGAGCGCCTACAGGAATTTTGTTGGCAATTACTTAGCTAGTGTTCGAAAGAACTGATAATTTCTTATGGCGTTTGAATATTCTATTAAACCATATTATTGCACTTAATAATATGGCTAACAAATAATATGGAGAACAATTATTATGGCAGTAATCGCTTATGGCATTTGAATATTCTATTAAACCATATTATTGCACTTAATAATATGGCTAACAAATAATATGGAGAACAATTATTATGGCAGTAATCGCTTATGGCATTTGAATATTCTATTAAACCATATTATTGCACTTAATAATATGGCTAACAAATAGTATGGCATTGTATGATTATGGAAGGTAATATTCGGATAAACAACGAGTATGTCATATGATCTTTATGGTAAACAAATCATTCGGGCAAATGAAATTCGGGCAAGTTAGATTCGGGCAAATGAATATTATGTTAAATGACTGTCGGGCAAACAATAGACAACCATAAAATATGAATAGACAGATTTTGACTTAAGATTAAATGTATACAATGCACTGAATATTTATTTAAAAATATGCAATTTGAATATACATAATTGATTTAAACATTATTAAATTAAAATTTGAATATTAGAAAACCTTGAATAATTATTGAATTTGTACATTTTGCATTTTGAATTAAATTAATTATTGAAATATTATTAAAATGCGAATTAAATTATTTATAACATTATTAAATGAATTGGCTAATTGTGATAGAGAAAATAAGGATCAAAGATAATTACAATTTTTGAACGTTTCTGAACATCGTGCATACATTAAGTGTGATAACTCAGACGATCCATGGCAAAACACTGTGTAGGGCTCGCGAGTCAAATCTGATTTAAAGGTTTATGGATTTTAAACCCTAAATAACGAAATCTGACGCTGCGTCACAAGAATCACGATGCTTAGCAAAAAAATAGTAAAGTATTACGTACAGACAACAAGCCAATTGTTAGTATTATTGTAGATGTAGAATATTACGCTGCAAATTACATGTGATAAACGAATGTTCAGTAAGTTATATTTTTGTAGTAACTTATGCTTTATTTTTTTTATATATCGGCTTATCAATAAAATTGTCGTAACAATAACAACTATGTTATCGTCAGTTATGATATTGTGTTTTTTGTGTGCACGTAAGTTCCAGAATTGCGATATTGCGACTGATTTTCATTTCAAACTAAATATTTTTTCTTGACTAGATTCATGCGCACCCTTTTTGCAATGATTTTATTACAAAGATATTTTCATAAGTTCATTGAATTGTACAGGATGTAATTGTGATAACAAAAAATAGGATATTACTTTTATTTTAGGTGTTTATATAGCTGATTTAAACTTTCACGATATTTACACATACTTAAAATTGCAAACGGGACGTAATTGGGCATACTTAACTCGGCAACTATGTTCTTTGCCGTCAAATAGCTAGTAAATTGTAAAATTCTATTATTCTTATGTTATTGTTTATTGTTAATATTGTATTTTTTTTAATGTAATACATATCACGTGTTGGTCTAGGCTGTAAGTAATATGTATAATTAATTGTAAATAAATAAATAAAAAAAATAAAAAAATTTAACACCAACCTCCGACGTTTCAAGGAAGAATTTTAAGTACGATTTTTTAAGCTTATACAGAACCCAAAACACTAAAAAAGCCTTAATTTAATCTTACTTAATTAAACCTTAATTTAGCCTGAAATTTTCCAACATACATTATGAACAATACAATAATCACTCGAATCGACCGATCAAAGCGCGGGTCGTGACCGTAATGGCCACGTGTGCATACGCGTTGGAGTGTTTTTGATACATAATGCAAAAAGGGCATCTATGTAAATATGCATAATATATTGCCTGTTATAAAAATAACACCGTATTGCATAATAATTACTACTCATATTCATATAATTAAAATTAAGGGATAAGTACACAACAGACGCTAAAAGCGTCCATGAACGTGGAACCTCGGAACTGCGACTCGGTGTGTCGCGACTTGCCACCCGGTGACACGCAGCCAGTGTGTATGATGGCCAGCCGATACAAAAAAGGGTACCTGTATTTCGCAAATCATTGCCAAGCGAGACTCGCCATGTGTATAGAGAATTTTGGTAAAGTATTTTGATTTAGCCTCTACCGGTAAGGTAGTTCTATGAATTCAGCAGACGTGCAATCCACTAGGTTTCCCAAAATGTCCTATGTAGTTTGTATGAAACCTTCCTTTTTTGTTACCAGATTTATATACATTTTCGGTAAAAATAAAAAGGAAAGTTTTCGGAAACCTAGTGGATCTTGCTCAGCATCATGGACTCTATCAGCCTACCAATTTTTATCAAAATCGGAGACGTGATCCAAATGTACAAACTTAACGGGAATTGCTCAGACCCACCTTAGCTATATTGATTGAAATATCCTACAGAACATACCTATAAAATATTTACTACACTATTAATCATGCTGCTTAGTTCATCTAGCGGGCAGACAAACAATTCTCAGTTAAATTTAATTCATAAATGAAATATCAGTAGGTATACCAATAAGTATAAAGTAAGATATCAAACAATAATAATTAACATTAATTAATTTTACAGTTTTAAATATGGTTCATTGGAGAAGATGTCAAAGATACGGACTACATTTAATGCCAAATCCCTCTTACGTATATACTGCGAAGTACGAATAAGTAAAACGGAATATATATATTTAAAAATACATGTTTTATTTATTTTATTTGTGTTTGTTGTGTTTCCATTCACAAAAATAAACTAGGCAAAATTTATGGACTAAGAGCCCAGAGCCGTCAGACCTTCCTCATTTTCTCATTGATGAAACTTTGGGACTATGTAGAGTTCGTATCGACGTTTAATGTCTGCATATTACCAAAGAGGATCAAGTATTATAGAGAGTTACTGTCAAAGTAAAATGTGTAATCACAGTACATAGACTGCCATCTCTCGACACAAACTTAAAACTTTTGAACCTCTATTTTGACAATTTGGCCCATATTCTTAGCTTGATATGTGTTATAATGTCAAATATTAATATTATTAAGCGTCATCTAGCTGAGCGTCCCCCAAAGGTGTATCGCCATCAAGGTCACCGTACCTTTTTCTGTATGGTTTTGAGGTACGTTTTTTTTTTAGACTTTATCTGTCTATACGGAGTTACGTCTTTGATATTACCTAGTTCGGTCCGTCGGTCACTTTTTTGCTATAAAAATATAGAATATTTTCTTATATATGTCACCGTAAAATTTAAAAAACCGTTAGTTTATAATTTCACTAGCGAGATTATTAGTGTGTGTGTGGATTGAGTGAGCACCTTCCGAAAATAAAAAAAAATATGCTGATCATTTAGTAAAAGTTCTAAAACAATTGTAAAACGAATCTCTGAATTTGTAAAAAGATAAATCAAAAGATACAGCCATTAACAGGTGCTCACTCAGTTCTCACAAACTACCAACGAAAACAGTGAATATATTCATTTAACATATAATATTTATATACTAACATTTAGTAAAAAATAGGCCAACCTACCTCTATAAATATTAGATCACCTAGTGACGTATTAAATTTTTTACAAATAGTTTCTTATGCTCACTCAATCCACACACTTTTGAAAAGCCGAATTTTGATGAAAAACATAAGATTTAGACCGCTATTATATGTGTATAGTTTAGTAAAAGTGAAATGGGAATTTGTAAAATACAAAACGAACCACTAACGTGTCAGGTTTTTTTATAATAAATTTTTGTAAGTGCTCACTCAGTCCACACGTTTTGAGAAAGTTAAAAATGTAAATATCTTACGATTTGTAGCACCTAAGACACTCGAAAGTACTTCAACATTTAGTAAAAATTTTTACTAAATATCCACCATCTAATATTTTATATTCGTTGTCTGGTTTTAAAGATATTCAGACATAACTTTTCTCATACAAATGTATCAAGTAGGGTGACCACACTATATCGGCTCCTGATTTTCCCCACCTTCCCATTGTCATATTGAGCTTGGGGAGTTTCGTTCAATTTTGATAATAGTTTACCGGATTTGTAAGTGGGAGCGAGAAAAGAATAACTATTTCTCGCTCCCACTTACAAATCCGGTACGCTCATCTGTTAGCGCGATTAGATTACCAGGTTCTGGTTTCTTACTAGTGAAGTATTATATTCTTTGTTTCTTACCAATTATTATTCATGTCCTTTTTAATGCATGCATGTCGATATGGTTATTATCCTGACGTCGATAAAAATTACACAATACACATCATCACTAGGCCAAGAACATAACCTAAAAACAGTTTGCAGATGGAGAATTAATATGGTATTAGTTTAATATTATCAAAATTGAACGAACGAAACTCCCCAATCTCAATATGACAATGGGAAGGTGGGGAAAATCAGGAGCCGACATAGTGTGGTCACCCTACTTGATACATTTGTATGAGAAAAGTTATGTCTGAATATCTTTAAAACCAGACAACGAATATAAAATATTAGATGGTGGATATTTAGTAAAAATTTTTACTAAATGTTGAAGTACTTTCGAGTGTCTTAGGTGCTACAAATCGTAAGATATTTACATTTTTAACTTTCTCAAAACGTGTGGACTGAGTGAGCACTTACAAAAATTTATTATAAAAAAACCTGACACGTTAGTGGTTCGTTTTGTATTTTACAAATTCCCATTTCACTTTTACTAAACTATACACATATAATAGCGGTCTAAATCTTATGTTTTTCATCAAAATTCGGCTTTTCAAAAGTGTGTGGATTGAGTGAGCATAAGAAACTATTTGTAAAAAATTTAATACGTCACTAGGTGATCTAATATTTATAGAGGTAGGTTGGCCTATTTTTTACTAAATGTTAGTATATAAATATTATATGTTAAATGAATATATTCACTGTTTTCGTTGGTAGTTTGTGAGAACTGAGTGAGCACATGTTAATGGCTGTATCTTTTGATTTATCTTTTTACAAATTCAGAGATTCGTTTTACAATTGTTTTAGAACTTTTACTAAATGATCAGCATATTTTTTTTTTTTCGGAAGGTGCTCACTCAATCCACACACACACGATTATTAACTAACGAAATATTGTGAACTGTAACGTACAGTTTAACCCATTAACGGCTAGCGGTGCCATACGGCATCGCTTTTCCTGTGCTTAGTATTTCGCTGTCTAAGGTTACAATTATTGAAAAACTAAACAGATTTTTGATGAATTAGATACCTAAGGGTACCAGTTATCACTATAACCACATATATTGTAGCAATTTGGATTATATCTACTAATTTCGAGTACCCAAAAATATAGTATCTAAAAATGGGCAAATTCTTCATGTTCGGTCTGAGGAAAATGGTCAAAAATGGTTTTATTTCTAGTAAAGTATAAATTAAATGCATTTTATTCTATTTTGGTATATATTATTGATCCGATGGTACTCAAAAACTATTAAATTTTAATTTCACTTTCCGTGTATAGCACGGCAAAATTTGCCGATGCCGTACGGCATCAGTAGCCGAGTATGTTGTCTTTTCAAATGATATAATATTACGTGTACTATGTTTTAATTCCTCTTATGTTTTAGCGTTTTGATTACAGTTTTAGACTATTATTGTCCTATTTCAACATATCTAGTGAAATTGCTTCAAGAAAAGTAAGGTTTTGAGTTATAACATCTATGTTGGTCCTCTTGCCCATACAGTATATCAAGGTTCAACCCACTTGGTTATAAATTAATTTCTAACAACACTGGTTGAGATTAAGATAGGATGATGGCGTGGTAGGATGATGCTTTTTACAGCTAAGAAATCTCAATACCGGTATCAATTTAATTAAAAGCTTCATATAGTATAACCTTACACCGGAGCTTCATATACCTCGTTTTTAGCCATTATAGAACAATTAGGATGTCAATGCTACATTGTGATGAAGATTTTGGTCACTTAGTGGTTACTAATAATATACAGATATATTCAGACTGTTTCACAAACGGTTTACAACAAAATTAGTGAGATCAATATAAAGCAGTTGGCTATGTCTGGAATCTACCTAAACAATCAGTCATTTTCTGGTACCATGCGCTGAGGGTGTACCTCCTAGATGGGTCTTATAATAGTGTAAAAAACAATCCAGATAACGTAGTTGCCAGTACGATTTAGGCCTTTATCCTTAATGTACGTAAAACTTACAAGTTACATAAATATTTAAAAAATAACAACTTGTAATTGTTGACACGGTACAAGACTAGAGGTGCCATACGGCATCAGTATTTTTCTCCAAAACTATTGGTCCGATTTAAATTTTAACTTTCGGTCTCTGATCCTGGAAAGAAATATAGTAATATATTTAAAAATTATCAAAATCGGCGACATTAATAAAAAAAAATCAGCCGTTAATGGGTTAAGAGATAGCTAGGGGTGCTCGACGAAATGTCATACAGGAGCCCGAGTAGAAAAAAGTTGCATCAAAAAGAATTCAAAATGGCCGACTTTTTTTTTTTTTTTTTTTTTTTTTTTCAAGTTGGTCCGAGCGCGCTCAAATTTGGCATGCGGAGAGGTATGGCCCCCAGATTACAAATGTCAAAAAATTTTTTCGAAAATCCAAGATGGCCGCCGTTATGGCAAAATCAATTTTCCAAGTAATTTCGCGAGCCCGAAGGGCGAGCTTCAGGGTGGGAGGCCGAAGGCCGACCCCGCGGAGGGCCGCAGGCCCGGAGCTCACCTTTGGGCTCCCACCCGGGCCAAATCCAAGTAATTTCAGGCGAGGCCGAAGGCCTCGCCGCGGGTAGAAAGTGCTCCCATACAAATTCCTTACAAAAGTGTCTAAACAAGCGTAGCCGGCGGGCCGAAGGCCCGACGGCGGAGCTTCGAAGCCGAGCGAAGGCCGAAGGCCGAGCTCCGCGTAGGGCCGAAGGCCCGGAGCGTCCCTGAGAGGGGCCGGCACGTGAGCCCGGCGGGCCGCAAGGCCCGCGGGGCGAACCCACGCGGTCAAACTGCCCACCCCAAGTGTCTTAATAAGCGTAGCGGCGGGCCGAAGGCCCGACGCGGAGCTTCGGAGCCCAGCGAAGGCCGAAGGCCGAGCTCCGCGTAGGGCCGAAGGCCCGGAGCGTCCCTGATCGGCTCGCCGGCGGACCGGGAAGTTGGAGCTTAAACACGACCCAATAGTAAAAGTGTCTTAGAGAAGCGAAACGACGGGCCGGAGGCCGCAGGCCGTAGGCCCGTCGTGAGCTTCTCAAGACACTTTTACTATTGGGTCGTGTTTAAGCTCAAACTTCCCTACAACCCCCACAGTAACTACGCGGAGGGCCGAAGGCCCGGAGCGTGTCTGACAGGCTCCCAAGCACGCGAAGGCCGCAGGCCGAGCTGCGGGCAGAGTGCTCCCAAGCACGCGAAGGCCGCAGGCCGAGCTGCGTACAGACTGTGCTCCCAAGCAAAACAATAACAAAAAGTATCTTCATAAGCGAAGCGGCGGGCCGAAGGCCCGACGCGGAGCTTCGAAAACCAGCGAAGGCCGAAGGCCGAGCTCCGCGTAGGGCCGAAGGCCCGGAGCGTCCCTGATCGGCTCGCCGGCGGACCGGGAAGTTGGAGCTTAAACACGACCCAATAGTAAAAGTGTCTTAGAGAAGCGAAACGACGGGCCGGAGGCCGCAGGCCGCAGGCCCGTCGTGAGCTTCTCAAGACACTTTTACTATTGGGTCGTGTTTAAGCTCCAACTTCCCTCCAAACCCCACAGTAACTACGCGGAGGGCCGAAGGCCCGGAGCGTGTCTGAGAGGCTCCCAAGCACGCGAAGGCCGCAGGCCGAGCTGCGGGCAGAGTGCTCCCAAGCACGCGAAGGCCGCAGGCCGAGCTGCGTACAGACTGTGCTCCCAAGCAAAACAATAATAAAAAGTATCTTCATAAGCGAAGCGGCGGGCCGAAGGCCCGACGCGGAGCTTCGAAACCCAGCGAAGGCCGAAGGCCGAGCTCCGCGTAGGGCCGAAGGCCCGGAGCGTCCCTGATCGGCTCGCCGGCGGACCGGGAAGTTGGAGCTTAAACACGACCCAATAGTAAAAGTGTCTTAGAGAAGCGAAACGACGGGCCGGAGGCCGCAGGCCGCAGGCCCGTCGTGAGCTTCTCAAGACACTTTTACTATTGGGTCGTGTTTAAGCTCCAACTTCCCTCCAAACCCCACAGTAACTACGCGGAGGGCCGAAGGCCCGGAGCGTGTCTGAGAGGCTCCCAAGCACGCGAAGGCCGCAGGCCGAGCTGCGGGCAGAGTGCTCCCAAGCACGCGAAGGCCGCAGGCCGAGCTGCGTACAGACTGTGCTCCCAAGCAAAACAATAATAAAAAGTATCTTCATAAGCGAAGCGGTCGGGCCTTCGGCCCGACGCGGAGCTTCGAAACCCAGCGAAGGCCGAAGGCCGAGCTCCGCGTAGGGCCGAAGGCCCGGAGCGTCCCTGATCGGCTCGCCGGCGGACCGGGAAGTTGGAGCTTAAACACGACCCAATAGTAAAAGTGTCTTAGAGAAGCGAAACGACGGGCCGGAGGCCGCAGGCCGCAGGCCCGTCGTGAGCTTCTCAAGACACTTTTACTATTGGGTCGTGTTTAAGCTCCAACTTCCCTACAACCCCCACAGTAACTACGCGGAGGGCCGAAGGCCCGGAGCGTGTCTGACAGGCTCCCAAGCACGCGAAGGCCGCAGGCCGAGCTGCGGGCAGAGTGCTCCCAAGCACGCGAAGGCCGCAGGCCGAGCTGCGTACAGACTGTGCTCCCAAGGAAAACAATAACAAAAAGTATCTTAACAAGCGAAGCGGCGGGCCGAAGGCCCGACGCGGAGCTTCGAAACCCAGCGAAGGCCGAAGGCCGAGCTCCGCGTAGGGCCGAAGGCCCGGAGCGTCCCTGATCGGCTCGCCGGCGGACCGGGAAGTTGGAGCTTAAACACGACCCAATAGTAAAAGTGTCTTAGAGAAGCGAAACGACGGGCCGGAGGCCGCAGGCCGTAGGCCCGTCGTGAGCTTCTCAAGACACTTTTACTATTGGGTCGTGTTTAAGCTCCAACTTCCCTCCAAACCCCACAGTAACTACGCGGAGGGCCGAAGGCCCGGAGCGTGTCTGAGAGGCTCCCAAGCACGCGAAGGCCGCAGGCCGAGCTGCGGGCAGAGTGCTCCCAAGCACGCGAAGGCCGCAGGCCGAGCTGCGTACAGACTGTACTCCCAAACAAAACAATAACAAAAAGTATCTAAATAAGCGAAGCGGCGGGCCGAAGGCCCGACGCGGAGCTTCGAAACCAAGCGAAGGCCGAAGGCCGAGCTCCGCGTAGGGCCGAAGGCCCGGAGCGTCCCTGATCGGCTCGCCGGCGGACCGGGAAGTTGGAGCTTAAACACGACCCAATAGTAAAAGTGTCTTAGAGAAGCGAAACGACGGGCCGGAGGCCGCAGGCCGTAGGCCCGTCGTGAGCTTCTCAAGACACTTTTACTATTGGGTCGTGTTTAAGCTCCAACTTCCCTACAACCCCCACAGTAACTACGCGGAGGGCCGAAGGCCCGGAGCGTGTCTGACAGGCTCCCAAGCACGCGAGGCCGCAGGCCGAGCTGCGGGCAGAGAGTGCTCCCAAGCAATTAATCAAACAAGCAAAGCAAAAAAACAAAAAAGCATAGCTCAAAAACAAAAAGCATAAGCATAGCTCTAAAACAAAAAGCAAAAGCAAAAGCAAAAGCAAAAAAACAATAAAGCAAAACAAAAAAAGAACACCGCGGGGCCCTCGGGCCCCGCGCACCTTTAAAAAACTAGTTAGGTACTCTATGGACACAGAACGATCTAACAAAAAACTGACCATTCAGAGCGCTAGCTCCTGACGCATATGACAGTTTACAATTTGACGGTTTCTCTCCGTTAGATTATAATCTAACGAAAAATAATCCGTTAAATTGTGAACGTTACGGTTCACCATAACTCGTCAGTTCATAATCTCACTAGTTAGATTATAAACTAACGGTTTTTTCGAAAAGCTGAATATATGTTGAATATTTGTTAGCGTTTACAGTTTCATTGTGTAATAGTCCATGAAACAGCATGCCTTGTGAGTCCCAGAAACAACAAAGCAAAACTTTTAAGCGGTTCTTTTGACTCAGCTTCGGTTGAGTTGGTGGCGTTTCTTCTCGAGGCAGCCAAAAAGCACGACGTGTATCGTTCTCATAATAAATCCATGATTCATCTCCCGTAACCAGATCAGTCAAAAACTTCATACGTCGGGGTCGCAGAAAAAGTAATTGACAGATGGTGACACGGACTGCACGACTGGCGTCGGTAAGGATGTGCGGTACCCATCGAGCCAAAACTTTTCGATACCCAAGCTCATGCAGATGGTATTCCACAGCGTGGTGACTGCAGTTAAGTGCTTCCGCTAATTCACGAGTAGGAGCATCAGGATTCGACTGTAGTTCGCGGCGTAAATCGCCATCATTGAATGCAGATGGTCGCCCTGAGCGTGACTGACTTTCAAGGCTCCTGTCTCCTGATTTAAAATGGTCAAACCATCTGGACACCGTGGCATGACTTGTACTTCCAGCGCCCAATGCAGTGTTGATATTGTCAGCCGCAGCCCGCGCACTGTGGCCTAACAAGTACTTTATCATATTTTTACTGCACCATACAAAATTGGGTTGGGTGAAACGTCAGGCACAGTGGCATCTGTCGGCCAAACTCTACAACAGTAATATTTATTGGTTGGCTTAGTATTTACTCAATTCGACGCTAAAGTTACACGTTGTATGACATTTTGTCATTTCGACATTAAGTAGCATTAGGTAGGTGCAATTGGTGCAAGTGGAATTAGGTTCAAATTATAATAATTTTATTAATAACTCTGGTTTGTTTGAGTATGGACAATTTATTTGATGATCCCTTGTTAACGTGTTTTTGTTTTGTTTGTAAATAATGTCGGATACTGAATTGTTTATTAGTGCCGTGCAGGAACGTCCTACACTGTGGGATAAGCGAAATAAAAACTACCACAACAGATTAATTTCGCATCGTGAATGGGTGGATGTGGCCAGAATTATTGGACTTACGAGTAAGTACTACTAAACACATTTATTAATTTATTATCCTGTATTTATCAGACACCCGCAAAGGAGATTTAATGCTACAACACGAGCAGCGGGACAAGTTAGACACAAATTTAAATTGTATTTCCAACAGCATCCTATACAGCGAGTGTAACCATGATAATATCATGGTATATATAAAATCTCTAATAAATACAATTATATATATGATCAGGGAACAAATTGTAACAAAGTTGGAAAGACTTGGGTCTTCCTTGGAGTCTAAAATCAGAGTGTCCTCAATTCTCATCCCTTGTGTTGACTGAAATCCCTACTAAACCAACTTAGTTCTAGTTACGATAATATCAACTTTATTAACAATAATATAAGGATTGCGCAAACGCTTCTTCTAATATGGGACTTTATCCCTTCCAAGGCTCTGGTTGGTGCGCTGTCTCGCTCTCTCTTACTGCAGCGGTGCACGTTGTCTCTTTCGGCGTGGTCGGAACCCCCGCTGTCCCTTTTGCAACGACTGGTACGGTCATGGTCAAATGCCTTGACACATGGGCTCCAGATGTCCTGGAAACAGTTTAACAAGGAGAGTAGACTTTGTGTGGAATAATATACCATATTAGAGTATGATTACGTTATAGGTTTGGCGTACGGTGTGCATTGTGCGATAGCGGTTTTTCTGTTGTTCCAGTAAACTCATAAATAAATCTTATAATGGGTTTTGTTTTTAAATTTCTATAGAATATCTTTTAACTAAAATATTGAGCAATCCGAGAATGGGAAACAGCCTGCTTTCTACTTTTATTGCCGCCCTTTTTTTTCGGCTAGCCATTTTAAATTTATTACTTTTAACCGATGGCAATTTTAATCACCTATTTATAACTACTTAGTAAAGCACGTATTCACGTATGTGGAATACGGGTTGCCATCTCACGCCCCTCTCTGGTTAGTCGAACAAAATTACCCCGTCTTCTACGTAACCTATATAACCTGAATACGAGAACTTGGAAAAATGTAAACACCTTTTATTTATATCTTAATAATTATCGATGGAATCTGGCGTTAGTTTGTGCACGTCCACGATACTCAAATCTAGAAAACTACTTTATTAATCCGCGAAAAGGTAGCGCGCTTGTCAATCAATGCTATCCTGCTACTCATGTCTTTGTCCCAATGGTTACAAAACGGAAGGTAGCTTTAAACAAGTTAATTATGCTTCTTTCTTCTCTAACAAAACCACACTATGAGACTTGTAATGGGCAATAAACCAATAACAATAATATCTTAGCGCCGGCGCCTATACTTCTGAAGGAACTACCTGACGTTTGGGCACGGATAATAAAATAATAATGAATTTAATATTTTAAAATATAACAATTTTTATAGTATCTTATTGTTTGCATTTAGACCGTTACAATTACTGCCTCTTACTGATTAACCATAATAATATGTCTCTTTGCACAAATGATAGCCTATCTTAGAGCGTTATTTGCTTAATGAAATTGAATTAATCTTGTATCTTGTATTTCAAGCTTTATGCGTTTTCATAAAATTATCTAAAGTTCATGTTAACCGAGTAGACTTCAGTTTGTGTTAACAAGATCTCTTGACTCATACATCACCATACAATCTTCGTAATCGACACATCGTCACCTTCTCAAGACACTAATAAGTTACAATCACACATCTCCTTTCACAACCACGCATTACCCTGGCCAGGGATTTTCCACACAAAGTTCACACATAAGACCTCTAGTTTATTGATTACAATTTACAATCAACTTTCAATAATACTTGATAGCTTGTAGTAGATTATTACATATCGATGCCTTTGGGTTCAATTGGCGTAAAGGACAAAATGCAGGTTTTCAGGAGAAGCAAAAAACTACTTTTTTTTTAGAAAAATGTTTATATCTTTTTTGTTTTTTGACCTATATTTGTGACGTATATAGAAAAATATGTAGATTTTTAGTATCCTTAACCTACTGTAGCAACTGTAGTGATAAACTAAACGGTTTAGAAGTTAGATGGTTGTAAAGGACACGTCAAAATGCTATGAACGTCCTTTACACCCACGATTTTTTTGAACAATTAGAGTTGATAGGGTCGTAAATGACGGTCTTAGATGATTTTTATACACATTCGGGGCGTAAATGTAACCGGAATGGTACAAATGGCAACTGTTTTTAGCTTAGTTTACAATTGAGAAACTTGAAAAATGTATCAAAATGTAGTTAATATGGCATAGAATAGCCACAATAGTGTGTATATTTATCTAAATATTTAGCAAAGAAAAAGAACAAGACTATTTTATATCCAGTTTTGCAATAAAGAAACAACATATACTTAAAAACTATCTAATATTTTGGAAAGTTATTATTTTAGTACTCGCCGCTGTCTCAATAAGTTACGCATTTAGTATTTAATTCTAGCAGGGAAACGCTTTCGTAGTTTAAGTAAATATAAAAACACTAATGGTAATCACGTAAACTTTAATCAGCAACTGTGAACAGTAGACTATATTAATACGACAGTAATTTTAAGTCTAAAGTAGAAAGAAGTTCTAAGAATAACTAAGAGTTAAATCGTCAATACTTTAAAAAAAACTTGTATCTTCGTCTGTCAATGAAAAGAAAATTGTAGTAAGTATGTATGGAATGCATATAGACTTACTGCGTTTTAACTTTGAGGAGCAGCGTGAGATACGAGATTTTTTAAAAGTAGTGACGAAGTACCTATTTATAAACGCAAGTCAAGACGCGTATACAAACTGTGACCAACTAATAAATAATAATCGATGGAATCAGGCGTTACTTTGCGGAAATCCATGTTAATTGTAAACTAGAACGTTCCTTTGCTAATCCGCGAATTGATAACGTGCAAGTCAATCAGTGTTAACCTGTTGTACTTACTTGCGTATTTTTACATGCAATTAATTTTCCCACCCTCCCACCGCAAAAATAAAAATAAATACGCAAATAAATACAACAACCCACCACCAAAAATACAAAACTCGACACGTGTTTCGCCTCTCTACGAGGCATCCTCAGGAGCTGATGTTGACGGTCCGGTTAGTTGCGGAACTTCGGACCGAGTTGTATTTTCGAGTTTTGTATTTTTGGTGGTGGGTTGTTGTATTTATTTGCGTATTTATTTTTATTTTTGCGGTGGGAGGGTGGGAAAATTAATTTCATGTAAAAATACGCAAGTAAGTACAACAGGTTAATACTGATTGACTTGCACGTTATCAATTCGCGGATTAGCAAAGGAACGTTCTAGTTTACAATTAATAAATAATAGTAACTGTAGTCAAGACTACCTACTATGTTGATTCATATTTTTGATAATTTTAAAACAGAAGATTGTTATTTACTCTTTAACCTGTTAAATAAGAATAATCTTCATTATGAGTTCAATCCTAGAAATATTATAGTCAATGCTTTAAGTACCTGGGTACATAGCCAAGTCACCAAACGCTAACGCTCATTCGCTAGCGAAACGCACCTGTTATTGTCGCACTAAATGTTAGTATAGTCTACTGTTAAAGTTTACTGCCGGCGTAGCTGAATGGCAATCGTCGACGCCAGACGCCGACAAAAATGCAGTCTGGTGCAATACGCAAGAGCGATATAGATATATAGCTACGAAATAGATATTATCGTGAGCGTTTGTGCATTTGGGTACGTACCCTGATTACCATAGTGTTTTTTTAATTACCTACATCTCGCCGCAGTATAATAATACTACGAAAGCGTTTCCCTGTTAGAATTAAAGGCATAATGCGTAACCTACTGACTATTCAGACAGCGGCGAATACTAAAAAAATAACTTTGAATTTGTTGCCAAAGTATTAGATAGTTTTTAAGCAAATATTGTTTCTTTATTACAAAACTGGATATAAAATAGTCTTGTTCTTTTTTGTTGCTAAGATAGCTTAGATAAATAATATACTGCATTAAACTAATGTAGCTATTCTATGCCATATTAAGTAGGTACGTTTTGATACATTTTTCCAGTTTTTAATAGTAAAATTAGCACAACATTTGTACCATTTCGGTTAGAATTACGCCCCGACTTTGTATAAAAATCATCTAAGACCGTCATTTACGACCCTATCAAATCATGGGTGTAAAGGACGTTCATAGCATTTTGACGTGTCCTTTACAACCATCTATCTTCTAAATCGTTTAGTTTATCACTACGGTTGCTACACTAGGTTAAAGATACTCGTAATCTGCATATTTTTCTTATACACGTCACAAATATAGGTCAAAAAAACAAAAAAGTGGGTTTATCTTTCTCTTGGAAACCTGCGTTATATGTCCTTTACGACAATTGAACCCAAAGATATCGATTACAGTTGCGGATAAAATATTTTTAGTGCTGGTCGTAAAGGACGAAGAACAAAAAAACTTGTCCTTTACGCCCAACTTTACCACACTACTATAGAAAGTGATCCTTAAAAAGTAAGGGCTTAAAGGGCAACAATATGTAGCAAGGTGACTTACGACTATATTTTTATTTGTAGATTTCCTTTACGACACAAATAATAATTTATAATTAATGACTTGATATTTACGCCCCTTCAGAAAAGCTATTTTTGCAAGTCCATAGTAGAAAATCTTGGTCGTAAAGGCAACTTTTTAAGAGATATCGAAATTTTAACTACACAGATCGATAGCGCTTGAAATTCTGAACAAAACTGTATATATAACTCATTTTCGCCAAAATGTCCTTTACGCCAATTGAACCCAGAGGTATCGATATGTAAATAACACCTATGTTGTCGTCAAGAGATCTCGCATCTCAAATTACACTGATCAAAATAATTTTGTGTCATATAATTTATATAGCTGTCATAAAATAAAACCCTTTGTCATCTCTGTTCTTTAGGATATTTAGATAGTATTATGATAGTGATGCCAGCTGAATGAAAATTCACTTTAACTTTTGTTAATAAGTGATGCAATTGAACTTTTGTTATGAAATAATGATTTGAACAGACAAGGCCTGACCATACGTCGTGTAATGGTATTATGGCCCTATTTAGTAAACTTTGGACAGACAAATACCTCAGCCATACACCTCAGAGTCACTTCCTCACGGACAGGGCCTGATCTACTATAAAACGCGTTCGTCTGAGACGAGAGAATTAATTCTCGGGTCACACTGCGTCCAGCGTGAGCGGAGGCGTAGAAACAGTCCTTCCTAAGCGTAAGTGAGATGTACTACTCAGGGCAGCCCTGAGGTGCCAAAGCTTCTAAAACTGACCCCGTCTGTAATACTTACGAGGACTGAAGTACTCGAAACGTGAGGCTACGTATCAAAGTATCGTAGGGGGGGTTAGCGAATGCGCAAGCGCATGGTAGGACATTCAGTTGTAATGATTTGGTGTCAGATGTTAAACGGTATACCTTTGACACTATTTGTGAGTGATCACTGCGGCTAACCCCGGCGCCTCAGTTCAAGTGAAGTCAGGTTATTCCACGCAAGCCGTATAACCGCGATGTGTTTTGGCAATTAATCGATTCCCTATGCCCGTTTTGACGAATGAACGTCCTCAACCCAACCGTAATCTAATGACAGTTATTTATTATTGATAACCGCGCTGCCTGTTCTCAGCATAAAACTAGGAACAACCCTGTGATAGCGTACTTACAAGTTCACCCCAGTCAGGTCGGATCGCTTATAAGTTCGCGTCAAAACTGCCAATACACATCGAAGCTTTGGTGCCTTGGCATCAGCTCTAGTTGCCTATTAAAGCCAGGTACGTAGGGTTTGCCAGGTGTTACTTTTTAATTAAATACCCTGTTGTCTGTCCAATTTAGGTATACCAAGCAGTATTTTTCTTTTCATCATGTCAATAAAGCAAATAATATTTAATATGCAAAACATTAATATTATTAGTGTTGTTATTAAACACACATTGGTTTATTAAAATAGACATAATCATGTAGGTAGTTATAGAAATTGTCCTCATTATTATCAAAGTTCAAAACGCATTCGGCCAGAAATACAACAAAACTTAACACAAATTACCTATTGTGTAATAACGTTTTAGTCTTCTACTTCAACCGCGGATCCATGTATGTATTAATCGCAAATTTAATTTATATTTCTGTTACTTGAGCTGTGTGATAAACTGTTATGCTGGGGTTATATTATGTATGATTCATATATATAGGTAAACAGCTGAAACGTAACTTGTTTCTACCTTTATTATTCTAGATAAATTTTATGTATAATAGCACAAATAGAAGGCTAATAATAGTGAATGTAACAACAACAACAACATAAAATTATAAAATACTAGGGTAAGTAATAGAGAATTATAAGGTTTAATTAAGGCTTCTATTATTAGATCGGTCACGTAAGTTCCTTTATGATAACAATAATAACCGAAAATCGAGTAGTAGCTGTAACTTTCAAACTAAGGTAAGCAATATGGAATTCAAACATATGTTCTTTTTTCATTCTTGTTTTATCTATTGTGATAAATAATGTTTGGTTATATAATATTCTACCTGCTTCGTAAGATGCTTCACTTCAACGTTAACTAGTATCGACAACTTATATCAGTGACTGGTGATTTAAGCAGATTAATAACGTGTATTCGACTCACAAAATATTTAGACATACATACATACTACATCCTTTATGTCTGAAATAACTTCATATTTATATATCCATGCGAAACACATTTATACCTACTACATTTTACATCGCTGGGATCCATACTAATATTATAAATGGGATAGTGTGTCTATTTGTTTGTCCGTCCTTCACAGCAAAACGGAGTGACGCATTGTCGTATTTTTTTAAGTGGAGATAGTTGAAGTGAAGGGATGGAAAATGGCATAGGCTAATTTTTGTCTCTTTCTAACGCGAGCGAAGCCGCGGGCAAAACCTAGTAATTTATAGACTGCAACTGAAATTATAAATCATCAAACCTAGATTCGTAAACGAATATATTTTATATAGTACTACCATTGTATAGTATTGGTGATCATCTCTTAGTTTCTCCAAACTTTAATAAAAGCAACAACATTTGAACGTTACTACGACGTATATACCTATATTATCATTATCATCATCATTTGACATTCTCTTTACCGCAAGCCTTCACAATATCATCAAATTTTCCTTTAACTGAACTACGAGTAGATACGTTTATCTGTTAATCTCTAATGCATCTATCTGCTTATGTAGTTTATTCGATTGAACTAACTGCAAGCTATTTTTTTATTTTAATATTAATCGCCAATATTAAATCGTAACCCGTATTACTAAGAGTGAAAATAATATACCACGCCAGTATAGTCCAAAATACGATAATATTATTGTATGCTGCCATGTGGTCAATATTTCTACAACAAAACGCTTTGTTCTACGGTAAGCTGCTATTTAATTTCGAATTGCCCAGGTCACACTCTATTCCGATTATTGACCATCATTTATATTTTGTACAACATGGTTCTAAAACTGATACTACAACACTGATTTTAAGTTACATAAATCGCGGGAACAATACGTTTATGTTACAACTGACTATTGCTATTTAAATATCAGCACAAAACACGCACTTGCACACAAAACACACGCCAATAAAATTCAATAGAATAAAAGTAGGTACACTGTCTTGGAATTTCTGATAATAGTTAAAATATTACAGCAAACTGCATACACAAATATTGTTAACAATGCAAATTATTATAGCACTTTATAGAGCAACCTAACACCCCTCTCAGACTCTTCATAGGTAAATATGTATAAGTAATCGAAGTGATCGTCATATTAAGTTTATAAAATTTAAGGTTTCCTACGTTGTGTTTAATTTTTAAAAGTTAGAAGTTCTTTTCTAGTTGTGTCTTTTTGTAAATTATTTAAGACACAAGCACTAGATCCTGCGTCACGAGCGCCACGTGTAATGGTATTGGGGGACCTAAAATACCATGCTGAAGGCTTTAGAGAATTAAATAAATTAGATTGATTAGGATGTAGATGAATCTAAGGAGTCTGAGCTACTATATGGGGTAGTTGTAAGGAAAGGCACATGGCGATTTATAAAATTTAAATATATTATCGCAAATTTATTAAGGTATGGGGCGTTCCTATCAAAGAAATCTATAAGGCATTCGTTATATAAATTGAATCAAACAATCTATGAATGCAAGCTTGAATACACTACAGAAATACGTACTTGAGGAAAACAATTTAGGCCTTTATCACTTGAAATATTTATATAAATTATAAGACAAAAGTGTATACAATACAAGTCGACCTATAGCCCATACCTTTGCGGGACAATCTATTAAATCAATGGCTCATGAAGTAAGGGAAAACCCGCTAAAACCCTTACTTCGCCTTATTAATGTAACGTCTACATACAATGTCTACATAACATCTATATGTTCTAGTTAATACAACAATACAATAATTCATTAGGAATTGTAATAACAGAATTTCCAAGACAGTTTACTTTAAACACAGTTTGAGTTATAATAAATGCACATGTTGTTTAATCTGTAGGATATAACAATATAATATCGGTCGTCTCGTTTCAATCCTTTACGAAGTGTATTTAGGTACATTAGATATCTCAGGAACTCGAATCCTGGTTTCAACAAATATATATGGAACATATTTAACATAGTGGCGAGGCTCGAACTCGCACTAATATTCACCAATAAAGTGTCATACAAGATATGTAACACAAGGCTGAAAGAAACTGAAGAAGCATTATACAGTTACTTTAAAATACTAATTAACCGTCACAAGGTTATAGAACCTGCCCCAACAATAAATCCAGATTATAAAGCAAGAATTGAACTTGCCTTGCACTTGACAAAGATAATTAAGTATTTATGTTGTGTTACTTAAAATACAACTTGAGACGCTGTTTTGATAAAAGAGGTACTTAGCTCGTTTATCGCCGGATCCGGAACCACTGGCTTTATTTTCTACTATAAAGAACTACTAAATTAATCTTTAACAATTAATACAATTATATATATGATCAGGGAACAAATTGTAACAAAGTTGGAAAGACTTGGGTCTTCCTTGGAGTCTAAAATCAGAGTGTCCTCAATTCTCATCCCTTGTGTTGACTGAAATCCCTACTAAACCAACTTAGTTCTAGTTACGATAATATCAACTTTATTAACAATAATATAAGGATTGCGCAAACGCTTCTTCTAATATGGGACTTTATCCCTTCCAAGGCTCTGGTTGGTGCGCTGTCTCGCTCTCTCTTACTGCAGCGGTGCACGTTGTCTCTTTCGGCGTGGTCGGAACCCCCGCTGTCCCTTTTGCAACGACTGGTACGGTCATGGTCAAATGCCTTGACACATGGGCTCCAGATGTCCTGGAAACAGTTTAACAAGGAGAGTAGACTTTGTGTGGAATAATATACCATATTAGAGTATGATTACGTTATAGGTTTGGCGTACGGTGTGCATTCTGTTGTTCCAGTAAACTCATAAATAAATCTTATAATGGGTTTTGTTTTTAAATTTCTATAGAATATCTTTTAACTAAAATATTGAGCAATCCGAGAATGGGAAACAGCCTGCTTTCTACTTTTATTGCCGCCCTTTTTTTTCGGCTAGCCATTTTAAATTTATTACTTTTAACCGATGGCAATTTTAATCACCTATTTATAACTACTTAGTAAAGCACGTATTCACGTATGTGGAATACGGGTTGCCATCTCAGGTACCGGTATTTCCCGGGAGCAAACCCTAATAGGGATAGGGGTAGGGATAGGGATAGGGATAGGGTAATTGGTCGGCAATCGGTAATTGTTAGCGATAATGCGAGAAAGTACTTTTTACCCACCGACAATAGTGTCGTGATACGGGCTATGTGAGTTCTGTTGTAAGTATGTAGTTTCCCGTGTATATAGAATACATACCTACTCGTACCTACGCTGTGGTCGCTGTGTAACATTTCTACAATCATTGCAAGCATTTCTTTAAAAACAATAGTAATATGAGTAATCGAAAAAAACGCAGACAAACGTCTGCATAGAAACCTACGGATCCAAATGAAAATTTTATTTTTTGTATATGTTTGAATAAGAATTCTTTTAGTACGCGGGCGAAATCGCGGGCAAAAGCTAATTCTATATAAGATATAGCATCTTACCCTTTTTCTGCAAATAAAATATTTCTATTTCTTTATTATTCGAGAACATCACAAATAAACAAAGTCAATTAATGAAATACTTTATTTTATGATAGTAACAGGATTATTTTTTTGGAGTTGAGGTTCTTTCCTTTATTGGAGCACTTCTATACATATACCTGTGATGATCATGGCCTAAAATACCATTAAGTGCATCGCGGAACAAAACCACCTATAAATTGGTACTGCTCCCGAAGCTTTTAGTACGAGTTCTTAACCAGATCTATAGTCCCGTCTGGCAGAAAGCATGAAACTTGGCATGCATATAGCTTAAAGGGTTATAAGAAAAAATAGAAGTAGAAACACGACGATGTGTCAATGTTTCCCCTCTTTCCCCCCACATTTGTATCCCTGTTTTCAGTTTTTTTATATTTCCATGAAAACCGTAAAAGCTACAATAATAACGTCTAAGAGAAGTATAATTATTGTAAACAAACGTAAACTCACTCACTTTCTAAGTAAAGTAATACGACTCTCATTTGGGCAGCCCATGGTAACCGTACTGTATATCAGTATATCACTTTTAGTTAAATTCGCAAAAAAAATGATTTCATCGTATTCATACATAATAAATGAATTTATTAGTGTGAGAGACCCTTTATAATAACATTCAAGTTTCAAGTGATTGACGGCACATGTCAAAACAAATAACATTAAGAATTGGTAAAGGCTGTTACACACGTGTTCAGTAATTATCTTTATTTTTTTAATAACTCGATAACCGTCAGAGTTGAGAAACTAGTTTCTTAGAGAAGTTAACTGCATTTCACACGGTGTATAACTCCATCGAAACAGACAGATAGTCTAAGAAAAAAAGTACCTCAGTACCATACAGAAAAAAAAAACCAATTGGCCAATTTGATCCCTCTATATAGCTTCGAGGTGGCTTTTCGAAACCTGGTCGGCCAACTGGGCTGCTGGTAACCGCTTCAGAGCTGGTCATTATTTCAAAATGCAGCCAGTTGTAAGGAAAAAACCTTGGTTTTCGAAATTAGTTGTCCCCAAGGAATTCTGCTCCATGGTCATAAAAATAAAGCTGGGACACTACTGTATTCCGTCACACTTAAAAATAATTCATATCCTGGATTCCTCCATCTGCGAGTGCGGTCTGGATGAGGGCGACCTTAATCATATTTTCCTTTCGTGCCCCCTACACAACCGTGAAGTCTTTTTTGTGGAGCTCATTAAACAAAATGTTCCTTTTCCCATTTACGTCCCCCAACTGTTACAATTAAAAGACAGGGCCGTCTTAGAGGCCTTAGTCGCTTTCATGAAACTAAATAAAATCAAAATTTAATTCTTCTCTCATACTGGATTAGCAACTTTTTCTTTTACTTTAACCTTATCTTGCCTTGCTATCTTTCTTGTATATATCACCGACATGACGCTGGCAATCTCAATGATGCAAAAATAATGTAGTCGCTCTACCGCTATTTAAAGAGCAGTCCCATACGCCAGCAATGATGCTGCAACCATGAATATAGTGGATAAATCGATAACATTTTTGAATCCTAGTCAAGTTCCAGTGTTGATAGCTGACCTACAATGTTCCCATCGAAAGTAGGCGAAGACAAGATATTCATAATGATGGGTGGATTGCATATTGAGATGGCCGCCCCAAAAATAATCGGACAGCTGCTGAATGGAAGTGGATGGGTGGAAGCTTTGGTACAGGCAAATGTTACCACACAAGGCCGAGGCGAATCAATGTTAACAGCGTCAAATGTTGTTCGAACAAGATAATATATGTACATCAGGTAAAAAAAGTTTATAAAAAAACAAAGTATCTCTGACATAAGACTAGCTTAATGGTTTTTCAACCGAAAAGCCCACACGGTTTGTCCATCATCAGTGAATACACATTTAATAAAATATTTGTTACAGGTTACAGCTGCGGTCCTTTACGCACTGCAGAAAAAAGCATAAATCAAGCTGAAATAAATGACAATGATGCACAGAGTGGTAACGTCCTAACTTTTACCGAATGGCATTCGAAAAAAATATGCAGAAATACCACAATTCAAATACTCGGATTTAGTTGTAAATCTTGAGATGTTGGTTTTGCAATTAGTTCGGTCTATGAGAACAGGAGATTTCAAATTATATCTAAGCTCCATAAGTTCAATTTTGCCATGGTTATTTTCTTTGGACCATGTTAATTACTTAAGGTGGCTCACGGTTCACCTCTGGGATTTGGTTAATTTGGAAACAACACACCCAGATTTGCACAAGCATTTCGAAACCGGCGAGTTTGTAGCCAGAAATACCAATTAACCATTTTCTGGGGTAGCTCTTGACCAGGCTCATGAGCAAATGAATGCCGTGTTAAAGGGAGACGGAGGTAATAATGTGAAGCCATTTAATATATATTTAGTTATGGCTTTCATTCATTAACTCTCCTTTTTAATATTTTTTAGATATGATCGGTATTACTGAATCTCTGGATTCCCTGCAAAAATGGCTTTTGGCTTGGCCAGAATTAGTAGAAATGGTTGATGCGTATGAGAATGATGTAATGAAAAAGGAAATAAACGACGCAAATGGCATTGTCTGCCATCACTCTGATACTGCTGCTAATCAAATTAGATTCATAACTGCTGTGAAGTCACTGGAGTCGACGATAATGGGTAATCCTTTAATTGGGTATTCCTTTCATTGGGTAATCCTGGGTAATCCTTTTCTTGAAGAAACCATAGAACTTTACAACATTGACACGATAGTTGTTGCATCCTCAGAAGTTACATCAACTATCAGAACAATAGAAGAAAGCGGTGAGGCACAGTACCTCAACTTTTGTAAAAAAGATTAAATTCGGGGTAGAGTTTGCACGAACCAATTAAACAAAATAAATACTCATTATTTAACACATACAACACAAAGGCCAGAAAATCCGATAGCAAGACGAAATCCAAAATTACAGGCTTGAAAAATGATTGCAGCCTATTCAGCAAGTTGTATATAGCCACGCCACGTGTGAGCATCGGACAGGGAATCTAGAATCCTTTTTTTCTCACGAAAACCAACCAACTCCTCCATCGCTTTCAGCTATGGGTAAATTGAGGTCAGACCAAGGCAGATCTGTTAAAATCTTTAACATCTTTGTCTGATTCAACGAACGTACCGATTGCACCGCCAGTAGCTGTAAACATTTTGGATGGTCCTGCTATAGTGCATTTGTTGAGTCCCAGTAACAGTGAAACTTTGAACGATTATGCTGACACAATTTTCATCGGTTTTTTAAACAAAGAACTGGAAAATATTTCACGATTACATAGTTTGGGATAGATATGATAAGGACAGCCTGAAAAACTCGGCTAGGGAAAAACGTGGAACTGCATCAAGACAACGTATGTCTGCATCTACAAAGATACCCAAAGGATGGGCCAATTTCCTCCGAGAGGGTACCAATAAAGAGGAATTGTTCCATTTCTTAACCTCTCGAGCCCATTTTACCGATACAACAACCGACAAAGAGTTTTATGCGACGAATGGACCGTCCGTTATCAGCAACAGCACTAAAGACCTGAAAAATTTAGAACCTTGCAACCACGAAGAGGCTGATACGCGAATGATGGTCCATGCAGGGCCGGATTAAGGGTAGAGCGAGTGGAGCGGCCGCTCTAGGCGCCGAATGGTAAGGGGGGCGCCGAAATCGTCATTACTTGGGCGCACACATAGTCTAAATTGGCGAGAGGAGCCGGGATCGAATTTTGTTTAGCTGTTTAAAGTCTAGATTTGTGATTCTGATTATCTGAAAAGTTGCACCACAATGCCAAAATGTACAACATTCATAAGGTGGGAGCTGTTGCTAGGGCGCCGTGAAAGATGATTCTAATAGCTCTTGACGAACCACGTTGTTGCGACGCCGAGCGACAAAGTTACGATGCTATCCAAATGACATGACCGACAATCCAAAGCGGAGTCCCTCTTAAAGCCAGAGGCGCAAAACGTCTCAGAGGGGCGCAATTTTGTATGAATCAAAGGAGCGTAAGCGTGATGATGAACGAACTTCTAATCACTAGGAAACCGAAGGGCACATGGCAAACCACCGATACCCATTATGGCATCCCGACGCTGACTACCGAGTTACTGTGGCCTAATTAATTCTTAGTGTTATCTTATACTATTAAACGAGCAATTCTTGTATATTTATTTATTTATTTATATATACCGACGATCTCGGAAACCGCTCTAACGATTTCGCTGAAATTTGTTATGTGGGGGTTTTCGGGGGTGAAAGATCGATTTATCGTAGCCTTAGATCCCGGAAAATTTTCGAGTTTTCGTGAGTTTTTCTTTCGCGTTTGTAAACGTAAAATATATGGTCCTTAATTTCACCGCGCGCGCATCGATTCCGCTTAGCTCAGTCGTACGAGGTCGGTCTAATGTACGCAGATAGATCGTAGGTGTCAGGGTTTCGAATCCCGGCCAGAAATTAAGTTTTTGTTTTTTGTCTTTTTTTTTGTTTTTGTAGTTATAAGAGTTTTTTTTTATCTAAAGACGTGATGTATTAAAATAGAACCGAGCGAAGCTCGGTCGCCCAGATATTAAAAACCGGCCAAGTGCGAGTCGGACTCGGGCACCGAGGGTTCCGTACAAACCTGCAAGGTTTACAAAGTTCGTTCATTACGACAATCGAGTCATAATATATATTTTGTAATGTAACTAAAAATTTAAGGTTTTCGGAATTTTTCCTTTATGTGTGCTATAAAACGTTGCTTCATGCCAAATTTCAAGATTATAGGTCGACTGGAAGTACCCTTTAGGTTTTGATTCCCTTGCGAGTACTTGCGAGTTTCAAAATATGCAGCTTAAATGGCTGTTTCTTTTGATTGCGTTGACATAGAAGTTTGATTTTGTTACAGCTTAAAGGTATTATAGACCTGAGTATTTGGTATGAATTTCAATTTAATACCTCTACGCGTTTATGAGGAAATGGGTAGTAAGGTTAAAATTATTAAAAAAAAAAATATTATGTGATGTAACTAAAAATTTATGGTTTTCGTAATTTTTCCTTTATCTATGCTATAAGACGTTGCTTCGTACCAAATTTCAAGATTCTGAGTTCACGGGAAGCACCCTGTAGGTTTTGATTCCCTTGCAAGTGTCGAAAATTTGCGGCATAAACGGCTCTATCTTTTGATTGCGTTGGCTTAGAAGTTTGATTTTTTCACAGCTTCAAGGGACAGTAGACCTGAGTAATTGATATAAATTTTAGCTTCATACCTCCACGCGTTCCTGAGAAAAAGGGTCTTGACAGACGGACGGACGGACAGACGGACAACAAAGTGATCCTATAAGGGTTCCGTTTTTTCCTTTTGAGGTACGGAACCCTAAAAATTAAACCGATCATGAGATAAAAGGCCTAGAAGTCGGGAACGTAAGCACATTGAAGTCTAAATTCCCCAAAATATGCCAAAGGTCGAACAACATGAGAGCTTAATTAACCTATTTAATTCCAAGCTCTGCAGTTTTGCAGTTGAAGTCGAACATCTCGATTTTTCAATGTTTGTCCAAGTTGGCCTTTGCCGTGATTTGCTTTTGTCTCCCATGTCTTGCCTTGGCTCTGAAATGAAGCTTAATTCCGACTGTTACCCCACTTACCCCTGCATGTGGACTTATGTCGGGCTTATTTAGACCCCCCCCCCCCCCCCCCCCCATCAATAATAGGAAAAAATTTCGCGCTCGCTTCGCTCGCGTTAATATAACAATTTTTATTAATTCAATGTTTGTGAGGTGTCAGATGGACAAAGCGAATCTATAACGATGGCGTTTTGGATTCGGACCCCAAAAAAGTTTAAACAAGGGGGCGCCAAAACTGTATCTCGCTCTACCCTGATCGAGTGCGCGGGCCGGCGCTGGGTCCATGTTGCTGATGCTGTTGCCCAAGGCTACAGAAAGATCATGATAAGAACCGTGGACACAGACGTGGTAGCACTAGCTGTTACATGTGTGCCTACATTGCCACAGCTGGAACGTGGCAACATTATTTTAAGAGTCGTGCTACACTATAACATATTATCCACTTGACAGTCCCACGATAGCATATTATCCAAAAAACCGCCTTCAAAAATAAGCGCGTTACAAAACACGGAGAAACTAAAAAGCAAAAAATAATAAACCTTTGAATTCAGATTTCTTATCGTATTGCAATAATCTAAACATCCAAATTATAAACAAATCAATTATTTTTGCAGTCGGTACCAGACCTGTTCGTCGCCTTGCTATTGCCTGTTTGCCCCACCCAACCATACGCAGGCTGGCACCGACTCCAAAAATAATTGATTTGTTTATAATTTGGATGTTTAGATTATTGCAATACGATAAGAAATCTGAATTCAAAGGTTTATTATTTTTTGCTTTTTAGTTTCTCCGTGTTTTGTAACGCGCTTATTTTTGAAGGCGGTTTTATTTTTTGTTAAAAAAGTTTATTTATTTGTTGATTTTTAGTGGTTCCTATTGTTATTATATGTATCAGTCCGAATACATGTACACTAGTGAAAGAATTATCCTTTAACTCCTAACCATTGAGGAGTTGACCTTCCATCATCAGCTCAGCCACATAAAATTATTACCATCAGGCGTAAATACTGGTTTACCTTTGAAAAATACACTAAAAACATTACATGTGCCTATAACATTTGAAGAGTTCCCTCGATTTCTCCAGGATCCGATCATCAGACCCTGACTTGGTGCCAATGGGACCATCTCGGGGTTATACCCGTTCGATCAAAAAAAAAATTTTGAAAATCGGTCCACAATTCTCAGAGATATCGAGGAACATACATACAAAAAAATAAAAAAATAAAAAAACATTCAGTCGAATTGAGAACCTCCTCCTTTTTTGAAGTCGGTTAAAAAAAAATTCCGGTAGACAGTTCGCGGATGCAATACTATCCCCGGGAGTCGAAGGAGACACAGTTGATTAAAGTGGCATCTAGCGAAATATTGAGGCATTATTTCCTAATTCCCTTGATGCAACAACGTAGCCTAATCAACTAGTTTGCTCTAAAAAATATAGATGGCAGTGTACGTTCCTTACTCAGTCGATAAAAAAATATAATTTGTCAGTGTTGTGGTAAACTGCCGCGCAATTGTGAGTGTTTGTTTGGACTCGTAGTTATGTCGTAAGTATTTCACGTTATCTTACATATTTATGGGGTTATTATGCATAAAAATGATCAGGAAAGTGTGCTTTATACGATAATGAGTATAATCCTAAGTTTGTGACAGTGTGATACCTGTGAAGTGAGTTTAAAATAGCAAGGTTATTTTCGAGCTGGGGTAATAAACGTTTATAGCCGTATTATTAGTAATATAACACCATGTTTAGTGAAATATACCTACAACAAATATTGACGATTGGTTTATAAAGAAGAGATTAATACACTTAAACATAAGAAATATATCAAACTACGTCAGGATTCATCAAAATATTTACGGTGATTCTCAGGTTTTTTGCAGTGGACGGTTGACTATCCACCGACTTTTCAAAATATATCAAAAATGAGGGTTTGTACAAACGATTTTTCGTGTGCCTTGATTGGGTGTTTGGAAATGTGTTTTGTTGGCCTGTACAAGTATTCTTTCAGTTACTAATATATGTTTAGTAGAATCTCACTAATCCGGCACTATTGAAAACCAGAGCGTGCCGGATTATTGGAATGTTCGGATTAATGGATTATTGAGAAAAAAAAAACATCGTTTAGACTTCTGGACGACGACGAGGTGAGTATTATTGGGCGTATCGGTTTACCAGAATGCCGGATTAGTGAGATTTTGCTGAACTATTTAATGTCACGCGGACCGTCCGCGCGGAGCGATCCGCACCGGACTAATATGAAGTTCAGGGAGCCTTTTAGAGTGGCGTGGGCCCGCACGGATGACAAAATATCAACTTTATAGAAATAGTCGCGCGGATCGCTCTGCGCGGACGGTCCACGTGACACAAACCTTATGTGGAGTAATAAAAAAGGGTCCTTTTTTTGTCGGTTTTATTTAACGCATGTTTTTACATGGTTCATTAGCTAAATTAAAATAGATTATGGAAAATAATATCACTAACTTTAAACCGACAATAAGGTACAGTTGCCGTCATAAATAAGTAATGATTTCTGTACCTACCAGCAGCGGCTGGTCCATACAAGCCATGCTTGCCTAAAGTTGATTACTAGTACAGTACCTAATCTTTTTGCTCAGTGTTGCCTAGCAGAAATTTTCACCAGCCGCCACTGGTCTTGCCACCTACCTTGTCGATTTTCATCGTTTGATAATTTCATATGACATTTCAAACATGATGTTAAAGTGACAAGGTACAGAAATAATCACTTATTCATGCCGGTACCTTCAGTCAGATAACATCACATATTACAGGGTTTTCAGGTAAACAAAAAAAGTCTCTGTTAACATCTAAGACATTCTTGAACCCTTGCACCTTATTCCATTGTAATAATGCAAAAAATGCATGTATGTCACGCTGGCTGTACTTATAAATTTATTTATGGACAGAATTATACACGGTATGTTATATGACGTCAAAATTACGTTTTTTTATCTTTTTTTTTAATTTTATTATATTTATTTTCATATAAAAAGTTATTCCGAAAACTGGCACTTAAAATAAAAATTTACAATTTACAAATGAGTCATTAGTTACTTTTTCATATTTATCAACGAGGACAGTTAGAATATGTCCGATAACGGCATCATCGCCATCAAAACAGCGTTTTGTTCTGAGAAATAATAAATAATTGTTTCTTTTTTAACTTGTTCTGAAAGTAGGCGAAATCCAGAAAAGTTTATATCACATTTTACTCTTCCAATATGACAGCATATTCCTCAACGCTGTTATATTCGGTTTCCTCATGTTATACCGTGTATATTTCTTTTTCTATTAAATAAATCTACTTGTTTAAAAATTGTTCCCACTTCCATTTATTCTCATCTCATGAGTATAATATACCTACTAACTGCACTGCATTGCATCGTGTCATTTTTGTTTGCTAATTGTGGGTATTGCTTTTGGCAAACTAATAACCTACTAATTTCAATGAGTATAATATTTCTGGATTAAGTAGATTATTTTTTTAGATCAGACGAAGGCGACGAAAATTTTACTCCTGGTCATCATGTGGGCCGCGGAAGCCGTGGAGGCCGCGGAAGCCGCGGAGGCCGCGGAAGCCGCGGAGGACGTGGAAGCCGGGGCCGAAGGGGTAAAACCAAAGTTGTATCCCCAGACCCATTACTAGAAAGTTCGGATGAAGACGACTTAAATGTTACTCGTGGTGGTCATGTAGGCCGCGGAGGACGTGGAAGCCGAGGCCGAAGGGGTAAAACCAAAGTTCTATCCCCAGACCCATTACTAGAAAGTTCGGATGAAAACGACGCAAATGTTACTCGTGGTGGTCATGTAGGCCGCGGAAGCCGTAGAGGCCGCGGAAGCCGCGGAGGACGTGGAAGCCGAGGCCGAACGGGTAAAACCAAAGTTGTATCCCCAGACCCATTAATAGAAAGTTCGGATGAAGACGACGCAAATATTACTCGTGGTGGTCATGTAGGCCGCGGAGGACGTGGAAGCCGAGGCCGAAGGGGTAAAACTAAAGTTGTATCCCCAGACCCATTACTAGAAAGTTCGAATGAAGACGACGCAAATGTTACTCGTGGTGGTCCTGTAGGCCGCGGAAGCCGCGGAGGCCGCGGAAGCCGCGGAAGCCGCAGTGGACGAGGAATTCGAGGTAGAAGGGGTAAAGCCAAAGTTGTGCTCGCAGAAGTAAATGGATCAGATGAAGTTAGAGGAAGTGATATGGCGGCCCCTGGATGCCACGATGGGCGTTGAGGCCATGATGGTTCTTTCCACGAAGATGAGCTCTCCATTATCCGTGCGCAACGAAAGCGTGACAACAAACATCTGGAAAATCTGCCAGTTGCCACCAAAAAGGAACTTTTTGCGGCTAAACGACTTGGACAATTGCAACGTATACTACTGCCGGACGCACCACCTCGTAAAATACGCGCTGCATGCCCATCCCGAGCGGGAGCAGTGCACATTTACGCCAGAAGCTCTGCCAACGCCAGCGCCCGTACAAACACCAACACCTGCTCAAGCACTAGCGTTGCCTACGCAAGCTGCATCGTCTGTACAAACACCAGCCCCTGTGCAAATACGAGAACCTGTGTCAGCAATAGTGCCTGTAAAAATACCAGCGCCTGCGCAGATACCAGTGCCTGCGCTAGCAGTAGTGCCTCTCCAAACACCAGCGGCTGCGCAGATACCAGTGCCTGCGCCAGCAGTAGTGCCTCTCCAAACACCAGAGCCTGCGCAGATACCAGTGCCTGCGCCAGCAGTAGTACCTGTACAAACACCAGAGCCTGCGCAGATACCAGTGCCTGCGCCAGCAGTAGTGCCTCTCCAAACACCAGAGCCTGCGCAGATACCAGTGCCTGCGCCAGCAGTAGTGCCTCTCAAAACACCAGAGCCTGCGCAGATACCAGTGCCTGCGCCAGCAGTAGTGCCTCTCCAAACACCAGAGCCTGCGCAGATACCAGTGCCTTCGCCAGCAGTAGTACCTGTACAAACACCAGAGCCTGCGCAGATACCAGTGCCTGCGCCAGCAGTAGTGCCTCTCCAAACACCAGAGCCTGCGCAGATACCAGTGCCTGCGCCAGCAGTAGTACCTGTACAAACACCAGAGCCTGCGCAGATACCAGTGCCTGCGCCAGCAGTAGTGCCTCTCCAAACACCAGAGCCTGCGCAGATACCAGTGCCTGCGCCAGCAGTAGTGTTTGTGCAAACAACAGCGCCTGCACAGATACCAATACCAGTGCCAGCAAATGCGCCTGTGCAAGCGCTATCGGCACCAACGCGTATACGCATACTAGGTACGCATAGTTTCACGGATTGTTTTCTTACAATCATCTACAAAATAAGCACTTAACTTTATTTTTGTTCACAGAGAATATACAACTAGTGCCACCAAGAAAAGAAATGACTGTCCAACTTTCTTGTCAAGACATCGAAGAAGACATACAGATAGAAGTGGTGGATTTTGAAATGGCATCGCCACTACGAAACCAGGACAACGAAGACATACCGTTAGATATAGCTATGTTGGATGTCCAATTAGCATCACCAGATAAACTCGCTGAAGAACAAGAAAACATCGAAATCTTGGACGTTCTACAGGATGATGCAGAAGATATCTTACGAATTGGTACGCCGGATTTAGACACTGCACCAAATTCTCCTAGTTCTTTAGATAGTGATGCAGACCGTTGGTCTACTAGTGGAAACCGTATGTTAATGACACTAACACCAAAAAAACGAGATCGAGCAGAAAGATATTCTGGAAGTTCAGACGATGGCCAAATTTATTATTTTAATAATTAATTGTAACATTATATTTTTGCATTCAGGTTCCAAAGATGAATCAGAATCACACATATCTCTAACAGGTTCTAAAAAGAAGCAACCTGTGATTGGTAAGTTTTACTCGTAATAAAATATTAGTATTGATTTTTAGTAAAAGGTACCATATGGCGCAGTTTAGTGTTTTGCCACTGTAACGCTAGGTCACGCTAGGGTAGGGTCGCAGGTCAATGAAACCACTAAATTACTTAAATAACTATATTGTCCGTTCCTCACAGCACTGGGTAGATGAGCGCACTGATATAACTACACTGGCCTGACTAAATCCAGCAGCGAGGCGGTCTGGCACCAAACGGCGTTCTACGTGATCAGCTCCACGTCAGCTAGGCATGGCTCTGCGAGCTCCGTGACCTCCAGTAGCACGGCAGCTCCTGGCCGACGCCAATACTTAGGCGCAGGGTAGACGATCCCCAGCGGGAAACACTAGACATTAAGTTGGCTTGTAGCACGATAAAGATTATACGCGACACTGCATGCTACGTGTCGCTAACGGTATTTTTTATTAAAAGTAGTACGCGCTCCCTGTCCGGAGGCTGGGCGCGGTTTTGAATTAAAAAATAACTAAATGTTTTTATGATAGTATTGGATTAATTACATTATAAGGAACACATCAGTAAAGTTAAGCTTTTTTGTTATATTTTTCTACCCGCAAAGTTTAGTCGCCAGGGTACCATTTTGTGACATGCCTTTTAGCATTGTCAGAGTGTCACTCACGGTAGAAATCAAAGTTTGTTATAAGTATTTTTTATTTACTTAAGTTATTAATATTTTCAGGTATTTCTTTCATTATATTTACTAAATCGTGACTGGTAAGATTAGACGTACAGACATGATTCTCTTTTGCAAATTTTATCTAGTTTTTGGAACGTTTCATAAGTCAATTCTTGGCTTATATGAGCAATATGGTACCTTTCTCTGTTCACTATTACATTTATATATTTTTTCTTTTTTTTTCGATTTTTATTTAACATTAAATTATTAAAAATTGCTGAACAAGACTTTCATCAAAAGGATTTTTTTCGTGGACAAAGACAATAGAAAACTACATATACTGCACCAAAACATTGCTGGTCTGCTAAATAAGGTTGATAGTTTAATGATAGCGCTGGAAGACTTTAAGGCAACGAATAATATTATCGACGTGGTTTGTCTAACAGAACATTTTATCAGAAACGGAGAAGAAGACAATCTGGTTATACAAGGCTACACACTTGCTGCCAACTACTCAAGGAAAAATATACGACGCGGTGGTTCCTGCATATTGATACGACGTAGCCTTAATTATGAAATAATAGATTGGATAAGTGAACTATGCTTGGAAAATACTTTCGAATGTTGTGGTATAAGTTTAAAAGAATCCAATGTTATTGTAATATGCATTTATAGAACACCTAATTCAGATGTGTCAATATTTTTTAATTCAATTGAGCATCTTTTATCAAAACTATCCAAAATTCACAATAAAAAAATTGTTATTTGTGGGGACTTCAATATCAACCGTCATAAACAAAATAGTCTGAATAGTATATTTGAATCACTCTTAATACAGTACAACTTTAAACTACAAATTGATAAACCAACTAGAATCACTGAAAAATCTAACACCTGTATTGATAATTTCGCACTGAATTATAAAGATCAAAATACAGTGAAAATACATGATCTCAAATTGTCTGATCACACTGCTCAAACAATTAGTGTTCCAGTTCAGCGAGCAAAGAGTCTAGATTATTGGTATATTTGGAAACGAGACATGTGTAAAAATAATAGAATTAAATTTAAAGAATATATAAATAGCCTAAGTTTTAGCGAAGTGTTCCAAGCAACTAATCCTAATGACGCATATTCAGAATTTCATAATCTGATTACAATGTTTTTTGAGTTATGTTTTCCTCTTATTAAAATGAAAATTGTAAATACAAACAAAATTACTTGGCTGACACCAGGCATTAAAACCTCATCTAAAAATAAAAGAAACATGTATCGTTCTCTGATACATAACCCCAACCTGGAACACAAACAGACTTATAAAACTTATACAAATTTACTAAAGAGATGTATTCTTAAATCTCAAAAAATTTCTAATGCTGCCTATGTAGAAAAAAGTGACAATTTAGTTAAAGCAACTTGGGCGATAATCAAAGAGAATACTACAAGTAGAAAGGCCCCGCAATGTATAGACAGAATTACTGTAGATACAAAAAACATTACATCCGCACATGAAATCTGTAACTCTTTTAATAATAAGTTCATAGATGAAGTATACAGTGAAACTCAGCACAACCCAACAGATAACATTTCATTAGATATGCCTTTACAGAACACTATGTATTTAAAACCGACCTGTCCAGTAGAAATTATGACAATTATTAGAAACTTGCGTAATACAAGAGCAGTTGGATATGACAGTATGCCAACATCAATTATAAAAGAAAATGCCGATCTATTTATCTATCCCCTTACTCATATTATAAACTTGTCTTTAGATAATGGTTACTTTCCGGACAAACTAAAGTACACAATAGTAAAACCAATATTTAAAAAAGGTAGCACTACAGACATGAGTAATTCGCGCTCATACCAATATTCTCGAAGATTTTTGAAAAAATTATGTATCAGCGGCTAATAACTTTTTTTGACAAATACAATGTATTATCTAAAGAACAGTTTGGTTTTAGAGCAAAACGATCAACTACGTCGGCTGTCTATGAACTTATTAAAATAGTATCACAAAGTAGGAACGATAAAATCCCAGTCACTGGCATTTTTATGGATATGACTAAAGCCTTTGACAGGGTATGTCACAAAAGACTTTTGGACAAATTGTACCACAACGGAATTAGAGGTAATACTTTAAATTGGCTTAAAACTTATATTAACAATAGACAGCAAAGCACTGAAATAATGGCTTATTCCGAAAACACAAAAACCTTTGAAACTTACAGCTCATCATACAGAACAGTTAAAGCGGGTGTCCCGCAAGGTAGCTTACTTGGACCACTATTATTCCTCCTGTACATTAACGATCTACCCAAAGTTACTACTAATCACAAAATTCTCCTATTCGCTGATGACTGTTCAATAATAGTAAAAAATGTTAATGATACCACTCACTATAAAGAAGAACTAAATAAAATATTCAAAGATGTCAACAAATGGCTAGAAATAAACAAACTTCAAGTTAATTTAAATAAAACTAAATGTATGGAGTTTTATGCTACTCAGAGTAAACCAATTCAAATCAGCATACAATACAAAAACACTGAAATAGAATATGTTCACTTCACAAAATTTCTAGGAATAATGATAGACTGTAACTCTAACTGGCTTAATCACTCAGAACATGTAATATCAAAGTTAAGTAGATTTGCATATGCTTTAAAACGACTTAGGGAAATATCTTCAGAAAAAACGGCTCTTCTAGCCTTCCACTCCTATGTAATGTCAAATCTTAGATATGGTATCATTTTATGGGGTAATGTTGGGAATAAAGACCAAGTCTTCAGACTACAGAAAAGATGCATTCGTGCAATATTTGGTCTAAGTCAAATAGAATCATGCCGTACATTGTTTCGTCAGTATAAAATCTTAACTTTTCCAGCCCTCTACATATTTGAAATATGTATATTTGTTAAAAATAATTTTGATATGTTTGAAGGTCGAAATCCACGGCCGCGCCTTCAGTCTAAATATGGCTATGATATTGGATATCCTAGATCCACTTCAGCATTCTTTTCGAAGTGCATTATGTTAATGTGTCCAAAAATATATAATAAATTACCTATCCACCTAAAAAAATTGATGCCTTTGGAATTTAAACGAAAACTTTTTCACTGGCTTGTTGAGAAAAGCTACTACAGTATTTCGGATTTTTTTACAGAATGAAAATAATACGTACGTGTGTATAAGTGTCATATGTTGTTAATATAAGTAAATAAAATTAATAAGTGATCGCATTTAGAATTAAGTAGGTATACATATTGTACGCCTCCCTGAGGCAGGACATGAAGACCATTGTACATTAGATTAACATCTCTGTAACTCATGTTCAACAATAAATATCTTGATTGATTGATTGATTGATTAATTCGCTTCTAGGGGTCAATGACCAACACTTTAACGAAACAATAGACGACTGGTTGCATCTTGTTGACGAGTTGAGTGACTGTGATATGGATGTGGATCAAGACGACGAAGCAGTTAACTTTAATACTTCGCATATGCCAGTGTGTATAACAGAACCTGCTATGGAATCTGATTTAACAGCTTTTCAGGTCCAAGTTTTGGCAGCTGAAGATCAACAAAATGACCAGGCACTGCGCGAAATGGTATCTACAGCTGACTATGATTTTGAATGGGACAAGGATAAATGTAAATTTAAAGGAAAGAGAGAAATATTTACAGCCTCACCATGACCAACTTTCCCAGTAACAGATCAAACTCGTGCCGTAGATATTTATTACAAAATGTTTGACAGTGACTTAATGGACCGACTTTGCTTTGAGACAAATAGGTATGCGAGCCAAAAAATTACGTTACTAAAAACTGCTAACAAGCTATTACCAAACTCGCGGCTGCATCGTTGGACTCCGGTCGATAGAGATGAAATGATCAGCTTTCTTGCACTCACTATCTTGCAAGGGCTATATCCCCTTCCAAATGAGGAGTCATACTTTTCATTTAATGGTTTTGGATCAACGCCATACTTTTCCAAAATAATGTCCTACAACCGATATTTTTTAATAAAATCGTTGCTACATTTCGTAGATAATGATAACTTAACAGAACCTACAAAGTTAAGTAAAATCCAACCGATAACCGACTACTTCAACGAAAAGTTTTCGGGCCTGTACTATCCTGGTCAGGAGATAGCTATTGACGAATCTCTATTGAAATGGCACGGGCGGCTAGGCTTTGCTCAAAAAAATCTGTCAAAGGCTGCTCAAGTAGGTGTAAAGACTTACGAATTATGCGAGTCGTCTAGTGGTTATCTGTGGAAGTTTTTTGTATATGCTGGAAAAAGTAAGCCTACAAATACTCCCCCCGTAGAAGACGATATGACTGGACTCGTACAAAACTCCCATGACTTGACTAGACCTGAAAATGATACGACTGGCTCAACCGATCGACCCAACTGCAAATATTGTTTACGACTTAGTAGAACCGCTACTTAACAAAGGTCATACATTAATTATGGACAATTTTTACAATAGTCCTTTACTAGCGCGGTTTTTGAAACGACAAAAGACTGACTGTTACGGCACACTTAGACTCAACCGTGAATTTGTTCCCGATTCCCTTAAAACTTTAAACAAAACAGACCTCCGACGTGGTGAAGTGGTGGCTAGTTATTGTCACGACTTGTCTGTGACTGTATGGCGGGACGCAAATATAGTCAGCTTAATATCCACTTACCATTCCTTACAAGTTGGAACAAAAATCAAGTATAACGGAGTGACGTACAAACCCAGCATTGTTCTGGACTACAATAAGTCAATGGGAGGTGTAGATAAGAAGGATCAATACCTGTCTGCTCATCTTATAGAAAGAAACAAAAACAGAGTTTGGTATAAAAAGCTTTTCCGTCGCATGTATAATTCAGCCATATTTAACTGTTTTGTCATATTTGCCAAATCAAATCCAAAAATAAGCCACCGACAATTCAGAACAATGCTGGCAGAGGATCTACTGAAAATACATCGGCTAATCGACCTCACTGTCGAAGACAGACTTATAACTAGGAGGTCTGGACTGGTGACAACAACATCTACTGTAAAACCAAAAACCCACCAAAGGCCTGAAGTCGAGCACCGACACTTCCCAACGCGTACCGGCTATAAACAAAGTCGATGTTGGATGTGTGCCCAACGCAAGGTGACCGCTAGAACCGTTTGGAAATGCATGAAATGCAATGTCAACCTTTGCATCGAATACTGTTTTATGAATTATCATATTAAAACAACATAAAAGAGGCAAGGTGCAAAGAATACTATAAAAATACTTTTGCACAAATAATTTTATTATGTAGGTACTATTATGTCAATATGTCCTTATTAAGCTACTGTAACAGTAATAAACAGTGAGAAACTTAACTTTCTATGTCTAGGACCTATGTATGTGGAGATTTTTTACTAGAATAAAAAATATATGATCCTGTCCATAAACATGTAAATACAGTCAGCGTCAAATACATAATATTAGCATTTTTTGCCTTACTACAATGGAATAAGGTGTAAGGGTGCAAACATGTCTTAGATGTTGACTGTACCAACAGAGTTTTTTTCCTTTACCTGAAAACCCCGTAATATGTGGCGTTATCTGATTGAAGGTACAATCATCGACTTAAATAAATGATGATGTCTGTACCTTGTCACTTTAACGTCATGTTTGAAATGTCAAACGATGAAAAGCGACAAAGTACGGAAATCATTATTTATTTTATGACGGCGACTGTACCTTATTGTCGGTTTGAAGTCATTGCTATTTCTATAATCTACATTCATTTAGCAAATGAAGCATGTACAAGTCATGCGTTATTATAAAACCGACAATAAGGGCCCTTTTTTGATAGTTCCACATTAGAGTTCTTTAATAAGTAAAACAAAGTACAGTAAGTAAAAAGTTTAATAAGTAAAACAAAGTATAGTTATAGTAAAAATAAGTTAATATTATTATAATAAAAACTACAAAATTTATCTACTTTTGACACTGGATACCATAGTCACCACGGACGGATAAGTGTATATCAGTTGTAGGCAGCCTTATGCAGGCGGGAATGTTGCTGTATTTGTTGGAAGGAGGAGGTAATCTAATTTATTTTGATACTTTGTTCAAAGTTATATGTGTTGGTTGTGGTATCATTATAAAGGTGAAATAGTATATTTTTTTAATATGCAATAAAAAGAAGGGGTCATCGCTCAAAATTTCCTGTAATTAGTCGTCAAAGAAAAATCTTCCTTATTTTTTTACCGATTTCATAACTTTAACCTTGATTATAGTCAAGAATCATAGGTATTTTACAATGACTATAATTGTATTTCAATCATTGTACATTCATTTATACCTCTGATTTTTTTCATCACTATACCTTGAGTAGTTTAGAAAATATAAACGCTTTTGTAGAAAGTTGTGGTTGCGCAGCGCGGGGCGTGCGTCGCTATATAGGGCTTCCAAATACCGGACCTTATCCAATACCGGTATTCATTCCGGTATTGGCGTTTTCAATACCGGGATCCCGGGATCCCGGTATTGAAATCGGGAAAATATAAAAACCAAGTAATTTGCTTAAAATAACAAATTTTATTCAAAATTTCGTTTGTTACTTTTCATGCGTGTTATACTACAGCGGAATCTTGCCAATCCGACTTACAAATGGGTCAAATCGATTACATTTCCAACTTCAAAAGTTTCGATTTCAACCCAAAACGGTTCGCAAACTTATGTGGCCAAGTCGGTCCAACTTTAATTGTTATTAAGTATACATAGTTCAAAGGGCTACGCCCTGTGCTCTTTATTTTTGTTATGAGTGGGACCGAGGACGCAGTATAAAAGCAAGCGGGAAAGAGCGCCAGATCTCTACTCAGGTGATTCTGTAAGTTAGATATCGCCGCCAGATCGGACATTTTGCAAGAAGACATGGCCATGGCAAACCATGTTTTCTGCCAAATCAGCCAAATCGATCTCTTTAAGGTCGTGCGGAATAGAACCTTTTACATTTTAATAATAACAGGCCTTTGCATCTATAACAGACGATTCAAGTAGCATCCTTGCGACACTTACGTTCGTGGCTGTATAGCCCAATTCGAGAGAGGATCCCTCGTCCGCACACACGGCAGGTGTATGCTCCCCCAGATGGGCGGGGGTTAGAGGCCTGCTCGTGACGCCTCATGCGTTTATCATTCAAGGAGGAGAACCAGGCATTGGCGTGCTTGGATTGGCGCCACGTGGGTCGGTCTTCGGCCAGTCGTTGCCACTGGTTGCATGGAATATCAAATGTGACCATGTCACGCTTCACGCAATCTTTAAAGCGCAGCATTGGCCGTCTGACCGGTCTCTTTGCATCTGCAACCCCTCCCAGCAGGATTTAACGAGGAAAACGAGTCCGCTCCATTCGATACACATGCCCGAGCCACCTCAGTCGCCTCTTCTTTAGTATGGCTGTGATACTAGGGAGCTGTGTCTCATTCATGCTGTGTTACATTTTATAGTCAGTGTTAATGGTGTAATTGTACTGTAGATTTAACTATAATATCACTTTATTAAATAACAAGCATTAAGAACATTTCTCGATTACACACACTATAGTTTCATCATTGACTTTTGAAATTAGAACATGAGATGATTTTTTTTGGAAACACATTGTAATCAATATCTACGGTACAATTTAGTGGTATTTTTGTTTTTCGTGGCGCTAGAGGCGCTAAAGCACTAATAAAATAAATCCGCCAAATCATTGAACAATTAGCCAAGAAAGCTAAATTGTTCGACATAGATTATTAAAAATCACATTAAGAAATGATCTATGGAATCACACATTACTTTGCGGAAATGATAATCAAAATCAAAAAGATTACTTCGAGGAATAGGAACACTTAATTTACGGATAAGAAAAGTAATTATCTTCATTTTGATAGTTGAGTAATGAGTTCCCAATTTCGTTACTATAGGGAATGTTACGGCAAAGTTTTAAACTAGAGTTAAACACACTAACGCACACGTACAGTCAACCAATTTGAATCCTAGGCCACTGCAGAACCTTTGCACAGTAAACGTCAATGTGACTTCTATGGCAAATAGAACACGGTGTAAATGAGACAGGGTTCTAGAGTGGCCTAGTATTCAAATTGGTTGACTGTACAGTAAAAATAGAGTAGCTACGGTATACGTTAGTTCGTATGCATTAACCAATTTTTTGAAAAGTTATGTATGATATAGATTATAGATGCATCAAGGCGATTTGTTTACAGAGGATCTGTGGCCTGTTGCAACTACGTTTGACGTGTTGCTTCTCTGTCACACTTACGTGCGAATTCACAAGTGCAACAAATGTGTCAAAAAATGTTCGCGGCAGACCCTCCTCAATGAATGCTTTTGACACGTATCTTTAATTCTTTATCAAGGTAATCATCGAAAAAACTATCATTTTCATTCAAATATTGCAAAAACACCAAACAGAGAATGTGTCAAATCGAAAAACGAGAGCAAAAAGCAAGATTTACGCGTGTAGTGACCATTGTGATGCAGAAATTTGACGTTTTTGATGAGTAATTTACGTTCATTTGGCATAATTTGTTAGTTTATAAAAATACCGGGATCCCGGTATTGCTAAATTAAATACCGGTATTGAAATGTGCCCAAAAAAAGGCGGGATCCCGGGATCCCGAGAAACCGGGATCCCGGTATTGGAAGCCCTAGTCGCTAAGAAAACCCGGACGGTTGACCGGAATATGGTCGCGCAGGCTGGACTGTCAAGTGGTTGGGACTTTCACTACTTGGTCTAACAAAATATAAGAAAATGTCCAAAAGTGGTAATAATTGTAACAGTGAAGGCTCGTTTTCAAAAAATTACCAAAAATATAAAATATAAATTTATAATCACTAAGGAATAAGAGCAATTTCAGTAAACGTTGCAGACTAATTTTGTACGAAAATAATTTCAATGTGATGTAGATTTTCAAAGAAATTGTCACTTAATTTTAGGTAATTTCTGTAAAAAATTCAACTCGTTTTAGCCTCGTTTACTCTTTTTCAAAACCTTATAATAAAAATGTAGTCAGAAGATTGTAGTACAGGATATACGTATTTACCAGTTTCAGTAGCTATATATTGGGAGTTCTGCCCCACTCCTAATGCTCCAGCTTCGCTTCGCTCGCTGTCGCAGTCGTGGTCCAGAAACCCCCAATATATAGCTCGTATCAGTGGGGTAGAACCCGTTTCCCTATACGTAGTCGTATCATTGGGGTAGAACACCGAGATGCATTTGGATTTTCTCGATACGTAGCCGTTAACGTTGTATTCAGCTAAATCCAAAATATTATGTTAAGTGAGGGTTGATTTTATGTTACGATAAAAAAATGCAAAAGGCTTAACACAACGGGTACTGCTAGCATTGCACCCACCAGATCTTGTTCTATTTGAGAACCAGATCTCGTAACGCACCATCATAGCCCAGATTTGCATCGGGTAGAGGTTTGCCGGGCTAGGTTTATTACGGTGTTTTTCACACTCTCACAACACAGACTTGGCCAGAGACTGTAATGTTAGAGTATGGATGGGATCTCCAACGTTACTACGACCGTCTAGCAACATGGATCACCCGTGTAATACAGCACCTACCATGAGACAGGAATTTATCGCTGTATACGTCATCACGTATGTGTTTAACCGTCATCACGTTGTAGTGTGTCATGCATACATACCCTGCCCAAGGTAGGGTTATTAGAACCAAGTATGTTGCACACGCCACCGCGTTACCAAGTCAATGTCACAAGGTTGGCCATGCCTCGCAACATCGAAGAGGTAAGAGTACCTGAGACTATCGGTCGGTATAGCCACAGTCACTCCGACATGCCTTTCATTGTAAATTGTATATATACAAACGAATACAAAAAACTTCAATAGCGCGATGTAGACCTGACAATGTGATTGGTTGTTAAATGTGACGTTGGTGTTACGAGATTTAACGTAATTTGCCTTTACTAGTACCGATTTCAACCATAGTCCGATCGTATTCAAGTTCAAAATACATTTATGTAATTTTATCTTCATGTAAACTTAGTTCATAATGTAAAACCAACAAAACTTAAAGTAAGGTTAAATCAAAAAACAATGTTATCCACTGAAAATAAAGCATAATTTTTATTTAAGTCTATAGTTACATACATACATATGATCGTAAGACTAACAAAGTACGTATGTATTAATACTCTAAATTGTTTATGAAACGTAAATAGTCGAACCTGCTATGCTTTGTCTTTGTCATACTTTGGATATAATATATAAATAAACAAGTGACGGAACATGCGATAACAGGTAGTCGAGTCCGATATGTTGATATGTAATAATCCGATTAAAGAATAAAATAAGAGATTGGTTACTGTTTCTACCTAAGTCATATACGCATCTAAGTTTATGAACATAATACTGATAAGCTTAATGAATGAAAAGTAATGGTAATACAGACTGATTAAATAAAAGATAGGATTTAAACCCTTATTTTTGAAATGATCTACAGGAAAGACGCGAACCTTTTTGCTTTTCACTATCGCAAATTCAAATTATTTTGACAAATAAGTCTATTGAAAAGAATAGTGCATTGAATTTAAGTTAATTACATTTATATATATATATATATAATAGTAATAATTTTTTTCTGCATATCAACAACTATTATTCGAAATGACGCTTCTGTTGTGTTAATCACAATGTGTCGAGGTATTTTATTTCAATCAACAATGTCGCTGATATGAGAATTGCATGTTACTTACTGAAAATGATGACGCTGTGTTTATTGTCCTATACCATGATATTATTTAACCAACATTCTATAAAGGTGAGTTGTGTTTTATTGTATGAAACATTGTTGTTCTTTAATGATTTTATAATAATTTAGTGTAAATAATTAATGCATATAATATGTTAATACATATTATATGCATTGAAGAAGGTTTGTTTTTAAGTTGTTTCCATAAATGTTCAAAAATATTATAAGTAGTCTTGTCCTTGTATAGTGTGTCACTGACTTTCTTAATTACTCTGTGCCTTTAATTGTATAATAATTATTGTATTGCACTATCGCCCGACCCAAGGCTCCACGGAAGACCAGCGCTGTGCCACCATCAGTGTCAGAGCATATGTCGAGTGGTGTCCTTTTGCAACCACAAACCAAACCCAATGTAACTGATTTTGTACTGTTTAGTATGTAAGCCTCATATTGTATATTTTATTTGGCTGCAATTAATGTCTTTATTTTCTTACTTTCTTTCTTCTTTCAAAAATGTTTAATACTTACGTAGGTAGCACCCGAACTAACGAAAAACGATAGTGTTGATGGTATTTGTCATATATATATATACTGAAATAAAAAATAAAAAACATTTTGAACTTAATCGGTAAGTACTCGTGGTAGCGGTCATATTTACACGTGTTGCAAGACTTGCGGTATTATTTGTTAATTCGATACTTTGTCGGCGCTTTGTGAAATACAAGTGGTAATATACTTTGAATATAAATTATGTGCTTCAATTTATAAAAACGATAATATTTATTTAAATTTATAATATTTAGATCTAAAGTTGAATGTCAGAACTTGGTTCTTTAGTCATATATTTATGTTTCGATTTAATATCAACTCATCAAATATTTCACTATAAAATAATGCGTTTTTATGCAACAATTTCTTTACTATTCTGTATTGCGACGTGAAGCTGCTCGTTATTTTTGTTAAGTGAGGAATCTGCAACTTTCAACTTCATTTAAAATGTTAGTAAGTATTTATAACCCTATATATCGAATCTCTTTAAAACTTTGATTTAAGTATTGTTGGTATATTTTTATTCTTTTTTGAAGGTCTGACTCCGAATGTTCAGTATACACGCGCACGCCCTCACCTGAACCGAAGAAGATTGCTACAAAGAATATCAAGAAAAGGAAATCATCCTCAGCCGCAAGGTAATTCATTTATTTTATATTAATTAAAATAATCCTTAGAGTTATATTTAACAGTTCCTGCTAGTCTAGTCGTTAGTGACTCTGTTTTCTAAGCTTGAGGTTACAGGATTTAATCCTGGTAAGGCATATCTGTGTGTTTATCACGTTAATTTATTTCTCAGTTATCTTATTCTCATCTATTTATAACGTTGTCAGTCATAACTATGAACTTGGTTTAGTTTTGTGTCAACATAATTATTATTAATTGACATATATTTAATATTGTTTTTCTTATTTAAGGTCCGAAGTTGAAACAGAAAATCGACGGGTACTACATTCATCCTCACCAACACCTTGCGCGCAAAAGAAAAAAACAACCAAAAAAGCACGAACGTCAACCAGTGAAAATAAGAATGTTGGCTCTAGGTACTACTTATTTTTAGTTGTTTTTAAAATTAAATTACTTTATTGTGATTGTGCAACTATAACATAATGTATTTGCTTGAAATATTGTAATTCTGTTTTATTTTTTCAGTTCTTCCAAAAAATCGCCTGAAACCGATATCTTCAAAATCATAAGAGAAGAAGAGAAGATCACCAGCGAGGGCAGTTCGAAAACCGTCAAGACAACATCATCGTTTACCAGCCGCGTATCGACAGGTTCTAGTCGACGCACTACGATAACAGACGGTAATTTTTTCATTGATTTAAAAGTGTATAACATTAATGATTACCAAAAATCTGAGCCTGAAGAACGTTATAAAAAAGCATTAGCGTCGGTTAAATTGCAATGTCAAGAGAATTCCTCCGAGTGGAATCAAATACAAACGTTCTTAGGTCAAGCCTTTAATATTTTTGGAGAATGTGAACCTGTTTATTATAATAATTATAAAAAAAATTAGTTGAATATTTTCAAATCTCCCACAGTAAGAGAATTCTATTTAAACAAAATTTTGTTATTTTTTATTCAAAGTTGTTGACAAAATCAAGTTATAGTTAATAGCAAAGGTAGATACCTACGTCTATAACTAAATCTCGAATATGGTTTTTGCATTAAGAATATAATATATTCGTATAGCGTACGATATTATCGTACGCTTATATAAATAGTTTGTGTACAAAAATAGATACTTAAATATTATAGGTTTTCAATATTTTATGTGCGAAAAAGTTTTAATGAATAAATACAGAAATTAATTTTTGTAAGATAAAAGGTTACTTTCTGTTAAATTTAAAGAATATTTTCGAATGCGATAATTTAATACTGCGACTTTATTTGATTTATATTTATAGACTTATACTACCATACTTTGCATAGTGTTAACAATTCATTGCATTCTTAATGAGAAGTCAGTCGAGTCAACTGTTTTGATTAATACAACGTATGCTAATAGTAAATAGATGTATTAAATTAGTGTTTGACAAATTACGGTTTCAAAATAGCCTAGTGAGTTTAGCTACATCTTTTGCATTAACATAATTCATTATGCCTTTCTGTGTACCGTGTAGTTCATCTGTAGACAAAAATAAATGGACAGGTCATCTTCGAAGCACTGCACATAAAACAACTGTATGTTCTAACAAATTACTTAATGATGGTGTTGAAGTAGTAGAGTCTGCATTTCGGATGCGCATTGCCACTTATCGTATATCAGCAACCAACGACCAAAGTCTGGCGTCTGTCGATGCGTTTATGAACTCTATTCGAAACAAAATAAAACGGCTTTTAGATAATTCACTTACGAAACATACGTGCGTAAAAGTAAATTTCGAGCTCTTTGGATTGTTTTTAATGTTCAAAGATAATAGTCAATCAATAAAATCATTTGGAACTAAAAATAAAATTTTATACTTAAGTTATGATTTTGAGTCACTGTTTTGCGAAGTTGTTAACTGTCTAAAGAAAAATTTGAGGAATTTCAAGACCGTGATAGTGGATGGGCTTTTGTTAGTAACTCTCATTTAGAGATCAACATTAACAAGTATCAACCATTACGAGGTTCAAGCTATGTTGACCTGCCAAAGTTCATAAAAAACAAAAAAGCATGTATAAATATACAAAACAACGATCAATGCTGTTTTTTATGGTGTGTAACAGCGGCTTTGCATCCTTCTACAAAACACCCTGAAAGAGTATCATCTTATCCTAATTTTCGAGACGTTTTGAATATTTCTCAAATTTCTTTTCCAGTCACATTTGATGACATAAGAATATTCGAAAAAAATAACCCTATGATTTCATTGACGATTTTTGGTTTGAAAAATAATAAAATTGTTGTGGGCCCCCTTTACAAGTCTAAAGTATCTAGTAATCAGAAATGTAGAAAAAATATAAACCTACTTTTAATAGACGATGGTAGTCACCCACCACATTATGTTCTAATTAAAGACTTGAGTCGTCTTGTGCGCAGACAAGTAACAAAGCATAATAGTAAGATATACTTTTGCGAAACCTGTCTGTTATTTTTTCTCACGCAGGAAGAACTCGCAAATCACTTGTGTACTGGAATAGTTACCGTTTTACCAGAAAAGGGGACAGTAATTAAATTTAAACATTTCGATCGTAAACAGAATGTTCCATTCGTTATATATGCAGATTTTGAATCGTTACTACAACCAACTGAAACTAGTGACTCTGATACTGATACTAGTGATAGTCTTACCCCTAACACTACAACTTTGCATCATCATATACCAGCTGCCTTTGGGTATCATATTGTTTGTAACGCAGATCCGAGTCATAATCGTTATTTCTCTTATCGCGGTACTGATTGCGTCGATAAATTTATTGAGGCAATCTACAAAGATGTTGCTAAAATTTATAAAATTGTGAACAAAAATACCCCAATAATATGTAATGAGAATGACGACCAAAACTTTTTGAACGCTAAACGTTGTCATATTTGTAACCATTTTCTATTTTCTGATCGGGTTCGAGATCACTGTCACATTACAGGAAGATATCGGGGAGCGGCACATAATATATGTAACTTACAATATAAACGTCCTTGTTTCGTACCTATTTTTTTTCACAATCTGTCTGGTTATGATTGCCATCTATTTATCAAAAAATTGGGGGAGGCACCTGGAAACGTCAAAGTTATACCTAAAACCAAAGAAAACTATATTTCTTTTACTAAATTTATCCCTATCGAGAATGAGTATTTTCAGCTTCGTTTTGTAGATTCTTTCAAATTTTTAGATACAAGTTTAGAAAAACTAACTACAACTATGCAGAAATCTGACTTTGTTCATTTACATAAATATTTTTGTAATGATGAGGAGTTTGAATTACTTACACGAAAAGGTGTGTTTCCCTATGAGTATATGAATAAATGGCAATGTTTTGAAGAAAAATACCTGCCAAGTATTGACTGTTTTCATAATTCGCTCACTGATGAGAACATTTCTGTAAAAGATTATAATCATGCGCAAAAAGTATGGCAACAGTTTAAAATTCAAAATTTAGGTGAATATACAGACCTATATTTGCAAACGGATGTTCTTCTGCTAACCGATATTTTTGAAAAGTTTCGCGCTACTTGCAAACAACACTATGACTTGGATCCTGCTTTTTATTTAACTACACCTAGCTTATCATTTGATGCCATGCTTCTGAAAACTGGTATTGAATTAGAGCTTATAGATGACTTTAACATGCTTAAGATGATCCAATCTGGAATAAGAGGGGAGTCTGTATGACCTCTCTACGATATGCAAAGGCTAATAACATATACTTACCTCACTATGACTCATCCCAGATAGACTCATACCTAATTTATATCGACTGTAATAATTTATATGGTTACAGCATGTGTCAGTATATGCCCCTATCAGACTTTAGGTTTCTAGAAACCAATGAAATAAGTGCTTTAAATATCACTCAAATCCCTGATGACTCGGATTATGGTTTCATTCTAGAAGTTGATATTATTTACCCCAATGATTTACATGATAAACATAATGATTTACCATTTTGTCCCGAAAAATGTGTTCCACCAGGTGGGACGCATTATAAACTGGTACCTAATCTATATGACAAATATTTGTATGTGATTCATTATGTACATTTGAAAACGTGTCTTAAACATGGTTTAAAATTAAAAAAAGTACATAGAGTAATTACGTTCAAACAGTCCCCTTACTTAAAACAATATATTGATATGAATACAAGGCTACGTCAAGAGGCAACGTCTGTCTTTGAACAAGATTTTTGTAAATTGATGAATAACAGTATATTTGGTAAAACTTTAGAAAATACTGAGAAAAGGGTTGATGTGCGCTTAGTTAATCAGTGGACAGACAATGATAACACAACAAAAAAGAAAATCACCGCTGACAGATTAATTGCAAGGCCAAATTTTCACAGTGTATCAGTTTTTACTGAAAATTTGGTGGCAGTTCAATTGAAACCAGATCTAATAATTTTAGATAAACCGATCTACATTGGTTTCGCTGTACTAGAGTTATCTAAAAGTCATATGTATGATTTTCATTATTCAGTATTTAAACGTTTTTATGATACTCGTCTACAAATGTGTTACACGGATACAGATAGTTTTGTTTATTATATACAAACAAAAGACTTTTTTAAAGATTTAAGAATGCATTTTTTAACATATTTCGATACTAGTTGTTACGATATTGATAATAAATTTTTATTACCTGTTCAAAATAAAAAAGTGCCAGGACTTTTTAAGGATGAAATGAAAGGAAAAATGATTAAAGAGTATGTTGGACTTCGTTCTAAAGTGTATTCTATCAAAACAGTTGATAAAATTATTAAAAAAGCTAAGGGTGTGAGAGAACCTGTAGTATGCAAATTTGAGTTTTCTCATTACGTGAAATCATTATTTCAAGGAGATGAAATAAAAAGAAGAAACATATTATTTAAGTCGATTAAGCACAATATATTTACCCAAAGTGTAAATAAAGTCGCCCTTTCAGCTAATGATGATAAGCGTATGATATCTGACAACCAAATAGTGACGAAAGCTTGGGGGCATACCTCAATACTTAATGTTTAATTTGTAATCAATTGTCATGTTTTGTATAAAATAAATTGTACTATATGCAGTCAGAGGTCATTAGTAAATTGAATAGCACATATAATTGAAACAACATTTTGATATTAATTTTATAAATCTATTAAAAACTATAAATATAAGTTGAAGATAATAACTAATTCAATTATATGTCCTAAAAATAAATCTTTCTTCTACTTATTATACTTATTGTGTTTTTATTTTAACAATATTATTCAGTGATGTCTTATGATAAATAAATATATTATCTTATTATTTTCTTGTTTTCATTTTAATTTACCTTAAACATTTCTATAGATAGTTTATTCATAAACGTGTTCATAAAACAAGTTGTGACTTGTTTAGGTAAAGACATACACACGTGTAAAGTTAAAGCTATCATATAACAGGATTGCGCATTTATATTTTGCTGAACAAACAATAGCTAACCTTTATAAGCGCAAAGTAATTTTTAATTGGTTACATTCGAATAGCATCAACGCGTCTTTATTATCCACTCGCAGACATAGACCTGGTAAGTTGTTTTTTAACTAACTACTTATTAAAATTATATATATATATATTATATATATATTAAAATTATATATTATATTTTACAAATCAAATAAACATTAAAATTAATTTATTTGTGGTTATATACATTTTTGTTCGTTGTGTAATCTGATTTATCAATATTATATAATTTTTCGTTTTGTCTTAGGTTTTCAAAAAATGGCAGACAGCGAAGACATCCCAATTCCATTTTCGCAATATGCACAAGAGTTTGAGCTACCACAAGAATTTGACGATAGCGACTTATATAAAAAAATTAAAAAGAACATCGAAAACCCTAAAGCCAAGAAACGTAATAAAGTTAACATTCATAATAAAGTAGTGAAAAGGACTCAAGGACACCCACCATCTTTTGTGATAAATAATCATGAGATCAAAGGCAATAAACTGATCAAAATTCAAATAATCAACATAACAGAGGATGTAAGGGATCAAAACGATGAACAGAACGAAAATGTATTACTGAGCGCGCAGTATGTTGCAGGCGATAATTTTGATGAAATTATTGACAGCACAGAGGCTTTAATAAATAAAATTTCAAAAAAAATTTGTGGATACAGTACTAGTTATTAAAGTTGTATTTTAAATATTATATAAGTAATAAATATTATATGAGTAAGTTGTCGTTTTATTTATATCCATACTAACTAATAAGTTTTTCTTATGCAAATTATGTAAAATCTAAGCTAAAAATTAAAAATATAACATTTACTATAAAAAACTTATTAGGTAGTTATCAGTAGTTATATAGAATGGTATAAAAAAAACTAATATAATTAATAACAAACATTTATTTTAAGAAACACATTTTGAATACAAATTAAAATTAGATTTGTCGATTGTCTAAATACCATTTTTTTATACATAAAACATTTTTTAATGCACAAGATTTTTTATGATACACACAGTTAAAAATACATTCATTAGTACAATATTTTTTATACAGTTCTTTTAAATTAGGCACATCTTTTTCACCCAAATCTAAAATAGTGCATTTTGGATATAAATCTTTAATCCATTGAACTTTTTCCAAACCTTTAACGTAGATTGTCTTATCTTTTATATGGTTATCAATAAGTCTTCTAAATTCTCTATAATCAACATAACCTTCGTGCCATAAAATACCTAAATGTTTTTCAATCCATCTTGTCTGCCTCTTTTCACTTTCCGCCAATTTAGAAAAACGAAAAGGGGGTTTTATTAAGAAAACTTGAGTGTATTCTAGCGTGCTGTATGCAAATTCTTTGACAATAAATTCATTTTCTTTTGTTTTAAATCCTTGAAGGTCTACAAATATATGCTGCATTACGATACTTTTTTCGTAATATTACTTAAGGGCTTATATTCAAATATACTATCATTTAAAATCAGACAGTAAGCTGCAGTGTTCTTTGGTATATCAGATTCACAATCCAATTCAACTCTCACATCTACCGATCCGGTTTTTAAGGTTTCGTTTTGACGAGAACAGTTGATAACAAATAAAGGAGCTATATCTTTAAAGTCTTGAGGACTTAACAACGGCGCTTGTAGACGGTTATAATAAGACTGCTGAAATTTCGCATACTGCTCGTATAATATAGCAAACTTTCCACCCGAAAAACTAACATCAAAACTTTCGTACGGAAAGTAGACTGAATTCAAAAAAACTTTAACATCTCTCAAATTACAGTGATCAAAATGTGTTATGTCTTTATTAGCGTCATTTTTTCGTCCCGTTTTCAAACCAATTATAATATAACGCGGCTTTTCAATTTGAGATGAAGTTTTGATAGACCAAGAATGTTTTGACGTCTCAGGCAAGAGCGGATATTCATATAAATCCCAAGTCCTAAATGCTATCTGAATGGCACGATCACTTTCCAAACATTTGAGTAAGTTTAATCTTTCTCGATCAGACACTTTAACATGAGGCATGCGCCATACTATTTTAGATATAGTAATATTGTCTATATATTCATTCGCATTTAGTTTAACGCTATTCAAATTAGTATTGGATCTTAAAATAATGAGTTCATGCTTGCAATTAATTATGATTTTGTTGTAATCCTCAGCAAACCCGAGAATCTTGTTTAAGGGTACAGACACGGAAAATGAACCTTGCGTGTTTTTTATGCCTTTGACATCAAATCCCCATAACTTAGACATAGATGCTTCCAGTTCATTCATAGATACAAGAGATTTCATAGTTGTTGTAACTCCTGCGTTTTTAATTTTGTCAATTTCGATTCCATTTAATTCATATCGAATATCTTGAAATAGATGAAGTATGGGGTTGTTTGTAAAAAGAACACTTTTTACCTCGGCTTTTGTTTCTCTATTGAATGCGGTTATAGTACCTTCTATGTATAAAGAACTTGCTGATGGTAGTACATAAAGATCTTGTTGGTTTATAGGTATACGTATTTCATCGTTGAAATTAAAACTTGTTACGTACGGCTTATATGAATGATATTCAAAGCTCTCGATAGAATTATCAAAGACAAAAGGTTCTGTTAAGTTTAATATACTCATTTTAATAGCCGTAAGCTTTGGAGGAATTGCTTATTTTGTTTCGTAAGTTTCACTTTAGGTCTTCTTTTTATGATTGCAGGATGAGTACTGATAGTTTTTTTAAGAGAGATTGAAGTTTTATTGAAGTCTATCATTTTTTCCTTAGATGTAAGTATATCTGAATTTCTTCACCTCGTAAATTAACTAGATTATTTTTAACGTCTAAAATTCTTATCGTAATTGTATTTAAGCTGTTTTGGGTTACAGGGAAATAAATAACGTTTTTTGGTGTTTCTATAATCCGATAACCAGGTGCCACATTTGGTACAAACTCGTGAATTATATGACTAGGTTTTCCGTTAACAAATGAACCGCTCACTATGTCACATTCAATGCGTACTATAGTTGTCGACAGAATGGAAACAGGATAAGGGGATTCGGTTAATATATTAGCTTGAATGGATTCTGAACCGAAGCCAAGTAAATTACCGATAGAGCCTTCTTTGTTAAAATGAATATTTTCAGAGCATAAAATAGATGTTTTTAAGGTATTATTATTGCATGTTAATGCAAAAGAGCATCCTTCAATATGTTCTTTAAGGTAATCGTCAATATCTTGAAGTTCATATGATCCTTCAGGAATTTTAATTACTTTGTTTTTACCATAATATAACTTATTATTTCTGTTGTCTATGTTGGGTATAGAATTAAAAGTTGACATATACAATAGCCCACACTCATATTCACCATCCAGTTGAAGAGCTGGTGAATAGTTTGTTAACAGAGTGGAAGATGTTCCAGTTATAGACAAAGTGAAAGACATTGTGAGAATGATAAACTGTTTATTGTGCGATGATATTTAAACGGTTATACCAATATTGTTTTAAGTATTTTAGACATAAATGACCACAATTGACAGTGTTAAACTTTTGGTACGTGTCATAATTATAGTAAATATCATATTTTTTTAAATACCTCTTTAATTCTAGCGGAGGTGGAAGGTCTCCATAACTATTAAAATATTCACAATAATTATTATCTTTTACATAGGCTACCCAGTGTGTACCATTGTTTTTAGAACTGTCCAAATTAACAATTCCACATTCTACTTTTTTAGGACTCTTTGGTAAACTGTCTCTCATATAAACTCCTCGAAAATATGGAATATCAGATGAGTGTTTTAAAATATCAATATTTGAAAGAGCGCGCCTGGGTAACCTCTCATTTAGTTTTTTGAAATTTTCAAACATAATCCTTTGCCATTTTTATATGGTTTAATGTGTAAGCCTTTTCCTAATGCAATAGATTCCATCATCTTGTTATGTCGCTCTGATTCCGCTAAATTTTTTCTGGCGGCTTTGTAATCACCTACAGCTTTAGCAATTCCGGCAGCTCCTCCTGCTAATGATCCCAGCGCAGACAGACCGGCAAAAATAGGTATCAGCGGTAAGAAGCCTCCAGTTTTTGGAATTGGTATAATACGAGGTACCCGTACCTTGGAATTGGTATTGAAAATTTTTGTCTTGGACACAAAACGTTTAAAAGGTTTTATACCCGCACCGGCCTTTATTTTCGATTTCATCACTTTGCTAACTAACCATGAAGCAATTTTTTCTCCTCTCCCTGCATCTTTCGACTTTCTTCTTTGTTTCGCCATTTCGTATAGTTCTAAATCAGCACGATGTCTACCAGCTAAATCAGAATAATTATCATATGCTATGTCGTGTTTCATACACGCATTATCTAGCGCATTAATTCCTTTATCACCTCTTTGTAACCTTTTGCGCAATTTCGTTCCCGGACCACAATAGTTATAACCAGGTAAGTGTAATTCGAAGGGCAAATTATTAATAGCGCTGTTTAAGAGTCCTCTCCCTTTCATATCCCGTAAGATAATAACACTATCATTAAAAGGATATTATATAAATAACATTAAACAATGGCACTTTTATCAATCCAACTGTTTTCGCTATCATCAAGGCCTAACCATTTAACATACAACTTTCTACCCTTTTTTTAATAACCTTTTCTACAAGGTAAACGTTTGGATGGTTGGTTTTCAGAAGTTCTTCTTCGTAAAATGTACCGAGTATAGTGTTTTTATGCTGGTCTTGAACGTGATACGTAACAGGTTGAGTGCGATTCACATGAGTAATAGTGAAAAGTTCTGTTGACCAATTAGGTGTGTAACCTTTGTGAAAGGCATTTTTATACTTACTAATGCGTACACAATCTCCTTTATGAAATTTGTTCAATTTATAAGACAAAGTGGCTTGTGATCTTTTAATATTTTTTAATACTTGCATTTCATTATCAACATTTACATCAATAGGTTTCATTTTTGTTGTGCGATGTACGGTCTGATTATACGATTTTACTACATCGTCTAATGGCTTACCAACCCATTTATAGTTACCAACTAAACTGAAATGTTTGTAGAGTTTAAACTTAATGGTCTTTATCAGCCTTTCAACGATAGATGCCTTTTTAATTGAATAAGTTGAGTAATGATTTACGTTTAATGATTTTAAATAGAAATCAAATTCATGATTGTAGAATTCTTTTCCTAGATCAGTTTGTAAGTTATTAGGTCTCCGTTTAGATGTTTTGATTATTAGTTCGAATGCATCTTTGACTTCTGTTTTAGTTTTAGACTTAATAGGTGTACACCATGCATACTTTGAAAATGCGTCAATAACGACTAAAATATATTTATATCCTCTGTTAACAGTATGAAGCTTTTGTAAATCTATCAAATCAGCTTGCCATAAATCATCAATTTCTTTTAGTACAACCGATCGTCGCTTAAAATTTCTTCGCGCTGACCGGTGGATCTCGTTCACTATTTGTTGTTTTGCCATTATTTATTTTTTTTAAAATATCATCTACCTCCTTCTTCGTGTAAAAGTTCAGTTTTAACTGAGTTACGAGTTGGTGAATTTGATTATTTATTGTGTTAAACAAAGAGTCTATATACTTCTTTTCGTACATGTTTTGAATGTATTCATCAACGTACTGTTTGTTAACTGCATCATCGGAAGATAATGGTTTAACAACTCCTTTTAATCTAACAGTTTTTAGATCAAAATTTCCTGCTTCTGTTCGAAGCAAAGCTTTGTACTTGAGCTCAGAGATTTCATCAGTACGCAAACGTTTATGAACATGGTGTCCGAATTTGTCTATATTCATTTTTTACTTGAAAGTCAAACTTCGACTGATTAGAAAGGTAAGAGTATTCACTTATATATTATTTATCAAGCCTGCTTCACGTAATTCTTCAATTATGGATATGATTTCGTTATCTAACCCAGTATTACCAGCGTCTCGCGATGCCATAAGCAGTTTTAATCTGTCTACTAATTCGTTTGGATCATCCCAATATACATATGAAATATCTCTTTTTACTTTTTTCATTGATGGTAAACCTTCACCGGATACACATAATTCTTCACTTACTGTGCGTTGTTTGGATAATTTGAAAAGGGGTTTTATAACGTTTAAATATTTCATACCCTTGTTGCTTTTTATGGGTTTATTTGGATCAAAGTCACGTCTATGTGCATTCGTTTTCAATAACAATGTTTTATACAATCGTTTATCATCTTCAGTTACTAGTTTTAAGTCAGGTACTTTCTTAAACAACAAATCATTTAAGCCTCGTGTTAAAAAATAGCTTTCTCCACCTATTACGAGTTTGTCATCATTAACAGAAATTGGGTAAGATCCAAGCATTAGCTTTCCGCGCTCATTTCGTACACCGAATGGAATATTCATGATAAAATATTGTTTTTGCCAAGCAGGATCATCGCGAGGAGAATAAAACGAGTCTGACGTTCTAAATGATACATTATTTGTTGTATCAGAATCACTTTGGTTCCCACTTCTTTGAGATGAAGAATCACTATATTCACTATCATTTAATTCATTTTCACTATAATTTGGTTCAGATTCAAATGACTTTCTCAGCATTGTTTTATTATCCAAACTTTCTTTCATCCCATCTTCTGAAGGACTATATTTCAAAGTTTTTACCGACTTATTCCATTTAAACCTATCGTTATCGAAATCTGAGGCACTAATATTAAGATTGTTATCATTACTACTATGTTTTTTTACCATTTCACCAAGTGGGTCTGTGATTGGTTTTAACATTGCTTCCAACATCATATTATCGCTTGTTTTAACATCACGAATGCGTTTAACTTTTTTTCTTACTGCTTCAGCAGATTTGAGTACTTTATGTTTAAATATTTTTTCTTCATTAATTTTATGTTCCATGTCTGAACTGGATGGTTTCATTTTCAACAATAAGTTTTTAATGTAATACTATCCTTTATATATCAAGTTAATCTAGAATTATAAATGTATCAAATCCTTTTCTATAACATCCTGAATTTCTATTACAATCTTTATTTATGACTAAGTAATCAAACGGTATCTTCCATACTTGTGCACACATTTCACGAAATTGAGACCATGACATATCACTTCCTACATGTTCATCATAAACATGCTTTAAATTAATATCATCCTGTTTAAAAAGAATGATTAAGTTAGCATTATCTCTTATTAATTGTTTAGGTATTTTACTATACGTTTGATTCAGATAAAAGCTATCTATATTTTTATGTCTTCCCATTGCGAAGTAATCTCGTATATTATTTTGATTTTCACACGCAACATCATCAAATATTATAATGGAATTCATGTTTGCTATATGAGGACTTAAGATTTCATCATTTACACTATATTTTTTAAATGAAACTGATGGAACTAGTTTTAAAACTTGCTCAAGAAATTGGTACATTGGTTGAAATAAGGTTTTAGAGTATACATAAACATTTTCAAAGCGTAGACCTTGTTCATGTAGCAGCAAACCAACAATTAAATTTGTTTTTCCACAGTTGGATGGGCCGCATATTATACAGCGTATGGTGTCAGGTAAAAGTGAGCCATGTCGAAAATAGCGTTTCTTGGACAAAGAACAAACAGCATCCAACTGCAATTTCTGAGACTGTTTTACAAACTTCATATTATCAATAGACACGTGCAACTAACTTGAAAGACAATATGCCAGTAGTATATTTTAATAAGCTTTAGAGTATATATTTTATCCCAACGTTGCAAATGATGGTTATATACTGAGAGTTTCTGAACCACGCACGTAGCTATATATTGGGAGTGTCTGGACCACGACTGCGACAGCGAGCGAAGCGAAGCTGGAGCATTAGGAGTGGGCCAGAACTCCCAATATATAGCTACTAGTTTCAGTATTCAAAATTGTCCAAATTTAACAAATAAGACCGACTAATTAAACTTTAATTAAATATATCTATTAGATAACGGAAAGTGTAGTATTGACGTTTTTCTTGAAAGCACCCTTAAATTTTGGGTTAAGCTTGTTGGGGGCAAGCTGAAGACCCCAAATGATTATGAATACTACAAGAAGAAAAAAAATTGTGATAATCATTTTATTCATTTCATGGAAAGCCATAAAAATCGTTATAAACGATTAAGCGCAATTAGCTCTACCGACACTTCGATTACTTGGTAAGTCTCTCTTATGCAAATATGTAATTACATTACAATATATTATAACCGCCACTATTTTTCTAGCCCAAAGCACCATAATTATACCTATGCTAAATGAGAGTGACATTATTATTTTACTATTTTGCAATAAAATCTTTTTAATACAGTTGCTCAAAAAGTGCCCGTTTTTTGGCTGTTTAGCGTGCGAGAAGTTGGTTTTTACGCACTCGCGCGTAAAAAGTATGCGTTCCATTTTACAAATACTTACCGAGCTGTTTTAATATTAGTATATTTTACTAAAACGGAATAAAACTATAAACATACTATTTTAATGTTTAAAACATTGATATTTCATATGTAATTGTTTATTTTTAGTCATGCTAAACATAATTTATAAAATGGTTTATACTTTGAAAAAGTGGCTCATAATGAGTCGTGTAAACAGAACGTGAAATGGAACGAAATGCGTCGTCTGTCATTTAAAGTAGTGGCGTCTTACCAATGTTACCAACTTAATGCAAGCACGTTCAAAAACCTTAATATGTTACGCGATTTGTCATAATTATTTTATGTTATTTGCAATACTTCGAATATACAGTTTGTCCGTTTTGCTGATGATATTGCTGCAATGGCACACACATCTGAGCAGTTAGAAGAATTACTGAATGAAATGAATACAGTGTTTCATGAGTTTGAACTGAAAATAAACATTAAAAAAACTAAGGTACTTGTAACTTCAAAACATATTAAAAAACTTGAAAGACAAAGACCAATCATATTAAATGGTAGTATTATAGAACAGGTAAAAACATTTAAATATTTAGGAAGCATAGTCACTAGTGACTCTAGATGTACACAAGACATTATAGCTAGAATAGCAATGGCTAAAAAAGCCTTTAACGCAAAGAAGTGCCTATTCAAAGCCAAAATATCTAACAATATCCGCAAAAGGCTAATAAAAGTGTACATCTGGAGCATAGCACTATACGGTAGCGAAACGTGGACAATGACACAGCGTGATAGGAAGAGGCTGGAGGCTTTTGAAATGTGGTGCTGGCGTCGAATGGCAAGGATCAGTTGGACTCAAATGAAAACTAACGAAGAGGTTTTAAATATAATAGGAGAAAAAAGAAGTTTGCTGAGAACTATAGATAACAGAAGAGGGAAAATGCTTGGGCACCTGATACGACACGACGAATTCATTAAAAACATAATAGAAGGGAGAATTGAGGCAAGAAGGCAAAGGGGGAGACCCAGGAGAGCGTATATGACCCAAATAAAGGAAAAAATCAACGTTGTGTCGTATCAGGAAGTCAAAAGGAAGGCAGAAGACCGGCACGCATGGAAGTTGCTCCACCGACAAGAGTCCAACTCTTAAATGATTGATGATGATGCAATACTTCGAGGCATAAATGGTCGATTGAATTAAAATGTAGGTATATATTAAACAATCGTCCCAAATCGTAAATGTTTATGTTTTTATGGCACACAATGAAATAAATAAATGGTGTTGGATGGATAGCAAAATCGAAAATATGAACGCAAGTTTAAAAGCTTCAAAGATAGGTACGTCAATGTCAATGCGAAAATTGGGAGTTCGGATTGTTTATCGTTTTATTTCGTTGTAGTCTTTGATTAAAGTAAAATAGCGGAAGATAGGTGACGCGCCACTCAAATGTGGCCCTCAAAAATCAAGCGACCGTCGCCTGATTGCCTTCAGTTGCAATGGGCACTGCGTGCGCATCGGATGTCGTGAGACGTGTGACGTGAGGAAATTATAAATTATTTCTTACTAGCGACCCGCCCCGGCTTTGCACGGGTACTATACCTACATGTAAACCTTCCTCTACAATCACTCTATTAAAAAAAACCGCATCAAAATCCGTTGCGTAGTTTTAAAGATTTAAGCATACATAGTAGTAGAGGAGATATAGCCTTGGGGGTCATAATAATTACCACAGAACCGAAGTTTGGTTTTTTTAGTTCTTTGTGTGTGTCTTTTTGACATACTAAAAATATAGTAAAATATATTTATGCACAATGCGTTTTTTCGACCGCCAAAAGTTGTATGAAAAATTACTATGGAAAAAAAATCCTAAAATTTAAAAATCGTCTCTGGTATCAACTTATGGGGAATTAGGCGGCAAATTTTTTTATAGCGTTGATGTTTAGCAAAAATATAAATATTTATCACTATTTTGGTAAAATAAAAAATGATAAAAATCATAAATTTGATGAAAGGAAATAATTAAAACATAAATTTCAGCAATGTAATTGTTTTCATATGTGCCACACCATGGTAAATACGGGTACGATCCGCCTGGTGATTAGCAGTTATGGTAGCCTATGACGCCTGCCAATCTAGAGCCTCCACATGCGCGTTGCTGGCCCTTTAGGGTACCTTTCCACTAGAGATGCGCAACGTGATAGTGTTTGATATCCACCAATCATGTTCACTGTTCACAAAGCGTAGCGCTAGTAGGAACGGGTTCGACTAAGCTGATTGTGGATATCAGAAGCATCCATGACACATCTCTGGTGGAAAGGCACCCTTAACAGTCCTCAGCTAGCTCGCAGGATAACGCGCGTCCGCGGGAGAAAATCCTCCTATTGGGTAACCGTATTTACCATGAACTTGTATTTTAGTGGGGTTCAATATAAGTATATAAATTGTCGCATCCCATAAAAAAACTGTCGATAAAGCATTATATCGAACACGAGAGAAAACCAAAACCTAATAATCATCGGTTTTTCTAGTCATAAATCTGCGCATCCACACACCCTGGACCCGTATATGGTCGCACACTGCGGCTTCTTCTTCTTCAACCTAGCGTTTTCCCGGCCTAGCGCCAGGGTCCGCTTTCCTACTCAGTCTTCTCCACTTTGCCCGGTCTTCAGCATACTTAGACGTGAGATTGTTCTCTTGTATGTCCGCTCCCACGACGTCCAGCCAGCGCTTCTTTGGGCTACCGGGGCCGCGTGACTTAGAGCCTTGGACAGCGAGATTAAGGCATCTGTTTTCGATGTAGGCTTAGGAGGATTTTTCTCCCGCGGACGCGCGTTATCCTGCGAGCTAGCTGAGGACTGTTAAGGGTGCCTTTCCACCAGAGATATGTTATGGATGCTTCTGATATCCACAATCAGCTTAGTCGAACCCGTTCCTACTAGCGCTACGCTTTGTGAACAGTGAACATGATTGGTGGATATCAAACACTATCACGTTGCGCATCTCTAGTGGAAAGGTACCCTAAAGGGCCAGCAACGCGCATGTGGAGGCTCTAGATTGGCAGGCGTCATAGGCTACCGTAACTGTTAATCACCAGGCGGATCGTACCCGTATTTACCATGGTGTGGGACATATGAAAAAAATTACATTGCTGAAATTTATGTTTTAATTACTTCCTTTCATCAAATTTATGATTTTTATCATTTTTTATTTTACCAAAATAGTGAAAAATATTTATATTTATGCTAAACATCAACGCTATAAAAAAATTTGCCGCCTAATTCCCCATAAGTTGATACCAGAGACGATTTTTAAATTTTAGGATTTTTTTTCCATAGTAATTTTTCATACAACTTTTGGCGGTCGAAAAAACGCATTTTGCATAAATATATTTTACTATATTTTTAGTATGTCAAAAAGACACACACAAAGAACTAAAAAAACCAAACTTCGGTTCTGTGGGAATTATTATGACCCCCCCCCATACAAATTCTCATTCCACTCCTCTACTATAGGGACATAGGGACATAGGGACAGAGAAAGCGACTTTGTTTTATACTATGTAGTGATGGGTAAAACGTATCCAAAATGCTTTCGTGTGCTTTTATGCGTTGTACAAACCATTATAAAAGGAAAAACAAATCGCATGGAATCACTATTCACTCGTAAGTACATGAAAATTTTTATTTTCTAAGATAATTTATAAATTCAGTCTTTGTTTTGACGGCCATTTTGCAGAGCGGGATAGAAATATAAGTTTCATTGACGTGCGACCAAATACGCATGATACATTAATGACGCTCAAAGATTGCCTTTTGAGATTTGCATTCGCGGTAGCGTCAGCATAAAATGTTGATCATAATAAATAATTTATATAATAAAACTTTTACCTGGTATTGATTGTTGATTGATTATATAATTTTTAGATATATTATATAATGATATTTGACCTCATTTTTGCAACAAACTTTAGTAGTACATTATTTTGTTATTTTTATTTACAAATAATAAAATAATGATCAACTAAAGTTTGTTGCAAAAATGCTTGCCTTATCAACAAGATTTTTTTTAATTCACTCGCACCAAATATGTTTATTTGTTTTCTAGTCTTCCTGGAGATGAACTTGTCAGACACAAAAGGCTTATTGTAGTGCGTAAACAACAAGAGCCAGACTGGACGCCTCGACTTTTCTCGCTATAGTGAGGGGAAAAGTTTTGTAAATAACTATTATTCTAAGTATAGGAAAGTACCCTATCGTAAGCAATTTTAATAAGGTTTTTCTTAAAGAAAAAATATGAGGTCACTATTTTAGTTCCATCAATTTCAGCCACTTCATATTTTCAAAAAGTAATAGTGTGTTGTGAGTGAGATTAGGGTTGCAAATAGAAAAAAAAAACAAATGTTTTTTTTTCAGAATTATGGAAAAAAAAACGAGAACCATGTTTTTTTTTTAAATATGTTTTTTTTTTCACATGAACAAATAATTCGACAATAACGGTTTTTCGTGACTTGTATTGTAACGTGTTTCAATAACAATAACGTACATTTTAATACGATTAACATTCAGTATACAAACGTTTATTGGGGAATCCCCGATGCTACGTGCAGCGTGGAGAGGCGGCCGTGTTGCCAACATTAAATAGTGATAACTACCAACTACACATTTCGTAAAATGTTACTTTTATAAGACCAGAACTTTAAGTTATTCGTTTAATAGTTAACATTAAGTCTAAAACTGCTTTGCAAATTTTGACATTTCGTACTTTAGAAAAAAACATACTCCAGAAAAAAAAAACTGATTTTTTTCACGTTTTTTTTTCATGTTTTTTTAAGCCAGAAAAAATCGTATTTTTAGCAACCCTAAGTGAGATACATGTCATCAAGCTCTTATATTTTCATTTCAATTTTACGAAGTTTCACTTCTTTCGCGCGTAGGAACTTCACGCGCTTTTTTCTAATGTCTGTATCAAATAAGATATTGTTGACAGTTGTGGCAAAAAGTGCCTCATCTAAATTTTGGTTAATAAGTTCATAATTTAGTTTAAAAATAAGACGTAATAAATATAAAAAAATATACTAATAATTATGTTTTTTTTTTTGGTAACCCTACTTACATCAAACCAAACATTTCTCCACAGTGCAAAATAGTGAAGTAATAAATAATAAGTAATTTATTTTGTTTTCATAAAAAATATGTTTCATAATTCTTATACTCCAATTTGTCTGCTGACGCTTCTTGATTCTTTGCAATGACATTTTTTTTTTTAATCTTTATTAAAGAGCTTTGACATGACACTTGGAAAGAGGCTCAACTCGATGCGCGCGTTTGTCTCGTTCGCACTACCGTCGTAATAAATCGGTGTGTCTCTGTCGTTCAATAGCGTAAATTTACATAGCTGTGTGGGTCTTCTTTTATGTAGTAGTGTGTAGTGCCATTTATTAACTGACAATTAGTATAGACGTGCCGTATCTTCCGCTATTTTACTTTAAGGCGAGATGATCTGTCAAACTAACCAAACCAAGGGGGTGAGGTGCGCGGCGTTACGGGCCGCCCCGCCCGCGCGGCTCTGTTCGCTTGTCGCACACGGGAACTCAAATTCGCGCGGCAGCATGACACAGACGGATCGCAGTATAATAATCGCCGTATTTTAACTGGGCTTTCTTAGTTGTTTCATGAAATAGGAGGCAAATGAGCAGCTGTATCGCCTAATAGTAAACGATCACCGCCTTATTTTTTTTATTAGGTTTCATCATTTGTGTAAGTAATACGAATGATTTATAGTTACAGTATGTTTGGTCAGCGTTGTCGTTGCTTTTAAGGACGTCCCTAAGCTACAATCAATTTTATCGATTTTTGGATTCTCCAACTGCCATCGTCGAAACTTCTTAGTAATCGCACTTAGCTACAGACAGATCGTGTGCATCAGAATGACTGACCAAAGTGGCAGATCGATGTTGGAGTACCATCAGCATTTACTACCTATTTGCTACTATTTACTACCTATATTGACATATTTGCTACCTAAGTTAGAAAAAAAGATTTTCCAAAAATAATGTGGGCAGTCATTCTGACGTCAGGATGACTGCCCAAACTGAGTATGTCGGAGTTGGACCCCCTAATTTGCAACAATGTATATACTATGATTTACTACCTATTTGCTACCTATACATATATTTTTTTCAGATTTCTTAGGTAAAAAATAAAGATTTTATGAGCAAAGTAGGTATTATTTTTAGAGATTTCTTCCATAAAAGTGGGCAGTCATTCTGACGTCAGGATGACTGCCCAAACTGAGTATGTCGAGGTTAGACCCCCTAATTTGCAACAATGTATTTACTATGATTTACTACCTATTTGCTACCTGCACATATATTTTTTTCGAATTTTTTAGGCCAAGATTAACAATTTTATAAGAAAAATAGTTTTTTTTATAGAAATGTGTTTCATAAAGTGAGCAGTCATTCACACTTCAAGTTGGACCCCTTAATTTGCAACATTCTGTATCCTATGATTTACTACCCATTTGCCTACTTACATAATATATGTATATTTTCAGATTTTTTTTTAAATATGAAAAATTGAATAAAATTAAATAAATATAGGCCCCATTTGCCTACCTACATAATATTATGTATGTTTTTAGAGTTTATTTATAAAAAAATTAAATGAAAATATATAGATATTATAATGTAGGTAGCAAAGGTCGAATGTTGCAAATAAGGGGGTCCAACTTGAAGTATGAACGACTGCCCACTTTATGAAACATATTTCTACAAAAAACTATTTTGCTTATAAAATGGTTATTCTTTGCCTAAAAAAATCCGAAAAAATATATGTGCAGGTAGCAAATAGGTAGTAAATCATAGTACATACATTGTTGCAAATTAGGGGGTCCAACCTCGACATACTCAGTTTTGGCAGTCATCCTGACGTCAGAATGTCTGCCCACTTTATGGAAGAAATCTCTAAAAATAATACTTTGATCATAAAATCGTTATTTTTTACCTAAAAAATCTGAAAAAAATATATGTGTAGATACATTGTTGCAAATTAGGGGGTCCAACCCCGACATACTCAGTTTGGGCAGTCATCCTGACGTTAGAATGACTGCCCACATTATTTTTGGAAAATCTTTTTTCTAACTTAGGTAGCAAATATGTCAATATAGGTAGTAAATAGTAGCAAATAGGTAGTAAATGCTGATGGTACTCCAACATCGATCTGCCACTTTGGTCAGTCATTCTGATGCACACGACAGATCGTCAGGGTGAAATGATTTAAAAGGACCATTCAAACTTTGCATAGCGACTTTTGATGTCATTGTGAACAACTTTTATTAAGGGTCCAATGCTGAAACCACGAAAAAAAAAATTGGATGTTCCATAGAAATGAGCTGTATCATAACAGTCCAAATGTATACAATAGATTTTTTTGCGTTTTCATCATTAGTCCCATAATAAATAGGAGCATAATTTGAAAATTACGGGTTACAATTATTTACCTGCAAAGATAATACTGTGTAGAGAATTTTATGCAAATATACCTACTTCTCCTAAACATCATAACCGTAGCTTTTACGGTTTTCCTGAATATATAAAAAAACTGAAAATGGGGACATAAAAATGGGGAGGCGGGAAGAGGGGAAAGATTTACATCTCGGCATGTTTTCTACTTTATGTAGAAGTTTTTTCTTATAAACCTATTAACAAAACACAGTAACCATCAGCTTCTTTGACCATAGACTTTATGTAAAAAGATATTATGTCATGTCACTGTTGTTTAAAAAGACATAAAATTTGTCAGTCGTGAATAAATAACGCTTTTTCTTTTTCATATTGAAAGCCTTTGAGCTGTATATATGCCAAAGTTTCGAATTTTATTCTTGTTGTTTATGAACCTACAACTTCAAACCTGATGAAGTCACTCAGCCAGTCACTGATGAAATCTGTGCTATTTATATTAAGATATGAATAAAATCTAAAGTATGAAAACTATGCAATTGAAACTTTGTCTATTTAATAAAGTTGATGCTATTGATATCATATCCTGACAATTATATTTATCTGGTTTAAACCAGACCCAAAATTCGAGGTTTCAGAAGAACGACAAAATGCTTCAAGAAAACAGCTTTTCTCTTCGCTTGACTCGTGTTGGCGGGGGCACTACCGCCACTACCGTACCTCGAAATGGAATACAACCCAGCACAGGATAAATTATCAATACCATTCTATGCCTACCTTGGATTCTCAAGTAATATTCATATCAAGTATCAACTATTGTCAAAGGAGTCAGACAGCTTGTTGAAGGATTCATATAATCTTGCAAATTAGACAAATATCTTTAAATATCAAGTACCGTAATCATACCCACCAAATAAAAATAAAAAAAATTGTCCAGCTTTATCAATGTATGATTATATGGACTTTCATCAAAATTTATTGAGAAGTTAAAATACTGAAATCTTTTAACTATTGTGGAAAAATGGCGATAGTTGTCAAACAAAATTTCTGTCAGGCTGGCCACATGTTTGGCATAGACACAGAAAAAATATAGACGGAGGGTAGCACGATCTAATTAAACTTATACGAAATTTTGAAAGACAGAAATACCTACCGTACCTGATCTTCAATCAGTACTGTACCTAACGCCGCGCGCCGCCTTTTCTTTCGAACAATTTTTATGAAAATTTTGCGTAAGTTTGTTCACTAGCTGGACATCAGTCATATATTTTCTAAGTGGAAAAGTTGTGCTGTAATGACGTCACAGACCCGTCATCTAGGGGTTTCTAAAATCTATGATGTTTAGATATCGTAAATGTCACTTGATAACATCATATGAAAATGAAATACTTACGTGTATATATAAATTATCATTTTCTTACCTTTTCACGGGCTTTGATTAGATTTTTCTTTATTTATTTGTTTTCTAGCACGCAATTATTTTTTCTGCCTCCTCAAAGCTTTGTTCCCCATTGTTTCAATGACACGTCACCACGCGGAGAAAACTGACACAGGTCCATCCTCTGAAAGCGCCGCCGCGCGACTGAAGAGGCCATAAGTGCCATCGAAAATGTTTTCAATTTCAAAATAATTTACAATTTTTTTTTTTTTTTTTCAAAACAGGATTAGTAACAGGTCTTAAAATTGGGTTCATAGTTGTTCCATCTTTCCTTTGCGGATTTGGTAGTATTTGGTAAATATTATATTATTTTAATGACGCTACCGGCACAAACTCATCAGATTCGTCTAGATAATCTTATTACCTATATATTGAAGTAAAAAACAAGTCAAAAAAGTTTTTATCATAGCCATGGGAACGATTTATTGTTAAGAGAAGAGGTAACTTTGGAGTCATTTTCTATCGAGCGAAGTTGTAACATTCATGTTGTTCAACTCCATAACATACTCACCAGATCCTGAAATTTAACATATATCGTTTTCAGATTTTTCCATTGCGTTTTCCTATGATTTTAACGACTTCAAAAAACGAGTGCGCGCAGCGTCTACGGAAATATATCGCCTTAATCAAAGGTTGTAGTAGTGTTTTTTCGCAACTGTATTAAAAAACGTCGTTCGTCACACGGGCGAGAATGTCATTCTTCACTCGTCTCGAGTTTTGCCACTCGCGTGCCGCTCGTGGCAAAATGTCTCGGGACTCGTGAACTAATGACACACTTCTCGCACTTATAACGAAATGTACTATTTCATAGTAAATAATAATGTTACATGAAACGTAGGAAAGTTTAATTTACCTACTACGTAATAATAGGTAACCTAAAATTAATTTAATTTAAGTATATTATGAAAAAAGAGTGGAAGGGTCAGTTAGAAGTGGAAGACCTAGGCGAACTTTTCTTGATCGAATCGGGGAAATATTGCAAAAAGGCCAGGTCAGAAGTACTCGAAACCGACGAGCTTGTATGAGAAACGTTATGAAAGTTTGTCAGGATCGTAGTAAATGTAAATCCGTGATATCTGCTTATCCCTCTGGGAAACAGGCGTGATTGTATGTATGTAATTTAATCTAGCAAAATCCTAAATTGTAAAAATAAGTTGTGTACCAGTAATAGTCATATTTTAATAGAAACAAAAATATGATACAATTTCAGAAACACCCAGCGTCGAAAATGTTGCTCCTGAAAGTGACACACGGCCCATCTCCCACTCTGCTGCTTCTGTGCCAGGTAAATCACGAACCTTCGCCATTATCCTTTGTTATGTTATCATAAAAGCTAGATTTTTTATAGACCCAAGCGATCGATAACATCGACTTCACGCGCGGCAGGCACGTGACAACCCAAAAAATCGGTTACATTTGTATGGAACCCTCTATGAGTGAGTCTGACTTACATTTGTCCTGTTTTAGGGTAAAAGGAACAGATAAAGGTTAAGTAAAAAATATAGGTAAAGGTGCGACCACACCGCTGCTTAAAAAACGGTGACGGTACGGAATCGCAGTGACGCATCGTATTCGTACCGTTTTTACCGCATGCTCCACAGACCGCTGCTCAAAATACGCAGACGGTACGGAATCGCAGTGACGCATCGTATCCGTACCGTTTTTACCGCATGCTCCCCACACCGCTGCTTAAAAAACGGCGACGGTACGGAAACGCACGACGTGTCCCATACGAAAGTCACTGCGTTTCCGTACCGGCTGCGTATTTTGAGCAGCGGTATTTTTGAAAATGTTTTGGCTCTACAGTTTTCCCCCTTTTAACCTATATTTTCTTTTCTTTATTTAGTTAGGTGCCTGGGCCCATAACCAGATAAAGGTTAAGTAAAAAATATAGGTAAAAGTGTAAAAGAATTTATTGTATTAGGACACACAACAATACGTGGCGCATCGCATCGCCATGACACCCAGAGTGATAGAGTGAGATAGCAAGAATACCTATCTCACATGCATAGACAAACACATATAGAAACTTATTACATTGTTTATCACACCCCCTTTCAATGTAATAATGTTTACTAACTAACAAAAAAACAATACCATTATACCTTTAACTTAAAAGCAATTAACAACTTGACACATTCTCAAAATAAAGAGCACAAAAAAACAAAATTAGTTATTCAGGCCACACATCTTCACAAATTTTGACAACATGTTATTTTTCAGGCACTTCGTGAACATGTCTGCAACCTGATCCTCCGTTTTTACATATTTTACAACAACCTTATTATTTTCTATTATTTCCCTAATAAAATGGTGTTTAATATCAATGTGTTTCAATCTTTTTACACTGTTTGTATGAGCCACTTTAATCGAAGACTGGTTGTCACAATAAATCACAACTGGAGACACATTTCTGAAATTTAGATCATGACAGATATTAATCAGCCAGCAGGCTTCAGTACCAGCCATCGTCAGTGATACATACTCACTCTCCGTAGATGAAATGCTTACTGTGCTTTGCTTTTTCGAGCACCAAGATATTAAACAATTACAAAAGCTAAAGCAAAACCCAGTTGTCGACTTTCTATCTCGAAGATCTCCTCCCCAATCTGAATCGCAAAACCCTACAAGCATTTCATCATTGCATTTAAACACCAATTTATAATCCAATGTGTGTTTGATGTATCGCAATACTCTTTTTAAAGCTGTTAGCAACATTTCACTAGCCGAGTCTTGGTACCTGCTTAGTATAGACATAGCAGCACAAATATCAGGCCTAGTACCTAAAGCCGCATACATCAAGCACCCAATGATTTGTCTGCAAATATTTACAGTACTACTGTTACATTTTTCACCTTCAAGCACTTGAGTGTTGAAATTATAGTCCATGGGGGTACTAACAGGTTTGCAATCATACATATTAAACCTTTTTAAAACTTTTTCAAGATATTTCTTTTGACATAGTTCAGTAACTCCAGTCTCTAAATTTTGGTTGACATTTATTCCCAAAAAATCTGACACTAAGTCCAAATCTTTCATTTCAAACTCCTTTTTCAAAACTGTTTTTAACCCCATGACCTGTTCCTCATCAGTACCAAAAATCAAAATATCATCAACATATATCAGTAAATACATTTGTTTCTGACCTTCACATTTGGAATAAAGACAGCAATCAGCCTGAGATCTCTTAAACCCTTCCTTAATCATGACAGAATTGAATTTGTTATTCCAATATTTGGGTGATTTCTTTAAGCCATACAATGACTTGTTTAATTTCACAATATTTTTATTATCTTCAAATGCACCCTCTGGCAATCTAATATAAACATCTTCCTCAATTTCCCCATACAAAAATGCCCCTGTCACATCCATTTGATGGACCGGCAGACCTAGTTTAGCGGCTGCTGCCACGAACAGTCTGAAAGTTGCGAGCTTGGCAACTGGTGCATAAATGTCATTCAAATCGATATCATCATTCTGTTCGAAGCCGCGAGCTACTAATCTAGCTTTATATTGACATGATCCATTATTTGTTTTTATTTTAAAAACCCACTTACTACTAATCACTTTGTCTCTAACCTTTTGATCACAGACTGTCCAAGTGTTATTGTCTTTCAGGGTTTGCAGCTCCCTTTACATTGCACTTTTCCACTCTGACACATTTGCACTATTAATTGCCTCACTATAAGTTTTAGGTTCATCACTATCACTCATCACATTATTACAATTACACAAGACAGAAGGCTTCTTGACTCGCTTTCCCCGACCTAAAGGTTCCTCAACTTCTCTTGTCTGGACGTGGTCATCACAGTTGTCAACCTGGACAGAACTGTCCTCAGCCTCATCATAGATAGAGTCTGAATGGTTTTTTGAGCTATCTTGAGTATCATCAGCATTTTGTACCTGACAGCTGGAGTCATTTGTCCCATCTTGACCCTGCAGTTGAGTCTCTTCATCATCTTGGCTAAGCACTTCACATGGTATCATTAAACTATTTGGGATAAGTGAACTTTTCTTTACATTGCCTTCAGTCACAAAAACAATATCTCTTTTTGTTTCAACATCATTCTTCTCGGGAAAATAAATCCTATACCCTTTAGTGGTTTCTCCATATCCAACTAAAAAGCCTTTTTCTCCCTTAGCGTCCCATTTGTGTCTCTTGACCTTCGGAATATGGGCATACACTGGTGTTCCGAACACTTTAAGGAGATTTATGTCATAACTTTTGCCTGTCCATAACTCGTATGGAGACTGTTCTTGAACTGAGCTTTTCCCGGTTCTATTTAACACGTAGGCAGCTGTGTTAACAGCTTCCGCCCACAGACTAATTGGTAAGTCTTTCGATAGCAACATTGTCCTGCCAGCTTCCACTAAAATGCGATATTCAATTTCAATTTTGCCATTCTGTTCCGCTGTATATGGTATCGAAGTCTGGTGTATTATTCCCTTTGCAGAAAGGAACTCTTTCACATCTCTATTTAGAAATTCTGTTCCACAGTCACTTCTGAAAATCTTCACCCTGTTACCAGTCTCAGTTTCTGCTTGATTAATGAAGTTTTTGACGCACGCCTTTATCTCATCCTTGCCTTTTATGAAATACACTTTCCTGTACTTAGAGTAGTCATCTTTAAATACTACCCCAAGTAACAATTTCTGGTCCTATAGTGGTCGAGAGCACCAAATTAAATCACATTAAATGGTCCTATAAATAGTCTATATTGGTACTGTAGAGCCGATTTGGCGCAATTATGCAGCCATTTAGTGATATAATAGGGCTATAGCAGTATCATCCGTGACGTTTAAGGTCTATAATGGTGATGTGATGATGACTATTGTGCTAATTTGTTGACATAGAGGACACAGTAACGCTATTATAGTATCAATTTACGCTATAGTAGCATTTGAGATTCCGTTATACAGGTTTTTTGTTCTGTAATAGCAGTTGCCGTTCCTTTTAATGCGAATTGAAAGTGAAATAGAAAATGAAATTTCTAAAATAATTTAATGTGTGTAATATTTAACAAAAACTGTTCTATACGAGGAACTTTATGAAAAGTAGCGTGTGAACTTGTGAAGTTTAGTGTCAATCAAAATAATTTGGATTTCGTATAATTCCATCATTACTGCAAAAAGGTATGCGATGGAAATTTTACCGTTAAAAGAATATTAGTTTAATGGAGTATTTTAAGTGCGCCCTCGATTTATACCTGTTTTGAATAAAATAAATAAATATAATTTAATACAATAAAATTATTGGCACCATAGTTTCTACTATGGATCCAAGAAGTAAAACATACGCTTTTATAGTTCGACTATGTCACTTATCATACGCATTCACTGCCATAAGCCCGCCATTGTGGATTCAATTAGGGTTGCATGAGACTTTAACTATGATCCAGTTTAACTTATAAGTTCTTTATATAGAAAACAATACTTGTTTTCAATGTTTTACTATAGAAAGATCTTCTAAACAGTTTTTTTTTTTATAAAACATATAGTAAACTCAGCTATAACGCTATTGTCTTTTAAAAGAGATACCTAAACCATTATTCCACAATTCTGTGATATAAAAAAGTAATTGTGACGTATACGGCGATGAGATATAAAAGGCATTAGAAAACGACTATTAACGCTTTTCAAAGCTATATAAACGTATTCTGAAAACTTCATTATACAGCAAAATAGCTCTATAATGGTATTCATATCACTACTACAGTGTTAAATACTGTAGCAGTGTTTTCCAAAGCCACTATATCCCAAAATAGTGGTATAGTTAGGTTTTAATTTCTGTTAAAATACGACTACTAAAAATACTATAAGCGGCTTGTTGGGAACCTTAATAGCGCAAATTGATAGCATAACAGTGACTCCTAACACTATTATACAATATTAATGTTCTTTAGTAGGTTATTTGATCCTGTTATAGACCAGGCCTATAGCGGCTCTATAAAATGGTGATATAAACGTTTACATCACTTCCTAATAATACCTTTTAGCTGTATAACACCTCAACTACAGCGGCTTGTCGGGAACCTTAATAGCGTAAATTGATTGCATAACAGTGATTTCTAACACCAACATATAATAATATTGTTCTATAGTAGTCATATTTGATCCTGTTATAGACCAGGCCTATAGCGGCTCTATAAAATGGTGATATAAACGTTTACATCACTTCGTAATAACACCTTTTAGCTGTATAACGCAACAACTATAGCGGCTTGTCGGGAACCTTAATAGCGCAAATTGATTGCATAACAGTGATTTCTAACACCATTATATAATAATATTGTTCTATAGTAGTCATATTTGATCCTGTTATAGACCAGGCCTATAGCGGCTCTATCAAATGGTGATATAAACGTTTACATCACTTCCTAATAACACCATTTAGCTGTATAACGCAACAACTATAGCGGCTTGTCGGGAACCTTTATAGCGCAAATTGATTGCATAGCAGTGATTCCTAACACTATTATACAATAATATAGATCTATAGTAGTCATATTTGATCCTGTTATAGACCAGGCCTATAGCGGCTCTATAAAATGGTGATATAAACGTTTACATCACTTTCTAATAACACCTTTTAGCGGTATAAGCTTATAGAGCTAAAAGGTGTTACTGGAGGCTTTTATACGACAAGCGGTCACGCCGAAAACCTTTATACGACATCTATAGTAGCTTTTGGCGTCGAAAACCAAAATTGTAGCACTAAAATGTTACTTGGGACGTAATATCTGGATCCTCCAATTGACGGTTCTTCCATTGGCCCACAAGTGTCCGCGTGAATGATCTCACATATTCTTGTGCTCGCATTTTCGCTGGCTGGGTAGGGCAAGCGGTGAATTTTGCCCTTTAAGCAGCCCTCACATGTATCGATTTGGGTTTTATTTACTTCGATATTGTATTTCTTGAGCACATCTTTCACATACGTCATATTTTGGTGAGCTAACTTTTCGTGCCACTCGTGTAAATCAGCGTATTTAGAACCAGGTACATTGGCTGTACATGTATGTAAAAACCGAAAATTAAAATAATACATGCGTCCACTTCTTTCGGCAATAGCCATCAATTTATTATCTTTATAAAACTTGCTTTCATTTTCGCCGGTAACAACAACATAACCTTTTGACGTAGCACAGAAAACAGAAAACAGGTTGGTTTTCAATTCCGGAACGTGAAGTACGTTCTCTATGTCAGTCTCGATCCAGTCTGTTCCGTTCCAGACTTGCACTGCCATCTGTCCTATACCGTGCACACGAACTTTCGCGTTGTTTCCTACAACTACGAATTTATTGTTAACGCGCGAATACGACGAAAACAGTTCAATGTCACGACACATATGCTCGCTCGCACCTTGGTCGACGAGAAATTTGGTGGTTTGGTAATCTTCACTGTCCATACTATCGACCACAAAAGCATTTCTTTCTTTGCTTTTTCTATAATGACACTGGCTTTTTAAATGTCCCGGCTTATTACAAAAGTAACATTTCAAAACTTGTCGACTATCCTTGTGATGCATATTCTCATTCTTATTGTACCTGCATTCACTTTGGTAATGTCCGACGCGGTTGCAAGAAAAGCACTTAATTGACTTATTTTCCACTTTCTTTGCCACAAAAGCTGACGTCGACGGCAAATTCTTATCTTTTTCTTTTATTCTCTCTTCTTCAATCTGAAGTCTGGCCGCTAAGTTATCATACGTCTGCTTCTCCTCGGGAGCAGACTCCCATGCCGAAACAAAATGATTATAGGCTTCAGGCAACGACATGAGTATCTTAGTTATTACGAATTTATCAGATATGGTTTCGCCAAGCTGTTTCAGCTGGTTCTTCATCTCCTGTATTTTTGATAAAAAGACGGCCATTTGCACACCCTCTTCAAATTTGTACTGGAAGAAGCGCTGTTGAATTATGTGTATAGAAGTTTCAGACTTCTGTTCATACACACTCTGCAGTTTTTTCCACATTTCTGCTGACGTTTCACAAGCCAATATGTGTAACATGACTTCTGCCGTCATTCTTGTCACCATGAGCGCCTGAGCTTTCGCATCTTGCGACTCCCAACGTGCTCGTAGCTTTTCATCTTCTGGCTTCACGGTCGTCCCGTCTACTACTTTAAACAGACCCTGCCCTTTCAGTGACACCGAAGTTTGGAATTTCCACACATTCCAATTTTTGGAACCTTCCAGTTTAATTGCAGTACCTACTGCTCCTGCACTCTGTGAAGAGATCTTCTCTTCTTCCATCCTGTAGGCCCTCCTTCCTTGGTCGAATACTTCGACCAAGTATTCCCTTCCCGGTGCGAAAATTCAAGATGGTCGCCGCCCCGCAAACCGGTATTTTTGAAAATGTTTTGGCTCTACAGTTTTCCCCCTTTTAACCTATATTTTCTTTTCTTTATTTAGTTAGGTGCCTGGGCCCATAACCAGATAAAGGTTAAGTAAAAAATATAGGTAAAAGTGTAAAAGAATTTATTGTATTAGGACACACAACAATACGTGGCGCATCGCATCGCCATGACACCCAGAGTGATAGAGTGAGATAGCAAGAATACCTATCTCACATGCATAGACAAACACATATAGAAACTTATTACATTGTTTATCACAGGAACCCTTAATGCTCGACTCTGTTCATCTGTCACATTGCTAATGGTGCTCCCACACTGGGCTATATAACATTTATAGCCATTTACAGCCAGTGTGGGAGCACCATAAATATTGGGTTGGCACAAAAGTAATGACACACTCTACAAAACTCTATACATTTCCTTTCTTAAGTTAATTGTTTTCGATAATATTCTAGTATGTTGTAGAACATTCTAGGTACTTCTATTGTGAGGGTATATAAAGCCGCCCTCGTGATTGGTTTAGTTAGATTGAAATAAAATGGACGAGCGACAAGTTCGAACACTTTACTTATACGAGTATTTGTTAGGCCACAGTGCGCGGGCTGCGGCTGACAATATCAACACTGCATTGGGCGCTGGAAGTACAAGCCATACCACGGTGTCCAGATGGTTTGACCGGTTTAAATCAGGAGACAGGACCCTTGAAAGTCAGTCACGCTCAGGGCGACCACCTGCATTCAATGATGATGATTAACGCCGCGAACTACAGTCGAATCCTGAAGCTACTACTCGTGAATTAGCGGAAGCAGTTAACTGCAGTCACCACGCTGTGGAATACCATATGCATGAGCTTGGGTATCGAAAAGTTTTGGCTCGATGGGTACCGCACATCCTTACCGATGCCAGTCGTGCAGTCCGTGTCGCCATCTGTCAATCACTTTTGCTGCGACCCCGACGTAAAGAGTTTTTGACTGATCTGGTGACGGGAGATGAATCATGGATTTATTATGAGAACGATACATGTCGTGCTTTTTGGCTGCCTCGAGAAGAAACGCCACCAACTCAACCGAAGCTGAGTCAAAAAAACCGCTTAAAAGTTTTGCTTTGTTGTTTCTGGGACTCGCAAGGCATGCTGTTTCATGAACTATTACACAATGAAACTGTAAACGCTAATAAATATTCAACACAGCTCACCGAACTATCTTCTGCTATCAGGAAAAGACGACGAAGACGAGCCACTGTAATTTTACTACATGATAACGCTCGACCTCATGTCGCATCTACACTAGAAGTCGACTGTGGGATATGGGTTAAATTGAGGCGTAGGCGAGAGGCTGGCAACCTGTCACTGCAATGTCACAATTTGGATTTCTTTCAACCCCTTTTTGCCAAGAGTGGCACTGAAACATAGTAGTTCATGTGTTCACCCCTTAACGGGATACAGGCGTGATTGTATGTATGTATGTATGTATTTTATTTTTAAATTTCAGACACATCCGGCGTTGAACATAGAAATAACAACCGATCTCACTTTGATTTCGCTACTTCTGCCCCAGGTAAATATCGACCCTCTCATTCACCTAATACTAGTAAGTGCAGGTATTCATTTGTACTTGTGGTAAAGCGCTGGTGGCCTAGCGGAAAGAGCGTGCGACAATCTGGACTGGAAGTTGTGGCTTCGAACCCCGACTCGTACCAATGAGTTTTGCGAAACTTATGTGTGAAATGTCACTTGATATTCACCAGTCGCTTTGCGGTGAAGGAAAATACCGTGAGGACACCGGATTAAACCTAATAGGGCCTAGTTGTTACTTTTTGGTTTGGAAGGTCAGATGGCAGTCATTTTCGTACAACTAGTGCCTATGCAAACTCTTGGGATTGGTTGTCAAAAGCGGACCCCAGGCTCATGAGCCCGTGGCAAATGCCGGGATAACGCAAGGAGGATGATGATGATTCATTTGTGCTTGTATTGTGTAAACGAAAAAAGTAACTCAGTTCACCTATCTAAATATTATCTGACGTAGGTAGGTATTTACATAGATCAATTCATGCAATATATGATAACAACAACTAGAGTTGTCTGCGCGGGGATGGACGATAATCCAGATATGATGCATAAATTTGCGTGTAAGTTAACATGAGTTTAAACTCATATTTTTTTAAGTTTTACTTATTTTATTTACTTATTTGGAGATCCACCAGCTGTTATTATGTTGTGGAGTGCGTTTCCTGCCTTTAACACGTACGCTCTTTTCTTGATGGTCTGAACAATTGCCCCCCAGTCGGGATTTGCCTGGCTGTACCTTATGTAAATGAGCCGACGGATTTCCTGATCGTAAGCGATTACCGCCGCCCATGGACGCCAGTGATATCAGAAGGGTTTCAGGTGCGTTATCATGCAGCCTTCATTATAGGTTATATAAGCAGGGGCGGCTCACTCCGCGATTATATCGCCGCGCTATAAGTACCTACATGTCGGCGGCCGCGAGTTCGCGGCCCATTCAGTGGTGACGACCTTCGCGCGGCGCAATAAAATTCAATGTCGGCCGCTCGCGTGCGGCCCGTTTGTTAATGTAGGTAAGAATTTAGAATGGCGGCATTTTGTGAACATTAACGGAGTGAGCTTTCTGTACTTGTACTATTATATATTCTGTGGTATCGGTCCGCAAATACCGCAGGAAACAGTTCTTTTATTCCACAGTCCACATGAAGTGAACCAGGTGACTCAAAATGTTTAGCGATTACTCCGTCATCTGTAGTCCAGTATAAGTACTATAAGTTTATGACAAACACAAAAGGTATCCGGTAAGCCCCGAACTAGCTTGAGTCTATGAAAGCTTGGAACTCACCTGATAAAAGTATGTGTGTAAGGTGTGTGACCCCGAGATAATAAATTACTAATTCAAGGGAGGAGGTTATCAAGTCGCCTGTATGCTTTTTTAGGATTCCGTACCAAAAAGATACAAAAGGAGGCTCATGGCACCGCGCCGCTCTGTCCGTCTGTCTGTCTATCCGTCTGTCACAGTACTAAATATCTCGAGAACTACTTATGCTATCGGTATGAAACTTAGAATAGTTATAAACATTGAAGGTATTTTTTTTAATTAATTCATATTAATTATAGAAAATGGCCAAAATGAAAGAGGGGCAAACTGTAAATGTCGAGTTATTAGGTCAAGTGGGATATCATTAGAAAGAGCTCAAATTATACATATCAAAACTATTTTTTATATTTTTTTTGTAGCGGACAAAAAAATAATTATGAAGGAAAATGTGAAAAAATACAGTTAAAATGTTGATCAACAGGTGATGAACTCAGAACGGATCACAAATCTAAACGGCGTGTGCTACTCTGCGGCGGCGCCACCATAATGAAATTCAACTAATTATATGTTAAAATAATGTTCGTAAGACGTACAGTATGTACGTATAATGTTATGACTGAACCTATAGCGGGAAACGAAATAATGGACTTTTATTGTGGCGCCGCCAGGAAGCATACTCAGCAGCGGCGCCACTCAGTTCTCATAGATAGAAATGACATCATCTACTTTTTTCTCATGGGAATTGATGTACCAATGCTGTTTATTATGTACGTATTGAAAAAATCACTATAACTTAGTAAATGTATGTACTTTCAGTAATTTCGCATTCCGCCTGAACGGTATGAGCTAGTATGTAAGGAGGTGTACCTACGGGTAAGCGAGAGGGAGATATGTTCCTTCCCGCTCGCTCCCGCGCTCGGCACGTTTCGTTCTAGGTTTTAATAATTATTATTAAATTTATGCCCCTGTTGTACACTTTGCTTTTCACTTCGATTGCGAGGAATTAATTATATTTTTCTCGGCAATTTACACCACGAAATTGTCGTGAAGCGAAAGAATATAATAGGTACATAAGATAACCAATTCCCGCCAACTTTTTTTTCAACATGTGATCAGAGTTTCAGACGCTTGGTTTTTTGCCAAGTCGAACATTTTTTAAACGGGAAGTAATCGAATCCTATTTTATTTTATTTACTTAATTTAATGACAGAAAATACGGAATTCTAATAAATTATAGCAAAAATAAAATAACCTATCAAAGTTTTGTCACCTACACAATTTTATTGCTCAATAAAATTGTGCATCCTTTTCTATTGCTATAGAAAAGGATGCAAATAGTTTTCTTTGTTCTTATTTACTGACAGATTTAAATTGTTTGACAGTGTTTGCATAATGTAATTTTTTTTAAAGAGAGTATTATTTTAGTAATCATAGTATATAAATATAGTATCGTTGGCAGGCATTTCTGTATAAGTATAACAAAAAAAATTCGTTTTCACTTCTCATGCTCGAAAAGTGCACCTTTATGTAGTGCGAAGACGACATAAAATCGCATTTTACATTCTAGAGCATAAAGTAGGTACAATTTTCTTCTAAGGCCGGCAACAGACAGTCTTAAAATTCATAATCTTAAAAAACAAGAGTGTGTGTGGACAGTCGCGAAATTATATGTAACTCCGTGCACTCGATCTGATTTTTGTACTGATTATGACTTTATCGAATTATGAATTTTAAGACTGTCTGTTGCCGTGCCGGCCTAAGACTAAGGTAATCGGTCTCAAGAGACAAACAGTTAAAACATATTGCAAAATTTTATTGAGCAATAAAATTGTGTAGGTGACAAAACTGTGATAGGTTATTTTAGTTTTGCTATAATTTATTAGAATTCCGTATTTTCTGTCATTAAATTAAGTAAATAAAATAAAATAGGATTCGATTACTTATCGTTTAAAAAATGTTTGACTTGGCAAAAACCAAGCGTCTGAAACTCTGATCACATGTTGAAAAAAAAGTTGGCGGGAATTGGTTATCTTATGTACCTATTATGTTCTTTCGCTTTACGACAATTTCGTGGTGTAAATTGCCGAGAAAAATATATAATAATAATTCCTCGCAATCGAAGTGAAAAGCAAAGTGTACAACAGGGGCATACATTTAATAATAATTATTGAAACCTAGAACGAAACGCGCAAAGCGCGGGAGCGAGCGGGAAGGAACATATCTCCCTCTCGCTTACCCGTAGGTACCCCTCCTTACATACTAGCTCATACCGTTCAGGCGGAATGCGGAATTACTGAAAGTACATACATTTACTAAGTTATAGTGATTTTTTCAATACGTACGTAATAAACAGCATTGGTACATCAATTTCCATGAGAAAAAAGTAGATGATGTCATTTCTATCTATGAGAACTGAGTGGCGCCGCTGCAGAGTATGCTCCCTGGCGGCGCCACAATAAAAGCCCAATATTTCGTTTCCCGCTATAGGTACAGTCATAACATTATACGTACATACTGTACGTTTTACGAACATCATTTTAACATATAATTAGTTGAATTTCATTATGGTGGCGCCGCCGCAGAGTAGCACACTAAACGGCACACTTAGTGACCTTGGTATTTTTAACCGTCGCCTCATATTTCTCAAGAAGGACGGTTATCAAGTCGTCTGTATGGTTTTTTTTTTAATGTTTGGTCCCATTTTTCTCAGAACCCAGTTCTGATGATGGGATCCTGGAGAAATCGAGGGAACTCCTCGAATTTGAAAGGCATACATATGGTGATTTTTGTGTTTTTAAAGGAACAGCATGCATTTAGGTACGGAACAGTGACATTTGGTGCAGTGGAACTGCTGATGATGGCCAGAACGGAATTCTTCAAATCTGAACGGCACGCTTATAGTGACTTTGGTATGTTTATAAGAACAGCATGCACTTTCGCCCAGAACAGTGACATTTGGTGCAGTGGAATTGCTGATGATGGTCAGAACCGAACTCCTCAAATCTGAACGGCACGCTTATAATGACTTTGGTATTTTAATAAGAACAGCATGCACTTTCGTCCAGAACAGTGACATTTGGTACAGTGGAACTGCTGATGATGGTCAGAACCGAACTCCTCAAATCTGAACGGCACGCTTATAGTGACTTTGGTATTTTTGGAAGAAAAGCATGCATTTAGTTCAGAACAGTGACATTTATTTAGTTATGTTTGTTAAGCATATTGAGTTTTCTAGTCAAAGTTTGTCAAGCTTCGATTTCTTATAATATAATCGGATTCATGAGGAATTGAGGAAACTCCTCAAACCCTAACGTTATACGTATATTCATTTGTGTTGCCATCTAATAATTAAAGCATTAAAAGCAGTTTTAAGAAATACTTACACATTTCTACATAATCCAACATTCGCAAGTAGCTTTCACCAGAACCCGAAAGGCGACGGTTTTTTTTTCTTAAAAATTATTATAAGAACAAGCATTTACGTTTACAACAGTGACATTTGGTGCAGAGGAAATGGAACTCGTGATCTGATCGATCGGAAATCCTCAAATCTGAACGGCACGCTTATAATAGTGACTTTGGTATTATGATCAGGAAATCAAGGACTTACATTACAATCAGTGACATTTGATAAAGTGGAACTGCTGATGATGATCAAGACAGAACTCCGGAACAACACATAAGAGTAGAAATAGTACATTACGATACAAGTGCTTAAAAAAGGAAAGTTCGAAACGAGTGGCGATATTTTTCAGTTTCAGTACATATGGTGTTTTTTTTTACGCACTAGTGCAAGAAGTGGTTCATTATATGCCAGGTTGAAACTTCGGAGTGCCATCTGTATTGAAAAACCGGCCAAGAGCGTGTCGGGCCACGCTCAGTGTAGGGTTCCGTAGTTTTCCGTATTTTTCTCAAGAACTTCTGAACCTATCAAGTTCAAAACAATTTTCCTAGGAAGTCTTTATAAAGTTCAACTTTTGTAATTTTTTTTCATATTTTTTAAACATATGGTTCAAAAGTTAGAGGGGGGGGGACACACTTTTTTTTCCTTTAGGAGCGATTATTTCCGAAAATATTAATAATAAATAAAAATAATAAAATAAATAAAAATGGTTTATTCATTAACTTCAGAACTTAACAATATACATGATGGTGTCTCTTTTTAAGTATAGGTACAAGATACCTGTGTCAAGAGACACCGCTCTTCCTTACTGGCCCCGTAGCCGAATGGCATTTCTCCGACGCCAAACGAAAGCGATACGCCGCTGGCTCTGTCGCGCCAATACGCAAGCGCGATAGAGATAGATATCTACTAGCGCTTCGTTTCGTGAGCATTTCGTGAGCGATTGTGCCATTCGGCTAGCCACCCTGGGTTGCTAACTAACGATAACAAACATAAGTTATTAAAAGTAAACAAGAAAATAACATTTTGATTTGAAAATTAAAAATTAATTAGTGTAACAATCTAACATTACAGAGATCATGCATAGTAATTAAAAGAAGAAAGCACTAGGTTAGTTTCAAGAGCCACTCGGTATTAATATTATCAAAAAACGATTTTAGTAAACCCTTATTCATTTTAAAATACCTATCCAACAATATATCACACGTTGGGGTTGGAATGAAAAAAAAATCAGTCCCCACTTTACATGTAGGGGGGGGTACCCTAACAAAACATTTTTTCCACTTTTTATTTTACCACTTTGTCGGCGTGATTGATATACATATTGGTACCAAATTTCAGCTTTCTAGTGCTAACGGTTACTGAGATTATCCGCGGACGGACGGACGGACGGACGGACAGACAGACATGGCGAAGCTATAAGGGTTCCTAGTTGACTACGGAACCCTAAAAACGTCGTACAATACACGTGCGAAAAGCGAATTCGTAACTCGTGTCGATTTAAAACACTCCCTCCGGTCGTGTTTTAATTTATCGCCACTCGTTTTGAACTTCCTTTCTTTCGCATTTGTATCGTAATGTACTGTTTTGAATAACTCGATAACATAGTAACAGTAAGAATTCAAACACAAGTTTCTTAGGGAAATTTATTGTATTTAACCTAAAGATTTGTATACTAAGTAATTACCTACTTCCATAATTTTCCTTTTTTTTTTCAGTTTCTACCAAATGTGAGGTGATTTTTAAAGTGAAGAAACTTCAAATGGAAGTTAAACGTTTGCGCAAAAAGGAGCTTTCATACAAGCAGCGGTTGGGAAAAGCTCACCAAATGTCGAACAATGACGCGTTCCAGAGTGTAGTGCAGCACATTACGAAACCTGCTCAGCTGTTAGTAAATATGCAAAAACAATTTAAAAAAAACCTAAAGGGCGACGATATTCACTAAATGAAAAAATACTGGCATTATTGCTTTACAAAAAAAGTCTGAAGTGCTATAGGCTATTGTGAAACTACTTTTCACTTCCATGTGGAAAAGCAATAAAAAGATTATTAGGAGCAATCAAATTAATATTAATATTCGAAAAAATTAAGAAAACATTGGCTGCTAAAGAACCTGCTGAGCGGCTATGTGGTCTTATATTTGATGAAATGTCTATTACGCCTCAAGTTAATTACATCGCTCATAAAGACCAATTACAAGGTTTTGCATGTAATGCTAAGGCAAAATTTGCAGACGATGTAATTGTGTTTATGGTGAAAGGAGTGAAAAGTAATTACAAACAGCCGATAGCATATTATTTCACACATGCCTTAAATAAGGTAGATTTAACAATAATGATCAAGTCCGTTATTGCGCATGCATTAAAATCCGGCCTTATAATATTAATACCGTTTTTGACCAAAGCTCGGTGAACGTTGCCGCAATAAAAGACTTGATTTTAGAGACAAATGGTCCTCATGGAACAAATGAGGTGATTCATTTTATGGGTCGCGATATAGTCCCTCTTTACGATGTGCTCCATTTGATGAAAGGTATCAGAAATAACCTTTTAACAAAAGACTTGACCTGCATCATTGATGGTGAGAAAAATATCGTAAAGTGGGAGAACTATCAATTGATATATAACGCCGATAAATCCTACGGAGAGCTGCGCCTGTTAGATAAAATAACGGAGGAACATGTGACTCCCGATATTAAAATTAATAAAATGCGCGTCAAATCTGCCACACAATTATTCAGCCATAGTGTTGCTGTTGTGGCTGAGCATTTGACAGCGAGAGAGTCCCTGCCACAGTGTTGCAGAAATGTTGTTAAAATAACACTTTTGTTGGACAACTTATTTGACTCATTGAATGGTAGCAGTCTCTCCGTACCAAACGGTAAAGAATATAAAGGCCCTGTGAAAAATAATTCAAAACACCATGAGTTATGGCAGAAAGCACAGAACACCCCACTAGAAGCCAAATGCAAGCGATATTGTTCGAGACGCAAATCACCAATCCTTGCGGGGTGAGGCGGGCGCGCACGGTGCTGCCATTGGTCGTTTCAAATACTGGCGCGCCTTTATGATTAGCAGTAGGGATGGGAATGGGACATGTCTATTATAGGCGATGGTACCGGTACCAGTACTGTGGTGAATTTGTTTTGCAACAAATTATAATATTATAATTAAATTATAATTATGCCTAGTTACCCTTCGGGTTGGAAGGTCAGATGGCAGTCGCTTTCATAAAACTAGTGCCTACGCCAAATCTTGGTAGTAGTTTCCAAAGCGGACCCCAGGCTCCCATGAGCCGTGGCGAATGCCGATGCCGGGATAACGCAAGGAGGATGATGATTGTGATAGCATCTCAATAAAAATCATTCTAGTAACTAATAACTAAACTGTGCATTTTTACTTACGTTTATTAAGTTAAATTACCAACTAAATATTCTAAACTAATCAATTAACTAAATACCACTACAGACTCTACAGATTCTAGATAATTATTCACTATTACAAATCTGCTTTCTTTTATATTTCATAAAATGGTAGCACATGGTACGAACGGCAGTACGAAGTTCCCGCAACAGACATAAACTAACATGGCCCCATGCCTAGTCGTTTACGTGAAAGGGATAGCATATCACATTGTTAACTCGGCAAAAGGGATGGACGCGCCTCGGCGCCGCTCAGCACAACCATATTGACCAGTATAAATGAACTCCGCGGATAATAACAATATTCAACAAAATAATTAATTTGACTTAACTGTGGAATGTTATTCCATCTTTTTTATATGTAGAAGTGTTAGAAGACTTGCCACACCACTTTATGCTGTAAGAGACCATTGTTTGCAACCAAATTTGATTATTTAAGATTTTTTCCCGAGCGGACACGGACACTGTTAGCGGGTCGTATACTTGGGCGCAACTGATCGGTGTCGCACGCGTTCAAACTTTTATAAACCTGATTTGTCGTATGCTTGGTGACCGCGAGTCGCCCTGTAAGGGCCGTCTTGTTGTATTGGTCTGTGGCAGAAAGCGACAGATGTTTTAAAGACAACAAAATTTATGAAAAAAGTGAATCAGGGAAATGAAATTCAATTAGTTGAAGCAAGTGTTCCAACCATCCAGAAATGTATCAAAACTTTAGAAGATGTGGAACGGCTGTGGAAGCTACTGTCCACAAAATATAGGCTAGATGCGTTGCTGATCCGTAACCTTAACCAAGATTCGCTGGAAAATTTCTTTGGTAACATCCGGAGCTATGGGGCAAGAAATATTGCACCAAACACGATTGCATTTGAAGGGGCATTCAAGGCACTCCTGTTTTCAATTTTAACTCTCCTCACTCAAAGGGTGCCAACTGCGAAGAGGATACTAATCAATGCCTCCAAACATTGGACTTCTTCGTAACAAAAAAAAAAACGATTCTGAGCAGCGTACTTCTGAACAAATGACGTACGAGCTGAACTGTGAATCTTCTTCAAACTTGACCAAAGATGATGATACCGCCAAAGCAATTATGTCTGTGGTTGGGTTTTAAAACAATGTCTGCAAAAAGTCGTCAAACGGTGTCCACGGTGTAGGTGCGTATTACTTGATGACTAGTCGCCAAATGAGAACAACGCGTTCATACAGGCGAAAGAATATAAAAATAAAAAATGGCTTTGCCATCCCAGCCAAGAGTTAGACAAATATTTTAAAGAGGTACAAATAATTCCTGTGTCCTTTTTAAGGCAACATTTGCCAAAAAACCACGTCAAAGAATGTATGAAAAGTGTCGTAGAAGCTACGGTCCCGTTCCCATTCAAATGTAAAAAGCACAGAAAGGAATTGAAAAGACATTTTCTTGACATCATGTTAAATGTCATTATTTATAGTTGGTACCGGTTAGTCAATCGAATTTTAGCCGGTAAAATTAATTATGATATTTATGATGGCAATGATGAAATTAAAATATCAACATATAAACATTATTATAATTATATCATTAAAATATCAACATTATTTGAATCGTTGATGTTGATTAGTATGCCTGCACTCACACAAGTGGGTACTTGGGTAGATATTTTCTCTAACCGTATAATAGTTATTTCTTTTACAAGGGGGTTAATTATTGCTTGCTTCGCTCGTGATTAAATATTAATTTTTTTCTGTTAGGTACTCAAGTATCAATATTAGCTCGAACGGTTAAACAAAATTTGCCACAGAGTAAAACACAAAAAATAAAAATGTTTATTCTGCAAGTAGACCACAAAAAGTATTTTTAGGGTTCCATAGTCAACTAGGAACCCATATAGTTTCGCCATTTCTCTGTCCGTCCGTCCGCGGATAATCTCAGTCATTAGCACTAGAAAGAAAGCTGACATTTGGTGCCAATATGCATATCAATCACGCCGACAAAGAACAAAAATAAAAAGTGGAAAAAATCATTTAGGGTCTGATGAGTGTTTTTTTTTTTCAGCCCTAACGTGTGATAGGTTGTTGGATAGAGATAGAGATACGTTTATTGGTACTGATCATACACTGTCAAATATAGGTATTTAAAAATGAATAGGGCGTTACGAAAAATATTTTTTGATATTGTTATTATTTTCGGAAATATAATCGCTCCAAAAGTGCCAAGAAGTGTCAAGAATGGGTGGAACATTACGATGTAGGTATACTATCCCTGAAATGAGAGATCCATTTCAGGGATATATCGTAATGTTCGACCTGCCAGCGTATTATGCTTTCAATTTTATCACTTATCCACGTGGATAAGACATCTGTCACTCTTACACTGACATACTTGCCAAACCGTGACAGATGTCTTATCCACGTGGATAAGTGTAAAATTGGTAGCATGATACGCGGGCAGCCGGCTGGTATATATGTATAGGTAGGTAGTTTAAAAATAAAATAACCATTTATTTTCACTACTCCGACTGGTAAAGGCCCCCATGATTAGATCCCGTTATCTTGTCGCATAAATATTGTTTTTCAGTAGAGCGTGAATGATTTTTTTATCGACCATCTTGATATCGATGTTTATACCTATACTTAATGCAATTGAATTTTCGCCTTTTAAGTGTATACTCAATTAAAATTAAAACTTTTTGTTTACATATAAATAAGTACATAACCTTATTGGTCTTACGTGAAGCGATAACCTTAGATAAATGTTTTACCTACTTGCAATTGCATGTCACATTGACAGACACTATAACTTGCAGTTCCTTGGAATAGTGTTAATTTAATATTGGAGTGGAATTTATTTATTTGCTTGGTGTGTACGTACATAATAATATGCTACAATGGAAGAATTAAAAACAAAATACACTAAAGATTTTTCCTGCTTGATAAAAGTAGGAAACGAATTGTTCTGCACATGGTGCAATTTACAAATCACTCCAAAAAGAGACACCATAAGAAAACATCTAAATTCCAAGAAACACAATGAGACAGTAGGTGGAAAAGCAAACCAAGGAGATTTTAATATGGATCTGACAAAGTTTATGATTTCTTGCAATATCCCTTGGAGTAAATTGGATAACACAGAATTTCGATTGTTTATCCAAAATTGCATGAAAGGTAAATATGCAGAATTTGTATCAGTTCCTTCTGAATCTACACACCGATTGCAGTACTTACCCAAAGTATATCAAAATACATACAAAGCAATTCAAGATGAACTGCGTGACGCATACATCTATATTTCTGTTGATGAGACACAAGACGCTATGAAAAGAAAAATAGCAAATGTTATAATAGGCGGTATGTACAAAAATAAAGAGACGGTATGTACAGAAATATGTTATCATAACATATCATGTTTGTATATTATACAAACATGATTCATTCAACATGCGTTGCTCACGGACTGAACAGGGTAGTTGATGTTGTGCAGAAGCAATTTCCAAACGTCAATGAATTGATTACTAATGTCAAAAAAGTCTTCCTAAAAGCCCCATCTAGGATTGCAAAGTTTAAAGAAATGTTCCCAAATCTTGCTTTACCCCCTGAACTCATTCTAATTAGGTGGAATACATGGTTAGAAGCCTGTTTCTATTATTCGAAGAATTTTGATGAGGTAGCAAATGTTATCAACGCACTGCAAGATCAAAGCGGAATAGTTAAAGAAGCAAAAAGAAACTTGTTGAAAGATAACATCCAAAATGAATTGCTGTTTATAAAGGAAAACATGTAAATTTTATCACAATGCCGTAGTAAACGACGTAAAGAAGCAGTTGTCGAAGTTAGTCTTGCATGAAAAGGGACGGCATATTTATAAAAAGCTATCTTTAATATTAAAAAAAAAATGTTGGATATAATACACTGCAAAAAATTGATACGCTTAACAGAGGCTTAGAAGTAGAAGTAATGGACGAAGATCCATGCAAACCCAGCCTCCAATACTTCTCTTTATTTAAGTACGCTCCTGTCACATCTGTCGCAGTAGAAAGAAGTTTTTCATTCTTAAAATGGATCTTTTCAAATAGGAGACGCAGTATGACTTCAAAAAATTTAGAACAAATCTTAATTTGCTTTGCAGAGCTAAAACAGCAATGAGTCCATATATGTATACCTATACATACTTTCGAAATTGTTTCGTACTGGCTACTTTTTATTTTAATTTTAAAAATATGTTTTATTGCACACAAATCTATTTCCAAGAAACTTCAAAGATAGGTACTTTCTTTTCAAAATGGCAGATAAGTTTGTGTCAATATTCCATAGAATTCATGTAAATAAAAATGTAACATTATTTAACCTTACTATGCGTAGCATTGTTAAAAATTTACAACAAAAAGTATCTCCAAACTCGTTATCTCCAAATCGGGAACTTAAATACTGTAAGTGATATTTATTTGTAATTGTATTGTTAAATTTTATTTTTGCTGACGTTGATTGTAAGTACTTATTTGTTATTTTTTAGGTGAAACATACAACAACAGCCATTTTTAGGGTTCCGTACCAAAAAGGTACAAACAGGAAACCTTATGGTGCGACTCTGTCTGTCTGTCACATTCCTAAATATCTCGAGAATGAATGACTAATGCTATCAACTTGAAATTTGGAAAAGTTATGAACATTGTAAACCTCTACAAATAGAAAGTATATTTTTTTTTAATTTATGAATTTTAATTGTAGAAAATGGCCAAAATGAATGGGGGCAAACTGTAAATTTCAAGTTACTAGGTCAAGTGGGATATCGTTAGAAAGAGCGCAAATTGAACGTAAATAAACTATTTTTTATAATTTTTTTGTTGTGGAAAAAAAAGAATTTTTAAGGAAAATGTAAAAAAAATACCGTTCCCCCCTCTTATCTCCGAAGTTTACCAACTAAAAATTATGAAAATTTTAGGAAACATTGGTTTTATACTAAATATTACAGGAAAAATATAATCGTGTTTGTGTATTGGAAACTTTTTTTTTAATTCACAAAAAACTTTTCATATTTTTACTTTCAAGTTACCCACCCTTGCGAATGTATATCGTCCTTCAAATTAATACGAGATGTTACGTAAATTGTCTTATTTCCAATAAAGTAAAAACTGTTTAAATCGGTTAACATTATAAAGAATTATCCCTGAAAAACCAACATAGTATACAGGTCGCTCAAATTAGTTTCCGAATTCACCAAGAGATGGCGCTATACACAATAATGCTCATTAGTACCTATACTTTTGTCTTCTAGTCAAGTCATTAGAGTTATATGAAAACATGAGATTATTTTAACTAGGTAGTTTGAAAGAAAGTTTGTACGGGACCCTCGGTGGGCGAGTCCGACTCGCACTTGGCCGGTTTTTTTTTATTACCATTACCAACAGCTTTTAAAAAGCATTTGTTTTTTGACGTGTTGTGGGGCTGGTCAGTTCGTTTTTCGGATGAACATTCCGCAGGATTTACAGTTGCCGCCCAATGTGGAACACATCACGAAAATCCCTATATAGCCCATAGTTACGGTGACGATGTATTGTACAGTTGTATAAAGTTTATTGTAATTATTGTGGAGAATATATTATGATTAATTCTAACTAACGTACTCTCTACACTTTTATTGCTTCGTTTATTATTATATATAGGGTGTTTTCTGACCCACTGAAAAGCTTGAACGGGGTGATTATACTGAACATACCTACTGAACAACTTTTACTTTCGGGCCAACCCTGAAATCTCAAACAATTTGATGTCGTCATCGATCGGTCGAAAATAGTCGAAAATTCGTAATGTATGAAAAGTCCAAATTTTCTTTTGAGATTTCGGGTTTGGCCGCATAGTAAAAGTTCTTCAGTATGGCCTACTTATTCACCCCGTTTAGGCTTTTCAGTGGGTCAGAAAACACGTTTTATATATCTTTATTGTCTTTATACAAAAGTAATAAGTAGTACCTAGTGACACCTCTTTGAAATTATCAATGACATACACTATCGACATTTAGATAGTCGATAAAAAAAGCATTCACGCTCTAGTGAAAAGTAATGTCAGTGCGACAAGATAACAGGGTCTACCCATGATTCATCGAAAACAGATAGCAAAATTGCATTTTATCCACAAGAGTGAAAAGTAATTTAATAGAAATTTTAACTTGATGTCTTAAGCTGGCTGCTGGAATTTACCTTAAAGAGGGTTTTTGAATTATAACTATTGAAAAAATTAATGGATTTGATTTAGTTTGATGTTTCACAGTTAGTATTTTGTTCGTGTTGGTGTGGTGAAAATGTTTGTTTCTTGTGTGCTTTAAACCCCTGGCAATGATCAAGATTCCACTTTTCGTAATCTTTCGCTTGCTCACTTGCTCAGGTATCAATATTGGCACGTGCGTACAACAACTTCGCCCCCTTGAAAAATAAATATTATGTAAATGTGATGTAAATACGATATACTCGTAGGTACTTAATAACTATTTTAAAGACAATCATTTGCTCACAGTTACATATTTAGTGGATCACACTAGGCAGAGCCTGTCCCGAAATCCTTTTTTCCTTCGAAAAGCGTAGTATAATACACAGCTCGTGCGCACATTAACTTCATCGCCTCGTGTGTCACGTGTGTGACGACAAAATTGGCACACTTTTATCATAAACATAATGCACTACGACCTACCTACCTACTACCTACCTACGTACCTACGTACTACGTGTTTTTGTTACAATAAATTGCCTCCCTATGAAAGAAACAAATCGAATTTCATTTCCTTGATTTACTTTAAAGTGTATTTATTGTAAAAATGGTGTCATTTACTCAAGTAATATATTTACTAATGCGCAAAGTAGTACCTACCCATAGAACACCCACCTAGAAGCCTAATGCAAGTTATGCAAGCGATATTGCTCAGTACAACCATATTGACCAGTATAAAATAAACTCCGCGGAATTAACAAATTTAATTATTTAAGATTTTTTCCGAAGAACATAAACAGTGTTAGCGGGTCGTATGTCGTATACTTGGGCGCTACTGATCGGTGTCGCGCGCGTTCAAACTATTATATGCCTGATTTTTCATACGCTTGGTGACCGCGAGTCGCTCGCTCTAGTTGGGTGGTCTGTGTACCTACCTAGGTTACTAATAATCCATGTCGAACTTTAGAGGACAATATATCTACTGTAATGTACAATACACGTGCGATTAGATAATTCGTAACTGTTGTCGACTTACAAGTTACAATTACAACGTTCCGTTCAACGTTTATTATTCATTTTGTGTCACTCGTGTAGATTTCCCGTTTTTTGCACTTTTATTACAAATAACTAATAATGTTAATCCATTTGATGTCAGTTTTAGTATAAGTTATTTTTTACACTTTGGTTTATTCTGAAAATACGTTTACTCTCAGCAGAAACATTATGTTGTAAACGAATGATGTTTGTATATTTTTTAAATATTTAATTTAATTGTGTCATGAGTGTTTAGTGGACATATCGCCTCGTGTTGTGTAATAAATGACCAACCTAGCACACTTGTATCATATGAAATGATATTAAATGCATTTATTTGTTTAACATTATGTACAAAATAAGGTGATAATATCATTAGTGTAGTGTTATGTAAGTATGTCCAGATATTGTCCATATGTATTTTATATGCAATATGTACTCTGTTATGGAATACTTCAACTGTGATTATAGAATGTATACATAATATAAACGAATTCTTAAAATACCTGGTACTACACCCGGGAAACATTTTTATTTTTATTTTCATCTAAAAAAACGATTCGTGTTTTTTTTATTACATTGCCAAACTGATTTAATATATTCGTTTTAATTTATACTCAAATACACTTATTAATTACTTGATAATGCTTTAGTAATAATGACAGAGGTAATTAGGTACCTACTTTTTATTTCCATTTCTGTGATTTCCATACATTTCTAGCCCTCAAGTTTACCTATTGGCTATAACCGTGGTGCATTTTCATGCATTCTAAACCTAGTATACTTTAAAAATCACACTAAATTCATATTTTTCATAGGTTCACAATTTTCAAACCTCCAGCTCATCTAAATAAAAACCCTGTTTTTAGTAGTTGCCTACGTAATATAAACAGCCGGATTGCCAATAAATCAATAGTGTGTAGAAACGGTTTGGACATTTGTAAAATTTGTAGATATATACCTTATACATGTATACCTAATGTTTACTCAAATATTCCCTTGTACTTTTCAATATTATAAATGTGTGTAAATAAACTGTTAAGTTTAAATTATGAGGTATTAATTCTATTTTCCTTCCTTATTATTCCATCCAGTAGGTACCTATTAAAAAGCAACTCTATTATAATTATCTCATTGAAATCTTGTTTTGTATAACTTTCTATTGTACAACTTACTTGTAATTATTATATAATACCTAATTGCCTGCCAATAATATATCAAGGAAATATTATAATATAGTTGTTGATTAATATGTGAGGTTGCAGATGCAGAGACCGGTCGGACGGCCAATGCTGCGCTTTAAAGATTGCGTGAAGCGTGACATGGTCACATTTGATATTCCATGCAACCAGTGGCAGCGGCTGGCCGAAGACCGACCCACGTGGCGCCGTGTTGTCCATGACGGTCAATCCAAGCACGACAACGCCTGCTTCTCCTCCTTGAATGATAAACGCATGAGGCGTCACGAGCAGGCCTCTAACCCCCGCCCATCTGGGGGAGCATACACCTGCCATGTGTGCGGACGAAGGATCCTCTCTCGAATTGGGCTATACATGCAGCCACGAACATAAGTGTCGCAAGGATGCTGCTTGAATTATCTGTTATAGATGCAAAGGCCTATTATATATTAATATGTTTACTAGAAAAATATCAAAATCGATGTAGCAAAATTTATATGATCCTATAGGTCCTATGCACCATTTTGACGTTAATGATTTTGGTTAGAATTTACAGATGGCGCTTCAAATTGAGACCAAAAAAATCCACGAGAAGGCTCTCTTTCACATATATATTATACTACTCTTTGGACACAAGTCAGTCACTCCTAGTCAAATCAGCTTCTTTTTAAGAACTGTCAAAACGACTTTGAACGACTTGCTAATATGGAATTAATATGAAATCGAATTAAGTGACGTCACGGTCAACTGATTTACTTTAAATATTTCTATCTGATTTATAAAAATGAAATTGGAGTTAAAAATAACTTCTGTTGCTGTTTTTCTTATAATTTTCTGATGCTTTATTGCGTGCAAATAGAATTTCACTAGATATAGTTTATGGTGAAGGTCTATGCCCCCGCATTGCCATGAGCCATGACGTCGATTTGTTGTTATGGTACTCTCTCTCCTCGAATGGTGCATAATGTTTTCATTTACTTGTGTTGATTTATACTCAACAAAGATAATTATTTGTATATACATCAATTTCAAGAGGAAAGGCCTGTGTGGTACGGAGTTGTAAAAAACCGAAATCAAATTCCCAAAGAACAAAACAATCATTTTGTCGTTTTACCGGTAAGCGATGTGCGATATTAATGTTTTATTTTAAAACATTCTAGATATAACAGACTGAAAATCTTGTTCATTATTTATATCTGCGACACACATATTTAATATAATGTCTCAATATTGTGTATTTACTTAATTATTAGACCTAGAATAATTTCTCACAGAAACTAGAGATTGACAAAATGACATATCGACATATCGATAAACAAAGTAAGTAAAAAACCGGCCAAGTGCGAGTCGGACTCGCCCACAGAGGGTTCCGTACCTACAAAACTTTTACTTTTACGTTACTCATATAACTCAAAACAAAAAAAAATAAAAAATAAACTCTAAAGACTGGGCTAGGCTAGAAGTACAGGTTCTCTAATGAGCATAATTGTGTTTAGCGCCATCTCTCGACGAATTCGCGAACTAATTTGCACGGCTTGTGTAAGTCTTTTATAATGCTTAGCAAATTTAACATTTTGTTTTATTTGAAAGTAGGTGTTTTATGTAAAATTTCGTAGCTATAAATGATTAACTAGCTTTCAATAATATATTGTCGTAGTAGAAAGTCATTCTGGCACGATGACGTAACATACCATTCATCTAGGGTTTCCTGCAATCTATATGATACACGTCAGAATGTCAAAACAGCGTCAAACTTCATCTAGTTCTTATTATGACAATTTTCTGTACGAAATTGAACTTAGGTCGATAAAATATTGAAAATTTTTAATAAAATTAATATACAAAGCAGCCAAATTTGTTTCTTTGGCAAAAGCCTTCTTGTGTAACCGCAGTCGGATAATGCGTGGAACTATGTCAGAGCGCTTGCGGATTTGCAAATAGTCAATTTTTCCGAGAAATCAATGAATTATCCGGTGTAATCAAGTAAAGCTGGGAATAAAAGCTAACATAATATATACATATTTGAAATGTGCTAATCAAGCCCTTTCAAATGATATACAACATGTCATCCCAACTTCATTTTATTTTTTTGCTTCGTTACTTTATGACCTCTCGAGGGCGCTATGTTTCGTTTGCGGTGACGTCATATAGCCTATAACCAGCGGACGATTAAGACGATTCGAATGACATATCGTTTGTCAAATTCTAATGAGTACTTTAGAAGTTATGAGGGAACAGATGAACATACATACATACATACATACATACATACATACATACATACATACATACATACCCACATACATACCGGTCAAAATCATAACCCTCCTTTTGCGTTGCCGTAGTCGGGTAAAAACTAGATGGCGACACACACGAACAACTGCTGTAGGCACCGCCCCCCTCAGGGTTAGTTCACACGAGCGCTTAAAAAGCGTCGCGTTATAACCTGACGTTGGCGCTTTTTTTACCGTTCCCAATATTCGTGTTCATATGAACGCTTAAAAATCACTGTGAAATCGTACCCGCTGCGGTGTGCACGTATAGTAAACTATGAATTCTAGAGCAAAATTATTGGCAATAGCCATTTGTGTTGCGAGAATACGGAAAAGGAAACATCCCCTTAATGAACAACGATATTTAAAAGGACAATTTGTGTTGCTTTATGAAGATTTGAGACGTTATCCTACAAAGTTTTTTAACTATTTCCGAATGTCTCTAAGCACATTCGATGAATTATTGGTAATGCTTTTTAAGCGCTCGTGCGAACTAAGCCTAATTTATTTGCGTACTCGGGTAAAGATTTTACATGCAATAGAGGTCGAGATTCAACCTCCAAAATTAGCAATTCAGGATCGAGCACCCACGTCGTCATTGCAAATGGCGTGCACTACGATTACAGACACGTGCAAACGCTATGACATCGCACGGCCAACTGATCGTAGCGCCGGCGCTTTTTTAACGCCCGTCTGAACATAAACACGTAGGTCCGTATGCTCAATTCGATTTAACGTCCAACGCCCAACGTCGAAAATCAAACAGTGCTCGATAATAAAGCGCCGCGGTTTAAAACCGCCTTCGTGTGAATGAACGCTCAGCGCGTCCGCGGCGGCGCGGCGATAATCACCTACTCGTAAAAACGTGGACGTGGCCTTTAAGACGGACGGTGTCCTACAGCAATCTGACGCGCTGGATGTTTTAGCCAGCTAGCTAGTTTTGTTATGTTTGTTCCAGCTTTATACACAAGTTTTCCTTTCAATAGCAATAGCTAACATAACGCTTGGCTTGAGTAATAAAAACTGTACGATTAACTTAATGAAATATGTATAAGTAGGATACTGAAATCTTCTTTCTTCGTTGAGCCATCACAGCTAACTTACAAACGGTCTTAAGCACCTGCACTTCTGAAGGCGCTTAAGTCATTTATGCTAATAAAAAAAACCACAACGTTCTATGAACATTGGTCAAGTGCGAGTCGGATTTCGACATTTCCATACAAAGAACTCATGAGCGCCTGAACGACTGTGATAGCAAAGTTGATTAAATTTCGCACTTTCAATACTATACGTATATCTCGGAAACGATAAGAGATAGAACAAAATGGACTTCAGATTTGGGCTTTCGGTGTCACAAATTCTATGTTTTCGTAAATATAGACCTTTTTTGGACCGATTTGAACAAAATTTTTGAACAGTCAGTTTGTAAACGGTCTTAAGCGCCTCCTTTTTAGTAGGAACTTAAGTCATTTTGGAAAATGATTTTTTTTTAACAATTTCTAAAGCAAAACGAAACAGAAATTAATTTCTTTATACCTGTCCAACGAGCTTATACAATTTTAAGACGTTTAGTAACTACTTGCAGCAGCAGTGAGTGAAATTCGTAATCTGAGTTTTTTTCTCTTAAGTCCGACTTACGCTTGACTGTAGATTTCTAATAGGTTTTCCTGTAATCTACAGGTAGAGGGCTATCTTGTGTGGTTTTTTGAAAATTTTACGCTAAGTAGTTTCGGAGATAAGGGGGGAATGGTCATTTTTTTGCTTATTTTCTTAAATTACTTCTAAATTACCAAAATAAAAATATAAAAAATATATTTCAGATGCTGATAAAATGCTCTTTCATTTGATATGTAACACAATATAGTTTTAATAACTTTGATTTTTAATTTTTAATTTTACCCCCCAAAAGTGATCCCTGTGATTAAATTTCATTTAATTAAATTACATGTCCGTCTTTGGGCCACAGGTTTACATACGTGTGCCAAATTTCAAGTAAATCGGTCCAGTAGTTTCGGAGAAATCGGCTGTGACAAAGGGACAGACAGACACGTGAGTGATCCTATAAGGGTTCCGGTTTTCCTCTTTGAGGTACGGAACCCTAATAAAAAGTGAATATAAAAGTAAATCAGAACATTTAAGATACTTCACGGGAAATATTTGCTTTAACAAAGTTAGTTCTTTTGTGTATTGTTGGAAACGGTACATCCATGTGCCGATACCTAACAGTTATATGTGCATATTTGATTTTCTCATACTCATTTCATTTATAAACAGCTAGGTTGCCATCCAGATTTAGAATTACTTCGTAAACAAAGGATTAAAAGGCCCCAAGAATGGAGTCCGCCGGCATACTCCAGGATATTTTCAGCACCCTTCGAAGAAAGCTCCTACCGGAAGGGACACAAGAACAGAACACATTGAATCATACATTTGATGTACTTGAGAATGATGAATTAGAGAGTAAATTATAGTTCTACCTACTCTTATTCATTAAAATATCAATAATGGGTGTCAACTTTTATTCATGATGAAGACTGCGCAACCCTAGTTGTCACTAGTAATAATGACATTGTATAATCTGTGCGTCAAATTTCGTAGCTAAAATGGCGACACGGTACTGATTGAAGATCGAGTAGAGGAGCTATGTTTGTCTCTTTCAGTATTTGGCATACTTCACGAGAGTGTACAGGATGGCATAAAGTTAGTTAGATCTTGCTTAAAAGAATCGGTCTACCTTAGTCTATGTTGTAATTAAATGAAATTAATTGATGTGATCCGCAAAACTAGTCAAAATCATGAAAAAGAAAATACTTACCCAGTTAGCCCCATTCCACTTATTTACACGGAAGAAATGAAGACTTTAATGACGCCAGAATCCAGGGAGGGAGTCCAGGGACACATTACCATCATTCCAAGTAAAGAAAGATGCTTTATAGAGAGCACGCCATGATGGCCCAGGCAAGTCAAGTTTTGAATCGTGCAGAGCCGTTAAAATCCCGGTAAATTTGGCCAAAGATTATCTGTGTGTTCAAATCGGCGAAATTATTATATTCACTACTCCACAGTGCCAAATCTGGACAAAAATTTAAATGGAAAATTTAAAATGGTTCCAGAGCCATATGACCAGCTCTACAGTATACAATAGTGACATTGGATCTGGTGACTTTTAAGTTAAGGTGTTTACCCATTACACCGTATCATATCATACCATGACCGTAGTAGGAGCGTGTCAGGCAAAAAAATATTCTTTGTATTCAAAAGTATGAGACAATACCTACTAGCCCGTTCCGTCACCGACCATAGACGTAGCGTGCCATGCACGGACCGTCAAAAATTGTCGGCGAGGATATTTTGCCGGTGTCGAACGAAACGCTCCGTGCATGGCACGCAACGGTGCTGGAACGGTGCGTGCAGGGGGCGAAACGGGTTATAACCGCGTATGATGACCGTCCTTAGCCCGTCATAAACGCGTTGCCGTGTAGAAATTTCTACTCGCAGTACTCGCTCTAGCCAGTCTGATACCGTCAGTTTAGAAGGCGCTGGTTAGCAAAATACCTACTTATTATAATGGATGAAAAAAGATTGATTGAGACTGACTAACAAATTTTCAAATATATCTACGCAGTCAAGGTAATCATAAGGCAGTCAAGGTAATCTAAACATTGAGGGAAGATAAACCTGTGTCAACTTTTATTCCCGATGAAGACTGCGCAACACTAGTTGTCACTAGTACCAACTAATGACATTATGTAATCTGTGCGTCAAATTTCGTAGCTAAAATGGCGACACGGTACTGATTGAAGATCGAGTAGAGTAGCTATGTTTGTCTCTTTCAGTATATGGCATACTTCACGAGAGTGTACAGGATGGCATAAAGTTAGTTAGATCTTGCTTAAAAGAATCGGTCTACCTTAGTCTATGTTGTAATTAAATGAAATTAATTGATGTGATCCATGTGTGATCCGCAAAACTAGTCAAAATCTTGAAAAAGAAAATACTTACCCAGTAAGCCCCATTCCACTTATTTACACGGAAGAAATGAAAACTTTAATGACGCCAGAATCCAGGGACACATTACCATCATTCCAAGTAAAAAAAGATGCTTTATAGAGAGCACGCCATGATGACCCAGGCAAGTCAAATTTTGAATCGTGCAGAGCCGTTAAAATCCCGGTAAATTTGGCCAAAGATTATCTGTGTGTTCAAATCGGCGATTTATTATTATATTCACTACTCCACAGTGCCAAGTCTGGACAAAAATTTTAATCGAACATTCCAAAAATATTCAATAACAAAAAAATATTCTTTGTATTCAAAAGTATGAGACAATACCTACTAGCCCGTTCCGTCACCGACCATACCCGTAGCGTGCCATGCACGGACCGTCAAAAATTGTCGGCGAGGATATTTTGCCGGTGTCGAACGAAACGCTCCGTTCATGGCACGCAACGGTGCTGGAACGGTGCGTGCAGGGGGCGAAACGGGTTATAGCCGCGTATGATGACCGTCCTAAGCCTGTCATAAACGCGTTGCCGTGTAGAAATTTCTACTCGCAGTACTCGCTCTAGCCAGTCTGATACCGTCAGTTTAGAAGGCGCTGGTTAGCAAAATACCTACTTATTATAATGGATGAAAAAAGATTGATTGAGACTGACTAACAAATTTTCAAAGATATCTACGCAGTCAAGGTAATCATAAGGTAGTCAAGGTAATCTAAACATTGAGGGAAGATATACCTCGCTCGAATTTTTTTACATTGGCCGTCTGACGTTTGAAAGTAATCTGCGAATTGACTTGAATTGTTACTCGTTAACGTCCCTCGCAGCATATTGCTACGGGGATGATTCGCGGACGCTACGGTCACTAAACCCGTTATGCACGGATACGAAACGATGTGGACACGTTGTGGGCATGGCAGACCGTGTCGGGTTACATTCCGTGCCTGACACGTTCATAGTCCGGTCATGGTATCGCTACTTAATACCTTCTGCCCACAATTGCTACAATGTGCTGAATAAGGACTCCTTGGGTTATAATATAGTTATACGTTTTGCTAAAAATAATATTGATTAAAACTCCTCCAGTTGCGACTTAAGTTGGACTTTTGTACATAAAGTGTTTCTATTGACAATGTCAATGACAAGATTTACTCTTTTTTTTTTTTTGGCATAATATAAAACTATATGTTATTATACATGTCATATAAAAATTACACTTCCAACCTCAACGTTTCTATTGTGCAATAAAGTTTAAATAAAAACATTCATCGGCGGTATGAAAATAAGAGACAACTGAGATTCCTTAATTGCTTGTAAGTAATATAGATATTTTAATTGACTGCTTGAGTTTACTCAAGCCTTGGCTAACAATGTAAATTAATCATAGTCAAGTGGGTCATTCTCGTTATATCTATGAAACTAATACATGTATATTGTGACGAATGCCTCCTCGCTGTATCAACAATATAAACATGATAATTTGTTGTTCTCGGAAGTCGCCAGCTGCTCTTCGGAAACCAGACGTTAACCAGACGCTTTTCGTTTATGCAAAAAACTTGTGCGTCGTGGGAGTCCAGGACAGAACTTCAAAGCCAAATGTTAAATAGTGGTATTCTCCAACATTTATTCAAGTCCTTTGTGATTTTGGGTTGTCTACGAAGTTTTGAGTCCAGGCATGCAATTATCTATAACAGCATTTTTAGCATCTTCTATGCCGATAATCTCACAGGTAGTGAGTGAAGCCCTTAAGATAGTTACTAGGAGACCAGATAGTTAATACGAGACCAGGCTTCCCAAACCTTATTGTGCAATGTGCATGCACAATAAGGTTTGGAAAGCCAATACCAAGCCACACCATAGCGTTCCTCAGACATAATTGTCGGTTTCGATTCGAGTACTTCTGACCTGCGGGCCAATTATGGTCTGTCATTAAATATATCTCTATCGTCTACCGAAAGTGGAATTATATTGTAGCTCAAAGCATACTAAAGTTATAAATCGGGGTTTAATAAAATGAACGCGTCGATAGATTAATGATAGTGTGTGAGTGACCACTATTGTCTTATATAAAAATCCATTCAATAACTGCCTTTATTTAATTGCAGGATTGTGTATTGGACGAAGCTTGCACATGAATAGATTGTTTGAATCAAGTTTGAATGATTATACGCCCAAATTGAATGGTGTTTGAACAAGTAACTGATTTATACAAACTCCCTTACAAAACGATGCCACCGAAAATGTCGAAAATGTAAGTTGCGCAAAACAATAATTTATTTGTATGTAGAACCCATACAACCATTTCAGTCGCAAAATCTTCAAATCAGTAACTAACTGTCAAATGTGACATAACGCGTGGTAACGTCGTGCAAACAATGCGACCGTATTGATACAATAACAAAATGTAGTCGTCGTGTGCACTCGTTACGGTAACAAAATGTGTACGAATTTGTGGCTGTCAATGTCACTGTCAGAATGACTTTTAACGACACTTTATTAGTCGACGTTTGCACACATAACGGTAACAACATGTGGACGAATTTGTGGCTGTCATTGTCACTGTCAGAACGGTTTCTGACAGTGACATTGACAGAATTTGTACACACATGTGTAGGTCTGATTACCGAACTGCTCCTAAACCACTGTATCCGCAAATGACAATCTGAAATACGAAGGTTTCTCAAACTGTCTTGTGAAGTTGTGGACTGGTTGCTTTGAATCATTTAAATATGAGCGAATTAAATAATAATAAACGACGACGACCATTTAAGCACTCTTCGACATTTTATAGAAATGTGGGAAAGTTAAGAAAAGTGCAGAATGATAATACAAATAGATAAGCACTTTATAGTTACTTAATGTATTAAATATATAATTTTTAATTCTTATTGATAAAAATGAAGTGTAGTGTTGCTTTACACAATAAAAGTAGGAATCAAATGAAATAGAGTATTTACTGTGATATTAATAGAATTTCTGTTGCGCAATGATAGTTTTTTTCTGTATAGATGCTGCTTTTTTTAACGCAGTAGTGCGAGCAAATCAAGCAATGATTCATTTCTTGTCTGGTCGAAACTCTTAGCTTAGATTTAGGTACTGAAAATCGTCGTACGATACACGTGCGAAAAGGACATTCACAACTCGTGGTGTTTGAACAAGTAACCGATTTATACAAACTCCCTTACAATATAATATGCACGGATTATTCAAATTGACAGCTGTGACACCGTTACATTCCTCCTCGAGCAATCAGACACTGAGGGACGAGCCAGACTCCTGGCAGCAGGAACCAGCGTAGCCGGGTACTGGCTCCATGCACACCCTTCCCCAAATTTGGGCACATTTTAAACCCCCGATACTCTCCGGATTTCAGTTTGTCTTCGTCTCGGGGTCCCGATCTGCGCCCCCCATCGCTGCCCCTGTGGCCATGAAGTTGACCCACTAGGCACCACGGTCTTTCCTGCCAGCGATGCGCTGGCCGCTTCTCGAGGCATGCTGCCCTCCAGTGTTGTCACATACAATTTGAACAAAATGGTAGACCAGGGTGAAAAAATAGGTAGAAACTGGTAGAATTAGAAACGAAAAATAGGTAGATCTACCTGTTTTAATACCATCTAAGGTAAGTCCAGTTTTAATGATTAAAAACCGGCCAAGTGCGAGTCGGGCTCGCGCACAAAGGGTTCCGTAGCAGCAAATATAATAAACTTATTATGTCAATTTATACACCTGCCAAAATTACAGTTAAATCAACCTATCTCAAAAACTATAAGAGATACTTTGATCAAACCAAAAATCGTTGAAAGAGTTAATTAGCATGCATCACCTCTATTTTTTTTAGAATTTTATACCCCGTAGTTATAAAAATAGAGGGGGGGGGGACATACTTTTTACGACTTTGAGAGCTGATATCTCAAAAACCGTTCACTTTAAGAAAAATGTTTTTTAGAAAACTTTATATCATTTTAAAAGACCTTTCTATTGATACCCCACACGGGTATGTACATCGAAAAAAAAATTTTCATCCCTCAGTTACATGTATGGGGGCCCCACCCCAATTCTTTTTTTTTACTATTTAGTGTCATAATTTTGTAGCGGTTCATACAACACATATTCCCATCAAATTTCATCACTGTAGTACTTATAGTTTCCGAGTAAATCGGCTGTGACAGACGGACAGACGGACAGACGGACAGACGGACAGACGGACAGACGGACATGACGAAACTATAAGGGTTCCGTTTTTGCCATTTTGGCTACGGAACCCTAAAAATGCTTCTAAACTATTAAAAATATATTTATTGGTTTACTTGGTGAGTTCTTTATGGTGTTTATATATGTTTTTGTTAAAATATTTTAAACACAAGCTAGCGTCTCCATTGTTCGCAATGAACCGCTTTGTATGAAGCAGCCCCTCTAACGTTTCCGTACATAATCTGTTCCTTTGACAAGTTTTCATCAGATTTATTGAAGAAAATAGCCTTTCTACATTGTCATATGCACTGCTATGAGGAATGTCATTGTCAAATGACACTGTCACTGTCACTACCAGGCTGTCAGTGTCAAAACTGTCAAACATCAAGACTTTCAAGCTGACTCACCCACAGATTATTCACTAAACACGTTCCGATTTAAGTAAAATGCTGTAATTATAAGACAGGTAAAACTTAATTTCGTAACACGCATGGAGAATTTTCTACAATAGTAATATTTTAGAAAATAGGTAGATTTAGGACCGAAATAGGTAGACAGGTAGACGGGAGGCAAAATAGGTAGATCTACCTATAAATAGGTAGATGTGACAACACTGCTGCCCTCAACGACGTGATCCGCCGGTCTCTTGCGTCAGTCAGTGCCGGCCCTTTTAGAGCCGACCGGCATATCAAGGACGGACGGTAAGAGACCGGATGGAATGTCATTGATTCCGTGGAGTATGGGACGGGTGCTGGTTTGGGACGCAACGTGCGTTGACACACTGGCCCTGTCTCATCTCCACCGAACCTCCGTGAGGGCAGCGTCAGCAGCAGAGGCGGCCGAGAAACTGAAGGTAGGAAAGTACAGCGGTCTTGTCGCCGAATATATTTTTATACCATTCGGCGTCGAGACCCTTGGCCTGTGGGGCCCTGGCGCTCTAAGTCTCTTCAAGGACCTGTCGAAGAGACTAAGAGACGCCACCGGAGACCGAAGAGCTAGCAGCTTCCTCGATCAGCGTATTAGCTTGACAATCCAGCGAGGACTTTAGGGTTGATTATATAAAAAATATAATATTGACTGAAAGATAATCGAAACGATGCCGATAAAACCGATGAAAATGTCGAAAATGTAAGTTGAGCAAAACAATAATTTATTTGTATGTAGAACCCACATACAACCATTTCAGTCGCAAAATCTTCAAATCAGTAACTAACTGTCAAATGTGACATAACGCGTGGTAACGTCGTGCAAACAATGCGACCGTATTGATACAATAACAAAATGTAGTCGTCGTGTGCACTCGTTACGGTAACAAAATGTGTACGAATTTGTGGCTGTCAATGTCACTGTCAGAATGACTTTTAACGACACTTTATTAGTCGACGTTTGCACACATAACGGTAACAACATGTGGACGAATTTGTGGCTGTCATTGTCACTGTCAGAACGGTTTCTGACAGTGACATTGACAGAATTTGTACACACATGTGTAGGTCTGATTACCGAACTGCTCCTAAACCACTGTATCCGCAAATGACAATCTGAAATACGAAGGTTTCTCAAACTGTCTTGTGAAGTTGTGGACTGGTTGCTTTGAATCATTTAAATATGAGCGAATTAAATAATAATAAACGACGACGACCATTTAAGCACTCTTCGACATTTTATAGAAATGTGGGAAAGTTAAGAAAAGTGCAGAATGATAATACAAATAGATAAGCACTTTATAGTTACTTAATGTATTAAATATATAATTTTTAGGGTTCCGTACCTCAAAAGGAAAAAACGGAACCCTTATAGGATCACTTTGTTGTCCGTCTGTCCGTCCGTCCGTCCGTCTGTCAAGACCCTTTTTCTCAGGAACGCGTGGAGGTATGAAGCTGAAATTTATATCAATTACTCAGGTCTACTGTCCCTTGAAGCTGTGAAAAAATCAAACTTCTAAGCCAACGCAATCAAAAGATACAGCCGTTTATGCCGCAAATTTTCGACACTTGCAAGGGAATCAAAACCTACAGGGTGCTTCCCGTGAACTCAGAATCTTGAAATTTGGTACGAAGCAACGTCTTATAGCATAGATAAAGGAAAAATTACGAAAACCATAAATTTTTAGTTACATCACATAATATATTTTTTTTTAATAATTTTAACCTTACTACCCATTTCCTCATAAACGCGTAGAGGTATTAAATTGAAATTCATACCAAATACTCAGGTCTATAATACCTTTAAGCTGTAACAAAATCAAACTTCTATGTCAACGCAATCAAAAGAAACAGCAATTTAAGCTGCATATTTTGAAACTCGCAAGTACTCGCAAGGGAATCAAAACCTAAAGGGTACTTCCAGTCGACCTAGAATCTTGAAATTTGGCATGAAGCAACGTTTTATAGCACACATAAAGGAAAAATTCCGAAAACCTTAAATTTTTAGTTACATTACAAAATATATATTTTTTAATAAATATAAACTTATTACTTTTTTCCTCATGAACGCGTAGAGCTATCAAGTTGAAATTCATATCAAATGCAGGTTTGTACGGAACCCTCGGTGCGCGAGTCCGACTCGCACTAGGCCGGTTTTTAATTCTTATTGATAAAAATGAAGTGTAGTGTTGCTTTACACAATAAAAGTAGGAATCAAATGAAATAGAGTATTTACTGTGATATTAATAGAATTTCTGTTGCGCAATGATAGTTTTTTTCAGTATAGATGCTGCTTTTTTTAACGCAGTAGTGCGAGCAAATCAAGCAATGATTCATTTCTTGTCTGGTCGAAACTCTTAGCTTAGATTTAGGTACTGAAAATCGTCGTACGATACACGTGCGAAAAGGACATTCACAACTCGTGTCGATTTAAAACACTCCCTTCGTTCGTGTATTAATTTATCAATACTCGTATCGATTTTCCTCTTTTCCGCACTCGTATCTACAAGTATTTTGTTTGGGTTACAAAAAAAACACATTATTTACTCTACTACGTTTTATTTATGTCTCTTTAACATTACAAATTTGTAGACACTTATCTATACAAAAATCTTGACAAAAGAAGTACAGATCGCTGAAATTAATGTTGATAGTAATATTAATGACGACTACTTCAACAAGTGTCAATTGCGAAATGCCGCAAAATACTAGTTGCTCTATAGAAGACCATAATAATATGATCCCCGATCCTTTACAACCCAGCAGCTCGGTAAGCACGTTAAAATTTTTTTAAATCTTCTTTAGTGAGGGCAACTGAGTACAACGGCATATTTAATTGTTTATAAAGTTTGAGGATACCTGGAAAAAATGAATACAAGAAGCCATTTTGAAAATATAATAAATATTCACTGCTTTCGGTCACGCGTGTACGCTGCGACCATTTTGCGACCGTTTGTCAACCGTTTGGCGACTGTTTTTTACATGGAATATTACCGTCTTAATCCATATTTTAACAACTTTATTGGTTTTCTAGGCATTATTTTTATTATTTTAGTATAGTATATGCACCGGAGCACTAAAACTTCATCAATCAATATACATAACACGCAAACACCGAGTAGTCAATAATATTATTGCTGGTTAAACTGAGGTAAATTGATGGCGCGTTGATAAATTTAGACTTATTTTATGAAATCACTCGAGCAATTTAATTGGCCATGGTAATTAGCTCACATTATATTACAAATGCAAACAATATTTATCTTTAACAAATTCTTACGCCATTACATTTTAATGTCAAATGATTTTATTTCTTTTTTACTTTGACATCTCTGACAGTCGCCATTTGAAAAGAATTAAATGAACGAATGATTTTAGGAAAGTAGTCGCCAAACGGTAACAATGTGTGCACGCGTAGTGCACACTTCTGTCACTTCTGTGACCATTTGTGCCTGTTACCAATCGTCCCCATTTGGGTCGCCGCGACTAAACGTCGACCGTACTGCGACTAAGCATTGAGACCCGAAGACCTGTGTGTACACAAAATAGGAGGATTTGCGTAGGAACGGCGACCGATTATGGTTATATGGGAAACGAGTAGTTTTTTTTTCTTTTGATCGTCAATTGTGTAATGAATATATATATTTTTAGACGTTCAACGAATAAACAGCTTCGGGTTTTGGCGGAGTACATTTCGCAGAACTCCCGCTTTGCGAATCGGGAGTACGACGGGCCACTGGGCAACCAGCGGTACGAGGCGCAGTGGGAGACAGTGTTGTCACATCTACCTATTTATAGGTAGATCTACCTATTTTGCCTCCTGTCTACCTGTCTACCTATTTCGGTCCTAAATCTACCTATTTTCTAAAATATTACTATTGTAGAAAATTCTCCATGCGTGTTACGAAATTAAGTTTTAGCTGTCTTATAATTACAGCATTTTACTTAAATCAGAACGTGTTTAGTGAATAATCTGTGGGTGAGTCAGCTTGAAAGTCTTGATTTTTGACAGTTTTGACACTGACAGCCTGGTAGTGACAGTGACAGTGTCATTTGACAATGACATTCCTCATAGCAGTGCATATCGTCGCTGCGCGTGCAAAGTTCGCTATGTGTTTTTAACCTACTTTACAGGAGACACAAAAAACTGTTTATTTCGGCAATTATTGAACATAAACAAATCAATATTTTTATGGAATAAGTATTTTCACTTTTGCATACATTAAGAAATTACTTGAAATTATATTTTAGTTATTATAAGGTTAAAAAAATATTTTTTCATAAATATGTTACATAGCGATTAAAATTTGAGTCGTAAATAACCGGTATGTGTCTTACAATCACATAACTAGATTTTATTCATACGGAACAAAATACAATTTGTGCACTTTATCATCACATAGTTATTTAATCATATGATTTGAATCAACTATGTTGTTGTTTATTTGTAATTTATCAATTCATTTTCGAATTAATTATTTCAGAAAAACCACGAATTAGAACTATACGCTTAAATTGTGTATTAACTAACCATAATAAAAAACTCGATTAAATTAATATATTACTACCAATATATTACAACTATAATAATATATTTATTCCATTATTTTTTATGAATGGTGGTTATTTCAGTTACAAAGTTGCTCAATGCGGTATTATGTAAACATTTATGTATTGAATAAGTTTTCATTATGCATGTTTAACACGTTCGCTGCGGCAAGCCAAAACCTTAACCCAAAATGTAGTGCGTTACGAGGCCCAATCCGCCCCGTAATAGTTTACATCGTAGTGCGTTACGGGTATAAAAGTGCCCCGTACACCTAAGTCTGTTAAAAGTGCTGTAAGTTCCTGAAATATTGGATTTTCCAATATTTTTTTCGACTACCTGTAAGAGTATGAAATTTCCTACGTCTCATTATCCCCGCACGTGGATACGATAAAAACTCACAAAATTATATAGAAAAGAAAATACGGGGTTATTTTATCCCCGTATCGCACTAAAATTGAAAAATACGGGGCTTAGTACATCCCGTAACGCATGTCATGTATTAAGGTCGATAAATTAGTAGTGATGGGAAATAAAAAAATCGATGTATGTGCTGTATTAATAAAAACATTACACATCAAAAATATGATACTTCGCACTCTTGTATTTTTGTGAAAGTAGTTAATATAATTAAGTAACAAAGATAAATAAAATAAGATAAACCACCACCGTTTTTTACGTATTAAAAACATATATTTAATTACCTGCCTGCAATTAGATGTCAATTTGTGATGACTTTGACGTTTACTGTGTGGGATAACCTTTGTTTTTGTTCTAACGTGTGGTTCGAGCGCTTCATTTTTAATTTGCCGATAACAAGTATTTCAGTAAGCACTGCACTAGCGATACTGTGCCCGCAACCCCGTACGGGCCAGCAAATTCTTTTACGGGGTTCACGGAGACCCGTATCGCACTAAAAGGTAATTTTTATCCCCTGGTCGGTACGGGGTTCCTGAGACCCCGTATATAATTAATATATCAATAAATAATACTTTTGAACAGAAATCCAAATGTATATTTGTCATTTTTTGTAGTTGTAAATATGACCAAAATACAGCTTCCGCACCAGCGGAGTGAACACGATTTTTCTCACCCGCACTGAGTGATGACAGCGTACGGGGTTCAAAACCCCCCGTAACGCAGTGAACGTGTTAACTTGAAAAAACCGGATAATGCTAGTCTGGCTCGAACACCGAAGGTTACGTGTACATTTTACTATTTTTTTCTCAAAACTATATTAATAATCATGTACTGATGTATAGTGTAATACGATTTATTTTCCAAATTTCATAGTTTAGGTCAACCGGAAGTACCCTATTAATTTTGACTTCCTAGAGAGTGTAGTATTTTTTTCAACTCAATTAACCTATTTTGTATTTACCTACTTAAAAATGAGGCTTTTTTACAGTTTCAAGGAACGGTACAGTACAGTACACTTGAGTATAGGGTTTTTCCGAAATAAAGAATATTGCCAAATAGATAAACGGATTGACAACAAAGTACACAATTGTTTATAAGGGTTCCATATTTCCCTTTTGATCCGAAAAAGATAAAAAATCTTTGTCATGCAAAACTTTATGTGATTTCTCAAGTCAGCGTTTTTTCATTTATTAAACATTTCATTTTCATTAATTTATTTTAAAATGTTTCCAGAAAGGATAGATAGATCTTATCACACAAAATTTCATACAAAACGATGTCTTACCACTTCAAGGCAATGTTAAATCACTTGCTGTTTTTTTGAGTTATTTAGCATAAATTTATCTTATTTCAATATTTTGTAATATAAGTACGTTGACACACACTGAACCCTATACGAAATTTGTCAGTATACTAAACACTAATAAATTTCTACCAGTTAATCTTAAAAATCAATTTGAAATGATTTATTTTTAACAAATATTAAAAAATAACTATTCGGTCAGAGTGAGTACTTTCAGACATAGTCTCAATAAAAAGGGAAACTACACTCTCTGCCTCATTTATAGAGGTTATACTTGACGACAAACCCACCTACCATACACTATTTAAACAAGTTTTAAGAGAGTAGGCTAGCTTTTTATAAGAAAAGCCCTGCTATGTGACGCAAAACACACGATCTGGAAACATTCACGATTTCTACAAATAGTACAAAATTATCGCTATGTATGAGATTGTACAAATCGGGCACAAACATCTAACACATCTTTTTATACAATATTTCCGAAAATATAGCTATGTGTCATAATTCACATAGCAGGCGCAATTCCAAAACTGCTGTTATAAGAAGATAATGTAGTTATGTGATTTATTGCAGTTAGCGATTATAGGAAGAACATTCAATGTATGGGCATCACATATCTACTTTTGATAAAACCTGTAATACTGAAATGAGCTCGACGCTGTTTTTGGAGCATATGTATTTAGAAATAAGGTTTAAAATGGCATTGAAAACGAAAAATCGCTAAAAATCACATAGCGAATTTTGCACGCGCAGCGACGATATGACAATGTAGAAAGGCTATTTTCTTCAATAAATCTGATGAAAACTTGTCAAAGGAACAGATTATGTATGTACGGAAACGTTAGAGGGGCTGCTGCATACAAAGCGGTTCATTGCGAACAATGGAGACGCTAGCTTGTGTTTAAAATATTTTAACAAAAACATGTATAAACACCATAAAGAACTCACCAAGTAAACCAATAAATATATTTTTAATAGCTTAGAAGCATTTTTAATCATTAAAACTGGACTTACCTTAGATGGTATTAAAACAGGTAGATCTACCTATTTTTCGTTTCTAATTCTACCAGTTTCTACCTACACAGATAGAAAATATCTCTTCAACCAAAGAAACCTATTTGAACCAAGAGATATCCAGTTTCCCATATCAGGAAGATTTTAATTACTTGATATAAAACATAAAATGTCTCGATGTTTATTACTTGCACTAACCATTTTATATCTTAACATGATTAGCAAAACAAAAACTTTTTTAAAAACTTAATCATTTATTCCAAGAGCGTAAACGTTTTGTTCAGTGATAATTATTACTCAGAAGCAAATCAGCAAGTTCTTAAAAACAAGTATAATATTTCTTGGTTCTATTCTAAGTAATAAAATTGTTGTATTAAGAGTTATGACGGTTTTCGGTTAAGAGTTATGCATAATTAAAGTAAAAGTTAATGTTTCTTGGGGTGAAACAATTAGTTACTTACACCAAATATATACATTTTTCATTTTAAAAGTTCTGACGGTATTAGATGAAGATTTACATGTTTGAAGTTAGATTTAATGTTTCTTGGGGTGAAACAGTAAGTATCTTAAACCAAATATACTTACTTCTTGGATGTAATTTATCTTATTTCATTTAAAATATATAATTTCGAGTTCCCCAGCCAGTTAGAGAGAGAGAGAGAACTGGAGCGGAAGCACGTTTAGGATAGTCCTCAATAATAGCGCGTAGTTCCCAGAGGGAAGCAGGGGGCTATTATGTCGGAATTTGTATTCCTATGATTCGATACATATCAAGTTCCAACCGGCGAGCCTAACCAAATCGGGAAAAATCTTAACACCGCGATGTACGAATTCTATGGGCTGGGGTCAGCGCCATCTAGCGGGTTTTTTGGTAACTAAACCGGTGTCACCGCTCGGCGCGCGAACTAAATGTTGAAGCAAAACTTTATTATTTTTCGATCTAAACGTGTTGATTCTCAAATGGAACTTGTAGGCATTAAATCAAGAATTTGTGATATGAAGCCAAGAATGTAATAAATCTTGACCTAAGTCCGTGTTGATTTTTTATTTAAAACCTGCTCGAATTATGAATGAAGTCTATAAGCATCAAACCAAGAATTATTATAATCAAGCCAAGATTGTTCTAAATCTTGAAGTAAAACCTTGATATTTTTTGATTTGAACTTGTTGATTCTCAAATGGAGCTTGTAGACATTAAATCAAGAATTTGTGACACAAAGCCAAGAACTTAATAAATCTTGACATAAATCTGTGTTTATTTTTGTTTTAAGTTATTCTGGAACTTTGAATGGAGTTGCAAAGCATCAAATCAAGAACTATTAAAATCAAGCCAAGATTGAACTAAATCTTGACGTAAAACCGTGTATTTTTAGGGTTCCGTACCTCAAAAGGAAAAAACGGAACCCTTATAGGATCACTTTGTTGTCCGTCTGTCCGTCCGTCCGTCCGTCTGTCAAGACCCTTTTTCTCAGGAACGCGTAGAGGTATGAAGCTGAAATTTATATCAATTACTCAGGTCTACTGTCCCTTGAAGCTGTGAAAAAATCAAACTTCTAAGCCAACGCAATCAAAAGATACAGCCGTTTATGCCGCAAATTTTCGACACTTGCAAGGGAATCAAAACCTACAGGATGCTTCCCGTGAACTCAGAATCTTGAAATTTGGTACGAAGCAACGTCTTATAGCATAGATAAAGGAAAAATTACGAAAACCATAAATTTTTAGTTACATCACATAATATATATTTTTTTAATAATTTTAACCTTACTACCCATTTCCTCATAAACGCGTAGAGGTATTAAATTGAAATTCATACCAAATACTCAGGTCTATAATACCTTTAAGCTGTAACAAAATCAAACTTCTATGTCAACGCAATCAAAAGAAACAGCAATTTAAGCTGCATATTTTGAAACTCGCAAGTACTCGCAAGGGAATCAAAACCTAAAGGGTACTTCCAGTCGACCTAGAATCTTGAAATTTGGCATGAAGCAACGTTTTATAGCACACATAAAGGAAAAATTCCGAAAACCTTAAATTTTTAGTTACATTACAAAATATATATTTTTTAATAAATATAAACTTATTACTTTTTTCCTCATGAACGCGTAGAGCTATCAAGTTGAAATTCATATCAAATGCAGGTTTGTACGGAACCCTCGGTGCGCGAGTCCGACTCGCACTTGGCCGGTTTTTTTTTATTTAAACTTTTATGTCTTGACTGTAGAACGTAAAAGTTAAATTAAGAAATTATGATTTCCTATTAAAAACGCAGAATTCTTGTAGTTAAATTGTGGTGAATCTTCTTTTAACAGGTTTTTATTTTTGCTTTGATAAAGGTTACTTGAACCAAAGACGTTTTTTAAGAACTAGCATATTCATACTAAAACGGTGTAATATTTTGTTGCAAATAAATACTTCTTTGATTCAAATCTGTCCTATTTGTACCAAATGTATATAAAGTTACGACTGAACAATTTTGATTCTTCTTTGAAAAAGGAATATCCCTTTAGGTTAAGACCATGTTATTAGATGAAGAATTATATTATTCCTTTTAAATAACAGTGTTTGAGAGAGTTTTCCGTCTTAAATTAAAATATCTTTTCTATCTGTGTATTTTTTCACCCTGGTCTACCATTTTGTGTTACGAAAAATTGTGTTACGTATTAAGGATACGTCGGTGTGTGAATGTGGATTGGATGAGGGTAATCTAGATCACATATTTTTTGAATGTAACAAATTAACCTCTTCTTTTGAATGTAACAAATTAACGTCTCCATTTATACCTCGCCCGACGAATATCACATCTTTACTTCGATTAGTCTTTACACGGTTCATTTCCATTTTATGTCATTTTATTAGTCATAATAACATTAAATTATAATTATAGGTACATATTATATATCCTAATAACAAAACAGGAGATAATAGTTCTTCATAATTCCGTATTTCTTATTTATAACTTGCTGTTGGCATTCCTGTTAATACCCGAATAACTAAAAACGACTCAAATGACTTTGGCAAAGGCCCTCGAGGCTGCCATTCCCAAAAAAAAAAAAACCTCTTCTCATTCTCAAATTAATTATCAATCAAAAGCAATAGCTACTTGTCGTGTTATATGTAGATAAACTAAACTTATACAAGAAAAATATCAATCGTTGTAGTGTAAATTGTCAAGTTGCAGTTTAAAATACTAAAACACAGTGCATTTCTGGTTAAAAAATGCTTAGTGAACAAAACTTTACCTAAAGGTAAGCATGACTTCTAAAACTAAACAAAACAGATTATTTATTTTAACAAATTTAGGAAATATTAAATGAGACATTAGTCATATTAGCACAATTCGATATTGATATTGTAATTGTCTTTCCAGGAGCAGTTAGGTTAGTTTGCTGAATTTCTGCAGATGAGCCAGGCTGTGATGATACAATGCGAGTGGAGGATTGTTGATTTGCTTTCACTTGAGAAGGCACTTGTGGCTGAGGATGTGATTCTCCGAGTGAACATTGTAGGTCAGACTCAATGAAAATAGGAGAGTCACGGGACGTGCCTGGTTGTGGATTTGTGTACAGTGATGGTGATTGTGCATTCTGCAATGGTGGTTGACAAGGGACAGATGGTAGCTTAATGAAAACAGGAGGGTCACGGGATGTGCCTGGTTGTGGATTTGTATAAAGTGATGGTGGTTGTGCATTAGGTTGGGCTGTGCTTTTTTTGTATTCCTGGACAATATTTTTTGTGATACACTTAGTTATTGTTTCCTTATTTGCAATAGAATCTTCAATGTATTCCTCGGCGACTCTATCAGACTTCCAGCCACCATGCATTTTGAGAACCCGTAGACTAGCGCCTGAGTCTGCCAAAAATGTTGCAGAAGTCCGGCGGAAACAATGCCCTGTGTAGAGCTCAGGCTGTTCCAATTTTAAAAACTCTGCTATTTGTTTTGGCAGCATCAGCATTTTATGTCGCCCAATCACTTGCCTCGTGCACTTTCTTTTTGCGTAGTTCAGGAATATCCTATTAGTTTGTGTGCCCTGAGGCCGTAGGGCATAATATTTTCTAAAAATATCCAAAAACATATCCCGAATCACAAAAGAACGGTCAATTTTAGTCTTAGTGTCCCTAAGCTTGACTATCATTATATCACCTTGAAACTCGATGTCGCTGGTAGTTATATTAGTTAATTCTATCCCTCTACATGCACCACTGATGCCCAAGATCAAAGCAACCTGTAAATAATAAGTCGATAAGTGTGCATACAAATACATTTAGGATTTTTTTGTTATTAGTAAGTTTAGCCAGTTTTTTATGTGAAATATTTTTAGCTCATAGAATTGTTCTTTTATTTCTATTATACTGTATTCTTATGGTAATTTCGATAAGTAGGCTTAATAATTACCTTTGTGGCCAGATATATCTCATCGGGTGCCTGAGATAGGAATGATTGAACATCTTCTGAACGAAATATCTTTGATTTCTTTGCTTTGTATCCATCTGACTGTCGTTTTAGCCACATGGATAAGTTTACATAGCTTTTGATGTTTATATTATGCTTCACCAGCATTGTTGCCTTAAGCATGGAGTACAATGCCCACAATGTTGAGGACTTTTTAGTTTCTGCCAGTTCTTTAAAATATGCCAAAAACACGTGTTCTGAGAAACTGTGGGCATTTTTCTTGGTTTTCCAATTTATAAAATTGTCGTAAGTAACTATAAATTTCGCCTTTGATTTTGGCGGCAGCAAGTTCTGTATTGGGACCGTGCGCGACGACACGCCACGTGACAGGTGACCATTATGGACAATATTGTCGCCGCTGTTAAGCGAGAAGTAAGTAAAAATTGTGAAAAAATTAATGAAATCTTGTGTTATTTTACTATATTAGACAATTTTGGACGATGGTGGTTACAACATTATCGCCAATAACATTAAAATTGTTGTTTTCAGTGAGAAATAAACAAACTGGTGACTAAAACGGGGTTTCGTGCCATCGCTCACGAAATCATTTTCCAACCTAAGACAATGAATAAAGACAAGAAATGGTGTTAGCTGGGCATTTTCTATAGATTGAAGACTTTTTCCACCATTTGTACCTATGTGCAATAAAGTATAAAATAAATCATTGGTTTTTGAAATTGTTGATCAGTTCACTGCTATGCTATGTCATTTTCATAGGCTAACTATAGGTATTATAAATATCATTTACAGGGTACAGGTTTATTGTAAAATAAAAACAAACTAGCTATAATAACTTTTAATTATAGTATACATTACAAAAACTTGTTTCATTTACTTGAAAATATTGGAGGTTTAGCAGATATCACATCAAATATGTAATCATCAATGCGATGAAATAAGTTCTCAGGAATTTTATTTAAAATGTGATAAGCCTTCAGCGGATGGACTACTTCTGCTTTTATTGTTCTCGTGCTCTTTCGTCCGATTGAAACGTCGATATTTACGCATTTTCGTCAATCCGTTTCGATTTGTACACATGAGCACACTTAAGGAAACAAATAAAATGATTTTGGAACATAACTGGGATTGGCTTCCACATCGGCTTTTCTACCTCCAATAAAATGTGCACTATGAATTCACCGTAAATTCAATTCAATACTTGTATCAAAAGATTACGCACTTTTAAGTAATACTTCAGAGGTTGGACGACACTTTTCTTCTTACGGCAATTATTCACTTAAACGGTGGTTTCGTTTTCACCACGGTCATGGAAATAGCTAAAATTTTTTCGATATTTTTCTTGGAGTTATTACAATTCACCATAACAAATTTTACTAGGCCCATATTAAATTTATCTCAAAAACGATATGAAAATGTTTACAGCTGGTTTACAGCAATATGGATTTGACAGCGTAAGTCAGCGACTAAGATGTCAATTTTGGCCGTAGTGTGCGCTGTGATCGTTTTAGCTACCCCCTCCACCCGCTTTGCACCCTGCCAATAGCCAATTCGGCTTCGGCTCTTAATTCAGGTGGGGTGCAATCAATAATCATTTCTTCGTCTGTCGTATTTTCGTTCGAACTCATATTGAATTAAAACAAAACAAAATTACAAACTTCAAAATTCTATATCATAAAACAGAATTGCAGCGAAAAATTGTCAAGTTACCCGCTAAACTTTTTTTATTCATAGATACGGTTAGAGTCACGTTTGAGTAGACGTATGTGCCGCTACCTAATATTTAGATGAAATAATTATGTACTTATAGTTAAGACAAAATGTAATAATAATGTATTATTTGTTATGTTTACGTGAATTTATTATGTAATTAAAACTGCATTAAGTATACCACATTTTTTTTTAATACGCATAAGTGGCAGAGTCACAGTGAACCAGAATGAAAATATTCCTTTTTTTACTTACTTAATTTTATGGTGCCTGTGCCTCAAATTTATGTGGAATGGAAATTAAAAACAAGGACTTTGCCGGCCTTGGCTTGCAAGGTTTGTATGAAATTCCATTATCTATCAATCGTCCTAGCCGCGCCTGAAACGTCATACTTCGCTGCCAATTATAAGGCATATAATATCAATATTTCATACCATGTTTGAGAAAAATATTTTTAAACATCCTATTACCCTATATTTTTCTTTGAATTACCTCTATGACGTTGAAGTGGCACGTAAGCCAAGGATACACTAGGGGACAAATGTCCCACGACATGTCAAGCGAAGTCTGACAACGTCGCGCTACTTCACCCGACGTCGCTGGCGACACGTGTCGTAGGACATTTGTCCCCTAGTGTATCCTTGGCTTTATCGCTAACAGGACTATCGATGTTTTTATTTTGTCAAACACTTAAGACGTCAACGTTCGTGCTAGGAAAATATCTAGGTATAGTAATATTGCAAGTGTATTTTTATTACCAGACATGGCGTGACATGTGCCGCAAAGCCAGGCAAAGCAACGCTGCAGTGCCTGCAGTCAACCGAGCGCGAAACATAACAGGGAATGTTATGATCATCCCTGATATCACTGAAGAAGAAGCGCTCGTTCTGGACGCAATCGGAAAGGACACCTCGGAAGGAGTGGATCCCGAGGAGTCCACAATTGGTGATGTATGTTCTGACCCTTTTATTTTCTAAAAAAATTTAACAGCATGCATCAGACGGACGGGCATTTTAAACTTTAAAATAGTGGAAACGCAAATGAACAGCAAATATACCTGAAATATTGTTAAAGGTAGTCCTTTGCAGTATAGTAAAACTCCAAAAAAGCCCAGTCTGTCCGGTGTGAGCTTATCAAATTGTATCAAAGCACACTAAGGGTACTGGAAAAGCTGACTTTTTCTGTTATATCAAAGTTTTTATAAGTAATTGCACGAAGTCATAACATAGATTTATAGAGTTAGCAACATAGAGTTAGTTAGTTAACAACATGGATTTATAGAGTTTGGTGAATTTAAATCATATGAAATATATCTCATTTTTTTGTGTGGCTGCCGCTGAAGCACAGTATAATAAAGAGTACTGTCGTACAGTATGGCCACTCCCGCTCCCCGCTGAAAGTGCCGCCCACCCCCTCTCGGTTACCTCACAGTTACCGCCTGTCAAAAACGAGAACAGTCGACCTGCCATATCTCACTCATACAAGCATAGTACGCGTTCACCTACACGAGCTTATTCATACATGATCGCCTGTGTCCGAGGTGTGGCTGAAGCCTACTTAGTCGGGTCATAAGTTCTGTCACAGATAAAACATGAAATAAAAACAACTAGTTAATAATTATTTATATAATATATATACCAATCGAAAGGTGATAAAATTAGCTTTTTAATAACTAAACATTTATTCAAAATGTCCACCGTGATTCTCGATACATGCTCTCAACCTTCGCGGCCAGTCATCTATCGCTGCACGCACGACTTCCATGTCGATTTGTGTCGCTGCTTTGACGATGGATGCTTTCAGAGACTCCAAATTCCGGTGAGGTTTAGAGCACGCTTTCTGCTCTAGATGTTGCTATATTTTGTAATCGAGGGGGTTCAGGTCCGGCCTGGAGGAGGGCCAGTCCTGGTGCCGGATGAAGTCAATTTTACGGCTAGCGAGCCAGGATTGCGTGCTCTTTGCTTTATGAGCCGGTGCAGAATCTTGCTGGAATACCCAGTGTCTGTTATTGAACATTGTACGTGAAAGAGGTTCCACAACGTTTGCTAGGATGGTATTTTGATTCACAGCGGCACTAATTTTTACACCTTTTTCACAGAAAAACACTTCAGTTAGGCCTAAATATGACACTCCAAGCCAAACCATGACCGATGACGGGTGGTGGCCACGTTGGACGCGGGGGATACGCCTGCTCGCTTCTTCACTATTCGTTGCGTAAACTTTATTATTTTGCTTATTGAAAGTTTCTTCCACAGTGAAAATTTTTTCGTCCGAAAATAGGATTTCGCGGTATTTTTTACCCGCGTACCGCTTTAAGAGTACTCGCGATCTTAGAAGCTTAATTTTTTTCAGACGATCGTTCAGAAGATGTGCGGTTTTTTTTCGATAAGCCCGAAGTCCTAAATCTTCATTTATCACCCTTTTAATCGTCGGTCTGCTTATACCCATCTGAAGACTTAAAAGTTTTTGCTTACGCACAGGATTTCTTCGTATTCGCTCCTTCACGGCTTTGATAACGGCTGTAGTCCGAACCGAGCGTGGACGCCCACTTCTCTCTCTATCCTCGAAAGAAGAAACTTCCCGGTATCTTTTAATGGTACGATATACGAACCTCAGCGTGATTTTCAAATTTTGTAATAGTTTGAAAATTTGCTTTGGTGCGTAACCACAGCGGTGTAATGCGATAACAGCGACACGGTCTTCTGTCTGCGTCCACTCCATGTTTGAAAATGGCGGCAATGTCAATTTTTTTATTTTTTTTATTCACCAAATGTTCGAAATTCAAATGTGATACTTATTTTTCCAGCTAGTGTTCAAATTTCGAAATTCGAACCGTGTGACAGAACTTATGACCTAAGTAATGGGTAGTAATCCTGCTTATGAAGTTGATGGTCCTGTCGTCCTTAGTTGGGTGTGTGATGTTTGATTACCACAGATATTTGTTCCTGAGACATAGATGTCCTCTTACGTATTCCAGTTTTTGTATAAAATAGTAATTTATATAATAAGAGCGCACATATATTGTTTACTATTTCTTTTTTTTTAACCAAATATCTTTAATTTTTTATATTGGTTGGATTTACTTTTATCTGACTATGGGGATTGGAACAAAAGTCTGAATTATTGAATTTTGTTGAATGGGTGTATTGGTTAATTTTTGATGCCAGGCTACATTTTTAACTGGCTTTGGAAAAGGTAGAGCATCTCTTATCATAAAAAAGCCGGTCAAGAGCGTGTCGGGCCACGCTCAGTGTAGGGTTCCGTAGTTTTCCGTATTTTTCTCAAAAACTACTGAACCTATCAAGTTCAAAACAATTTTCCTAGAAAGTATTTATAAAGTTCTACTTCTGTGATTTTTTTCATATTTTTTAAACATATGGTTCAAAAGTTAGAGGGGGGGGGGGACGCACTTTTTTTCCTTTAGGAGCGATTATTTCCGAAAATATTAATATTATCAAAAAACGATCTGAGTAAACCCTTATACATTTTTTAATACCTATCCAACAATATATCACACGTTAGGATTGGAATGAAAAAAAATATCAGCCTCCACTTTACATGTAGGGGGGGTACCCAGGATAAAACATTTTTTTCCATTTTTTATTTTTGCACTTTGTTGGCGTGATTAATATACATATTGGTACCAAATTTCAGCTTTCTATAACCTTGTACATTTAGCTGTTGAAAAAAGTGTAAACAAACCGGAGCCGTCAAATTTGACAGATCCAGGGGTAGTGAACCTTTTAAGGCCAGATCGAAGAACAAAATTGTAGGTGGCTACTTACTTGGTACTTTTTATTCATGGTGACAGGGGCGGCTCACTCCGCGATCCTTTCACCGCGCTACAAGTACATACCGGCGGCCGCGAGTTCGCGGCCCATTCAGTGGCGACAACCTTCGCGCGGCGCAATAGAATTCAATGTCGTCTGCATGCGTGCGGTCCGTTTGTTAATGTAGGTAAGAATTTAGAATGGCGGCGTTTTGTGAACTTCAAAGGAGTGAGCCTTCTGTACTTGTACTATTATATATTATATTCTGTGATGGTGAGCCAATTTTAATGATTATAAACGCATAAATGGTAAGTAAGGTGAGAGTAACAATGCGATTCCTTGTATGTTTAGGTATTAAAAAAGGTTATCAGGTAACGTGTAAAAATTTTCGTATTTTAAAATAATTGAGCTTACTACTATAGTCCGTTCCGGGCTAAAGATTAGCAGAAAGAAAACTGAGAATATGTCTTGTGTGTTTGATGGCATTTCTAATGCCAACGACTTCAAAATCTATATCGGAGCCACAAGAATTCACACAGTGTGCAAATTTAAATACTTGAGATCCATCATCAGCAACGATGGCAAGATCGATAAAGATGTCACACATAGAACTACAGTGGGGTGGCAAAAACATAGGGAGCTGACCGGCGTAATGTGCGATAAGAAGATGCCAATAAAAGTGAAAGGGAAAGTCTATAAAAGCGCAATAAGGCCTGCTCTTTTATACGGCACAGAATGCTGGGCAACAACCAAACAGCACATAAATAAACTGCATGTCACTGAAATGCGCATGTTGCGTTGGTCAGGAGGAGTCACGTTGCTGGATAAAATCCGCAACGACTACATAAGAGGTAGTTTCAAAGTCGCACCTATAGCTGAGAAACTCAAAGAAAATCGTCTTCGGTGGTATGGGCATATTCTACGTCGCCCAGAAGATCATATGGTCAAGTTAGCCTTAAACATGCCGACACAAAAAAGAAGAAGCGGAAGACCACCTACCACTTGGCTGACGACAGTCCAAAAAGACATGAAAGATGTTAACGCAGACGCTGAAATAGCCAAAAATCGTGTATTATGGAGGAAAAGGACAAGAAAGGCCGACCCCACTTAAATGGAAAAAGGTCAAGGAAGAAGAAGAAGAATCAGCAAATTAATAATGGAGTGGGGTGTTAAAGAAAACAGAATTGCTGTGATTGCTCTGCATAAGGTAGGGATGGAGCCGTCTCACATTTTTGAGACATTAAAAAAGTTAGAGATCAGTCGGATGTTTGTGTATCGTACCATTCAAAGATACACCAAAACGTCCTCTGTCGATGACAGTAAAAGATCTGGCCGACCACGTACTGTTAGAACAAAACAAGCCGTTAATGCGGTAAGGGCCAGAATTCGCCGAAACCCCATAAGAAAACAGAAGATCCTTTCTAGGGAAATGAAAATACCACCTAGGACACTTTCGCGTATTATCAAAGATGACTTGAGCCTTGCAGCTTACCGACGATATACAGGACATATGTTAAATTTAAATCAGTCACTTAAGGACAAGAGAGTTGAAAAATCAAAGAGCCTTTTATCTCGATACGCACATGGAGAATATAAAAATATTATTTTCACGGATGAAAAATTTTTACTATCGAGCAGCACTACAACAAACAAAATGACAAAGTATACGCACACAACTCTCGAGAAGCTAAAGAGATAGTTGGAAGGGTTCAGCGAGGTCATCATCCAGCTTACGTCATGGTTTGGTGGGGTGTGTCGTATCAAGGCGTCTCTGAGATTCATTTTTGCAAAAAAGGAGTAAAAATTTCAGCTAAAGTGTATCAGGATACGGTTTTAGAAACAGTAGTTAAACCACTCAACGATACAATGTTTAAAAATGTGCACTGGACCTTTCAACAGGACTCAGCCCCGGGTCATAAAGCTCGCACCACCCAGATTTGGCTGCAAAGGAATGTTCCGGACTTCATCAAGGCAGATGATTGGCCCTCTTCTAGTCCCGACTTAAATCCCCTGGACTATAAATTGTGATCAGTGTTAGAGGACATGGTCTGCTCTAAACGCCATACCAATATCGATTCTCTAAAAAAATCTTTGAAGGTAGCAGTGGCAAATTTTCCAATGGAGACAGTGCGTAAATCTATAGACGAGTGGCCGGATCGTTTGAGGGCATGTATTATAGCTAAAGGCGGGCATTTTGAATAAAAAATATATTGTTTAGAAACCTTATTAACTTACCTACAAATAAACATTTACTTGTGGTAAATAAATTACATTATTTTAAAAATATGTTTATTTTCATTTGTAACAGAACTTATGGCTAGACTAGGTACCTACTTTCGCTTAATTTTACCAAGACAAGACGAGTGTAAGTACAAGATTATAACGGGTCGGCAAACGCACATTGCTATTGTGAAACCAGAAAACTGGAGAAGATGCGAAGAACATGTCATCAAGGAAGAGAAGAAAATGAAAGAGTTAGACAACAAAATTGACGATTTGGCCGACAGAATAATAATAAATGTGACAGAATCATCTTCGTCTTCATCCTCATCGTCATCATCATCCTCACCAGAATAAAATAACGTATATATAAAGTATTGTGTTTTACTTAAAAATATACATATGTTTTCACCATTAAACACATAGAATAGAACGACATATATTTTTATTATTTCATGCACAGATAATCTTAATTTTACTTCTATTGCTTATTTATATTTCTCTGTCTTTCATCAAAATTTAGTGTGGTAACTATAAATATTACTGAATCAACTAAACTACCATCTAGTATAAAAAAATACAAAAATATAACAATCATCATCTCATACGGAGAAACGGAAGCTCGAAAACACAAATAATATCAAATTTGGAACAGATGATAATGATGATGATTGATAACAAGCAATGGAAAATGTCAGATAAAATTAAAAATCGCGTAAGGTCTAGTACACACAGCAACACATCTAGCTATACACTTCAGAAATCTGAAATATTGCATGAAAGAGAGTCGCACTAGAATGCGAATGTGTGTGTGTCCTATGCGTATGTGTTAGTTACGCGGGCTATTATTCAAAAGAGTTTTGAAACAGTATTTTTTCTTTTATTGTCAATATTGACATTAAATTTAATATATATTTTTGTCGATTTATTTCCGATTGATGTTGCGTTTCGGTTAATTCACGCTTGAAAATGGCTCCCCGTCTAACTTTAAGGGAGAAAACAAGAATAGTAGAGCTGAAAGAGATTGGGATGCGTGTGGCCGAGATTGCTCGAGAAACAGTAGTGCAAGTAAGTGATTTCAATAAATAACATCTTTGTTCATTATATAGAAAAAAGTTGATCGTTCGGTGTTCATTTTCTAACTAATGGTACTTTATCACTACAGAGTTACAGACTCCTATCACGACTTTGTTAAATTCACTTTCAGAGGCGAACAGTTTACTTATAGGTCCAAAGATATGAAGCAGGCGGCGATGAAGCACTACAAGACCGTCCACGGTTAGCACGTTAAAGAGTTACAACAGAGGCGGAAGACGCAGAGATGATTGCTACACATTCACAGGATACCTTCCATCGTTGTCGTGATACAGCCATACAATACGGCGTAAGTTTAACGCGATTACTTTATCTTTAAGTATTTATTTATCTGTAATAACACTTGAATAGAAGTGAAATATTGATTATGATTATGAATGCTTGTTATAGATTTCTATGCAAACAGTGCGCCGTCGGTTGAATGAAGGGGGACTCCACCGTCGTATACCGGCCCGAAAAATATTGCTAACTCAGCAGCACAAAGACGAGCGTATCGCATTTTGTCTGCAATATTACAATTTCGATTGGGTAAACAATGTTGTAATTTTTGTCGACGAGAAGACATTTCAATCGGACAAGCATGGTCGCAAGATACTCTACAGGCGACATAATGAGCGATATGTCGAAAAGAACACATTGCCGAACAAGTCAAGTGGAAGGATTGGTCTAGGCATTTGGGGTTGGATTAGTTCTATGGGCCCGGGAGAACTCACAACAGTAAGTGGCAGGATGAATGGGGCTCAATATGTGAAAATCTTGCGTGATGTTTTTTTACCAACAGTTCGCACTGCTTATCCCGAAGGTCGAATTTATTTGGCACAGGACAATAGTTCCATACACAGCTCCCGATTAGTGCAGGAATGGCTGGCAGGTCAACCTGACGTTGAGCTGATTCGGTGGCCAGCCAAAAGCCCCGATTTAAACCCCAGTGAGAACGTTTGGGGTCAAATGGTTCTCAATTGGGATCCAAACGATGTCCGAAACAAAAAAAAATTGAGTGGAGTGGTATTTCAAACTTGGGAAAGAGGAAGTGAAATGTGTTGGAATATGGTGGCGAATATGCATTCCAGGATTAATTTAGTCCTAGACAACGGAGGAGGTCACATCCCGTATTAGTTTAAAATAATTAAAAAATAAGTGAGATTAAATTGAGGTTTGTTTTTCTTTTCACCTTTACTGCATTTTACTGTCGATCATAGTTTTATAGACATTGCATTGATTGACTTGAGCGAAACTTCGGTCACAAACAGAATTATAAATATATAAATAAAGAAAACAGTAAATATATTAAACGCCTATACTACCTAAAGAATTATCAAAAATAATATATAGTTTTTTCTTAATTTATCCTATCCACGTCCGTTCGAAAGCTAAAATATATTTATGACAAATTCACGGGTCTTGTTGCATTAAATCCTATATCTTTTCAGATTACAGTAAAGATGCTCAAACAACTACAGTGACAATGATACGTCACACATACGTAAACATTATTTAATTTGAAGTTGACATGATACACATATATGTATCTCTTTCTTTTTCTCTCTGCTCCGTCTTTAATGGTTAGTTAGGTGTGTTGCTCAGCTGTGAGTACCTTTATATTTTAATAGTGTTACACCCAGAGTAAAATGCAACCATGAGTTTTAAACCTCTGCCAAATTGGGTACTTTTTGGTTGATGATTCCCTGATAAAAATAATAATATTAATGAAATGTATTGACGATATGCTTATATTCATGAAGGTGTATTATGTTTCGTCAAATTAAACGAAATTACATGTTAGTGGAATGAAATGGAAAACAGTAGTGAACTCAATTTATTTTTAAATAGAGAAAAGAAATCAGGAACCTAACGTTACCTAATAAACAACCCTCAAATTTGACAGCTTCGGTTTGTTTACACTTTTTTCAAGAGCCAAAAGTTTTTTTTTTTGGCGGGAACGTTGAACTGAAAAGGCGCGTTGCTGAAAATATTTTTTGTAAATTTAAATTAATTTGTACATTTTAACTTTTCACTGTATATTTTTAATGTAAAATAGTCCATATAGTATAGTTTTGTAAATATATAGTTTGTGCGTTCCCTCAATCCCCATCATGGGGGGAGGGAAGCGCACGGGGAAGAGCGGCCGCAAGCGGTCGCGTATTTTAGGCGAAAAACCACCGGAGGCGGAGGCAATGGAGCAGGAGTTACCTTCCTCCTACTCTTCGACCAGCTCATCAGATGCCGAAGCTGAAAATAAGGAGCGTCCTATTGCACGGGTAAGAGAAAAGGATAAGTACATACCGTATAAAGCCAGTAATTATGCCAGATTATACGACGAGAATTCACAGAAAAAGGACATTAATGCCTACAAAATTGCCATAACCTTTGATGTGTCCAATAATGCAAACGTCTTTATAAAAAATGAAAAGCTATTGAATGAATTACACATGATTGCTTCTATACCTGCATCAGAGACAGAAGTCACAGGGGTGCTGACATCGGTCCCCTGTGATTACTCCAATAAAAAAATCTTTCAACACATAGCCTCCACCAAGAAAGTAATAAGTGTGAGAAGGTTTATGTGACGGGTGAAGGATGCTCAAGGTAGTGTATCCTTTGTCCCCACACAAACTGTTGCAGTGACCTTTGCCTCAACACAATTACCAGAATATGTAACACTAGATCACTGGAGACATGAAGTAGGTGTATATGTGCCTCCCGTAAAGCAGTGTCTAAGATGCATGAAGTTTAATCACATTGCCAAATACTGCAAAAACAATGAGGTGTGTTCAATTTGCTCTGGCAACCATAACTTTAAATCTTGTGACAAATCTAAAACTCAATGTGCCAATTGTGGTGGTGATCATATAGCGATTTCTTCCACATGTCCTTTAAAGAAAGAAAAAATAGAAGAAAACAAAATAAAGTCTAGAAACGCTAAATACTCAGACCTGTTTAATGGAGCCGCATTCCCTCAATTAAACACTAAATATGTCAATAATCAACTCTCCAACTTAACAAAAAATGAAAAATTCATGAATTTATTAGTCGAAGCTATGCTTCAAATATGTTCAAATAATGAACTGCCGAAAAATTCTAAAAGTATTCGAGAAGTTTTAAATACAACTTTTAATAAAAAAACACCTTAATTTTTTTATAGATATTTTACATATAGTGCAGTGGAACGCTCAAAGTTTAATTAGTAATAGGCTAGTTCTAACAAAATTTTTATATGATAACCACATACATAGCCATAATTTCTGAAACTTGGTTGCAACCTCATCAGTCTTTTTGTATTAAAGGTTACAATATTATTAGAAATGATTGTGGTAACAAGCACAATGGTGTTGCAATTTTAATTCATAATACCATATACTCATATTTCAACTGATTTTGATAATTCCTTACAAAATGTTTGCATAAAAATCAAAATTTATGACAATGAATTTAGTGTAGTCAGTTTTTACAACCCAACAAATTCAGTTCCAACTTTTAATAAAAATAATCTAGACAATTTGATAAAGTCCATTCCTAAACCTATGATATTTGGAGGTGATTTTAATGCTCATCACATGTCTTGGGGGTGTGTTGATATTCTGCCTCGAGGTCGGGATGTTTTAGATGTTATTGACGAAAATGATCTTGTCCTCTTGAATAATGGTATGCCTACAACAACTGGTTCTTCATCTTGGCGTCCAAATGCCCTTGATTTAACTTTAGTTTCCCCTTCTTTGGCACTTTCATGTGATTGGTCTGTCTGTGAATATCCCCTTGGTAGTAGTTATCATTTGCCTGTAATAATAAAAATTGTTGTCAGACATGAAAGTAATTTACTTAATAATATACAATGCAATAATGTACATTTGCCAATTTACCCAAATTATAAACTGGTAAATTGGAAAATGTACACATCATTAATGGACACAAAATTAAACAGTGTTGACTTTAGTGCTATGTCACCAATTGATTCTTTTAACTCATTTTGTAGCATAGTTCATTCTGTTGTTAAAAACAATCTATTCCGCAAAAAAATTTGGCTAATTCATACACACATTCTGTAAATCCTTGTTTACCAAGACCGTTAAAGTATCCTAGGTTACCTTGGTGGAATTCTAAGTGTTCAGAAGCTGTCCAAAAGTCAAAAAATGCTTATTTAATTATTAAATCAACCCTTCTGAAGAAAATTATATTGAATTTAAAAGATTGCGGGCTTTGAAAAAACTTGTACTTAAAACAGAAAAGACTAACAGTTGGGTTGAATTATGCAATTCATTTAATAGATGTACTCCACTGTCTACAATATGGAACTACATGCGAAAATTTAATAAAACATTTACATCTAATAATTCTCTTGATGACAGTTGGATCCCAGATTTTCTATGTAAATTCACTCCTGATTTTGTTTCTAATGAGCCCTTGAATTATAACAATAGTGAAATTAATGTTAATAAATATTTGACTGATCCATTTACTTATCAGGAGCTTCATTCTGCGTTGTTTTCTAGAAGAGATACATCATTTGGTCTTGATGGTATTCCATACATTTTATTAAAAAAACTAACCTCAAATTGCCTCGACATTCTTCTAAATATACTGAATCGTTTGTGGAAGGAAAATTCTATACCTGACGAATGGAAGACAGATTGTTTGATTCCTGTTTTAAAACCTAATAAAGACAAGCTATTGCCCGATTCATATCGACCCATAGCTCTCACGTCCTGCGTCGGTAAGATATTTGAACAACTTCTAAAACAACGTCTAGAGTTCTTTGTAGAGCAAAATTGTCTTTTACCTTGCAATCAATTTGGTTTTCGCAGAGGGCGGTCTTCTCGTGAAATCATTTGTCAGCTTTTACTTGATGCTCAGGATAGTTTATCTAAAAATCAGTATTGTTTGTCTGTTTTCTTTGACATCGCCGGTGCCTTCAATAGTGTCAATATTTCTGTTCTTTGCAATGAGCTGTCAATATTAGGAATTCCTGGAAAAATAATAAATTGCATACAAGCATTTTTGAGCAATAGAAAAGTATTTGTTAAATTTAATAATCATTTATATGGTCCAAGATATCCGTCGTTAGGTGTCTGTCAAGGAGGGATTCTATCCCCATTAATTTTTATTTTATATATTAGGCAATTAAATGTTATTTTGGGACCAAATGTACAAAATTTACAATTTGCAGATGATTTAGTAGTTTATGCGTCAGAAACTGATATAAACTTACTAGCTGCTACGTTAAATGAGGCACTTGTAAATTTAAATCAGTACTTTTCATACCTCAATTTAAATGTTAATCAAGCTAAGTCTAAAGTTTTTGTTTTTGGTCGTAAATGCTCTGCTTTACCTAATATTTTATACAATAGTATTCCACTGCCTATATCATTAGACATAAAATTTTTAGGTGTTACTTTCACTCCAAAACTCTCATGGACAAAATACATTAATAGTATAACAACTAAAGCAAACAAAGCATATAACGTACTAAAATCTATCTGTGGCACTACGTGGGGAGCAGATCCCAAAACACTGTTAATGTTATACAAATCTCTTGTCCGTAGTCACTTTGAATATGGTTTCCTTTGTTTTGCTGGAGATAGCAAATTAGTTAATACTTTGGATAAAACACAAAACAAATGTATGCGTACATTACTAGGTGCCTTTAAAACTAGTCCCATTGGTGCTTTGCAAATTGAATCAAATCTTCCACCTCTTGCTGTCAGATTTCGTTATTTGAAGGAAAGATTTATCTTAAAGCCAAATAATTTGCTTCTTACCAACTTGATCGCTTCTCAGTCTGCTTCATTTCAGAAAAAAATGTTTGTTTTACAAGATTTTTCTTGTTTTTATCACTCCCTTCTAGATTTTCATATATATCTAAATGATGATGTTCTTCCCTGTTACGCAGGTACATTTTCAAAGTAAATATTCGGCAATGAATATAATCATTGACTCAAATCTGACTTCTAAGGAGGAAGTTTATTTATTATTCTCAGAACGGACTAATTATAAATTTATTTATACTGATGGGTCCAAAAATAATGATGCTGTGTCCTTTGCAATTTATCAAACTGTAAGTAATAAGGGAGTGGGGTTCAAAATTAATAAATATTCTAGCATATTCACTGCTGAAGCAACAGCCATCCTTTTTGCTCTGAAACATATTAAAGAGAAAACCGGCCAAGAGCGTGTCGGGCCACGCTCAGTGTAGGGTTCCGTAGTTTTTCGTATTTTTTCTCAAAAACTACTGAACCTATCAAGTTCAAAACAATTTTCCTAGAAAGTCTTTACAAAGTTCTACTTTGGTGAATTTTTTCATATTTTTTAAACATATGGTTCAAAAGTTAGAGGGGGGGGACGCACTTTTTTTTCCTTTAAGAGCGATTATTTCCGAAACTATTAATATTATCAAAAAATGATTTTAGTAAACCCTTATTCATTTTTAAATACCTATCCAACAATATATCACACGTTGGGGTTGGAATGAAAAAAAATATCAGCCCCCACTTTGCATGTAGGGGGGGTACCCTAATAAAACATTTTTTCCCATTTTTTATTTTTGCACTTTGTTGGCGTGATTGATATACATATTGGTACCAAATTTCAGCTTTCTAGTGCTTACGGTTACTGAGATTATCCGCGGACGGACGGACGGACGGACGGACGGACGGACGGACGGACGGACGGACAGACAGACATGGCGAAACTATAAGGGTTCCTAGTTGACTACGGAACCCTAAAAATCAACTTGACAAAAACTGGATAATCGCTAGTGATAGCATGAGTGTCTTAAAAAGTCTTAGTAATAACAAAATTAATGCTAGCACTTTAGCTATCTAATTTTTGCTATTAAAGAATTATGGTGGGAATTATCTTTAACTAACATTGATGTTAAATTTGTCTGGATACCATCGCATATAGGAGTTGAAGGAAATGAAAATGCAGACTTTTTAGCAAGGACTATTGTTAATGTATCTTATCCTGCGTCGCCTAGTTCTGTCAACAGGGATTTGAATGTGGCATTACCATATTCGGATGTAATTTCCAACCTAAAAAAGCGCATGGCTAGTCATTGGGGAAAACCAAGAATATTTGGGGAAAACTTTGGTACTACTGTACAGAAGTAGAAAATAAAGCACATACATATTCATTACTAGATGTCTCTGTTAATAGTAAACCTTGGTTTTGCAAACTCAAAAAATTTGTCCATAGAAAATTTTACTCTACAATAACCCGAATGCGCATTGGCCATTATTGTTTAAATTTCCATCTTCATCGTAAAAATATAGTTCCCTCTCCTTTTTGTGATCGCTGTCAAATGCAAGAACCTCAGTCTTTGGACCATATCATTTTTATTTGCCCGTCCTTCGGCATACAGCGCCTTGTGCTGATGGATGAGCTACTTAATATCTATGGGGCACCTAATTTAATCCCGTCTTCAGTAACGGATTTATTAAAGGAGACTAAAACTTATATTTCTTTGTATATAATACTGTAAATATGTTGTAAATAAGTACTCTTTAATTAAATTAATATTCTTAACGGATTTGACTAAATACCTGGAAGAGACGCATTATGCATTTTATTGACTTATTATCGTACTTACTGGATTTGACATAATATTGGAAGGAAGACTTATGAAATTCAAAACAAGATGAATAAGAAAGGCTATGACGAAACAACTGAAAGAGACGAATTTTTTATTGAGACAACTGAAGACATGCTTACTGGATTTGACACATGATATTAAAAGGAAGACTAATGAAATTATATTTTATGATTTATAAGAATTAAAACAAGAAGAATAAAGGAAAATAGAAATACTTCACTCAAGACGAGGCGGTATGGCCTATGGTCCTAGCCTGTCCAGAAGGACGAAGAAAAAAAAATCAAGAGCCAAAAGTACAAGGTATAGTGCTAACGGTTACTGAGATTATCCGCGGACGGACGGACAGACAGACATGGCGAAACTATAAGGGTTCCTAGTTGACTACGGAACCCTAAAAAGCATAGTCATGTAAAAGTTTTCACATACTTTTTCAGTTTTCTTTCGCATAACAAATGTTTTAAACTTGCATGTGCTGATTACTTCAGATTGACGGCTTCTTAGACTTTTCAAGTGCTGGCAACGGCCTTGCTAGCAGCACGTTTGCAACCCCTGCCACCGCCACCGTTACTGCGCCTGTTGTCAGCGAACAAATTTAGTTTTCCCCCTCTCAATTGACCTCATCCCCCGCTCCTGCGAGCCCTGCACAGTTCATCATAAGTTCTGAACTCCTCGCACCCCCTCTTGCTGCCCGTCCACATCTCGCCTCCCGTCCTGCCCTCCATTCTCAACCAATCGTTATCGCTCGACCCACACGTCACGTACGTCTACACAACTCCTTGTATGTGGATCCGCGGGCCCCACTACTACCATTCCCCCCGCTACGACAACAACCCGCACCCGCACTGCTCGCCCGTCCGCCTCGCAACCACCCGACGGAACCGGCACCGTCCACTGCGCGGTTTAACGAACTGCAGCTTGAAAATAACAATATTTTAAGAGTAATTCATTTCATTATTAACTATTGGCTACGTGCACGACAATTACGCCCACTACCATGTGAACTTGAAGTGGAAAATGTCAAAAAATGACATGTAAACAAACATATGATTTAACGATTTTTCGTTAATTTTAAATAAATTGAATAACAAGAGCTACTTTTTCAAGTGTAATTTATGTAGATAGATTGTATAGACATGGATATAATAATAAAAATCAGTTTCCAAAGCATTACTCACGGTATAAACTTCCAACCCCAGACCACAGAAAGAGGCAATAAATTGGTGCTGGCAGGGCATATAAGGAATCTTGAAGAACAAAGGAGTAATGGTAGAAGTTCTACGAGCGAGTGATATGGTATTCGCTAAGCCTCCATCCCGTTAATGCCATATAAAACAAATCTAAACGTAAGTACCTAGTCATGTCCGCGGCCGCAGAAATATTCGACATGGGCCTATTCCCAGGCTAGGCCTGAATCTTTAAGCATAATCTTTTACGGTAGGAAAAATACTAAGCGCGTATTGAACAATATTAGGTAAACAAAGCTTAAATATAATTTATTATAATGTTTTGTTTTGACAGGTCACTTACGTTTTCTTTTCACGGTAGCTATCCATTTAGTTCTTTGATTCAATTTCCAGTGTGCTCTAAGAAACGCATAGAACGTGCAACGACTATTTATGCGATTTTGCCCACCGCAAGCACTGCGATCGCTTTGCTTACCCCCTCCATGCACTTCGCACGAAGCCAATAGTACTTGGTGCGGCGAATGATGATCTCTCTGTCATTCATCTGTCACTGATGCTCATTTTTATAACAAGAACTACTTTCTATTTTTTTTAAGCCGTTACAAAAGCGTTTTGAAGAGTCTGTTGTTAGAATCATCATTAGTCGCGTCAAGTATGTCTATAACCAATATGCTTTAAGGTCAGGTGGTATCAGAAATATAGTTTTCACATCGCATTTCGGAAAGGGTTCCTAACTTCCTTGCTAGGAGGGAGCAAAGTGGCACATTTCCTCCCTGCTATGAGGGGTCAAAGTGATACTTTTCCCTTAAAGGACACATCTTTTTTTTATAACGTATATATAAATTTCCTCAAAGGTGATTGAGAAAAATAGTATGTGTAATATGGTAGCATAATTATTTATACGTTGGGCGTTAATACTTGAATAGCTCACTACGAGCAGGATTCAATATAGGTCCTCGCCGTAAATATCTCATTTTGCCCCCATTATTACACAATCTAATACTATTATTTTGCTAAGGGCATGAATAAGATAATCTTACCAAAACGTTAACTTTGCACGACCTTGGTAGTAAGCCAATTTAAAGCAATTCGCTTACCCTGTTAATTTATTTTCTGTGATTTCACTTACTTTAATATATACAAACATATATGTTGACAGGATATCCTGAATAAACTACGCCAGAGAAACGAGACAGAGAAAAAAAACTCGCTGTTATGAAGGGTCAGCATGAGCTCATGAAGAAGCAGTATGATCTCATGAAGCATAAGTAAGTTTTTGTGATATCTATGAACATACAGACATAACACACAGTGAAATAAAAAGGACCGTTCAAACATTGCATAGTGAATTTTGAGGTCATAATGTTGTTGATTGTCCTAGGGCACCCTATAGGTGCATAGAGCCTTCCATCTCGAGCCACCGCCTTGGCCTGGCGTAATAAATAAGATTTATTATGGGGCCAATACTGAAATCGCAAAAAAAAAATTGTCTGTTTACCTGTATGCCGCTCATTTCTATGGAACACAACAGCCAATTTTTTTTCGCGATTTGATCATTGATCCTGTAATAAAAGTTGTTCATTATGACCTCATAAGTTCCTATGCAAAGTTTAAACGGTCCTTTTTATTTCAGCGTGTATTTATTGTTAGAAAGTATTTATCTTTCTGCTGTACAACGCGATAATAGGACAAGCACGCGTATCGAGGCTATTTCCATTTATGTCAAATTTAATGTTTAAGCAGCATTTAACATTAGTCTTGTAAATATTAGTCCTATGTAGGAGATCATCTCGCATCCACACACTTAGTTTTCCCTTTAGCTATTAGCTACAGATTCTGGTTGAATGTAATCTAGCTCTAGGTTAACTAACTAGATACCGTTCATTCATACATAAATTTTTCTTAGCCACTCAATTGCTCTAAAATTTTCAATGACCTCTATTGTCAAGTAAAATAAAGGTGACAGCTGGTAACTAAAGCTACCAAAAGCAACAGTAAAATAAAGGGACCACGTCAAAATTTGACGAATAAGTAGCCGGGTCCACACTGGCCGCACGCGTGCTCATGCGCGCACGTTTTCCTCGCCCGAACAAACTTGTACGGCAAGATGGCGGCCCTTGATCGGACCTGGCTATTCATGTATTTTGGTATTGTTTCAGTTCCGCCATGATGGAGGCGGCGCAGCTACTTGATAATGATAACACAGAGATACTAAACGAGGAAGAGGCGGACCTACTTAACGACACAGAAATATTGGAAGAGGCCGAGAACGAGAACTGATCAAGTCCCGTAGCCGAATGTCATTGATGCGACGCGAAACGCCGCAGAAATGTAGTCTGTTTCTGTCGCGCCGATTACGGATCCCTTGACTCTTTTTACATATACTCTTTGCGTTAATCTCCTCGCATCCATTCTCATGCCCGAACCATCTTAACATAATATCCATCTTAGACCTGTCGTGGACGACATCCAGCGTCTCATAATGGACGTCAGATATTTCAGGTATCCTACAAAAGCCAATTTTTTCCAATTCCGTCTTTTTCGAAAAGGTGGATCCGAAAGACCGGATCTCTGGGCCTGGACCTAAGTGGGAAAGGGGCTCTAAACGTTTATTTACAGAACTATCTCCTATAAAATATTATACAGGTCACCCACGTTGTTTGTATGAATAAGTGATACAATTTAGAATATGCGAAAGATAAATTGCCTTCCTGAAATTGAAGTCAGCCACTTTAGTAAAAGTTAATTACTTACAGCGCCAGTGCCATATTAAGCGTCCGTAGTGGGAACGGCCTTACCCTAAGGGTATATTCCAGAAACCTTGATTACACAGGCGTGTTTGCTCGGCCCTCGGAAGGAGGTGTAGTTTACCCCACCTTCCCTAATTTAGCAACACAGAACACCCCACTAGAAGCCTAATACAAGCGATATTGTTCGAGACGCAAATCACCAATCCTTGCGGGGTGAGGCAGGAGCGCCCGGTGCTGCCATTGGTCGTTTCAAATAATGGCGCGCCTTTACGCTTAGCCGTAGGGATGGGAAAGGGACATGTCTATTAATAGACAATGGTACCGGTACCAGTACTGTGGTGAATTTGTTTTGCAACAAATTATAATATTATAGCAGTTTTTCTAACTTATTTATATTTCTTTAGTTATAAAGTATTATTTCTATAAGTAATGGTAAGAAATGCGCAAGTTAGGCGTTTTTGCAAGCATTATTTAACTTGCAATGTTAGTATATTCGGGTGAAATCATACGACTTTTAAAGCAGATATTTTTAACCGATTGAGCTGAAATTTTGCACACATAATTGTCTAAATCACGTGACGATGCAATATTATGGTATCATGGAGCTGATCTGCTGCTGATGGACCAGAAACGTGGCCATAGATTAAATTTCATATCTGATTGAGATGTTAACCTCAATTCCAATAAGGCCTCGTTACCCTTCGGGTTGGAAGGTCAGATGGCAGTCGATTTCGTAAAACTAGTGCCTACGCCAAATCTTGGGATTAGATGCCAAAGCGGACCCCAGGCACCCATGAGCCGTGGCGAATGCCGATGCCGGGATAACGCAAGGAGGATGATGATTGTGATAGCACTTCAATAAAAATCATTTTACTATCTAATAACTAAACGTGCATTAATACTTACGTAAACTAATCAATCAACTAAATAACACTACAGACTCTACAGATTCTAGATAATTATTCACAATTACAAATCTGCTTTCTTTTATATTTCATAAAATGGTAGCACATGGTACGAACGGTAGTACGAAACTACGAAGTTCCCGCAACAGACATAAACTAACATGCCCCCATCCCTAGTCGTTTACGTGAAAGGGATAGCATATTGCATTGTTAACTAGGCAAAAAGGGATGGACGCGCCTCGGCGCCGCTCAGTACATGTAACCATATTGTGGCCAATTATCCGCGGAGTTCATTTATACTGGCGTATAAATGAACTCCGCGGATAATAAACAATATTCAACAAAATAATTAATTTGACTTAACTGTGGAATTTTATTCCATCTTTTTTATATGTGAAAGTGTTAGAAGACTTGCCACACCACTTTATGCTGCAAGAGACCATTGTTTCCAAGCAAATTTAATTATTTAAGATTTTTTCCCGAGCGGACACGAACACTGTTAGCGGGTCATATACTTGGGCGCTACTGATCGGTGTCGCGCGCATTCAAACTTTTATACACCTGATTTTTCGTATGCTTGGTGACCGCGAGTCGCCCTGTAAGGGCCGTCTTGTTGTTTTGGTCTGTGTTTAGCAATTTGCAAGACGGACTTCGCTTGCTTATTTGTTTGTGGCTTGTTGATCATGAATACCTACAAATTAATACATCGCATAATCAGAGGACGAGTAATCTACAATATTTCATTCACAGGTATTCGGCAGTAAGTAGCTATTTTACAATAATAATAGATAGTTAAGTAGCACAAGTGAACCAATGTCAATGACTCTCATATATTTTATCGTGTAAAAATTAAAGGGATAGCCAGTTTCGCTTAAATACTTTTATTTTAAGAAAATGTTCACTTAAAACTTAATGCTAAGTGCAACTAAGTTTGAAATAACATAACAAAAAATAAAACCGCCTTGAAAAAAAAAGCGTGTTACAAAACACGGAGAAACTAAAAAGCCAAAAATAATAAACCTTCGAATTCAGATTTCTTATCGGATTGCAATAATCTAAACATCCAAATTATAAACAAATCAATTATTTTTGTAGTCGGTACCAGACCTGTTCGTCGCCTTGCTATTTCCTGTTTGCCCTACCCAACCATACGCAGGCTGGTCCCGACTCCAAAAATAATTGATTTGTTTATAATTTGGATGTTTAGATTATTGCAATCCGATAAGAAATCTGAATTCGAAGGTTTATTATTTTTGGCTTTTTAGTTTCTCCGTGTTTTGTAACACGCTTTTTTTTTGAAGGCGGTTTTATTTTTTGTTAAAAAGTTAATTTATTTGTTGATTTTTAGTGGTTCCTAGTGATATTATATGTATCAGTCCGAATATATGTACAGTAGTGAAAGAATTGTCCTTTAACTCCTAACCATTGAGGAGTTGACCTTCCATCATCAGCTCAGCCACATAAAATTATTACCATCAGGCGCAAATACTAAAAAAAAAAAAAAAAAAGGTGCACCTTTGAAAAAAACACAAAAAACATTACATGTGCCTATAACATTTGAAGAGTTCCCTCGATTTCTCCAAGATCCCATCATCAGACCACGACTTGGTGCCAATGGGACCATCTCGGGGTTATACCCGTTCGATCAAAAAAAAAATTTTGAAAATCGGTCTACGATTCTCGGAGATATCGAGTAACATACATACAAAAAAAAAAAAAAAACATTCAGTCGAATTGAGAACCTCCTCCTTTTTTGAAGTCGGTTAAAAATAAACTTTTAGACTAATAACATACAAACAAAAAAAAAAAAAAAAAAAAATAAAAAAAATAAAAACATTCAGTCGAATTGAGAACCTCCTCCTTTTTTGAAGTCGGTTAATGAACATTGAATCAGCTTTGCTCCTCTTAGCAACATACACATTGAATCAGTAAAATTGCACCTCATATTTATGAGAAACTAGTTTTTGCCCGGGGCTTCGCTCGCGTTAGAAAGAGACAAAATGTAGTCTATGTTACTCTCCATCCCTTCAACTATCTCCACTTAAAAAGTACGTCAATTCGTCGCTCCGTTTAGCCGTGAAAGACGGACAAACAAACAGACACACACACTTTCCCATTTATAATATTATATATATATAATATATATAAGTAAGTATGGATTTCACAGTATCAATATTTTGTCCATAGTCCTTTTGCTTTTTTTTAGGGTTCCGTAGGGAACCCTTATAGTTTCGCCATGTCTGTCTGTCTGTCCGTCTGTCCGTCTGTCCGTCTGTCCGTCTGTCCGTCCGTCCGTCCGTCCGTCCGCGGTTAATCTCAGTAATCGTTAGCACTAGAAAGCTTAAATTTGGTACCAATATGTATATCAATCACGCCAACAAAGTGCAAAAATAAAAAATGGAAAAAAATGTTTTATTAGGGTACCGGTAAAAATGTTTTATTAGGGTACCGGTAAAAATGTTTTAGTAGGGTAGGGTATGTAAAGTGGGGGCTGATATTTTTTTTTCATTACAACCCCAACGTGTGATATATTGTTGGATAGGTATTAAAAAATGAATAAGGGTTTACCAAGATCGTTTTTTGATAATATTAATATTTTCGGAAATAATCGCTCCTAAAGGAAAAAAAAGTGCGTAACCGTGCCCTGTAACTTTTGAACCATATGTTTGAAAAAATAAAAAAAATCACAAAAGTAGAACTTTATAAATACTTTCTAGGAAAATTGTTTTGAACTTGATAGGTTCAGTAGTTTTTGAGAAAAATACGGAAAACTACGGAACCCTACACTGAGCCCTTTTGTCGGGGTCTGCCTAAAACGCAGTTTGACAAATTCGCGTTACGACAATACTTTATTTGAAATTCGCTATTCGTTTAAATCGCTATAACTCATATCACCTATTTCGCAATGTGTCCAAAACGTAGTAAGCCTAAGTAGGTGTTTGTCCATTTCGCGATACGCCTAATTAGCAGTTAGGCTAAAACACGTTATGTCTATATCACAAATAATATACCTATTTCTCCATACGAACTCCTATCACACCTTACCTCTTCACTGGCCACTTAAAACTGAAGTATTGTTAATCACTCAAAATGATGTAATGAATTATAACATGACATTTAGTGCTATCTTTGGGTGCAGTCCGCGTTATACCTAATAAAGGGATATATATTATTATTATTATATTACTATCAATATCAATGGATGCAAACGAAATCGAAAGCGTTGTATTTGTAAAAAATAAAAAAGACCGCTGTAATTTACTGCACAATGGATTTAGCTATACAAAAAACTATTCGAATAATGACGGGTCCTCGCTCTGGCGGTGCGGTAACCGTAATCAATGCAGTGCTTCCATAAAAATTAAGAGGCCTTATTCCTAAAGACGAGCGTTTTTTTCAAAATAGAACCTTTTTCATTCAAAATTATAAAGAAACTATAAATGATTATTAAAAAAATGATAATGTTCCTAAAAGTACATATCTTAAGCTAGAAAGTCAATTGGTACTACTTTAAAATATGTCTTCTTATACTTCCGAAAAATCAGTTTTTTCGGAAGACGTTTTCAAATTTCGTAGTGGAATAGCTCGTTTAGAATCGTGATTGTGCTGTTAAAAATGTTATTTGGGGTAATAAATGATCACAATCCTATTTGTTATATCCTGTACGAGTTAGCTAATACTTTGACATTTTAAGATTTACTTGAAATGGTGGATAAATAACCTTCCGTATCCTCCCCATTTTTTCGATAAAAAGAGGTTTACATTATGTATTTTTCCTGCGATTCCTGCATTTTTTGTAACTCTTAAATAATATTATCCTAAACTAGAACTTCTTATTGACCTATAAAATCTTTCTGTCGATAGATATGTTTTTAAAACACCTAAAATTCGAATAAAAGACACTGTGCTAACGCGAGCCCGCTCAGTCTGCGCCGAGCGCTCGAAGACAACGGACCTGCGTTTGATCGTCCGGCGCACCTAGCTTTCGTAAGCAGCGCGATAGTTCCGAGAAGTGCCGTAAACTGCGACTAAACAAATCTTGATCCTTTTTACACCTTATGCAATTTTAGCATTCGACATGCTTTTCATATGATTTTGGATTTTAAGTTATACGTGAAGTTTGTTGAGAGTTGAATTATTATTATTATATTTTGGGACCAGGATGAGGTTCTGGTTCTCATGATGATGGAGTCAGGCAGGAGATGTTCAACAGAACTGCTATTCTACTTATCATAACTCCACCATGTTTGGGCTCATTAGATTTGGGCTGATGAGCACCATCGATCTAGATGAGGTCCAAGGTCTCATGATGGAGTCAGGAGGTGGTCAACAGAACTGCTATTCTCCTCATCATAACCCCATCATATTTGGGCTCATTAGATTTGGGCTGACGAGCACCATCGAACTAGATGAGGTCCAAGGTCTCATGACGGGGTCAGGAGGTGGCCAACAGAACTGCTATTCTCCTCATCATAACCCCATCATGTTCGGGCTCATTAGATTTGGGCTGACGAGCACCATCGAACTAGATGAGGTCCAAGGTCTCATGATGGAGTCAGGAGGTGGTCAACAGAACTGCTATTCTCCTCATCATAACCCCATCATGTTTGGGCTCATTAGATTTGGGCTGACGAGCACCATCGATCTAGACGAAGTCCAAGGTCTCATGATGGAGTCAGGAGGTGGTCAACAGAACTGCTATTCTCCTCATTATAACCCCATCATGTTTGGGCTCATTAGATTTGGGCCGACGAGCACCATCGAACTAGATGAGGTCCAAGGTCTCATGATGGAGTCAGGAGGTGGTCAACAGAACTGCTATTCTATTCATAAGACTGCTTGCACTTACATTGACATTATACTTTACATAATGCTATTAAACCTAATGAAGCGTTGTTTTATTACCTAAATCTCAAAACCCTCTAAATAAAATATGTATAGTAAGGAAGGAGCAAAAATTTAACCGCAGGCTTTCCAAACCGACGATGTTTGATCAGCTACTTTTAGAACGAACATGTACATAATTTGATTTTCACCCTTTCAAATGTTTCTAAGACGCAATGTTTTGCACAGGTCACGTCATGCACAGTTAAACTGTGGAATGAATTGTTGCCAGCGGTATTTCCGGACCGATGCGACCTTCAAACCTTCAAGAAAAGAACGTACATCCATCTTAAAGGCCGGCAACGCACCAACACTTCTGGTGCTTCGGGTGTCCATAGCCGGCAGTGATCGCTTACCATCAGGCAACTTGTCTGCTCGTTTGCCTCCTATCCCATAAAAAAAACGTTTAATAATTTTTAAGAAAAAAAAACCGCCGCCTTTTGGGTTCTATAATGAAAGCTACTTGCGAATGTTGGATTATGTACAAATACATACATACAATCACGCCTGTATCCCATAAAGGGGTAGGCAGAGCACATGTAGAAATGTGTAGGTATTTTTTAAAACTGCTTTTAATGCTTTAATTATTAAATTTTTTAAATCGGTCCAGTAACGACGGAGATATCGAGGAACAAACAAAAAAAAAACAGACGAATTGAGAACCGTAATTCCTTGAGAGATTTGAGGCGATGGTTAAAAAGTGACACAACATCATGAGCAGTTCCACTGCACCAAATGTCACTATTCTGGACGTAAGTGCATGCTGTTCTTATAAAAATATGAAAGTCACTATAACTGTGCCGTTTAGATTTAGGGAGTTCCGGTCTGACCATCATCAACAGTTCCACTGCACCAAATGTCATTGTTCCGTACGTAAATGCATGCTATTCATATAAAAACACAAAAATCGCTATATGTATGCCTTTCAGACTTGAGGAGTTCCCTGGATTTCTCCAGGATCCCATCATCAGAACTGGGTTCTGATAAAAATGGGACCAATCAGTATGCATATACATTCAATAAAAAAACAGAAATCACTATTAAACTATTCTCTAATTTCAAGTTCCTAACTAAAATTTTCCTAATAAAAAAAAACAAATTGATCCCGATACAAACTTTCACCCCTTTTTCCCTCTACTAGGGGTGTAAATTTTCATAATCGATTCTTATCTCTTCGAAATTTTGTTAATGCAATCTATACAAATTTCGACTTTCTAGCTTTCGTAGTTTCGGCTCAGCGGTGTTGGTTGTTGAATCAATCAATTAGGAAACCTGTATTTATATATGTATATGTAGACTACTATACTTTTACTACATTCATACACCTTATTTACTACGACCATACCATGAACAGGAAATTCCCCGTATAAAATTGAAAATTATGTTATTACCAATTTAATTCAAAACTATCAAGATTATTTGTGTCGGCGTTGAAACGCGCGTTGAGTTGCAGGTGCTCGCGTACCGAGCGCCAACGCCATCTATCGATGGCCGTTTCGTGAAATTGATGAGCGCTCTAAGGAATAAGGAGTCTTAATTCCAACAATGTGGTGTTGCGAGTTAATGACCACACATGCACACCGAATCACGCGAAAAATGCAATTTCAATGTTAATAGACGCTTGTAAAAAGGATGTGTAAAACCTTTGGACCCGTGCCTAAAATCGTAGAAAAGGCTATTTTGAAGCAACCTGAACTGCTTGCAAGAGAAGGTATAAACGAGGCAGCTATTTTTAAAGCCAAAAAGGATTCTTTGTACAGGGCTAGAAATATCTTTTTGAAAGTAAAAAAGACCAAAGTAATTTTGAATGACATAGTGATACCAAGCATAATAGCTGAAAAATTTCTCGTTTGTGATGACGGCGACGGAAGCAATAAGATTTTGATTTTTAGCAGTCCATTAGCCATGAAAACAGTAAAGGCAAAAGCAGACACGCAATTTTATGGCGATGGGACCTTCAGGACAGTACCATTATTTTACCAGCTGTACACGATACATTTAAACTTGAACGAGAACAACTGCGACACTGTGAATATTCTCCCAATAATATATTGTCTGTTGCCGAATAAGACGCTGGACACTGTAATGGAAAACACAGCTATTTGTTTGGTAGAGGCGTGGCCGTTGGAGGGCCAGACCCAGCGCTGCGGCTCCTCGTGGTTCCGACTGGCAGGTGCGGAGTGACTGGAAGCTCCGGCCAGCTGAGAGGGAAGACCATCGCCTCGCCGCTTCAAACCAGCTAAGCCTTATAACGTTGTTGCCGCTCTCTTCTCCGGCCTAGTAGTTCTGTAACATCTCCGTACTATAGCGCAATCGACCAAATATCACCTTGTGTTCCCGTAATTAGATAAGTTATAAGCTAAAAGGCCCTAAGCCATAAGTAGTTGTCAGTAAGCAAGCCCATTTGGTGCAGAGTTAAATAAATTTTGTATGTTACTACTTTGAGCAGTTTTCTTCCCCTCCTCTAAGTACACCCCGAAGGAAAAAAAAAGAATAGTATTTCAACACCTACGTAAGGCTGTTCCAGCTAATAAAAGGAGTTTTGGCATAGAATTTAAAAAATTCAAAACCGATTATGAAATTGCTCAGATTCAAGCCTTGAAAGCCGTTTTTCCGGAAATATCATTGACAGGATGTTATTTCCATTATTCTCGAGCTGTTTGGAAAAAAGCCGAGAAATCAGAAATTCTGAGTACAGACCTGGGAAATACAGTAGCTACACTTTGTGCTAATTTGCCACTTGTTCCATCAAATTACATATCCGAAGTTTGGCAGCAAATTAAACAATTAACACAAGGTACAAATCTCGTAAAAGTGAATAAGTTTCTATATTCTTATGTGGAAAAATTCTGGATCGACCAACTTAATGACATAATTAGTTGTGCTAATGAAATCCACCGAACAAACAATAGCTTAGAGGGGTGGCACCGCCGTTTAAACTCTCGAATGAAAGGCAGGCCAACCTTTATCAATTTTCTATGGAAATTGAAAAAAGAAGCACAATGGCAAAATCTAAAACTTAAACAAAATCTCTTCGAAGGTAACTCAAGGAGGAAGATCGATATTTTTTGAACTCAAGGTACAATAATCAATTGAAAATCTTGCATGAGGGGGACATCTCAGCTTTTTATTTCTTGCAGAAGATGTGTGACATTAAAAGATAATTAATGAGCCGTTATAATATTAATTAATTATAAAAAATAATACAGTAATAACTTTAGGTTTTATTATTTGTAATAAGATTACTTAGTTAATTGACCAAACCAAGAAGCTGCATATTTTTGTTTCAAAGTTTTTATTAAAGTTATAAACTATTAAAAGTCAATTATTTATTCCCTTCGCTTAGTTGTTAGTCACACTAGAATATCCTAGACATTGAACGAAGTTACGTAGGTATACCAAGTTTCAGCTTAATCGAACACTGGGAATCTGTTTGAAAAAAATTGAACTAAACATATTGCGTATGTATGTACGGTCAGCATCAAATATGTATACAATTTTGAGACTTATTCCACAGATATATTTTCGATGACGATGACCGTACATACATTGTTAAAGTCAAGGATACACTAGGGGACAAATGTCCCACGACACGTGTCGCCAGCGACATCGGGTGAAGTAGGGCGACGTTGTCAGACTTCGCTCGACATGTCTGGCGACATCGCGCGACACGTGTCGCCAGTGATATCGGGTGATGTAACGCGACGTTGCCGGACTTCGCTCGATATGTCTGGCAACATCGCGCGACACGTGTGGGCAAAGACATCGGGTGTCGCGCGATGTCGCCAGATATTTCAGGCGAAATCGGCCGGCTTCGCTTGACATGTCGCCGACACATGTCGTGGGACATTTGTCCCCTAGTGTATCCTTGGCTTAAATTACTTAACACGTTCCATGTCCCCATACAGAATTATCCGTCAATGTCACAAGTCCAAGTGACAGTTGTAGTTCGTAGCCGTGAACAACCCGTGGAGTGTGGACCCATAGTGGGGACAAGGACTCCTAAAAAAAGGTTCATGGCCCCACATTGGGGGCACCCGGACAGGGAACGTGTTAAATGAAAGGCTTGTAAAAAAACTACATGGAAAGCGTTTTTCCGAATTAACCCTTTGAACGTCAATAACCACTAAAAAGGTCGTGTGCTGTAGTGCCTACGACGCTATCGATCCATAATAAATAGCTTGGGCACACGCTGACAAATAGATTTTAATGCTGTGAGATAAGATCTATATTCGATAGACATTAGTGCAGACAATGGCGTGTACGTCACATTCTGACACTAGGTGAAAAACGTTCAAAGGGTTAACGTACTTACATTAAAATATATTTCCTGAAAGGGTATTTATGCAAATCTTTGGCTCTTTCACCATCGATCGATCGATATATGTGGCGAAATCAAGGTAAAGGGCCTACTTTGTCGGCAAGGTCGTTTTTCAATGTCACTCATTGTCTGTAAAAGAACTTATTGACAACCGACAAAGAGGGCCCTTTACCTTGATTTTGACACATATATTTTTTAACAATAATACGTATAAAGGATAAAAAAAACAAAACAAGTTAAATAATCTCTTTAATAACCATCACAAAATTTAAGAGATCTTATGTGTAGTTCACACAGCTATCCGAATAATCTAATCAGTGATAGCGGTTATCTACTCTAAAGCTGAGGATACGGTTAGTTGCACGATTTGCAGAACCCTTTTAAAAGTTTGAACAATGTCGTACGAATGCTCTTCATTAAACGTCCCTTCAGTGCTTATTTCGTTGATAATGTTATCCATATGACGAGGGCAGAGTCTTGCTTCCAATGGAAGATATAAATTATATTTACACAGTAGCATTGTTTTGTGAAAATCCGTTACGGGTAGAAGGGGTAAGTTTGAGCAGCCGACCAAGCAGCTGGACGCTTCTGAGTCACCCACGACCGCTCTTCTTAACCTGCAATGATTACTGAGCACTCTTGCAAGTTGTTCTCGGTTCTCATCACTCATAACCTGCAAAAAAATGATTACTGAGCACTCTTGCAAGTTGATTCTCGGTTTCGTCACCCGCCTTCATGGTTCTACATCAAAATATATTTAAATATCAAGTAGGTACTAAATATCCTTTTGTCAGAACTGACAATATTTCTGACAGTTTAATAGACAGTAGGTACCCATATCCATTTTAATTATAAATCTGTAGATATAAAAACTTTTTCAATTATGACTTAAAATGCTCTCGTGTTTAATTCGCTTTTAGACCAATACGTAATAAGTCTAAGTCTCAATGTGCCAAGTTCGCTTTAGGACAAAATCGTAATACGACCGAGTCTCACTGTGCCAAGTTCGCTTTAGGACAAAAACTCATTCGGCCTAAGTCTTAGTACGACTATTTCTCGGTTGGTCTAGACATAACGCGATCTAGTCAGACTGCGTTTTAGGCAGACCCCGACAAAAGGCACTGAGCGTGGCTCGACACGCTCTTGGCCGGTTTTTATTTTTATTGCAATCAAACGCCCACAATACGAACTATTATACAAATTAAATATAGTCGAAAAAAATTTCTGCAAGACAATCGTGAACCCCAGGTCCAAAACAACTCATACAGCCCCACATTTTGATGTTACCACCTCCATGTTTAAAAGTTTGTATGAACTCTCGCATGTTCATCCCTTCTCCTTCTCTTTTCCAATTCCATTGACGGCCGTCCGTTGAGCGTCTGTCTATCTGTTAATTTTAGTTTCATCTGAAAAAATTACCTTCGCCCAGTCTTCCTCGGTCCACGTTTGGAACTTCTTAACAAAAGCTTTTCGAGCTTTTACATTTTTATTATTAGTAAGAGGTTTCTTTTTCTTCTCCTCTGCTCGGAATTTTGTACCCTAAAGACTTCTTATCGCTGTCCATTTACTTACGACCTTTCCTGTTTGTTTTCGTAAGAGTAAGGCGGCATGTGATGTGGATTTTGCTTTTCCAGTTTCCATAATGTACAATCCTACGCGTGCCTTCCGGACTTAACATTTTTGTTCGCCGTGTTATTCTTCAAAGGTTTTGTACATTTTTGTCTCATTCTCTGCACAACCGACTGGCTTACGGTTAATTTCATGGCTATTTTCCTAGTTGACAGCCCTTCCTCCAACGTTTTTTAATCAAATCATTGACAGGCTTAGAATCCTTTTTGGAACAATTTATTAATTGTCATAACTGCAATAATTGTACAAAGTATGCTGTTGTTTCAAATAAATAATTTTCATTTCATTCATTCATAAATGGTTTCATGGCTAACGTTTTATTTTCAATTAATAACGAAGTCAATCAATTGAAGAGAAATCATGGATAATAACATGACAGATCATTAAAATAAATGCACATCGAATATAAGTTTAGTTTTTAGTCCAATGAATCAAACTAGACTCTGCTACCGAAAGAGGTCGGTGCAAAATTGATTCAATACTGAGTAATACGACCTTATATGTAGATAAAAGGCATTACTTCAATCTGTAATTATGTAATGGCAGACTATCTCTTTATAGTACAGTAACAGAAAATAGTGATATATCAAAATATTTTTTTTAGAGATGGGTAATCTCGACTCCGCGATCGGAACCGAATTACTAAATCCGGATTCGCGTTCGGTACCGACTCCACTTATCGACTCTTTGACTCCTTTGAATCCTACAAATATGCTGTATTAAAATAATTTATTTGTCTTTAATTAGACATATTTTTCACTTGCAACATTGGATAATTATGAATCAGGAATGGCGGGAAAATAAAATCGCCCGCTGAAATTAAAAGTTGATCGTGTCAATGATTTTAGAATTTAAGAAAGAAAGATCCTTATTAGTCTCACGACCACGGAAAAAATGCAGTCGATTCAAGCGGTTCAAGTTATAAACTTGATAAACCAACTGCCGCAACCAAGGCGACGCAAAGTTTATTTACAAAGGGCAGGTCCTTTAAAGGAGTTGCCCGATGTGGAATTCAGAAGGCGCTACCGATTAGAAAAGTGCACCGTCCACTTTATACTTTTATAGTGGAACTAGTTCGGGCGGACTTGGCCAAAGACAGGAGAGGCGCCGGCCTGACACCAGAGCTGCTGCAGGTACATTACAGCTATCAGGTGTTGGGGGCGTAAAGAAGTAAGTATCTTTATGATTTTACGTACTATGTAACATAAGTATTAAAAACTTTTGAATGCTAACAAAACTACAAAATAAGACGATGCCGCAGAGCTGCACGGGCTTTCGCAACCGACGGTGAGCAGAGTGTGTGCGGCAGTGGCTAGAGCACTGGCCAAACACTCTGCTCACTATTATACGAATGCCCGCCAATGCAGCCGAGCGGGAGGATGCCTGCCGGCGGTTTTTCGAATTGCGGCATTTCCCGACCATTATTGGGTGCATTGACTGCACCCATGTTAGAATTAAAAAATGCTGCGGCAACGATGCCCAGTATTATGTAAACAGAAAGGGCTATTATTCCCTAAACAAACATTCAGGTGAATACCTACAATTATTTCTTATAATTAAAATGGCTAGTTATTTCTTTTGAAATACTTCCTTATTTATTTCAAATTATAAGTAGGTACTTGCATAACACAATATTGATAACTATTAATATTGATACTAATTAAAATTTCCATTATCAGGTTACATGTGATGCGCAGCTGAGAATAAATGACGTGGTAGCCAGATGGCGAGGCAGCACGCACGACGCCCGCATCTTTAATGAGTGCTCGCTGAAGGAGCGGTTTGAGGCGGGCGAGTTCCGAGACTTCCGAGGGACAAGACTGTTAGGCGACTCCGGCTATAAACTCGAACCCTACCTCCTGACGCCCCTTCTGAGGCCTCAAACTGCAGTGCTGCCGAACAGCGCTACAACGAGGCGCACATCGGGACGCGGAATACGGTGGAGCGCTGCTTCGGCGTGTGGAAGGCTCGGTTTCGTTGCTTGCTCCAGGGCATGACTGTAGATCTTGGCAATGTGAAGACTACAGTCATTGCTTTAGCAGTACTCCATAACATTGCCATTGAGCAAAACGACCCCTTACCAGGTAAATACTTATCTCTTAATTATAGCCATTGATAATTGTTTTTGGTAATCATAAAGAAAGACATTTTTATTAAACCTAAATACCCAATTACATTGTATTGTTTCATCATAGTGTTACTATGGTCATCTCCTGTGACCATACATCAAATTATAGCTTGATGATACGATAATATCACATTGTCACTTAAGTAGGTACTAGGTAATCATTCCGCTTACGTACAAGGATATTACGGGATAGTAAAATGTGGTACATTATTCCGGGACACTTTGGCTTTTGTCGCTAAATAAGGAAACTATCAGTAAAATCTTATGTTAATGCAGTATTTAATTAACTATAGATCAAACAGAAGCGAAAAAGTCGATTTTGGATATTTATCTTATCTTTTGAAGCCTTGAGGTGCGTCCTCCAACCTCCAAATGCGTCAGTCGCAACCACGCAGTGGTTTCTATGGGCGTGTTTGACTGTGAGCTTAACGCGGCAGCGGAACTTCGTAAGAGTTTGCTGTGATGATGGTAAGTTTATTGATATTAAATTTGTATCATAATTGTCTTATAATTATTAAAAGACATATAAATCATATTTTCAAGTTAATTTAAAACATAATTTTATTAAAATACCCGCTCCCGGAATAATGTACACCATTTTGACGAGGTGTACATAATTGCGGGAGTATCACGGAATAACGGAAACACAGTCCGTAATGTTTTTGTGTCCTATTACTATTTGCGGTTAAGTATATTTATATATTTGATGTAAATACATTAAGTAAAGATTACAGATTATAGTGACATAATTACGGTACATATATTTTTTAGATTTTAATCTCATAATTGAATACGAAATGTATACTCATTGAGTAATACGTGCGAAATATTAGACTCTGGCATCAACATTAAATTTGTTTTATTTCATAAAATAAAGCACAAAGTTTATTTATTTCAATGTTTTGAGTATAATTGTTATATAATCTTCCAATATACTAAGAAAAAAATCTTGTTTATCTTTTAATATAGCCTTTTTTAACTGCCGTAATTAAGTACACGACTTTATATGAGTGTATCTTATTCCGGTATACTTATGTAAAGTATATTAAAATATATAAACTCATAAAATAAGGTACATAGACCCGGATATTATGTTTTTAAAGTTCCTTAGTTAGCTAAAAATCTTTATACCGCATATTGGTTTGTGCGTCAGTCAGTCTGTCCGTCTACGATTTAGCTCAATCATCATTAGTACTAGAAAGCTAAAATTTACATGAGGACAATACATAATAGGATAGACAAATATAAATATAAAATAGTACCTATTTAAACCGATTTCATCAAACACGGCTAAGAAGAACACTCTGGATTAATTCAGCTCTTTCAAATGAAAAAAACTAATCAAAATCGGTTCATCCATTCGAAAGCGATGCCTTAGACAGACAGACAGTGAAACTTATAACACCCTGTCGTTATATCATATAATCGTTATACCGTAAAATATCATATTTCCCTCCCCATTCCAGCCCACCAAAATATTGCCAATTATAAAAAATACACTCTGTATAAGCATTTATCAAAACGATATGTGCATTATATATTTATGTAAACAATATTTTTAATTCGTTTCTTTACATTATGCTTCAACAAAGTGGACTTTAAAGATATCCCGTAATAATGTACAACGACTCCCGGAATTAAAGCCATACCAAAATTGTATCCCGGAATAATGGGCAAACTAAGGGTTTAGTAAAACAACGGTAACTTCTATAAATTAGAAGTTACGATGCAAAATAGTGTCTTAAATCGATCGTAGAAGACTTATCCTCAAAATAAAATAGTTAACACGACTAGAAACTTCGCATTTTTGTTTCAATCCTCACTTTAAGTAGGAAACGTCTTAAGTTCCCGTAATATGGTACAGTTACCTTATCCGAGTCGAACTCGTTGGTATCTGTTGCGAACTCCTGCGGCAACCAGACACGTATGTTGTCGGAGTAATCGGCAGCTGGGTCTTCACACGGAGGCGGGCCCCCACCGGTCGCTAGCCGCAACTTTTTTTCTTGTGCAAATTTTTTTTTCTCAGTGATTTTTATTGTGGACCACTGAGATTTGAGTTGTGCGACCGTTCACTCCACACCCATTCGCATGATATTAAAACTAAAAGATTCAACGAGTAATAAGTAACAACAATGGGATTGCATTTAAAACTACAATATATTATAACAAGTTCTGGTACAGATCACTACCACGAGTAGGTACCCGAGTGACCAATATATGATATGACCCTATGAACTTACTTTTTTGCAATATCTTTCCACGCAGCGATCTTGCGGGTGTTGGTATTGGTGTCAGTATTTTTATTTTCAATCGTATGCACCCGTTCCTTCACAAGATCTTGCAGCAGCATCTGAAGAGAATAAGACCGTGTTAAGATTACGAAACTAAAGGCAAACAAATGTCAACATCAGATAATAAGTAAAGTACTGATTGCTTTGACTCACCTTTTCTTCTATAGTCCAATTATTGCTCCTCTTTTTTGTGTTAGAATTCATCGTTATTATTAATTGTCCTACCTAACACTGAATTTGAAACCAATTCACGAAAGTAACTTTATTTACAACGTCCCGCCAGTGCAACTGTCAAACTTTTTTTATTTATTTTAATGATCAGCCACCTTTTTGTCTATAATTTGTCAATAATGCCAACATAATAAGCCTAAACAGTTCATCAAGTGCATATTAGTTATTGTGCTGCTAAAATGGGTTTATGAATACCACCTCACAACAACCGTGCATTAAGCCTAAACAGTTGTTTAACTAAAACGTAGATCATCAACGATTTAAGGTTTTTTTATGAATAAGGCCGTAAGAAATTACAAAACAACAGAAATGTACAATATTTACAGTCTAGTTTTCACACTTGCATTCGTTTTTCTATGAAAATTAACACAAAGAGATTGTTTTCAAACTAGGCGTAATATGAGACTTGAAGCCGCCAATCATTTGAACTATTTAGATGAAACTTTTTATACACTTTATAAATTGTGCATGTGAAACCGCCAGCCAAAATAAGAACGTAATGTTAAGTGCATAAAACTTATTTTACCTCGTTCAATATTCAAAGAGTTGATTAAAATTAGTGAAAACAGCGTCACCCGTAACGAAGAGAGAAGCTGCGCAGAGCGAGTGCGCCGCTTGGCCATGGCCGTCGACGTTATCTCTTTCTCTTTCTTTTACGTACGACGCTGCCATCTAGTATCTCGCTCTACACAGGCGCCATATTCGCGCGGCGGTACGGGTACGGCGGCGCACGAAAAAACCCGATCATTCATTTCGGCTCCGCTCGGCTCGGGCCGGCCGTCCGCTTCGTTCCAATCCGCACAGGTTTCATAGCGATAATCGAGTCGGTGTTATTAACTCCTCGGAGTCGATAAGATTCGGAGGGAGTCATTCACGGAATCGAATCCGCTTGCGGATTCTAATCATTTAAATCTTCAAGTCCGGATTTACCCCGTGGATTTACCCATCTCTAATTTTTTTTATCATATTTATGTTAAGTAAAGGTACATGTCATACAATAATAGAAGAAATTATAAAATCCGTAATTCATAGTCAGAACTGTGAACCTAATTATGCGAAAAATGAAATAGACCTAAAATTGATTGAGTGCCAAAACAAAACCTCCACCGACTTTATTACTTAAATTCCAAATATTTACAAACAAACGAGAAGAAATTAAGGCCTTGGGATTAGGGTTTGCAATCCGGATATTCGAATATCCGAATTATTCGAATATCCGCCAATATTTTTATCCGAAAATATTCGAATAATCCAAGTGAAATTATCCGGATAAACGGATAATTTCTATAAACATTATTTTTTATTTATAAGTAATATATTTAATAGATAGACGTCACTGAAACCAATTTCGATCAATTCTTAATACGGACAATGTTATTGCTAACAAGTTAACACCTATTTATCTTCAACTTCCCTTCCCTTGGTCCCTTGTTTTTTTGAAATTGAAATTTAGCGCCTCACTCCGAATTTAGCTGTTATCAGTTCCATGGCAATTTAGTACGCCAGAATTCCCTCCACTTCACTAAGAAATATAAGGTATTTTCCTTTTAAGTCCTTAGTTACATTCATACACAAAAAACGGTCTAATTACTACTTATACTTTGAAATCTTAGTCGATCTACTGATCAGCTTGGAAACTAAAACCCATCAAATCGCTGCCGAGCAATTTGAGGCGTTTTGGATTTGAATATTTAAATAAGTTCGCCTTTGTCTCCTCCTCCTTCTTCATTTTTTTAAATTTTATGTCTTGTATATGTTATGTTGGTGGTACAATAAAGAATTTGTTACGTACTTACTTATTTATCACCTCTCCCCTTCCATTGGTACTTTGGTACCAGCCACTGTGCAACTAAGGTCTAAAATGATCCACACCTGGATAGGAAGTGTCTTCGACTAATTGGTCTTCTCTTTTTTTGGTTATTCTGTTTTGAACTAAGACCCTAACCGACTATTCTAAGACCCTAACCAGGACGCTTTTGTTTAGAGCCTATTACGAAAAGAGTTTTCAACTTTTTATATTAAGTATCCGATCCGGTCCAAGATGGCATCTGGTACGGGCGTAGGCATTTGTGCAAATGACTAGTGACTACTGTGGTAGTATCAGCATGGGCAATTATGCCACTGTCTTTTAAGCCGAGACATATGCAATAATTACCTTTGTACATAAGAATATAGTTAGACAAACCCAAGGAAAGAATATCTATATACTCAGCGACAGTCAGGCGGCACTCAAAGCCTTCACATCACCCAGAGGTGACTCTTGACTGGTATTAAACGGCATCCAAGCTCTTAACAAGCTTGGAAGGCAAAACAAGGTGCGACTGGTATGGATACCGGGGCACGAAGGCTTCATTGGCAATGAAAATGCTGATGAACTTGCCAAGGCCAGGTCTGAAGACAACGTCACAAGGAACCATTAAAACGGCTATGAAGGACCATACAAAGGCTAATCACCAAAAAGAGTGGGATGCCCTGGTAGGTCTGAAGCATTCAAAGCTCTTTATGCGGAGGGTAGAATCTGGATGGAGCAAAAAGCTAGGAAAGCTAGGCAAAAGACAACTCCAAATTATAACGGGGGTGTTCACAGGCCATTACGGGATCAAAGGAATGTTGGCCAAGATGGGACACGCTGACTACACAGATTGTCGCATGTGCGGCGAAGAGGAAGAGACCGTCAGACATCTAATGTGTGAATGTCACGCCCTCGCAAGACAAAGAATGAAGAACTTTGGAGCAGGCTACCTAGTACCAAAGGACATCAGAGAGCTACCCATGAGCCTCATCATCCGATACGTGGAGATGGTCGAGAAGCTCCTGAATAGCTGAAGGATCTTAAGATCTAAGGGGGTAATTGCACAAAAGATCCCGATGGGTCGAAGTGTATCCGGAAGGGCCCCGCAGATTTAAGATGAGTATCCGATCCGATCGAGCGAAGGACCGACTCCTATACATTCTCGAAATCATTCAAGGCGCCATCTTTGATTTTTACCTTTGACATCCTTCCTATATCCGATATCGGAACGGATAATATGACAACGCTGTATCGCCTATAACCATCATCATATCCAATGATGTTGTCTAACGTTCCACTCTACACAAGCCATCCTCTCTACCATCCATTTTCAAGGTAAAGGTGTTGTAAGAAAAACTTCTCGTTATATCTAACACCTAACTAATCACTACTACTAACTGTCTTATATCGACAGCTCACCATCTGATTGCAAGATTCTAATCATAGAACTAAAGATAGAGAGCAAGGTGTGTTTTAATTTCTACAGTTTGCTGATTTATGCAAAAAATAAATAAAAATGTAGGTAAATTTCGCATTATGGCGCTCATCTATCTCAGCCGTTATCAATTCCACGCTTATACGCACCTGTAACATTAATTTTGTTCCATTTAATAAATTATCCGAATTATTCGAATATTCGAATAATAAAAATTGTATTATCCGAATTATTCGAATATTAAAAATCCGCCGGATAATGCAAACTCTACTTGGGATATCATTTGGTCACCAAGGTACCAAAATATAAAAGTGTAAAAACTACATTATATAAAAAAAGAAACGAAGCTGCAGGAGTGCCAAAATTGCGTTGCCTAAATCCAGAAGAAGTAGCCGTACCCGAACGATATTTATCAATGCTCTTGGGTGATTACGATCATGAAGGAAGAAGAATTTTAGTGTTTTGTTTGCCAGATATGATAAAACACTTAACGGATGTAAAAGAATATTACGGCGACGGCACTTTTAAAAGTTGTCCGAAACCTTTCGCCATCTATACTACATGGTGACTTCTTGAGTACTCAGACTGAATCGCGTATTTTGCCAATGGTGTATACCTTGATGTCAGATATGTCAACGGAAAGTTACATAATCATGTTCAGAATTATTTTGTCACGCATCCCAAACTGGGAACCAAGTAAATTTATGTTCGACTTTGAGAAAGCGTCACATAAAGCTGTATCGAAAATGTTCCCAAATGTTCAGCTTAAAGGATGTTACCCATTTTTCTGATAGCCTTTGGAGAAAGGCAGAGAAATTAGATTTAAAAAAGAAAAACGCGAAATGGCCAAAAAAAATTGTAGGGATTTGTTGTGTGTTACCACTTCTCCCAAATAACCATATTCGCGAAGGATGGGAATATATTAAAGATAAAGCGGCAAAAATACAAAATCTAATGAAAAAAGAAACATTAAGTAATTGCCTTTGTGAGCTACTTCGAGAAAAACTGGCTCAAGAACGATGCGTTCATAAACTCATGGTGCGTATTCGGAGAGCGGCATCGCAGTACTTAATCAAGTGGAGGCATGGCATATGAACCTTAATCAAGCATGCGAAACCAGGAAAAATGTTAGCATTATGCAATTTTTCAACGCAATGGCAGAGGATGGTGAAGATGCTCTTATCAACATTGAGGAAAGTAAGAAAAATCGAAAGGAAAGCAGTATAATCAACGACGTAATGATTTTGGACACACAAATGGAATTAGTTAATGGTTACACCGTGTCCAATAAGTTTGAATACAGCACAAATAGCCAATAAAACAAAATGAACAAATAGTTACTACATTGTTATTATATTTTATGAATGGCACTCTTATTTACTACATTCACAACAAATGTTTTGGAATAACTCCAGCATTAACTTGTTTACCAGCCTCAAACGCTTCTCAAACAGATCACACGCGGCACGCACCGTTTTCTTCACATTTCATCCCAAATACTCTCGATAACCTTTTTGAAATGATCTAGGTTTATGATTTTATAAAAATTTAGTCTTCAAAGCATGTATGACCATACAAAATAGTCTAATACGCCTAAACCTGGAGACCTGGGTGGCCACTCATGTTTCGGATAAAAAACTGCCAAATTAGTCTGAAACTACGCTAGAATACCATTTGCCGAATGTGCTGGAGGTGCGTCTTGTTGGGACACATGATACTCATTCCCAAGCATCCTTTTTAACTTTAAGGCATTTTTGCTCCAAAACCTTGGTTTTAAATAAAAAAACGTTGATTTTAATGCTTTTATCTGTAAGTACTGAAGGTAGTTTACCTCGCTTACATACTGCATCCCACACCTGGGCCGATGGTGAGCTCTGGAACCTAGGCACATTTTTCTAGTTGCCCGGAACGTTATCTATCCTCGGTACCCATAATAGTTTATTTTGGACACGTGGCGTCTGTTTTATCACATACAGATTCTCCTTATAAAAAATAACTCGTCACCTGCGTGCCAAGCAAGTATTTTGTTGGCACTTTACCTCTTTGTTTTTCTTAGACACTTCGGAAATTTCATGTACTTTGTGCTTGTATTTTATTAAGAGGAATATACTCTTTAGTTTAAATAAGTATTCGGACTTATTGGACACGGTGTATATCTCGATACCAACTTTTTTAGAAACATTGCGATAGGACGCACAAATGCAATTAGATATGACAATGTAATATTACCCATTATTCTTATTAAACGTAAATAATCTCTTATTCTGTGTCAACTGATGTCCGTCTTGATGTTATACTAGTAGTATAACTAGGTGGACTAACCCTTTTTAATGGGTATTTGTTAGGCCATTGGTATTCAATTGTATTATTTGAAATCCTCAAGTTTGAGAATGTATGAACACAATTATTTTTTTGTCCTTGTTTTAATCTTTGACTACGCATAGTGTTCGATCGCATCTTTTACTTTGTCAAATATCAATCGATCGACACCCAAAAACGTTTTTCTCGCTTTGTATATAAAGAACTTTTGACTGAAGAAAATGAAGAAATGTGCGCCGGCGTCACACCATCTCTTCTCTATCAAGTGACTCTGAAAGTATATTTGTTGTATTAGGTCTTTACAAACTTTCCTTTGCACTCGTTTATCATCTGCATCCACTTTAAGTTTTGTAATACCTATGCGGTTCGGTCCATGGGGTCTAATTCCCTGAATGTCTAGTCGTCATACGTCCATTTACTGAAACGACTAGTGTCCACAAGCCTAATTCGCCGAATGTCTAGTCGTCATACGTCAATTTTCTGAACATCTGGTCCGTTTGGTCTTTGGGTTCTAATTCCCCGAATGTCTCGTCATACGTCAATTCTCTGAAAGATATCATAAGTAGTTCTCGAGATATTTAGTAATGTGACAGAAAGACCGACAGACAGACGGACAAAGTCGCACCATAAGGGTTCCTTTTGTATCTTTTTGGTCCTGAACCCTAAAAAAGGTCTTATATAGAACCAGGGGCGGCTCACTCCGCGATTGTATCGCCGTGCTACAAGTACATGCTGGCGGCCGCGAGTTCGCGGCCTAATCAGGGGTGGCGCGCGTTCTCACGGAACGCACGTTTGCACTTTCTATTGTTACTTTACGTCGCGAGTTTTTTTAAGGTTCATATGCGATGTCCACGTGTGGAATGGCTAATAATGCATAGTTAAATAGACATCATGAATAAAATAGGACAATCTTACACAGATCTTATTGATTAAGTCCCACGGAAAAGTTCAATAAGGCTTGTGATGCTGAAGGCTTAAACAAAAATATAGAAATACTGTATATATACCTAGAAAGTACCCAAAACTTGAATATATAGTATAACATTTTATCTGAGAATTAATTCGTTTTAATCCATAGGCAACCCTATCATCCGACGCTGCGCACGTGCGGCTCGTTTCTTTGTTAGAATTTTGTAGGCATTTAAAAAGGCGGCATTTCGTGAACATCAAAGCAGTGGGCCTTCTGTACTTGTACTACCTATTATATATTCTGTGATAGAACACGATTTTTACAATGATTTAAACTTAAGGGTGCTTTAAAGAAAAACGTCAAAATAATGTAAAATTGTTAGTTTTATTCGGTGAAATACTCTTCCCCGTTATATAATATGATATATTTAATTCAAGTTTCAATTAGAGCATCTCATTAGATATCTTGATTCTTATCCGACGGGATTTTTGAAAACTAACTGAATGAGTTAACTCTCTAAAATATTTATGATTTTTTCTCTGATGCACGTTTAGGAAAACCTGCGTATAGCGCTGAATTAGTCGATCTTATTTGTAAAATTTGGACAATTGTATATTGTGAATTGAAACTGGTAAATATATAAATATGTATATCCTGTACTATAATCTTCTGAGACTACATTCATATTATAAGGTTTTGAAAAAGAGTAAACGAGCCCTAAGACGATTTAAATTTTTTCAGAAATTACCTAAAATTAAGTGCCAATTTCTTTGAAAATTTATATCACATAATCTGCAACGTTTACTTAAATAAAGAATTATACGTTTCTATTATATATTTTTGGCATTTTTTTTTAAACGAGCATTCATGTCACAATTATATCCACTTCTGGACATTTTATCATATTTTGTTAGACCAAGGTAGAAAAACTCCTATAATATGTTATATATTTGTAAACTACTCGCAAAGCCCTTTAATTTGATACCACACACGGTATGACAAAGCGATCGGTTGCGATTTCAATATTTTTCACATGAGGGCTTTCATGTCGAATTTCATGTGTTAATGTCGAAAAATTGGTGTCGTACTTAATCTTGATTAATATCGTAATGTCGATATATATAACGTGTTATCCGATTTCGATTCGCATGCCGTCCTCATTACCAAACTGTAACCAACGGACCTTGTCTTCAATTATGTCATCCCCAGTGTCCATTATCAGTACACTGCGCCGATTTGCATCTTCGTACTGTAAATAAATTAATAATATAAATATATTGCCATGCCATACTAGGGTTCATGAGTACCTATTCTTTAATTTAAAACCATATAAGGTGGATGTACTAGTGCTCGACGCGGTACTAGTACTCGTCACCCATGGTTTAAATAGCGATTTATAAGATAAGACTACCGTTACATTCATCGCAATTAGATTTATTAGATGAGAAATGTTTGTAGCCTTCACATTTCATACGCCATATTATAAAATATAGAAACTTTTTTCAATTAATGAATAATATATGTGATGACATTGTCATGAGCAATCAATCTCTCAATTTTGTTAGCGATTTGGTTAAGCTTTGCTCGTATTTGCTGACTTATTTAAAATACTTTCACGGTAAGTTGTGAACATATTCTATAATTGTGTTGGTGCTAGAATGTGCGGGAAGATATTTAAGTAATTAAATGTCGATTTCGTTCATTGTTACTGTGATAAACAAGCGTGTCATTTATTAGGACTGAAAACCGTCGCAAGTCTAAAACTCGACACGGCTGGCATTTATTGGGACTGTTACGTTATTTTCCAAGTCCCAATGTTTGTCGAGCCGTTTTTTCAGGATATCACGATTAAAGTAGCCAAAACGAATCGTTTACAGTTTCATATTATCAGCATATTTTTCTGTAAGTCACATTAACTTTACTGAAAAAAAACAAATTACATGCACATAGACAGTTTTTGTATATCTTTTACGGTTTTATTGATATGTTTTCTCGTTAAATGTAGTGAAATCTGTATAATTTCTTTGGGTAGTGCTTGACATGTCATTTTTCACAAAACATTTTCCTGGATCTGTTCTTCGTGATGCTTCCAGATACAGAGGTGGATTTAAACGACGAAGAAGTGGAGCCGGCAAAGTATTGCAGAACCTGTGGAATACAATTTTTATTTTGGGGAATCACTATTTTAGTTCATTACATAATTTATTTTGCTCAAAATGCGGAGCCGACTTATTCTATTTTATTACATAAATGTAGCACGTAAAAAGTAAATGTTATCAACAGAATACGTTTTTTTTTATTAAATTATTTAATTTTGTAGTAAATTTTAACCCAAAACACTTGTTTTTTTACTGTTTTTCCTGAATCATACTTAGATGTCATCTATTAGGACTGCCAGCAAAAGCACCTGTCAGTTATTCGGACAAGCGTATTGACTTACGTTTTATTTAATTTTGAGATTTTTTTATATTATCACTGTATGAAACTAATTGCATTTAATAAAGTTAAAGGTCACATCTCCCAAAAAAGATGGATATGTTTTGTATAGATGGGTAAATTATCGTAATATCACGAAACACATAAATATTTTCCCTTAACCTGCCGAGCAGTGGTACATCCACCTTAACATCTTTATGGTTTTCTTATTTATCGCCGAAAATCGTATGGCCGGATATCACTTCCCAACTCACGTTTCGCCGAATTTTATTCCGCCGAATGTTCATTTCCCAAATGATCATATTGTTTTTTTTTTATTTGCCAACCTCACATTTGCCAACTTATTCCTATTTTGTTACCAAGATTTTTTGATGAATTGAGATTTTAGTAAGTTTTATTTCGTCATTAAGGTTCTCTAGTTACTATAGTTTCTTAATTATAACAATTATCCTGTATTATATAATATCTTACTAAAGTTAACTATTAAGTATGTCTTTATTAACTGGAAAAAATACAATTTCTATTAGGTATCTTAAAATAAACTAACAAATTAAACTAAATAAGTAAACCTAAATGTATCTAAACTTAAATAAACAGTATAATAACAAATATTGAGAAAAATAATATTACAAATAATCCCGCCAAGGACTACCGACTGCCCCCGAATTGTTCCCTACCTGGCCCAAATGTCCCAAATATGCCAGCTGCGTTGCCACGCTGAATGGCAAGGGATATTTGTTGGACCAGATAAGATCCAGCCCGGGGGTCACCCCCTCTGTTCCTCAACCGGCGCCCAATCTCAGCAACCAGCTTCTTGGCCTCGGTACACCAAGGTCCAGCCGTTTCGACGGCAACCGGCACGAAGTCGTAAACTGGTCCCAGGTTCGCATATTTGGTATGTTTTAATTTGGCAGCGGTCTCGGCCGCGGAACCTGCCTTTTTGCTCGTGTGGCTGACATGCGTGGGAGCAAAGGTACAAACGCATGTGGCATCCCACAACAGGCTCCGACCTTTTGCCCATGGGACCAGTGTTAGGCCGTCCGGCCGCTTGCCATCTGTACGGCTTAAACCAGGTGGCTCTAAAACGCTGGGGATATTAGCTGAGGCCAAGGCCCGTCGAAGAAGCTCGTTGATAGTTTGGTGCCTCGGTATTTGCCAACTTAACCTTTGGCCTTTTTTTTTAAAAGGCCTATTTAAAAAAACAAAACTTTCATGTTATCGAATGTTTTGCTTGGAGTAATATCCAACTAGTTGTTTATTGTATAGGTACCAAATGTATTATTGAACACCAACAATATGTATGGCGTATTTCATAAACTATGCAATACTGAGTCTTCTATGAAGTTCTTAATTTATTGACAGGGATGCAATTTTTACTTACGTATAAATGTTTTTTTTTAAATAGTTACCTTATTTCTTTTTACAAGAATATTATTTAATTTTGTTTTTATTATATTAAAAAGTTTTTTCTCGGTTTGCTCACGGTCAACCTAACACGTTCCTCGTTCGCTTCGTTCGTCGTCGCACCTAACCTAACTGGACTCTGTCATATATGATTATGCTGGCAACATAGTCCTTGAACAGAAATCCTTTCTCCTTCCTAACAGGGAAGAAAAGTACCCTTTCCGAATGGGTGATGTTAATAATATTCGTTGCGAAACGTTATTCGTCCAGAAGTTGTTTGACCAAGTGAAACATTTGACAAATGATTAGTCTGCCAAACGTTTAGATGGATTATAATAATCTGCTTTTCAATAATTCTGCCAAATTAAAAGTTGCCATACAAAAAGATGCTAAACGTTAGTTGTAAAATGAAACTTCGGCCAAACGTTGGTTGGCAAATGAAATTCTGCCAAAAATATTTCCCCGAAATGACAGAATACCCATCTTTATTTATAATACCATGGATTTAATAAATATGAATAGAAAAAACAATGCAAGAATGGCTTCAAAATTATACTTTGGATCTGTATCGGCCAATAATATATCACATTTAGGATTTTTTGTTCTGCGCATATTAATAGGTATTCTGTAAAACTTTACTTAGCTTATAACAATGAGCTCAGTAATTTAATTTAGGTTCTGTCAAAGTCAGTCAGTCAATCGCTCAAGACTTTTGCTGTTAACTGTTAACATAGTAGTTATATTCTACTCACTTCTTGGGTTTCAAGTGGTACCTTTAAGTTTATTATTCGATTATCGATGTATCTTCCTCTAATGTCTTTTAGAGGTATTACACGTCGTTGTTTTAATGAACTTAAATCATTCATAAAATAAGCACTAGTGATTACTTGAAAAATCTGAAGGAAAAATATTAACAAAGTGTGCGATGTGTACGCCATGCTACCGTTCCGTTAGGTGTCAAATGAAATCCTATACTAGCTTTTACCTATATTTGCGTCTGCTTAGACTGTCCCTATCTAACTCCAGTTTTGTTTGCTAAGCTATTTGTGGGTTACTCTGAAACACATTTTTAGATAGCCCAAAACGTTGTACATACACGTACTTTGTGGTGTTGTCCTTTATAATACAATATTATTGTTTCCATTTATTATATTACTTATGTCAATTGTACTAATTATCATATATCCTTTTTTTTAAAGAAGATATAAGATGGCATAAGGTGTTACCCGAAACGAACCGACGCTCTTACTGTTTCTATAATAATATAATTGTGTAACAGAAACCATTTGAATTTAATATGTAGGTTTCTTATTTTATTGCGTTGTTATGAAATTGATTTTCTCTGAGTTTTTTATTAGCAAACGTGCAATAAAGTATCTCCTTTTTAAGGTCTTTCTTCTGCGTGGCATTGCTATTGATAGGTATCAGGCCTGCTATGTTTACACGAAGGTTCACGCATTCTTGAGAAAAAGGGTTTTACAGATAGACAAGTGGACGGAAATACAGACTGACTGACAGAAGGCCAAATGGGCGGACGGACATAAGTACGAGTATGGATAACAAATTGATTCTATAAAGGTTTCGTTTTTTTTTTCAACTAGGAACTCTCATTATTTAGTTTCGCCATGTCTGTCTGTCCGACTGTTCCGTGGGTAATCTCCGTGACCGTTAGCACTAGAAAGCAGGAATTTGGTGTTATTATGTATATCAATCACGACGACAAACAGGTAAAATAAAAAGTCGAATAAAATGTTTTGTTAGGGTGGTTAGACTGGTTAGGGTACTCCCCATATACGTACAGTCAACCAATCTGGATTCTTCATTATGCATTGATTTGCTATTTATGTTATCCACTTTTCTAGCAAAAGTTTCAATGAGGGTCGCAGTTCTAACCTAACCTAACCCACTTTTCTAGCAGAAGTTTGTTTCCTTGAGGGTCGCAGTTCTAACCTAACCTAACCCACATTTCTAGCAAAAGTTTGTTTCCACGAGGGTCGGAGTTCTAACCTTTTTATTTATTTATTTTTTAACGAGGGGAGATGCATTACGCTTACCATCCCAGGCGCAGGAACCGGCCTGGGATGGTTATGTGGGACTCCCATATAGGCTAATGAGACCCATGGTTTACCCACTAAAACCCCTCGATTGCCGCCTCAGGGCTATAGGACGAGACGAGGTCGCAGGCACGTTTCGGCACTCCTCCGCAATCGGAGTTCTAACCTAACCTAACCCATTTTTTTGTATTTTTTCTTTAATATGATATTAGGGAAAACGACATCTCTAGCATCGGATCGATGTTTCAATAAAACATGTATCTTACATGTATTAGATAAACTGATTTATTTTATTGATTTATTGTTTGAAGAAGACAATGTAGCCAAATATACCGTAACACTTAAAAAAAGGCATGTAACGGTGTAATTGGTAACTTTGGGTGTCACTATTCATTTACTTAATACTAACTGCATACAGTTGAATTTATTTACCAATATTATATATCAATATTCCATGGGTAATCTCGACTCCACGATCGGAATAACTAAATCCGGATCTTAAAAAAATCGTATACAAACAGAAATAGAGCCATCTTTCCGTGATTGTTATAAAGTACCTATTCTATCAGAAGAATATAGTACCTATTGGCCTATTTTCAAAAAACTTTACCTAACCAATTGTGCTACGGAACCCCGTTTTGTTTGTTATTCTGGGCGATTCCATGAAATTTGGGTAACTATCTGGTTCAGATATTTTGAGAGTTAAATTTTAAACATATTGTATATTTTTTTGTTGTAGGGATAAAATATTAAAGCTGTTTAATCTAATCACTCGTTTTTTATTGATCACCGTGCTATGTATTACAAAAAATAATAATTACTTATATGCCTCAAATGTCAGTCCCTAGCCATGCCACAGTTCCAAATTTGAGACTATGTATTGTATTTTTGTAGTTTATTATTTATACTGAAATAGCTAATTTAATTGGTTTAAAATCATTCTTAATGACCACAGAGAACCTCCTATAGAGTGCCAATATTGTAAATTTTGTGCGCGCTACAAATCACCAGTGCTTGGGGCGCGAGGAGCGGGAGGGGAATGTGTTTAGCGCGCTGCGATTGATCGTTTCAAGGACGGCAGGCAGTCGCGCCAGATGAAAAGGGAGTCGCGTAAATAGCCAGTGTAAGTTGACCTATGCCGGCTCTAAATAAATTATAAATATGACTTATTTGTGGAATGTAATACCGTCTGTTTTTAAATTTGATCTTCTTGTTACCTTTCCACACTACAGGTGGACATCTTTAAGGCATCAAAATACCCTTTATTAATTTTTTTATTTATTTATTTATTATTTTTTTTTTTTTTATATATTTATTTATTAAAAACATGAGCTGCTTTCGGGTCGGTTACTTGGTCGTTACTGATCGGGCAAGGCGAGCGCCCGCGCTTATATCACGGCAAATACAAGTAAGGCTGGTGACCGCGAGTGGTCTTGTAATGGATGTCTATTGGGATTGGTCTGTGTTAATGACATAATGAAACTCTTCGTGACGCTTTAATAGAAAACTGAAATGTACAGCATATATCTGTACCGATATCATATCTAATTACTGACCCTAATTTTGCCAACAATAATAAGTGTCAGGCTCTAGCAACTAAGAAAATTGAAAAATTCGCAGCACTCGAGCCAAAACACTTTCATCACACAAATATATTCAAAAGTTACCTAGTAAAGTCAACCGCTAACACCACAAGCTGATTCTCTTGTAGTCAGTGCTGTTGGCGTATTTGGATTTGAAACACGTGGTGTGCCAGTCAATTTGCCAGTCCCTAGTTCAGTTATACATATACCATGAAATAAGTTGTATTTCCCGTTATCTATTGCAGTTAATGTATTGGGTGCATTGCAGTGTGAGTGGGGTTTATGATTTGGTGTATAATTTTGATTAAGAGATATGTAAGATTTTGCTTGCATTTATCAGTCCCTGGGCTGTTATTGTCAGAGACTGACTGCATTTCTAGGGACTGCAGATTGCAATTTGTTAATAATAAACACACACACACACACACACACACACACACACACACACACACACACACACACACACACACACACACACACACACACACACACACACACACACACACACACACACACACACACACACACACACACACACACACACACACACACACACACACAGTTTATTTCGCATTAAACAGATAGACATAATTAACATGGCCTAAATATCATCTGTTTATAACTAAAAAAAACGGTTATTAAAACTTTTTAGAAGATTGTGCCAAGGTAGAATAAAAGCAAAATAAAGTTATTAAATCGACTGACCCCTTTGGATATATCATTAGTAACATTACACTAATCCAATGTCTAAAAATATTTTTGTTAACATTCAAAAACACTTTTTGCAAGATTCGCCTAAAAGTTACGCAAATTTCATGGAATCGCCAACCTAGATAGACTAGGTTCTACTAAATAACTGCCTAACGTGACTTAACGTGATTATAAATAACAATCTATAACCTATTTTAAATTACACTACAAAAGATAAATTCTGGTTAACCGTTAGACCAAGGGCGTTCGTGACGCCAATACAAACACGAAGCGAAATGCTAAAATGAAAAAGAGTCCCCCTTTCAATTTGGAAATTTCAGTTAAATATACTAGTGTTATTAACTAGATTTATCGAAAAAAAATGTCAACATTTCAGTTAAAAGATATTGCGAAAAAATCTTTCAAATCGAGGTTCCGCTCTCGACTGTTACCTCCTTCAAAACTTATTTAAACGGAACGAAATTTGAGAATCTGAATAACAATGAAATAATCTGTGTCGAACCGTTTAGATTTTTTGGCTAATTTTTACCGATCTTGAGTATCACACCTTTTTTGAGCTATATTGAAAAAGCGGCCTTTTTTTAGAAATTTTTGATTGGCTCATTTGGCTCTAGCGTCTTTTAAAATAAAAAGGCCATAAAATCAAAATGGTTCGACACATACAATAATAATAATCTGTGTTGAAAAAATCATTGCTCTATCTTCAAAAACCAGGGAGGAAATAGTCGAGAGCGTATGTATGGATAATTGACCTGTATCGTATCGTCTTAATGATTTTTTTTTATTAATTCAACTTATCCAATGTTTACTATTTAAATTACATCTAAAAACCTAAATAATAGACATGTGCAAATTTTATGTCAATAGTACTGGTTTTCTAATTCATTCACATTTTAAAACAGGGTCACTTTTAACAGTACAAAGGATTTACGGATTCTGTTACAGCGATTGTTGTGTTTCATTATAGAAAGCGTAGCTAACATAGTACATTCTTACTATCTAAATAAGTTGATCACAATTCACAATGTCATATCCTTCATAGGTATGCAGTACGTTAAAACCCAAAAACACACTACTACAAATACGTTTTTGGGGAATTAACTATAGACTTATCGTGGCATATTTAATGTAGGGTTTTGAAGATCTTTGCACGACCTTGTAAATGACAAATAACAGGTGCTGAATGGCATTTCTGCGACGCGAAACGAAAACGAAACGCCGCAACAAGATAATCCATGGTGTCCAGTTGGTCCACGTCTGTGCCACAAGAGCATATGTAATGGCATACACACCGAAACTCAGAGTCGCAAACCAGTCGCCAGTATAAGGGAGGTCGAATCCACGAAAGTACCAGTATTACGTGCGAGATGGGCATGTAGCCAGTAACCGTCTTCCCAGGCTCCGACCTCCAAAAACCTCGCGTGTTCTGGAGCTGTAAAGTTGTTCGGAAGAGTATTGTAAGATAAATCACAGTAAACATTATCCCAATACCTTTTTGATTTTAGATTGTCTGGAATTTCCCAGGGTTTTATGTAAATTTTAAAAGCATCTTTGGCATCCACAAAGCCCGCAATTTCATAGTTTATGAGCAAAGGACTTAAGATGTCTCCTATGAGATTTGTCGTGCAATGAGTAGACGCCAAAAAGGCTGGGGAAGCGACACTAGATATTTTGCGATTTCCTAAACCTAAAAACCAAATAGGGATGGACGCTAGAGATCAGGTCAGGGAGACTCACTCAGCTTAATGTTTAGAATCGTCTCGAAAATTTTGTAGTGGAGCACATATGTGTGACGTTATCTGGGAAAAGGGACCTTATTGTCGATGGCGCTTACGGCATCATGAGCGATGTCCGTATACAAATACAACGCCGTCGGACGTAAGCGCCATCGAAAATAAGGTCACTTTAACCAATCTTCACATTTATGTAAATTTAGGGACAATCATTCAGAATTTAAGAATCACAAGAGCATAATACGAGTAAGCGCTAATTTGGAGATAACGATCAGTGTAACTTTTGAATTTTGGTATAGAATTAGAAACGTAACCAGGAAAAGATTATTAAAATAGCTATGGAAAAACCCACGAGGCTCAGTAAATATTTGTCTACTAATGTGATTTTAGGGGCCAGATCGTCAAAGTTGGGTTTAAAGACAGACAATGCAAATGAAATTCAGCTCGAGACCAATATGTTCGAAATTGCTTTTTGTAAAAGATAAATAATTCATTTAGATGATTTTGAATAGCAATAAACAAGGTAATTGTATAATTTTAGAATTTTGTCTTTTACCTCTGTTAACAAAGTGTCCCTAATAACTGAATTGAATTATAATCTAACATTTTTTACGTCAAATTTTAGTAAAATTTCAGTTTCTGCCGTCCATTTCGCTTGACGAGCTACATTAGTATCTTTAGTGAGTGCGCACTGCGCAATCTATATTTATTAGATTCCAACTTTTTTCGGCTGTTCAGACCATCAAACATGTTCAACATCACGGTTTCAACAAAGTTTGAAGTATAGTAAGCTGTGTCGCTGATAAGCTCACCTGTTTGCTTAGCCATCTTGATTGCAGCCGCCATCGTGTGACTAAAAATTTGTGTCGCAAGCGAAACATTCATTTTCTGAAAAGAGTTTGGGTTTTAATTGTTTTTCCGTGATTTTTGTTAAACATCTACTAGTTTTAGATTTTTTATCAATTTCGTAAGTCTTCTATAAAATCATTTTTTTTAATGTCTAAGTTTTGCATAATCGACATTTCGTCAAAACACACAGTGCAAATTTTTTCTCTTTCACTGGAATTTGTATTTTTTTTTATCTGTTCAAAAATGTCTGTTTGTAGCCCTGGGAAGCAATTTGATTTTTGTAGCCACTTTCTGATACTTGATCGACTTGGCAAAATAAGTCCTCGGTGTCTTAAAAACACGTACGCCGCATCTTTTTCTTCTTTAGACCATTTCTTCCTAGAATTTTGTTTCCGTAACTGCATTAATGTAATAATTTTTGAAATTTTGCTCCGAAAGTTGTATTTTCTTAAATCTATAGCGTCAATTTTGGCCCGTAATTTTGATTTTAGCCGCCTAACTTTTTGTTTTAATGCATTATTTTGTTTCCGAAGCTTTTCGTCTCATTCTGGTCGCCTTCGTTTCCGTGATGGCCTCTCCTGCGGTTGGTCTACGAAGCATCATCTAGACATTCTTCGCTTGGGGAGGGCGTCATCGCATTGGATTGCGATCGCAATCGAATTGTGCTCGATGTGCTGCTCATTTCCATCGAGTCCGAGGATCGTTGCCGGTTTCTGTTATAGTAGGTTCTTGTTGGCATGTTGACTTTTAATGTATCTGGTGATTTAGGAGGTGTCAATTCATCCGTTTGCCAAGGCATTGGCACTGTTGGATCAAGAAGGCGGCACATCTCGTTTCCTTTTGCTATTTGGAGAGGATGGAAATGAGCAGCACATATAAATCTATGGCTCAATTCCTTTTTTGTTAGGGAGCGCAGGGCGAAATTTCCTAAAAACAAAAATATTATCAATAAATAAGAATAAACAATTTCCACATCGAGCCCCGTAAATTTCCAAGTGGTTTTAAAGAAACGCGTCATGTCTGGTGTTTTACCGTTTATCGCGCGACCATGCTATCGGTTCAAGTGACACTTTTAAAATGCTCACATCAAGGCACTTCGTACATCCACGTACAGTAAACGCTTAGTGCTTTTCTCAAACATGGCAGGCATTAAATGATATAAACTTTGCTGTATGTGAGTATATATAGTGAGTAAGTTTATTACCAAAGAATAACTAGGTAAAAATACATTAGTGTCTTACGTGGTAGGTGACATTTGGTTGGTAATTGTGATATATCAAATAAAGACTAATTAATTAATAAGAACTTTATTTTATTAAAAGTTACAAAATCCCAGTCGGCCATTAATTTCTAGCTTAGGGAAGAGAGAGAGAGCACGACCCGTGAGAAGGAGATAACATTAGTTGCGTTCACTTAGAATGCGTTCTCACACTCTCCCCGCCTTTAATACTTAAATAATATTAATCCTATCTTAAAGGTAATATTGCAAAATATAATCAAAAACCTAATTTATTCTACTTCTTGTTCTCCACATTCAAGCATTTGATTGACATGCCTTTTGCAAACTGAGCCATTGACATCAATCAGATAAGTTGCTCCGGGTACAGACTCCTGCACTATAATCCCCTTAATCCAGGGTTTGTAACCTTGTCGATAATCTCTAACCATAACACTTTGTCCTATTTTGAAATCTACGCTGCGATGACCACTGCTATAGTTATTTTGTTTAATTTTATTTTCATACTGTACGTCTGATACTGGGGGTGGTCGCAGCAATGAAAATCTGTTCCTAAGCTCTCTCCCCAGCATTAATTTAGCTGGCGTCACGCCGTTACTTTTGTGTGGCGTGGAGCGATAATCTGATAAAAATAGATTCATTGCTGCTGTCATGCTGTACCCACTGTCCATTATTTTAGTTATATGGCTTTTAAAAGTCTCTACAAATTTTTCAGCAGCGCCATTTGTCGCTGGATGATATGGTGGTGAGAATGTGTGTTTAATTTGAGCAGAATTGCAAAACTGCTGAAATTCTGAGCTGGTAAAACTTGTGCCATTGTCTGTAACTAGCTGATGTGGGTAACCATACCTAGAAAATACATTTTTTTATTTTTATTTTATTATTTATTTATTAACACACAAATAAACAGTTTACATTAGAACAGTGTCCCACAAAACAGTTTTCACGGTTTGACTGTGGGATCGAGCAGTCTCTACTCTCTTACATTATCACTATTATCATGTATATATAATCAACATATAACTATATTATCTATAATACTAATTATTATATGCAGTTTTTAAGGTAACTACGTAGCTTTTTCGCAAACTTCACTTTACATGTTTCCTGTCTGATGTCAGAGGGCAGGCTGTTGAGTATGTAGGGAAGGCGTTTCTGAATACACCTATCGCCGTAGTAATTAGTGACCCTCGGCACGACAAGCTTGCCCGCAGACACCGACCTGGTACCATAAACTTCGTTATAGTGTAACTGGGTATGCTCTTGACTGCCATGATTATTATACAGTATTAAATATTTATGCTTAAGGCTCACTGGAAGAATATTACAAATTTTAAACAAGTTTCTATAATCTTTTTTATTTTTGTCTTTAGTTTTATTATTGACTAATAGTTTTAGGAATCTAATTTGCATACTTTCTAGTTTGTTTAAGTTAGTTTTAGTTGTTAATCCGTAGCAGTCAAGGGCATAACCAATTATTGATTCAACTAAGGATACATATAAATATTTAAGGATATGCAGAGGAACTTTAAATCTAAGATAATAAAATTTTCCTAATAATACTTTTAGTTTGTTATAAATAAAATCTACATGGTGTGTCCAGGAGAAGTGTTCATCAACTTTGAGGCCTAAATACGTTACACAGTTAACACGGGAGATGGGTTTACATTGACAGTCTAATATATCATTATGCATACAAGAAAAGTCGTGGGTAGTAATAGATGTTGACAGGTTAGATACTTCTAAGTAGGGAGATCGAATTAATAAAAGCTTAGTCTTATCAACATTAAGCACAATGCCATTATCATGCGACCAACGAACTACTGCATCGACATCTTGCTGAACCAAGCGGCAGGTGTCGGGCAGCTCGCTCGCACTGCCGGCGCGCAATATGCACAGGTCGTCGGCGAACATGTGCGCCGAGCAGTGCCGCAGCACGCCGCACAGGCTGTTCACGTGCATCAGATAACTGACGGGTCCGGTACAAGAGCCCTGCGGCACTCCACACGACACCTGTCGCTCGTCGCTCAGCGCCGAGCCGACCCGCACACGGTACGAGCGCCCGGTGAGGTAGTCGCGGAACCATTGGTTGAGCGGCTCCCCCACCCCGCACTCACTCATGGCCTGTAACAGTGTGCTAGTCTCTAAGGTATCAAATGCTTTACTGAAATCGAAAAATACTGCCACGACTACTTTTTTATTAGACAAGTAAGTGTTAATTTCATCTGTAAAGCTCGCTAGTAGCGTGTCAGTACTTTTACCCTTCTGGAACCCATGCTGGCACTTATTTATTATTAGATTTTTATTCAGGTAATTACTAAGTTGTTGCACTATACATTTTTCTATAACTTTATCTACACTAGAGAGAATGGCAATAGGTCTATAATTAGAAAACAGTTTAGGAGATCCTTTTTTATAGATTGGACGGATTAACGCCTGTTTAAGACCGTCTGGGAATTTCCCAGTACTTACAGAAAGATTAATTAGCTTAGCCAATACAGGACTGACTTTGTCAGATATTGTTTTCAGATCTGTCATGCGTATGAGATCACAGCCTGGTGCCTTCTTAGTACAAATCTTATTAATTACATTCATAACCCCTTTAGCTGTCACAGGTTGCCATCTCATACACACCTCAGAGTTACTTACATACTCGTCTCGGCTTAGCCATTTTTCGTCACAGACATGTTTTATATGACTTATCTCATTAGAAAAATTATTAGCGAATTTGTTACATACCGTACTAACATCACCCTGTCCTGCCATATTGTTAAGAATTTGCATATCTAAAGACTTCTCCTGTTTACCTAATAAACTATTAATCTTATCCCACATCCTCTTTATATTATTATTGCAATCTAGAATACTTTGCCTATCAAAGTCATTCCTTTTTTTAGCTATAGCTTTTGTACATTTATTTCTATATCTAGTATACGCTAAGCGCTTAGTCATGTTCTTTGGGTCGTTGCTCCATATCACAAATAATCTATCCCTTTCTTCTATCATTGCCTTTAAATTATTATTAATCCAACTTTTGTTATTTCTATTAACTTTACTATTCGTGACAGTCTTGTAACAGTTATCATATATATTATTAAATATATCTCTAAATGCTACATATAATTTCTGAGGACATTCAATGGATAATAAGTGCTCAAAGTTAGTCTCTAGTAATTTCTCTCTTACGAGCCGATTATCTAGCACTCGGCGCGGGGCGGCGGGCGCGGGCGCGGGCGCGGCGGGCGCGCGCGGGCCCGGCGCCGGCGCCGCCGCCGTCGGAGTGCGTTTCCATTGGACCGCCGCTGAGATACAATAATGGTCAGAAATTTTGTGACTTATTACTGACGAATGAATACTATTAGTGTGACCACGTATATAAATATGATCTAAACAAGACTCTGATAAATTACCATTAAGAACTTCTCTACGTGTAACGTCAAATATACATTTTGTGAATCCGAACTCGGCTAGTAAACTCTCATAGGCTGTTGCTTGGTTATCATTAATGTTTAAAGTATTAATATTAATATCCCCGCATAGTACAATTTTAGAAGCTGGCGGCAATCTTTTCAGTAACGTATGTAAATCATTTAAAAATTGAGATAAACTACTATTTGGTGGTCTGTAAATTGAAATAATATAAACTATGTCATCGTTACACTTGACGGCAATGGGAACACACTCCGCGGAGCCGGAGAAGACGGACGCCAGGCCGGGCGCGTCGGCCGCGGCCGCGAGCGCGGCGCGCGCGTACACCAGCACCCCGCCCCCTCTGCGCCCCTCTCTAGTATAATGATGCAAAACAAAACCGTCAATATCGAAAAGCGGTAACAGTGAAAAACTAATATTAGCCTCAGTAATTATAATAACATCCAATTTACGAATGTGTTCGCCTAGTAATACAAGTAGCTCATTGAAATGTTTTTTAATTGAGCGTATATTAACATGAAACAAATTAAGGTCTTTATATTCTCTAAATGTATCTAGGAACTCTTTAATACTATTGACAGTTGTGTAGTTGACAATCCCTCGATCGTCAACAACATCTATATTATCTAACACAGTGAATTTGAATTATTAAGATTAAACAAGTAATATAAAACATGTACCTACTTTAAGTGTTTTTGAGCAGATCATTAAGATCGCTGTCTGATCTAATCCAACTAGTTTTACCACCATCCGTTTGTTTAGCCAGAATTTTGCCGCTGCTCACCCAGACGTACTTGTAGACACCGCGCAAGCGGTTCTTGGCGTTCCACAGCAGAGATCGGGCAGCAAGGGTCAGGTCCTCATTGATATAAATCTTGGTCTTGAGAGCTCCTCCGACTACACAATCGCTCGTGACGTCCTTCAGCTGCCGCCGCTGAGCCAGCCACATATCGCGGCTGCGGGTTCCCGCCGTCTTGAACTCCACTATAATGGGCGCGGGCTTCCTGTCAGGCTTCGGAGGGAAGGCTCGTTTTACCAGCTCGATATCTTCGCAGGTCACATTAATCTGATTGCCAATCTTGGCAACTACATCCTCAACTTTTTCGCCAGGCAACTGTTCTACACCGACAATTTCGATCCTATGTTTTCGAGTTGCCTGCTCGAATTGTTCAATTTTTTGTTGCAGTGCAATATTACATTTTTCTAGGTAAATGCACTTATTTTGCGTATTAGAAGTTATTTTCTCCAACGATGCTATCTTTTCTTTAGACTTTTCGTGCTCCGCCAGCAGGGTGTCGTATTTATCAGAAAGGACGCTCATACTGTGTGCAATTCTACTTAACTCCTTCTTCAAGTCTGGTAACACGCTGACCTTTTTCAATATGTCCTTGATAGCGACGCTCGCGTCCGCAGGCGCTTCTTCACTTTCTGGCTCGTCGTCCGACTCCTCTTCGCAGTTATTACAACACGACCTGTTTCTACCGGCCCGCATATCCGCCAACAGTCCCTTCACACAGCTTCTGTGAAAGGTGCCTTGGCACGCCCCTTGACAAATAAAATGCGATCCTTTCTTTGAAAGTACTTTTTTGCATTTTTGGCAGTCCATTTTTACGATACTGTTTATTCAATCGGCTACGAGTCTCGCGGCAGGCGTAGCAGGAACCGTAGCAGTCGCCTACGCAGCTCGTAGAATGATTCCGTCTCGCTTACGATCCCCGCTAGGGGAGCACCAGGTATCTGCGTTCCGTAGGATAGACAAGGAGGGTCCGATAATTCCCGAGAGGTCCTTATTAGTTCCCTCAACGATCGATATTAAATAAAAAGATAGCAGGTTAGCTCCTGAGAGGCGCACGTCCGCTTTCGACGGCTACGCGAAACTTCTATTGTAGTTTTCGAGGTTATATCGTTCATAATAAATGCCTCTGCCCATTTTGAGTAACTATCAATGATTACTAGAAACATTTTTTTTATATGGTCCAATAAAATCGGCATGAAGTCTGTACCACGTAGATGGCGCCACTGGCCATAATTTTACAATTTTTGTTGGGTTTTTACTATTACTTAGGCAAGCTATGCAGTTTTTTGTTATTTGTTCAATTTGTTTATCTAGTTCAGGCCACCAAAAGTATGACCGAGCTATCTCTTTCATTTTTACAATGCCAAAGTGGCTTTTATGTGTCTCCTGTAATACCTTATTCTGTATAGAATGTGGAATTATGATTCGGTAGCCCCAAAATAGACAACCTCTATCAGTACTAATTTCATCCTTTCGGTTGAAATAAGGCAATAAGTCCTTGTCCAACATTTCCTTACTTGGCCATCCATCTACTAAATAACGTATTACAGTGCTCAGATTACAATCCTTTGTTGTTTCTTTCTTTACTAGCTTCCAATCCACTACTTCTAATTCACAACTGTTTGTATAAAATATATTCCCTAAATCCCCTTCTTGACACAATTTATGTAACTCTACATCATTATGACAGTCTTCGACAGTACGGGACATATAGTCTGCTGGATTAAGGTTTGTTTTAATGTGTCTTATCTTATATTTAAATGCTGACAAGAAATATTGCGTAATGCTGTAATCCCTTAGCAGCCATTTTTGGTATTGACTTGTTAGGTCCAAATATTCTGACTAAAGCTGCATTGTCTGTTTCCAGTTCAAAACTGCGGCCATAAGTGTAGTTATAAAATTTTGTCACACCAAATATGATTGCTAACGCTTCCTTATCTATTACTGAATACCTTTTTTCTGTTTCACTTAATTTTTTACTGGCAAATGCAATTGGTCTTACAGTGCCATTTGTTTCCCTGTTTGAGATCACCGCTGCCACTCCAACATCTGAAGCGTCACATGTTAGGATCAATGGCAAATCCGGATCATAGTGTCTCAAATTTTGAACTGAAGCTAGTTTTAATTTTATTGTTTTAAATGCTTGTTCACACTGAGGAGTCCATTCAAATTTATTTTTCTTTGTACACTCATACAAAGGTGTCAAAATGCTAGCCATGTTGTTTAAGAAGCGCGAATAATAGTTAATTTTACCTAGAAATGATTTTAATAACGTCAAATTTGTCGGCGGCGGTGTTCTCAGCAGGGGGTCAATATTTTTTTTAATTACACTTATTCCATCACTATTAATTCTATAACTGAACACATCAATATGATTTTGAAAAAATCTACATTTTTCAGGTTTCAGTTTGAATTCACACTGTTTTAAATTTTCTAGGACTTTACATAATGTGTCAAAAGTGGATTCAAGGTCTTTGCCTGACAAATATATATTGTCTATGAACACTATTACATTAGGAATATTCGCCAATTTGTGACTCATTAATCTTTGGAAAGACCCAGGGCCGGTGTTCACACCATATGGAAGGTATTTGTATTTAAATGTTCCTGACTCTGTCACAATTGTAGTGCATTCTTGTGACTTTTCACTTAATGGGGCTTGCAAATAAGCCTCTTTCAGATCAAGTTCGCAGAAGTATTTTCCATTCTTTAAACAATTAAATATTTCGTCTACATGTGGTAATGGGAAATGATCAATCTCCAGATTAGGGTTAACGGTTAATTTGTAGTCCCCACATAGGCGCACTGACCCATCAGGTTTCAAAATTGGAACAACTGGGGTTCCCCACTGACTGTGTTCTATTGGTGCTATTCTTCCATTAGCCAATAATCTAGAGATTTCACTTTTTACCTTGTCTTGAAGTGCAAAAGGCACCCGCCTTACTGGAAGACATATGGGAGTTGCACCTGGTTTCAATTTTAAAGTTATTTCCTCTCCTTGAAAATTTCCCCAGCCGGGAGAGAATACTTCTGCGAACTTCCTTCTAATTAGTTGTTCTGCCTCTGAAACAGTTTTAAAATTACATTCTTGAGTATTATAGTTCTGTGATATTTTCTGTAGGGCATCTAAGTTAAGTGGCCATAGCTTTAGTAGGTATAACCAATCCCTACCTAATATACAGGGTGTCACTTCTTTTCCCACAAAGCTAGTGGTTTTAATGCAAATGTCGTTAAATGTTACTTTAAGGCCCTCAATCATACCCATGGGTAGAGATAAACTTTGATCAAAATTTTTGAAAATTGTGTTACATTTTATTATTTCTTTCTGTGGAAAATATTTTTTTACATAATTAATGGGTATTACAGTAACCTCAGACCCAGTGTCTAGCTCGAACTCTATCTTTATACCATCTACATCTAAGGTTAAGTATTGTGGGCGTATTTTACTTACACCTAATGATTTTACTTCATACTCCTGAAACAAAGGTTGTAATGAGCCATCCAAAAAATCTTCATTGCTGTCTTCTTGTACTCTTTGTGTGTCCGTCGAGACTATGTTAGTGGACCGTCGCATTTTATTGTTCGGGCACATTCTAAATATATGACCCTGTCTTCCACACTCCGAACAATACTTCTTTTGTAGTGAGCACTCTGAACGTATATGATTAGTTTTTCCACAGCAATAGCACATTCTTGCATTTCCACTTGCTGGTCCGCCACGGCCCTGCCCTCGTCTGTTGCTATTTGTGTTTTTATAGTTAACGGAGTTCTTAAACATTGGTGTCACATTCTTTGATTCTGTACTCTCTGTTGTACCAGATGTTTTCACTGCGGCCTCAATACTGCGAGCCAAAATCACTAATTTGTCTAGTGTAAAATCAGCATTTTTCAATAGTTCAAACTTAACGACATTTGAAGTTATTCCGTCAATAAATTTTTCCTTGATTTGATCTTCTATATCCTTGAATCCGCATGTTCTGGCTAGTTTCCGTAATTCTGTGATATATTGATCTATTGATTCACTAGCTGCTTGATTCTTCTTCCTAAATTCGACTCTGTTGATTGATGGAGCTTTTGTATTTGTGTAGTTTGTCTTAAGAAGACTGCACAACTCATCATAAGTCTTTTTCAATGGTGACGCTGATGTGAATCAGCGTCACCATTCATATGTGAATATGTTCAGAATGTTGTCGAAAACGGTACTGGTTAATTTTGTTATTAGTAGTGGCACTTTCTTTTCTTCTGGTATGTCATTTAGTAAAATTAAGCACTGTAATTGTTTCTTGAATGCTTCCCAATTCGAGCCATCAAAAGGTTTGATATTTGTGTCGTTGTTTGACATTGTTTTTTGTGGTGAATTTTGAGGTTTTAATTTTTCACTTATGAGTTTTCGAAGCTGCTCCATGGTCTTATTTTCACTGTCAAGTTTTAAGTAGTTCGCCAATTGTAGTAATTGTTCTTTGTTACAGTAGTAGATAAATCCTTTTTTTCCTTTGTTAAATTCTTCAATTATATCTTCAAGACTACTATTTTTCGTAATTTTACTCATTTGTTGATTTGTAGGTTATTATTTTCATGCAAACAATGCACCATCACGCCGGTTCGTATGGAGTACTAAGTTCGTTCGCATCACATCACATTTATTTCACCGAAATCTAGTGATTAATTTATCTTTAAGTATTACAACTGCCCTCGTCGCCAATGTGATATATCAAATAAAGACTAATTAATTAATAAGAACTTTATTTTATTAAAAGTTACAAAATCCCAGTCGGCCATTAATTTCTAGCTTAGGGAAGAGAGAGAGAGAGCACGACCCGTGAGAAGGAGATAACATTAGCTGCGTTCACTTAGAATGCGTTCTCACAGTAATTCTGTTACTTGTAATATACAGGATGTACAAGCATACAATTAAACCATGAGCGAGCTAGACTCCTGGCGGTATCAGAAAAAGAGTCAGGATTGGTTACACGCGCTTCCTAGTGAGCCTAGAGCCTAGTGATTTGCATATCGCGGTTTGTTTTCGGCTGGGCATGAAGATCTGTGAGGCCCAAGCCTGCAGTCGCTGTGTCCAGGCGGTGGATATTTTCCTCTCTGAATGACCGAAATTCGCCGCGCCCTCATCACCGCCTCTCTTCCCGCGACTTTGGAGCCATCAGGCCTCTCTGAAGGGATCTATTATCACAATGTCAGGCTTATTGGCTACAATAGTCCTGTCAGTGATAATAGATCGTGGCACGACCATTTTCATAACTGGCGCAGGCAAGTACTTGTAGTACGGTACTTCGCGGTCCACAAGGCCGTATTGAAGAGCAAGTTGCTGGTGAATAATCCTGGCTACGAGATTATGTCTGTGCAAGTACTCGCCGTTAGCAAGATGAGAACAACCGGAAATGATATGCCTGAGTGACTCTCCGGGACGGCGGCATGCCCGACAAATGTCGACCGTACCGTCCTTCAGGATATATTTCCGGTAGTTGTTCGTTATTAGGTGCAAAACCCTCGGTTTCTCCGAAGAGGTCCCCAAATCGTTACCAGTTCACCGATCATCGGGTCCCGTGAGGGCCGTGTAGCTGTTTGCCAACGATCCGGCAAAGTTTGGATGCCTTTCGCCCAGAACTCTGATGGCTGTGCCTCGAAAAAGTTGTTCAACTCCACCTGTACATCATTGGAGCAATAAATAAAAAAACATTGCGTGTGGTGTACTACGCACTTGCTGACTCGTTAATTAACTACGGGCTAATTGTTTACGGTCGAACATTTAAGACATATATTAATGATATACGAAACATTCAGATGACGCTCTTAAAGTTTTTAGTTACAAAAAAAGTCAAAGACAAGTGTAATAAGAAATATGACTTATTGTTTTCCTTGTGTAAAATATTATCGATAGACAAACAGGTAAACTACCTAATAGCCATTGAGTATTACTACAAATATAATTATGTATAAATTAACTGTTAAAAATATGTATAATACCAGAAGTGTAAGAGAGAAGCGATTAGTACAAAAAAGTGCTAAAAACTACTATGGTGAAAGAATGTCCTCATATATAGTGCCAAGAATTTATAATAAAATTAGTATTTTAAGACATACTCCAAAAATGTCAAAAATGATGTTAAAAACTAAACTTAAGTCCTATCTATCAGAGGACAACCAGGAGTTATAATAATTTCGATAGTTAAAAGTAAAAAAAAAAAAGTTTAAATTAGTATTAAGTTACAAACATTAAATATTAATCTTAGAGTATTAAGTTACGTTTCTGTTTTATATCAAAACTGTATTTAAGTAACTAATGTCTAAAACAATGAGCGCCTCTCGCCATCAAACGTTACAGTTTGGCGAGGATTCCTGTAAACTGTTAATTATAAGTTTATTTTTGTGAATAATAAATTAAAAAAAAAAAAAAAAAACACCGTGGCATGGCTTGTACTTCCAGCGCCCAATGCATTGTTGATATTGTCAGCCGCAGCCCGCGCACTGTGGCCTAACAAGTACTCGTATAAGTAAAGTGTTCGAACTTGTCGCTCGTCCATTTTATTTCAATCTGACTAAACCAATCACGAGGGCGGCTTTATATACCCTCACATTAGAAGTACCTAGAATGTTCTACAACATACTAGAATATTATCGAAAACAATAAACTTAAGAAAGGAAATGTATAGAGTTTTGTAGAGTGTGTTATTACTTTTGTGCCAACCCAATATTTATTTATTACTTAAACGATACTTTTTTGATATATGCTCTGCCACTGAACTACAAGCATTATTATGTATACCTACATAAACTCTCATACAATAAATTGAAATTAGACAGACAGACGAGATGGGTCCTTGTATTTATTACTAGCTTGTGCCCACGGCTTCGCTCGCGTTAAATTCGAAAATTGCGGAAAGCTCCAAAGCGGTTAGAAAGAGACAAAAAGTAGCCTTTGTCACTCTCCATCTTTTCAGCTATATCTACTTAAAAAATGAAAGAGGAATTTGATGCGTGCTTTATTCCCAAGAAGATGCAGGGCAAGGTCAAGGTTAAGATTTAAGGAGTTCCGTCCTGATCAACATCAGCAATTCCACTCCATCAAATGTCACTGTTCTGAATGAAAATGCATGCTGTTCTTATAAACATATCAAAGTCACTATAGTTCCGTCCTGATTGATCATCATCAGCAGTTCCACTCCATCAAATGTCACTGTTCTTAAGTAACGTAAATTCATGTTTTTCTTATAAAAATACCAAAGTCACTATAAGTGTGCCGTTTAGTTTTGAGGAGTTCTGTTCTGGTCATCACCAGCAGTTCTACTGCACCAAATGTCGCTGTTCTGAATGAAAATGTACGCTGTTCTTATAAACATATCTAAGTCACTATAATTGTGCCTTTCAGATTTAAGGAGTTCCGTCCTGATCATCATCAGAAGTTTCAGTCCATCAAATGTCACTGTTCTGAATGAAAATGAATGCTGTTCTTATAAACATATCGTCACTATAGTTCCGTCCTGATCATCATCAGCAGTTCCACTCCTTCAAATGTCACTGTTCTTAACGTAAATTCATGTTTTTTTTTATAAAAATACCAAAGTCACTATAAGTGTGCCGTTCAGATTTGAGGAGTACTGTTCTGGTCATCACCAGCAGTTCTACTGCACCAAATGTCACTGTTCTGAATGAAAATACATGCTGTCCTTATAAACATATCAAAGTCACTATAGCTGTGCCTTTCAGATGTAGTTATAATGAACATCCGCTTTATAAATATGGCGTAACCGAATATTCGGCCGAATGTTCGGTTTGGTAAGAGCTGAACCGAATGTCCATATTCGGCCCATCTCTAGTACAAACAAATTAATTTTATCAAAGAGGCAGTAAGTAACACCCATAAAGGACATATCGCCGTGTGCCTGCTATACGGCCACAATTCGTTGAGAATATAGTTCTGTTGAGGCTGTTAAATAGGATCTTACTTCGTGAGTTTTAGGTCTATGAATTTGAAATTTAGCTTTTTTGACTCGGAATGATATAACCCTCCATAAGATCACGCCACTGTTCGCTGAGTCATATTTTACCTCCAAACTTCCGCCGAGAAAAGTGCCTATTTCGTGAAATCGCCATGATTCGAGCAGACACAAATTTACCCATCCACCGAGACCTCGACGCGCTAAAGGATCTCAGACAGAAGTCTCGACTACACCCCCCGCAATTAAATTCTTCGAAAGTGGGTCACAGGTAAGCCCCTTAGAGGCGTGGATAATGGACTGGGTAGCCAGAGCTCTATCTACGGAGCTGTTCGAGTTTGATACTGGGGCCCGACCGGTGGGATTTAAGGAGCTTCGACATGTTTGGTGTTGGCTGAACCGTATCAGGATAGGCATCGGAAACTGCTCATCTCTGTGGTGCAGATGGAGTGCCAGTGTGGCCACCCAGATCAGACGGTGCACCATTTAATAGTCTTCGAGTGCCCCATAACCAAGTTTAGCGGAAAAAGGGCTGATCGTAAGACACTTTCGACAAATGCCGTTGAATATCTTAAGTCTAGTTTTTTTAATAATTTAAGTAGAGAACAACGTGTAAGCCATACGATAAATAAATTCAGACGGGTAAAAATAATTATGACCTCGGTAATGAGCCATTTTTTTTTAAGGTAATTACAAACAGAAATCTCTAATTAATTACACAGTATCGTTAAACCAATAAGGTTTGTCTCGATACCTGAACCGCACTTGAACGAATATGCAATAATCCAGAAAATTAAAATTTTTGAGTATAGCAGGCACACGGCAATATATGATGAACATGTGACACCACTGAAAGATTCTGGCCTCAAAATCATTAAAGAAATACCAACGTACAGTGCAGTTAAAAGTCAACTATTCAAGAAAAGGAAGGAAGGACTGAAAGTTAAAAAACTGAGGTATGAAAATATAATGAAGGCAGATACTTCTGCCGTCATTATGTTTTCATACCGGTATTTGAACCATTTATGCTGGCGGATTATGCTTGCGATGATTATCGTATTTTGCTCACAAAAGGCTAAAGAAATTATACCAACATTTACCTCTTTTTGGTGACGGAATTTTCCATAGCTGCCCACGGCCATTTCGCCAGATATTGGTTCTTCAACAGTTTATTAACGTTTTCCCAGTAATTTACATCTTAATCCATCCTCCTTGCGTTATCCCGGCATTTTCCACGGCTCATGGGAGCCTGGGGTCCGCTCTGACAACTAATTCCAAGATTTGGCGTAGGCACTAGTTTTACGAAAGCGACTGCCATCTGACCTTCCAACCCGAAGGGTAACTAGGCCTTTTTGGAATTAGTCCGGTTTCCTCACGATGTTTTCCTTCACCGAAAAGCGATTGGCAAATATCAAATGACATTTCGCACATATGTTCCGAAAAACCCATTGGTACGAGCCGGGGTTCGAACCCGCGACCTCCGGATCGAAAGTCGCACGCTCTTACCGCTAGGCCACCAGCGCTTCCTAGTAATTTACATCTTAATGTCAGACCAAAATTCAAAATCCTATAATTATAACGCTGAACATGGTTAAATCTAAGATACCAGGCTTTAATCCTCAAACATTCATGACGGACAGACGTTGCTTTTTTCACTACGCGAAATCTCTTTGGAAAAAGGCACAGAAATTAAAATTACAAAAGCACAAAGTCAAAAAAGAATTGTGGCTTTGGCTACTGTACTACCATTCTTGCCATCGTATTTAGTGAAGGATGGTTGGGACCAACTAATAAATGACATGCCTGATGACGATGTAGGTCTGAGATGAGAGTTACTGCCTTAAGAGAGATTATTTTATTTCAACGTGGTCAGTCTTCGGATAGCTTCTCCGTACTACAAATTGTTTAGAAGGGTGGCACTCCAAAATAAATAAGGCGGTTGGGAAAAGGAAGCAAATTTGGTGAACATTCTTTATGTGTTGAAAAAAGATCCTGACTTTTATCTGATTAGAATGAAAGGGTAGCCTCCTCGAAAAACGACGAAAAGAAGTGATTCGACGTGACGAGTTTATCTCATTTAGTAACACTATGCTCATGTATTTCGATGTGGAAGTCGGATTCTTTTTGGAAAGATTAGCATGGAAAGGCTCGCTTTTTAAAACGTAACTTTGGAGTAGGTACCTACACGTTTATAGTACCGTTAGAATGTATTTTTGTTTTTCATTTAAGTTTGAATTATAGTTATAATTATATGAAACTACGTAAAGCTCTTTTTTTTTCGAAATATAAACCATTTCTAAAATGTATTTGTTATGTATTTGTATTACAAAACTGTATACACTTTCATGTTTTGTTCATCGGTCGCACGTCGGCACAAATCCTTCTCCCCGCCCCTTCTTGCCCCTCTTAAAAACGTAAAACTTGCACAACCTTTACAATAATGTTTCAGTAAATTTGTTTTTTATCATGCAGAAACGTCTGCGAGCGATATTACATATTTTTAAACTAAAGGAAAAATAGAAAAATTCACACCTCCGGCAGGACTCAAACCGGCGACCTCTGGCTTTGCCAGAGGCAGCCACGCTCCCAACTGCGCCAATGCTGCCAACTGCTGGATGTGTGAGAATTTATCCATGCCTTTCCTCTTCTTAAACGCCTTAGGGTGGCGTATAAGTAGCAACATTTACCCGTAAGAATACATCTTAACACACAGATAGAAAATATCTCTTCAACCAAAGAAACCTATTTGAACCAAGAGATATCCAGTTTCCCATATCAGGAAGATTTTAATTACTTGATATAAAACATAAAATGTCTCGATGTTTATTACTTGCACTAACCATTTTATATCTTAACATGATTAGCAAAACAATCTTTTTTTTAAAACTTAATCATTTATTCCAAGAGCGTAAACGTTTTGTTCAGTGATAATTATTACTCAGAAGCAAATCAGCAAGTTCTTAAAAACAAGTATAATATTTCTTGGTTCTAAGTAATAAAATTGTTGTATTAAGAGTTATGACGGTTTTCGGTTAAGAGTTATGCATAATTAAAGTAAAAGTTAATGTTTCTTGGGGTGAAACAATTAGTTACTTACACCAAATATATACATTTTTCATTTTAAAAGTTCTGACGGTATTAGATGAAGATTTACATGTTTGAAGTTAGATTTAATGTTTCTTGGGGTGAAACAGTAAGTATCTTAAACCAAATATACTTACTTCTTGGATGTAATTTATCTTATTTCATTTAAAATATATAATTTCGAGTTCCCCAGCCAGTTAGAGAGAGAGAGAGAACTGGAGCGGAAGCACGTTTAGGATAGTCCTCAATAATAGCGCGTAGTTCCCAGAGGGAAGCAGGGGGCTATTATGTCGGAATTTGTATTCCTATGATTCGATACATATCAAGTTCCAACCGGCGAGCCTAACCAAATCGGGAAAAATCTTAACACCGCGATGTACGAATTCTATGGGCTGGGGTCAGCGCCATCTAGCGGGTTTTTTGGTAACTAAACCGGTGTCGCCGCTCGGCGCGCGAACTAAATCTTGAAGCAAAACTTTATTATTTTTCGATCTAAACGTGTTGATTCTCAAATGGAACTTGTAGGCATTAAATCAAGAATTTGTGATATGAAGCCAAGAATGTAATAAATCTTGACCTAAGTCCGTGTTGATTTTTTATTTAAAACCTGCTCGAATTATGAATGAAGTCTATAAGCATCAAACCAAGAATTATTATAATCAAGCCAAGATTGTTCTAAATCTTGAAGTAAAACCTTAATATTTTTTGATTTGAACTTGTTGATTCTCAAATGGAGCTTGTAGACATTAAATCAAGAATTTGTGACACAAAGCCAAGAACTTAATAAATCTTGACATAAATCTGTGTTTATTTTTGTTTTAAGTTATTCTGGAACTTTGAATGGAGTTGCAAAGCATCAAATCAAGAACTATTAAAATCAAGCCAAGATTGAAATAAATCTTGACGTAAAACCGTGTATTTTTTTTATTTAAACTTTTATGTCTTGACTGTAGAACGTAAAAGTTAAATTAAGAAATTATGATTTCCTATTAAGGCGATATATTTCCGTAGACGTTGCGCGCACTCGTTTTTTGAAGCCGTTAAAAACATAGGAAAACGCAATGGAAAAATCTGAAAACGATATATGTTAAATTTCAGGATCTGGTTAGTATGTTATGGAGTTGAACAACATGAATGTTACAACTTCGCTCGATAGAAAATGACTCCAAAGTTACCTCTTCTTTTAACAATAAATCGTTCCCATAGCTAGGATAAAAACTTTTTTGACTTATTTTTTACTTCAATATATACGTAATAAGATTATCTAGACGAATCTGATGAGTTTGTGCCGGTAGCATCATTAAAATAATATAATATTTACCAAATACTACCAAATCCGCAAAGGAAAGATGGAACAACTATGAACCCAATTTTAAGACCTGTTACTAATCCTGTTTTTGCAAAAAAAAAAATTTTTTGAAAAAAATTTTGAAATTGAAAACATTTTCGATGGCACTTATGGCCTCTTCAGTCGCGCGGCGGCGCTCTCAGAGGATGGACCTGTGTCAGTTTTCTCCGCTTGATCACGTGTCATTGAAACAATGGGGAACAAAGCTTTGAGGAGGCAGAAAAAATAATTGCGTGCTAGAAAACAAATAAATAAAGAAAATTCTAATCAAAGACTGTAAAAAGGGAGGAAAATGATAATTTATATATACTCGTAAGTATTTCATTTTCATATGATGTTATCAAGTGACATTTACGATATCTAAACATCATAGATTTTAGAAACCCCTAGATGACGCGTCTGTGACGTCATTACAGCACAACTTTTCCACTTGGAAAATATATGACTGATGTCCAGTTAGTGAAGAAACTTACGTATAATTTTTATAAAAATATTGAGTTGTTAGAAAGAAAAGACGGCGGTAGGTACAGTACTGATTGAAGATCAGGTAGGGTAGGTATTTCTGTCTTTCAAAATTTGGTATAAAGTTAATTAGATCGTGCTACCCTCCGTTTATATTTTTTCTGTGTCTATGCCAAACATGTGGCCAGCCTGACAGAAATTTTGTTTGACAACTATCGCCATTTTTCCACAATAGTTAAAAGATTTCAGTATTTTAACTTCTCAATAAATTTTGATGAAAGTCCATAATCATACATTGATAAGGCTGGACATTTTTTTTTTTATTTGGTGGGTATGATTACGGTACTTTATATTTACAGATATTTGACTAATTTGCAAGATTATATGAATCCTTCAACAAGCTGTCTGACTCCTTTGACAACAGATGATACTTGATATGAATATACTTGAGAATTCAAGGTAGGCATAGAATGGTATTGATACTTTATCTTGTGCTGTATTGTATTTTATTTGGAGGTACGGTGGTGGCGGTAGTGCCCCCGCCAACACGAGTCAAGCGAAGAGAAAAGCTGTTTTCTTGAAGCATTTTGTCGTTCTTCTGAATCCTCGAATTTTGGGTCTGGTTTAAACCAGATAAATATAATTGTCAGGATATGATATAAATAGCAACTTTATTAATAGACAAAGTTTCAATTGCATAGTTTTCATACTTTAGATTTTATTCATATCTTAATATAAATAGCACAGATTTCATCAGTGACTGGATGAGTGATTTCATCATGATCATCAAAATATACGAGTAAGTAACCTGCTATTAGTAGGTTCATGAACAACAAGAATAAAATTCGAAACTTTGGCATGTATACAGGTTAAAGGCTTTCAATATGAAAATGAAAAAGCGTTATTTATTCACGGCTGAAAAAAATTATGTGTATTTTTAAACAGCAGTGACATGACATAATATCTTTTTACATAAATTTTATGGTCAAAGAAGCTGACGGTTACTGTGTTCTGTTAACAATAGGTTTATAAGAAAAAACTTGTACATGAAGTAGAAAACTCGCCGAGATGTTAATCTTCACCCTCCTCCCTCCTCCCCATTTTTATGTCCCCATTTTCAGTTTTTTTTATATATTCAGGAAAACCGTAAAAGCTACAGTTATGATGTTTAGGAGAAGTAGGTATATTTCCATAAAATTCTCTACACAGTATATATTTGCAGGTAAATAGTTGTAACTCGTAATTTCAAGTAAATCAAATTGTGCTTCTATTTACTATGGGACTAATGCTGAAAACGCAAAAAAAATATCTATTTTATACATTTCGACTGTCATGATACAGCTCATTTCTATGGAACATCCAATTTTTTTTCATATATGTTTCAGCATTGGACCCTTAATAAAAGTTGTTCATAATGACCTCAAAAGTCACTATGCAAAGTTTGAATGGTCCTTTTTATTTCACCCTGTCGATCTGTAGATAAGTGCGATTACTAAGAAGTTCGATAAAATTGATTATACTTTAGGTAAGTCCTTAAAAGCTCTGACAACGCTGACCAAACACACTATAACTATAAATCATTAGTATTACTTACACAAATGATGAAACCTAATAAAAAAAATAAAGGCGGTGATCGTTTACCATCAGGCGATGAGCTGCTCATTTGCCTCCTATTTCATGAAAAAACTAAGAAAGCCCAGTTAAAATACGGCGATCATTATACTGCGATCCGTCTGTGTCATGCTACCGCGCGAATTTGAGTTCCCGTGTGCGACAAGCGAACATCGCCGCGCGGGCGGGGCTGCCCGGACGCCGCGCACCTCACCCCCTTGGATTGGTTAGTTTGACAGATCATCTCGCCTTAAAAACGCAGAATTCTTGTAGTTAAATTGTGGTGAATCTTCTTTTAACAGGTGTTTTATTTTTGCTTTGATAAAGGTTACTTGAACCAAAGACGTTTTTTAAGAACTAGCATATTCATACTAAAACGGTGTAATATTTTGTTGCAAATAAATACTTCTTTGATTCAAATCTGTCCTATTTGTACCAAATGTATATAAAGTTACGACTGAACAATTTTGATTCTTCTTTGAAAAAGGAATATCCCTTTAGGTTAAGACCATGTTATTAGATGAAGAATTATATTATTCCTTTTAAATAACAGTGTTTGAGAGAGTTTTCCGTCTTAAATTAAAATATCTTTTCTATCTGTGCAGGCACCTGGTCTCAAGTTACATTGAGAATTCGCCAGTAACAATGTGCTAACCCATACTAAATTTGTTTTTTTATCATGCAGAAACGTCTGCGAGCGATATTCCATATTTTTAAATTAAAGGAAAAATTTACACCTCCGGCAAGACTCAAACCGGCGACCTCTGGCTTTGCCGGAGCCAGCCTCGCTCCCAACTGCGCCACGGAGACGTGCTGGATGTGTGCGAATTTATCCATCCATCCCTCTATTCTTAAACGCCTTAGGGTGGCGGAAAAAAAGGGTGACGTATAGCAACATTTACCCGTAATGATACATTGCACAGGCACTGGAGTCTCAAGTTACATTGAGAATTCGCCAGGAACAATGTGCTAACCCATACTAAATTTGTTTTTTTTATTATGCAGAAACGTCTGCGAGTGATATTGAAAGTGTTTTTCGCAGCTTAGCCCTCATCATAGCCCAAAACGAACAAACGACGATAGGTCTTAGATCTGGACAATTCGGCGGGTTCATAGCTTTAGTACTAGGGTGTGATTTTGCTCCGAGGTCAGGGCCAAGAGCTGGGAGACGTACGTACACCCCAAGAGATAAAAACGTCTTTATGTCAACCTAGGCTCCATGAATGACCTCAACCCAAGCATTACCGAATGTTCCGACATTTTGACTCTTTTGATTTCGACACAAAGTCCTATTAACACCCTTTTATTGTGGCATGTCAACATGTGTATGCGATCGATGTTTACATTCTAGTGGACAACATACAATTAATTCTTAGTAAACAACAAATCAAGATCATTATCTTTTTGTGTTAAGGATTAGTTGTTTATAAAATAATTACTTTCATAGAATTAAGTCTGCAAACTAACGTAAACAAGTCGTAAGTGTGTAAACCATTTCGGTCTGTGATGAAGCTTATGACTTCAAGCTCAAATCATAAAAAGGTAGATAGATATTTTTAAGGAGGCGTGGAGCATGTAAGGCACCAAATGGCCAAGTCGCCCATGCAACACGATACTCTTTTAGAGATTAAGAAAGTCCTAATTTAGCTGTCAGTGCGGGTTAATTTAACTAAAACGCTGTATTGTAGCGTGGTTTCGTGTCGAAATAGAAGTCTATCGAGTTACATACTGCGTGTAGGTAAACAGGTACATTTTTATAATTGAAATAAGCATTAACAGAGCACGTAAAACAATTCTTTCTGAGTCACGGCCCAATGCATCAAAATTCAAATTGCTAAGGATATTCACAACCAGAGATGTACAAAATGGTTTTAAAAAAGCATTTAAATACAAAATGCAAAATACTTTTCAGATTTACTATTTCAAATGCAAAATACCAAATAGTTTTGAGTTTTGTATTTCAAATGCTAAATGCAAAATAGGTATTTTCAAAATACTTTTTGAAAATAAAATACCTTTTGACCAAATCTCAGATATTTTTATTTATTTTCGGTATTAATAATCATGAGAAATAGAGTCACAATGCCGAACAAAAACGTCTAATAACATGGCACCTAATGAAAGTAATGAATGACATTTTGGTCATATTTATCAGTAGGCAATCAATAAATTATGTTATGTTACTTTATTTATTAATAACATAAAAGAATTTATTGATCGCCTACTATTTTAAGGTATTATTATACCTATTATACCTACTCTACTCACTTAAATAATGTAAAAAAACTAGACTAACGAAAAGAGAGCCATGGCTCCATTTTGTTGAATGTGCATCTAGTTCTTATATTTCATACCTATATCACCTAAATGCTCTTTATTTATTTTCATTCTATAGCTTAGGATTTTTACAATATGTAAATAAAAATCAAATATTAAAAAAACTTATTTTATTATCATTACACTTTTGTATTTTAACAACTGGACTGGCATTGTTAAAAAGTGTAAACATCAATTTTTATTTATTACGCTTTTTAACAATACCAGTTGTTCGAATACATCATCACTCATTTTCCTTCTGTGAGGTCTCATAATCATCCCACCATATGAAAAAAGTCTTTCTACCGGTGCTGAACTTGGCAAGGATGTGTTGTACTTTAAAAATACTTTTTTTATTGTTGGATAAGCGTTTAGTATCTCCAGATTTGAGCACTCCAGGTCTACTGTAGTATTGGCACAACCACCCTCACTGGTTGCAGAGGAATCCGAATCTGGGAACATGTAGTAAGACTCGTTTTTTTCTTTTTTTTTTCTGTCTGTGATTGGAGGCCGGGGTCACTTTTTAAATTTTCATTTTGAAATTTCCTTACTTCTGTTATAAACAGATCTTTTACGTGCTCCTTCTTATTTTTAGGCACCCACTTTAATTTAAAAAATGGATATGATACTGCTGCCAGAATGCTATCCTTGGATCTTGGGTCCTCTAAATCAAATTTTTGAAAACGCTTTTCAATACTTTCCTTTATTATTTGAATTAATGGTCCACAATATACTGGGTTGTCCATTTCTAACGAAGCTAATATTTTTTTCATTCTTATCAATTCAGGCTGGATACATCCATAATATATATCTTTGTCACCTTCCAGGCTCCTGATTGCCTCAGCTATTGGTTTGGAAGTTCTAACATATTCAACCAAGAACTGAATTTCAATTTCTTTCAAGACTGCCAATCCTAGTTTTCTAAGTGCTTCATTTATGGTTTCCTGGACCTTTAATATATCTATTATACAATTATAATATGAGTTCCACCGAGTTTGGCAGGGGCTAGTTGGAGACTTACCAGTAACTTCCAAGTAAATTTCAGATGCTTTCGGTGACCTCGAGCATAAGTTCCAGACAGCCTGACATTTTGCCAAAGCCGCATCATGTAGTTTCCGGTATGAATTATTTTTACTTCTTGCTTTATCTATGTCCTGTGCCGGAATCAGATGTAAGGTATGGGTTGCACATCTCTCATGATTGGGCAGTTGGTATAAATCATTTTCTTGAGGTTCAGGAAACTCATGCAGGACTAATACATCATCATTATCATCTTGCTGATTGTTATTGTCAAGGTTTTCGTCATTTATGTTCACTTCAAAATGTTCTAAATCAACATTCAACAGGGGTTCACCACTTGCATCAGTTTCTAGATCAGGTTTCCCAAATATCTTAAAAGCTTTTACCATGTTGGAGCCATTATCTGTTACTGTTTTAGTTATTTTGGACAATCTTAAGTCATATTCTTCATGTATGTCAGTTATGAGTTCTGCTATTTTATCGAATGTGTGGGATCCTTTGAATCTTCGGCAGGCAAGAGAAGAACTGTTCCTTGCAAATGTGTCTGAATCTATCCAATGAATGGTCATACCTAAGTAACTTCTTCTCGAAGATGACCAAATATCTGCTGTGGTACAGACATATTGAACATCCTTCAATTTATTTTTTAGATTATCTTTATATTCTGTGTATGCATCAGCAATCTTATTATTGCATGTACGGCGGCACATCACTTTTGGTGGATGTGTAAGTTGTTGAGCTCCCTCAATTAAAGCTCTAAATGACTTATTTTCTACTATAGACATAGGTGACATTGTGTCAATAACAAAGTTTACTATTAATTTGTCCAGATTTATTGACTTTGGTACAGCATTTGTTAGAGTACTTTGTTTCATTTTTTTTGCCGTCCTTGCTGTATTACCATTGTTATCAGATTCTGCAACACTACATTTTCTTTTCTTTGTATGCTGGGGTTTCAATTCTTCATACTCTTTCAGGAGATCATCATGGCCTTTTCTCTAAAGAAAGAACAACAACCAGGTTTAATTTTTGTTAACGCAGAAAAAAAGTTACATAGTTAGTATAGTTACCTATACTTAGTTCATTAATAGTTAATAGTAAGTAATAGGTATCCTATAGCTATAGGTATTATTATATCATTCATACAAAAGCAAATTATCATAGGTTATACTTACTTTAATATGGTTTAAGAAGTTTGTTGTTGCGTGCACACTTCCCCTCAATGTTTTTGAACATATCTTGCAAACAGCACTTATATTGCTTTCATGATCAGCCTCCTTCTTCATATCTTTAAAACAATGCCTTAATATAAATGGAAGATTAGGTTTATCCTTCTCCCTGAAATAAAGTCAAACACGAATTATTGACTGAATCTATTACGATAGCCACTATTAAATGAATTATCTGTATTCTTTACTAATCAAATAATCATTATTTTGTTGGTGAATGGAGACACGTTGAAAGAAAACACAACGAAAAATACAATAGGTACTTTACTTTCCAACTAAAAATGTAAGTAGCCTTTGTATGTTGCTACTTATAGTACTTATAGTGTAGATATTAACACTAATTGAATTATTTTATAGCGTAAAATCAATTTAAGTTATTCGACATCTTTTTTTAGTATCTAATTACACTAGGTATTTATTATATTTCATTTGTTTGTATCTAAGTACTTACATTTTGTTTAACTAGAATTGTTAGACCACACACCAAATTCACCTCGTCACGTCTGTGAAGTCTGTTTATTGTGTTAAACAGTATACAACTACACAGCCGTTCTAGAATAGTAGGAATAATAACTCAACACTTAGGTAGGTAATTAAATCAAAATCACTAAAATCAGTCATTAGCACTCAGCAGTCAGCACCAGCAGTCCAGCAAACAATAAATCCGTTAAATCGTCGGCGTCAGTGGCGTCGCTTTCCATAGATAATATTCGTTTTCGTTTGACATTGACAGTGTCAAATTGACACTAGTCAGTCAGGCGCGCCTCTATCGGTCAAATTCGGCAATACAAGCGTCATTTGTTCACATTTTGTTTGACTGGTAATGTTGGCTAAACTTAATTTAATCATAAAGTATTTTGCATTTTGAAATGCATATTCAAAATGCAAAATACATCTCAAAAAGTATTTCAAATAAAATACAAAATGGTTTTTACTAAAAGGCATTTAAATGCAAAATACAAAATAGGTATTTTGCATTTTGTATTTGCATTTTAAATAGAATATTTCAAATAAATCGCATCTCTGTTCACAACTGCATGTAGTTTCTTGATACGAGGGCGTAACTGAAAGTTCTTATTAAATAAAAAAAAACTAAGCAAACTAGCAAGTTATTAGTTTTATTATATATTTTTAAAATAGTATTCCCGCACATCAATACATCGCTTCATCCTATGGAACCACTGAGAAATTGGGAGCACTTGGCAAAACCGAAACAAAAGTGAATTTAAATGTACAGTGAAACCTGGTTAAGTGGGACCTGGATAAGTGAGAAACCTCTTTAGTTGGGTCAAAGGCGCGGTCCCGACACTTTTGCTCTGCTTTACCTCTATTAGTGAGACAAAACAGACCTCTATAACTGAGATAAGCTTTTTCGACTACATAGTCACATTTACCTCTATTAGTGAGACAGAGTGTTATCTTACCTCTGTTACTGAGACAATATTTGAAAAAAAAAATCACTCAATTGTTTAGAATGTTATAGGAATTTACCACTGTATTTGAGACACAGTCAATCTATGACCTCTGTAACTTGGACTTTATTGGAAATAACTTTCCATGTTTTCAATAAGTAATTCTTAATCCATCTCTGTCGGTTATTTGTGTTTAGGTGAGTTGAAGGGTTTTCTTATTTATTTAAAGTATTTAATTAAAACTATTGAACTAAAAACTAAAATCTCGATAAAAAATATTTCATAATAATCATAATATAAAAGTCGAACACGAAATTACGTCCGAGTTTTCGAGATTTTATTCAAAGACAAGATTTATTTTATACCTTTTTAGAGAGATCAACTACATAATAATTACTATATTATGTTTTAAAACACCTTATTTATCACCTCTATAACTGATATGACCTCTATTCTAACCTCTGTTAGTGATACCCTCTGTAAATGAGACAGACATTTTATTTTACCTGTCTAACTGAGACCTTTATAAGTGGAATACCTCTTTAAGTGGCACAAATTCTTTCGCCCCTTGAAGACTCACTTATCCAGGTTTCACTGTATTAATATTAATATTCAAACTCGCTCACACTATTTCAAGAGATTTGGTATATACCAAAGTTATATAACTTCTTGCAACGGCAGTGAGTTAAATTCGTAATTTGAGTTTTTGTCTGTTAAGTCCGACTTACGCTCGACTGTAGATTTCTAATATTTGACACGCTCGGCCCCTATACAAATTTTTTTGTAATCTATAGATTGAGTCCGACTTACGGACTATCTAATAGGTTTTTTTTGTAATCTATAGATTGAGGGCTATCTCGTATATTTTTTGAAAATTTTACGCGTAGTGGTTTCGGGGATAAGGGGGGAATAGTAATTTTTTGCCTATTTTTTAAATTACTTCAAAATTACTTGACTAAAATATATATTTTTGAAATACTTATAGCTACTAAAAGCTCTTTCATTTACTCGTAATATTTGTAACACAATATAGTTAAAAAAACTTTGTTTTTTAATTTTCACTTTTAATTTAATTTTATAATTTTAGCTCCCCTAATCAGCTGTCGTAAAATATTAATTAGAAAGTGAGTGCACTACGACAAATTAAAGCTGCAATCTAAGCATCCGTATAACGCTAAGGTAGCGTCAGCGTCGTCGCTGACATAATAAATAGCACACTCAATGAAGCCTATCTCGCGGGAAATAATTCGTGTATAGGCGAATTTTGGCATAGTTGTAGGGAATGGTGTTCTAATCCACATACTCAAAGTACTGATGGGTAGGGGAGGAGCTAACGGGTAGAGGGGGGTGTAAAGGTCCCTTTTTTTAGTTTTTCGCAAATAACTCTTAAACTGTGGCACATAGCAAAAAATGTTCTGAAACACAAGTAATCTTCATAAAATTCTCTACAAAAAAGTCTTATACACTTTTTATCTGGGACCAATCGTTCATGAGATATGGAAGGGAAAAGATGGACAATAAAGGAATAAACTCATTTGTTTATGAACAATACGTTTATTCTTATAGAGACGCGGTAGCGTGTCAAGCCAGGTTCAAGTAACAAAAGTAGCAAGCAGCACCGTGTGTAATATTACACGAACCGTTTGGAGCCACATTTGACCCCCTTCTAACTCAAAAACTATTTCACATAAACGTGTTATAATGCAACGTAAAAAGAAACCAACGCGCGTAGTAAAAGTATGAGCTATAAGCGCTCCTCAATAAGCCCGGTACTAGCAGCCCGCCTTAGTGCGTTTTCACATTATCCGATCCGATATCGGATGTCGGAAGGATTTCAAAGGCAAAAATCCAAGACGGTGCCTTAAATGTACGGGATATCGGTTCTACTTCCGATATCGGATCGGATAATGTGAAAACGCACTTAACCCGCGCGCGCGCGCAGCCCTTTATAAGCCACCGCGCGGCCGGCGCTCGCTCATCCCAGTCGTCCTCAAAACGTCGACGTAAGACCGCCCCACAAGGATGGGGCGCGACCAGATACAGCCCTCACAGCGCCCAGCGCGGATGGGGCTACTCACACCCCAGCAGGGGTGTTGAACGACATTACAGCAGCGCTCGCTCAGTTTGTCTCGCGCAGCGATCCGATCACATTGTAGTTGTAACTGACTTGACGAGCAAAGCATCACGACCGCCCAGTATTGCTTTGATGGGATAAATTCATAAATAAAATTCCTAACTATCTTCCGTTTCTACTTCGATGGGAGCTCCGTTAGTGCATGATCCCGAGCATACACCACAGACACTGGAGCAGGCAATTCCTGCTTTTCGGCAGCCGCATCGCACCCCACACCCAGTCTTGCATCGGCAAAATATAGTTTTGAGAATGGAGTCAGGTGCCACTGGGTCGTTGGTTGTCACTGGCTTTAATATGCCATCGCCTCTTCTAGTTCATCCCCATTCAGTAGGTGGTAAATAAATTGTACGTTAAATACAAAATATTTGAGTGAGTGTGAGTAGCCCCATCCGCGCTGGGCGCTGTGAGGGCTGTATCTGGTCGCGCCCCATCCTTGTGGGGCGGTCTTACGTCGACGTTTTGAGGACGACTGGGATGAGCGAGCGCCGGCCGCGCGGTGGCTTATAAAGGGCTGCGCGCGCGTGGGGGGTAAGTGCGTTTTCACATTATCCGATCCGATATCGGAAGTAGGACCGATATCCCGTACATTTAAGGCACCGTCTTGGATTTTTGCCTTTGAAATCCTTCCGACATCCGATATAGGATCGGATAATGTGAAAACGCACTAAGGCGGGCTGCTAGTACCGGGCTTATTGAGGAGCGCTTATAGCTCATACTTTTACTACGCGCGTTGGTTTCTTTTTACGTTGCATTAAACACGTTTATGTGAAATAGTTTTTGAGTAAGAAGGGGGTCAAATGTGGCTCCAAACGGTTCGTGTAATATTACACACGGTGCTGCTTGCTACTTTTGTTACTTGAACCTGGCTTGACACGCTACCGCGTCTCTATAAGAATAAACGTATTGTTCATAAACAAATGAGTTTATTCCTTTATTGTCCATCTTTTCCCTTCCATATCTCATGAACGATTGGTCCCAGATAAAAAGTGTATAAGACTTTTTTGTAGAGAATTTTATGAAGATTACTTGTGTTTCAGAACATTTTTTGCTATGTGCCACAGTTTAAGAGTTATTCGCGAAAAACTAAAAAAAGGGACCTTTACACTAGGGTGGATCAAAAAAACACTTTTTTGGAATTAGCAAACCTAATAGTTATCAATCAATGACCCTTAGTCTATGAAGCCTTTGTGCAAAATTTCAGCTTTTTTAATCAACATCTTCAGCCCTCGCATTAGGTTTGAAATTTTGAAAATCTCATACAAACCTGAAAATTCAACTTTCAGATAAAAAAAAACTTTCGGCAGTTTTATGTTCAGTATACATTATTGATACATATTATTACAAGAAACTACCAAAAGTTGCGAAAATAGCGTTAAAAATCGCAAATTTTCGATATTTTAGCGGCTATTTCGGCAAATGTACTAAAACTAGGCGAACTTTGGCGATTTTTGATGCTATTTTCGCAACTTTTGGTAGTTTCTTATATTGATATGTATCAATAATATATATTTAACATAATACAGCCGAAATTTTTTTTTAATCTGAAAGTTGAATTTTCAGGTTTGTATGAGATTTTCAAAATTTCAAACCTAATGCGGGGGCTGAAGATGTTGATTAAAAAAGCTGAAATTTTGCACAAAGGCTTCATAGACTAAGGGTCATTGATTGATAACTATTAGGTTTGCTAATTCCAAAAAAGTGTTTTTTTGATCCACCCTACTTTACACCCCCCTCCACCCGTTAGCTCCTCCCCTACCCATCAGTACTTTGAGTATGTGGATTAGAACACCATTCCCTACAACTATGCCAAAATTCGCCTATACACGAATTATTTCCGCCGACGGACAGTTAAATGTCTTCGTTAGGCGTGCTAAAAATAAATACCCATTTGTCATTATTTAATAAACCGTATACGCATGTACATAAGTAATTTTGTAAAAGGTTGCTCGTTGCTCGATGAATAGTTAAACACAAGTCTGTATAACAAAAATAAATGGAACCTTTAAGAATTAAAGGGAGATACGGGTTCAGCACGTGAAGTGTAAAAATAATCTTTGAAATCAATTCTGATGTTGTCCTACACTTATTTACTATTACTTTTTTTATGTGAATGTTTGCATCTTTGGATATTGAAAAGTATTTGAATTACCTAGTTAAAAAGTGGTATCTGGTTCAAAATAACTCCTCGACGACAAGTAAGTCATCTATCCTTTAGGATTAATATCTAATAAAACCGTTAATTAAGGGGCGACAGCTTCAAACTGCGAATACCTATACCTACTACCATCTTTGAAGTTGGTTAAAAATCACAGCTAAATTTATAAGTATGTATCTAAAAACTCGTACTTATTACAGAATTTGTTCTTTTATTTAACAAAACGAAGCCTCAAAATGAGAAGGGTGAGATCATCCTGTTTTAAAAGTAGGTATACCTATTGCTACTTCATTATTATTTCAGCGGTGACAACATGAACTATCTAAGCTGACTTTGTACGGACATGAACTTAAAAAGGATCCCTAAGTTCAGACACGAAATGAAGAGTGTAGTTTACTTAATGGCTTGTGTCCATTAAAGTAATGATGACACCGAAACAAACGATTGTTAGGAATTTGTGTTTGTATAAGCAAGCTGTAATCAGAAAAAAATGGGTAAAATTAGCGGCTCTAAGAAAAGTTTCTCGTTATGGATATCAAAGAGTACGTATCGTTTCTAGTAAATCTGTACCTAATCTTACCTTTTGTAATTTTGTAGTGTAACAATAAAATAGATGTCGCAATGTTTATTGTTTTAAGAAAACAAAGTTCATGTGGAAAAAATACATGTGTCAAACAAAGCAGTAACCTTACAAGATTCGTTGAGACCAATCTTGATTATCGGGCAAGCGTTCGGTTTATTTCCTGTCATCGGATTATACAGCAAGCAGGAAGCTAACTTGAGGTAAAGTATGTTCATTAAAATACACCAAGTCACTCTGTATTATTTAGATCGACCACTAGTTTTAACTGTGACCTCGCTTGCGCGGCACGGGCTGCAGGGTAGGACGACAGTTGTGATAAGAGTGATTCGAAATACTCGAAATGTGCTCTAGACAGATTTTCACAAATGTAAAGCAGTTAATTTTTTATATATTAATAATTTGAAGTTGTTTTTTTTTTACCACACACTAAGTCCCCCGCCGCGTGTGTGGGTGTGTGTGTGTGCGTGTCCGTGCGTGCGTATGTACGTGCGTGAGTGCGTGCGAGCGCGCGCGCGTGTGCGTGAGTGCGTGCGAGCGCGCGCGCGTGCATGTGCGTGTGTGTGTGTTGTGTGTGTGTGTGTGTGAATTATTTTAAATATTCGCTTATCGAGTTGGACGTAATCCTGCTGGCTGAGACCTTTAATCGAAAACGCTTCCCAAACCGTTTGAGCTATATCAAAACAAGGTATGGCTAAATTGAGTCTATCTCTCATTAGCTCTACAAAAAAGTGCGCGATGGCATATATCTATCTTTTACGGATAACTTAATATAATCATTTTTGTGATAATCTTCGTGCGTAGCCGGGGAGGACCGCGGAGGACCTTTAAATGATGATTTTGAATCATAAATATTGATAGATTAGATTTAGTTTCATGTTTTACAGTTAGTTTAAACATGTTTTAAGTAAAATTTCATTCGGTAGCAAAGTTTGTTTAGCCTTCGTTCCTTGAAACCCTCGCAACGCTCAAGATTCCACTTTTTCAATATTGTAATCTTTCGCTTGCTAGGGTATGTATTAATATTGGCGCGTGCGGTTAAACAACAACTTCGCCCCTTGTAAAACAAATAACTGAACGGTCGACCTACCTATATCTTGGCCTTTATCACAGGCCCTTAATAAGTGGTAAAGTTGTCAAACTGACATACCTATTCGCTGACGTCTTTATAAGGAGTTGGTGATAATTTCATGATGCGCGATGTGTGACCTCTGCGTCAATGTTAGAACAAAGTCCAGACACCATCACTGACGCGTGAAAAAGACTGTTTAACATTACAAACATGTAAATCCAGGGCAGCACCAGCCGTGCAACTAGCGAACAGTGAATGCGGATGTAACTACATAACTTTCTTTACTTTTACATAAGTTACGAACACGTTCACGTATATGTCAGTATCAAACTAGTAGGCAGCCATACCGATGAAAAGAAAATATTGGTATGCATCAATATAGTACATTACGATTCAAGTGCGTAAAAAAGGAAGTTTGAAACGAGTGGCGATAAATTAAAACACGACCGAAGGGAGTGTTTTAAATCGACACGAGTTACGAATTTCCTTTTTGCATGTGTATCGTACGACGTTTTTCAGTACAGATGAGCCTCCGAAATTTCGACCTGGCATATAATGAACCACTTCTCGCACTAGTGCGTAAAAAAAACAACATCTGTACTGAAAATTTTATTAAAGGTGAGGTAACATGGATTAAGATTGAAGAGTTTATCTTGACTGGTAAGATAAGAGGTCTGGTATTCTGTATAACAAAGCACTTTGTGCACGCAGGCTTTGTATCTTACGCTCAGCGGGTCCGTTTCTCGAAAGGTACAAGCCTTGTATTACAAATGCGCGAACTGTCAAATCGTATGGGTTAAACACACTTGTAATACAAGGCTTGTACCTTTCGAGAAACGGGCCCCGTCATTCCCATTAGCTTAGCATATCGTCACTACTTTTAAAAAATCTCGTATCTCACGCTGTTCCTCAAAGTTAAAACGCAGTAAGTCTATATGCATTCCATACATACTTACTACATTTTTTTTAAAAGTAGTGACGATATCCATCTATATGAACATACTGGTTTCACATTATCTTGCTTGCTATGCGACATAAATATGAGAGAAATACTACTAATTATCTTCTCATATTTATAGTAGTACTAATCAAATAATAACATTTCAGGTTTTACTGGATTTCCTGGAAATGCCTTTATTCAATAGTATTATTGACCGGGCAAATATGGATGTGTATTATGTGTTTTAATCAAATGTTTCGTATGGAAACTACATTGCAGTCTACATGTAGGTATACACATTGTGTTAAGTATATCAGTCCAAGGTATGATTAGTATCATTACATTAGTATACATAAATAATATACACTAATGATACTATCAGTTACTACTAATCAGTTGTCACTTTATAATAACAATTAAATGACGAATTGAATATTAAAAACCGGCCAACTGCGAGTTGGACTCGCCCACCGAGGGTTCCGTATCGGTACAAACTTACAATAAGTATAATAATCTCATGTTTTTCATATTTTTAATTTAATTACCTATAGGTACAGCGCCATCTCTCGGTGAATTCGCTAACTAATTTGCGCGACCTGTATAGTATGTTGGATTTTCAGGGATAATTCTTTATAATGTTAACCGATTTGGACAGTTTTTACTTAATATGAAAGATATTGTTTTACGTATAGTCTTGTATTATTTTGAAGTACGATATAATCCGCAAAGGTGGTTAAATTAAAAGTTAAAATCTGAATAGTTCTTTGTGAATTAAAAAAAAAGTTTCCAAGATACAGACACGATTTTATTTTTCCTGTACTTAATATTTAGCATAAAACCAACGTGAAGTTCTCATATTTTTTCATTGTTAAACTTGGGAGATAAGGGGGGAACGGTAATTTTTTACATTTTCCTCCAAAAAGAAATATTTTTCACAACGAATTCATTATAAAAAATAGTTTTGATATGTTCAATTTGTGCTCTTTCTAACGATAGGTACCCCACTTGACCTAGTAACTTGGCATTAACCCCACAGATGTCATATATATACCATAGATCAAGCAAACGTATCTACTTAGCGTGTCAAATGAACTCAGTGAAATCCACTGAGTTGTCCGTCTTTACTCGCAGCTTGCAGCTTTCGGGCGTCAATTTTTGTAAGTTGAAGTCAACCAAAACATAAAAAATGCCTCGTTACGTGATATTCAATTGCAACAACACAAAAATTATGAACAATCAAGAGCCTGAGACATATTTAAAATTACAGGCAAGAATCAACTTCAGTACAAAATTTGACACGCTCGGCCCCTATACAAATATATGAATTTGTTTCTTCTATCTAAATTAAGTTCTGTGATTAACCCCTTTCATTTGGCCATTTTCTATAGGTACAGGGTGGCCCAATTATTACGAATATTACGTTGACAAAGAATAGGGAAATAAACCAAAATATCGAAGTTACCGAAAATATTTTTGGACCTATATACGAGGGCCATTTGATAAGTCCTTTTAAAAAACTATTTATAAAACCTTTCTTTGGTAAATGGCAGTAACACTGGCTGGCACGATCTTTCAACTGAAAACAGACGAAAAATAAAGAAAAAACAACAAAGATATATTATGTCACTTTAGCCGTTGCTTAACTGTGATCACCTACGTATTTTTGACAACTATGGAAAAATCTGAATTTCGTGCCGTAATTAAACACTTTTTTATGAAGGATTGCAGTGCGGCCACTATAAAAATTGAACTCGATTCTGTTCAAGTGTTCACAGCACTAATGCACCGACGTTGCAAACCATTTACAACTGGTTAAATGAATTTAAGCGTGGTCGGTCAAGCACATCTGATGCTCCACTCTCTGGTCGCCCAATCGAAGTCACTACTGAAGACGTTGTTGAAGAAGTCCATAATATCGTACTCGACGACCGCCGTGTAAAATTGCGTGAAATAGCTAATAAGATAGGCATTTCTATTGAGCGAGTACATAACATCCTACACGAAAATTTGGCCATAACTAAGCTGTCTGCACGATGGGTGCCACGTTTGTTGACAGTCGACCAAAAAGGCGAACGAAAGCGAATTTCAAAACTGTGTTTGCATAAGATGAAGCGTAATCCTCAGGATTTTTTTAACGATTTGTCACTGTGGACGAAACATGGGTTCACCACTCCACGCCCGAGTCAAAACAACAGTCCAAACAATGCATAGCTGCTGGTGAACGTGCTCCAAAGAAGGCAAAGACTGTTTTATCGGCTGGGAAGGTGAAGGCGACAGTTTTTTGGGATGGCGAGGGAATCATCATGATTGACTACTTAGAAAAAAGGAAGACTATCACCGGTCGTTATTACGCAGATTTATTAGACCGTTTTAAAGCCGAATTGTTGGAAAAACGACCAAAATTACGTCCGACAAAAGTCCTCTTTCACCAAGACAACGCCCCAGCGCACACCTCAACTATTGCAATGGCAAAAATCCACGAATTAGGCTTCGAACTGGTTCCTCATGCTCCGTATTTACCGGACTTAGCTCCGTGTGATTATTACTTATTTCCAAATTTGAAAAGATGGCTTGGAGGACAAACATTTTTGACAAATGAAGACTGTATAGCTGGTGTGAACGGCTATTTTGCCGACCTCGACAAATCTTATTTTTTGGAGGGGATAAAAAAATTGGAAACTCGTTGGAATAAGTGTTTAGCCCTTAAAGGAGACTATGTTGAGAAATAAATCCAATTTGTACAAAAACAAACGGCCCTCGTAAGTATATTGTATATTTCTACATTCACCATGGATATTTCAATAGCATTCATGTCCATTTAGCAAAGTTTGCAATAAATACATTTTTTCCAGATTAATAAGCTCGATACGTTTCAGCCTACTTACGTAAAGGCTTATGTTTAACTGAGCACCTAATTTAGTAACATTTCACACCAAATAAAATCCATTCTAGCACCAATTTTAGTAAATGAGCACCAAAATCAGTGTACCAATTTAATGAAAAATGATAAACAAATATTGTAACTTTTGTTAAAGAAATAATAACTAATTACCCAAAAATTGTAAAATGATCACCAACATTAAATCACCATTTAACCCTTTACCAGGCGAAGGTATGTATTCCTCCCACACCTTATATCGGTTACCGTAGTCAGGTTTTAACTCCAAACCTCCTACAAAATATTTTGTGAATCCCTGAAAATAGTATTTTATGATCGACATTCACAACACGCTTCTAAATCGCGTAATATATCTTTGGCAGTCGTTTAAATTCACTTGAACGCTAATTTCAGTAAACTACGGAGAAATTCGAACACTTTCCTTAATTTCTATGAAACAGAAGTACATAGGTCGAACAATTTTTTGATGTTTTGTAGATTTTGAGTGTTGAAAGGTAATGTAATCGTAAACATTGCTAAATATTTAGTATATTTACGCATTATTGTGTATGACCAGAATTAGGATGTGGGTTGACATTATCCCATGGCCTTATTAGAGTTTAACTGTGTGGGAGCTATTCTTCCCATGGCCCAGTAAATTGTCTTGTCATGTCATAAAAACTCACGTTAGTAATAAAACTGTTTTTGTGTTCAACCTAGAGTGAATTCATGTACCTAGCTATAAAATCTCCTTTTAAAGACTTTCCCTGAAAAAAATCTTCTTGAAGATAGTATCATAAAATTTAATAATTGTGTTGCTTTTAACCAAAAAATAATGAGGTAAGTATTTATCCCATTGCCTGTCTAGGTGTGAGACTGTGTTACATATATATATATATATATATATATATATATATATCATAGTTACAAAAAATAAATACGTACTGAGAATGCCTTTAAACGAAAACTCGTATTTTTGATAAACCCTGTATACTTAAAAATAAATAACAAAAACCAAAGAGACTCAAAATCTAATCGGGCCATGGGAATAATAGTTCCCACACAGGCAAATTCCAGCCAGGCAATGGGATAGAGTCATCCCACATCCTAATTCTGGTCATATCACAAGGACGCAGGAGTATTTAGCAAAATATATGATTATATTACCTGACAATCATTAAGATCATGAAAATACCAAAAAATAGTTCGATATATCTCCTTGTGTTATTCTTAAATTCAGTATAGTGTTCGGATTTGTAAACAAACCACTAACATCACTGGTCAAGTGAATTTAATCGACTGCCAAAGATATATTATGCGATTTAGAAGCGTGTTGTGAATGTAGATCATAAAATACTATTTTCAGGGATTCGCAAAATATTTTGTAGGAGGTTTGGAGTTAAAACCTGACTACGGTAACCGATATAAGGTGTGGGAGGAATACATACCTTCGCCTGGTAAAGAATATAATAAGACAAAATCGAGTATGACAGTTAGTTACTTGGCCAGGCGATGGGATAACCGTAACCCACATTGTTATTTCTGGTTTAAAGGAACATCTCCGACTTTCGTAAATGAATTTTTTACAAGGCGTTCAATACGGTTGTGGTTGTAACAGTATATACAGTACGTATGAAGACACGCTTGTTCTTTGGGGCCTGGTAAAGGGTTAATGTAAATGGAAACCAAAATTGTAAGATTTTGCCGTGCTATAACACCCAAAATAATCGTTGTCAAGCCAAAAATAATTAATGAGCACCAATGTTGTTACCGCATTTTATTACAAAATGATACTCAAATACTATTGGCCTAAAAGTAGTCTGTGTGGGGGGGTCGCAGTTCTAACCTAACCAATCCCACTTATTGTAGCAGTTCGTCTGTATACGGGTCGCAGTTCTAAACTAACCTAACCACTTTTTGGTAGCAGTTCGTCTGTGTATGGGTCGCAGTTCAAACCTAACCTAACCTACTTTTTGGTAGCAGTTCGTCTGTGTGGGGGTCGCAGTTCTAACCTTTTTTTTTTTTTTTTTTCGTGGGGAATGCGTTTACGCATACCGCCGGGTCTGAGGTGGTGGGCGACCAGGTCGGTTATGTGGGGCTCGAGGCTGTAAAGAGTCCCCCCTACCCACTAAACCCCACGGTGTCCTCTCACCGCTTTGTGTGCGGGGTCCCGGGAAGCTGTAAAGTGCATCCGCGGCCCCGCAGCGGCCATCCTGGATCAGAATCCCTCGCTGGTCGGGCCATGAGCCGACCGGTCCTCACTGTGGGAGCGCTTCCCGGACACAAGGGTCGCACTCTCCAACTCGAGAGCCAGCGTATTGGGCGGGGGCGCTCTCATGCATCCCTCGCCCGCTGGCTGTCTTTAGGGTGGCAGGTTCCGCTCGTGAGCGGCACGTCTGCGACCTGTGCGGCGGCGGCGCATCGGGGGTGCCTCGGCCTGGGCTTCCCGTTCGCGCTCCGCCGCCTCTTTCTCGTTGAGGACGTGCTCGCTAAAAGAGAGCAGAGCCTCCCACCCTTCCTTGCTGGCTACCATGGCCCGCACCACCACCGGCAGCGACAGGTCCGGCCCCACCTGGGCTATCACCTCCTGTCGCTCCGCCTCCCATGCCGGACACTCGGCCAACGTGTGCTGGGCCGTGTCTTCGCCCGCACCGCAAGCATGGCATACCGGTGTCGGCTCTCTCCGAGCGATCTTGTACAGGTACGAGCCGAAACAGCCATGGCCCGAGAGTACCTGCACAAGTCGGAAAGTGAGCACGCCATGCTCACGGTCCAACCATTGATGTAGTACTGGCCGTATCGCCTCAATGGTGCGGACTCCTGCGTTAGGGTGTTCCAGCCTGCTCGACCACCACTCCACTGCTTCCTGGCGTACTTCCTCGCGCTGCGCTCTGATCTCCTGGGGCGCTGGCCAGAAGTCGCGAGCAATAGCCTCCTTGCGCCACGTGAAGATGGAAGCCAGGATTCTCGCCTCTAGATCCCAGGGCAGGGTTCCCGCTAGTGCGCATGCTGCGTCAGCACCTATAGTCCGATACCCTCTGATCACTCGCTGGGCCATCAGTCTCTGCGGTCGTCGTAGCTGTGATGTATTCTTCCGGTCGCTGAGGGCGTCAGCCCACACCGGGGCGCCGCAGAGAGCCATTGAGCGCAGGACACCCGTGTACAGGCGGCGACAAGATGCCTTAGGCCCTCCCAGATTTGGCAGTATACGCCCAAAAGCCGCAGCCGCACGCAACAACCTGGGTGCCAGGCGCTCAAAGTGTGCTCTAAAATTCCATTTGCTGTCAAGCGTGACACCGAGATAGAGAAGTGTGGGCTTGACAGCAATAGGAACTCCTCCCACTACTATCTTTGCGCCAGCAGGGGGCGCTCTTCTTGGTCCATAGAAACAGACGGCTTCCGATTTCGTAAGCGCTACTTCTAAGCCCAGCCGACGGATTTTGTTCACGCAGTGAGCAACAGCCGCTGTTGCCAGCACGGCCGCGTCGCGGTAATTGGGTCCCATGGCCGTCACGAGCGTGTCATCTGCATAGCAGATGACTGAGACTCCACGCAAGTTTTCCCCCCTTAGGACCCAGTTATAGCCAATGTTCCACAGGAGTGGTCCTAGAACCGACCCCTGTGGAACCCCACACGTCATCTCCCTTCTGCCCCACTCCTGTTGTGCAGGCCAGGTAATGAACCTCTCGCTGAGGTACGCCTCGATGATGTTGTACAGGTGGAGGGGAACCTGGTGATATCGTAGCGCTTCTTTAATGGTATCCCAGGGGAGGGTGTTAAAGGATTGGCAATGTCTAATGAGACAGCCAAGACTACGTCACCCTGGGACACGACCTCCTTTGCTAGCGATTTCACCTCCAGTATCGCGTCGACGGTGGAGCGCCCTCTGCGAAATCCGAACTGCGAGTCGGCCAGATTTGGTCCTTTAGTCTCCATGTGTTTGATGAGGCGGGCAGCGATCACGCGCTCGAAGAGCTTGCCCACCTCGTCAAGAAGGACTATGGGTCGGTAGCCGGAAGGAGAGTCAGCTGGCCGCCCCTCTTTTTTTATCAGGACCAGCTTGCCGGATTTCCACTCCTTTGGGAAACAACCCTGCTCCAGACAAAGCATTTAGGACCCGCAATACCCTCGCCTCTAGGGCGCCTAAGGCTATTACCCAAGCACGGCCCGACGAGTTCCGGCTCAAGCGTCTGCGTCAGGCCCGGGGGCGCAGTTTGTTCCTGTTTTCTTCCCCATGGGTCGAAGCAGGTAGACCGGCCGACTCGCCAGCTCCCCAATGGCGACCGGAGCCCTACTTTGCCGCCTTGTAGATGTCGTACTGACGCTGCTCTTCGTTTTCTTCTTTGCCTACGGAGCCTGATACCGGCGCCGTGCTGCTGGGGCCCGGGGCATCGCCGCATCGCAAATTTGCGTCATGGCCTCCCGGAGCCAAGAGGCCTCATTCTCTACCTCCAACGCTCCCTCCGGCACGGGCAGCCAAGCCTGCACAATGGCCGCCTCCTTAAGCAGCTCGCGGTCGAGTTTTGTTAGCGCCCATCTCGGGCCGCTCTCAGCTGGACCAGCACGCTGTGGGTTGTTCTCGGTCTGGGAGGGTGTCACGTCGAACCTGATATACCGGTGATCTGATAAAGTTTCCACCCCCACTAAGACCTAACCTAACCCAGTTTTTGGTAGCAGTTCGTCTGAGTAGGGGTCGCAGTTCTAACCTAACCTAAACCTAACCCACTTTTTGGTAGCAGTGCGTCAGTGTGGGGGTCGCAGTTCTAACCTAACCTAACCCACTTTTTGGTAGCAGTTCGTCTGTGTCGGGGTCGCAGTTCTAACCTTTTTTTTTTTTTTTTTTTTTTTTAAGAGGGGAAATGCTTTACGCATACCACCGGGGCGCGGGGACGGGCCCCGATGGTTATGTGGACTCCCGGGCTAATGAGACCCGGTTTACCCACTAAAACCCCTCTGTTGCCGCCTCAACGCTATAGGGCGGGGTCACGGGCACGCTACGAACTCTTCCGTAACCCCGCCAGCGGCTGTCCGGACTCCGGACGCGTCTCCGGGGAGACCTCCCCGTTCATCTCAATGGGCGCGTCGGTCTTGTGACGCGCCCAGCCACGCAGGAGCTTTTATGTAGGCGACAGACGCCCCCGAGTCTGCCGCCCACAGGCACCTTTAAGGTGGTAGGCGGCGGTCGTATGCCAACCGCCGTCGCCCCACACGTTTGCGCCGTATTGGCTGGGAGGCCGGGTCCTCCTCCCTGCTGCGCTCTGACGCCTCCTTCTGCGCCATCACGTCCTCGCAGAAGGAGGCCATCGCCTTCCACGGCCTCTCTCCGCCCACCATGGATTTCACCACAGCGGGCAAAGTGAGGTCGTTCCCCACTACAGCCGCGAGTGCGGCTCTCTGCTCCGCCCACGCTGGACAGATTGCCAGCGTGTGTAGCGCTGTGTCTTCAGCGTCACCGCACTCGTGGCACTCCGCCGTCGGTTCTCGTCCTGCCACCCTACACAGGTATCTCCCGAAGCAACCATGCCCCGAGAGGATCTGGGTAAGGTGGAAGGAGAGGAACCCCTCCTTTCTTCCGACCCATTCCTCCAGAACGGGCCGGATGGCTCCGATGGTCCAGTGGCCAGCAGTCGGCGCCTCCAACCGCTCTTTCCACTTTCGGAGGAGCACTTGACGGGAGTCGAGCCTCCACCGTCTAACCTCCTCCAAGAGTGGATACACCCCCTGGCCCGCGCTTCGGTGACACGCCAGTATATGTCGGCCAGCACCGCTGCGTCGAGGTCCCAGGGTGGGGTCCCCGCCAGCACGCACGCTGCCTCGTAGGAGACAGTGCGGTATGCCCTCGCCATCCTGGCCGCCATGACCCGCTGCGGCCTCCGCAATTGGGCCTGGTTTTGGGCGTCCAGGGAATAGGCCCAAATGGGCGCTCCGTACAGGGCCATCGACCGCACCACTCCTGCGTACAACCTCCGGCAGCCCGCGTTTGGTCCGCTGACGTTGGGAATGAGCCGACTTAGAGCCGACGCCGACGCGATTAGTTTGGGAGCAAGTCGCTTGAAGTGCTCCCTGAAGGTCCACCGGCTATCAAGGGATATCACCGGCTGTCCGGGGGAGAAGAACGGCGCGGATGGCCCAGTCATAGCCGATGTTCCACAGTAAGGGCCCTAAGACGGACCCCTGCGGAACACCGCGCGACATGGGCCAGTGCTGCGTAACGCCATCCTTCTGGTAGAGCACTACCCTGCGTGTGAGGTAGTGCTCCACCACTCTCCTCAGATATAGAGGCACCCCGTGATAACGGAGGGCCTCTCCCAATATTGGGTAGGGGATGGTCCCGAACGCGTTGGCGATGTCCAAGGACACCGCCACCACCCCCTCGCCCCGCTCTGTCGCCTCCTCGCTGAATCGCTTGAGGGCCCCCAGCGCGTCCATTGTGGACCTCCCGGCTCTGAAGCCGTATTGACGGTCCGACACGTTTGGGCCCACCTCCTCTAGGTGCTGGACGATTCGGGAAGATATAATGCGCTCAAATATCTTCCCGATCTCGTCCAACAGCACTATGGGCCTCCATCCGGAGGGGGAGTCGTGCGGTCGAGTCCTCTTACGGAGGAGGCACAGTTTCCCCTCCTTCCAAGCATCTGGGAACCGCCCTACCCTCAGGCATTCGTTCATTAGGGCCTTGAGGCGGTCACCCAGGTGTTCCAGGATTGGCGGCAACACTCTTCCTGGTACACCATCTGGACCCGGGGCCTTATTGCAGCCCCTCAGACGGTGTACCGCGCGGCCAAATTCCCCCTCTCCCACCGGTGGCACCTCCTCGTTTTCCTCCACCGCTGCCTGAGGCTCAACCATTCTCGGGGGGTTGAAATTTGGCTCCTCCGGTGGAAACAGGCCCTCGACGACGCGGTTCAGGAGCTCCGGCTCCAGAGAATCCATGGTGGGGCCCCTTTGCAGCTTGTTCCGCACAAGCTTATACGGTCTTCCCCATGGGTCCCTGTCAAGAGTGGCCAGGAATTCCGCATGCGCCGCGTCTTTGGCTCTGCTTATTTCCTTGGCCAGTTCTTCCTTTGCCCCTTTCAGCGCCTCGAAGAGTTCCTCCTCCTCCTCCGGTGTGTGCATTCTTCTGCGGCATCTAGTGTACGCGCGCCGCGCCCGATTGCACGTGTACCGGAGGGCTGCAACTTCTGCTGTCCACCAGTACACTCCCTTTTTGGGGGACGGCCTTCTTGCCCTTCTCATTGCGGCGTTGCAAACTCTGGTCAGGGATTTGCGGAGCTCCCGTGCCGCTTCATCTACGCCCAAAGCCGGGTCGGAGCATGGCCCCATCTAGCTTCGATTAGGGCAGCCTCTATCGCCATGTCCCGGTACAGGCTGCCTAAGGCGAACCTGGGAAGGGACCTCCGTCCCATTCCCGCTCCTCCCACTGGTCGTGGTTGCGGGGCGTGCACTCTCTCGGAGACCCTCATCCGAATATAGCGGTGATCAGAGGGTTTCCTCATCCTCCAGTACCCGACACTCTACGACGCGCTCTGCGACGGCAGGGGTCGCAAACGTCACGTCCACAATGGACCCTCCCAGCCGACGCACGGAGGTGTTAACGGAGTCCCTATTGAGAACCTCCAGTCCCAGTCCCACCGCCCAGTCCCAGAGGACCTCCCCCCTCGGGTCTGTTCTGGGGCAGCCCCATGCCGCGCATTTGGCGTTGAGGTCCCCCAGTAGCAGTATTTGTGCCGGCCTTACTCCTTCCACCACTCTTGCTATGCGGTCCAGGTATCGCTCAAACTCGAAGAGCGGCCTGTTGGGGGAAAAGTAGACTCCAATGAGCACTATGTCCCCCCACCGGGCCGCTGCGAATCCTGGGCCGACTGCTACTTTAATGAGCGGTGGATGATCACCCAGTGGTGAAATCACCAGGGCCACCGTCTCGTTTTCGTCCCCTATCCAGTTTGGCTGGGGGGGGACGAGGTACGGTTCCGCCAATGCAGCAGCATTGACACCCCACTCTGCCATATTGTGGATCAGTAGATCCTGGGCACGGGCAGAGTGGTTGACATTGCACTGAAGCACCTCTCTTAGCAATGCAGGTCTTCCTGACATTATTGCTCCATCTGGAGCTGCTCCACCTCCGCCTGAGTTCCACCCTCTTTATTGGGAGAGGCAACCGATGCCCTTGCGGGAGCCTCTTTTCCCCTTACCGGCGGGGGGTTGCATGCAAGCTCCCTCATTACGTGTTCCGCTGGCAGTTTGGCGTGGTGGCAGACTACGCACCACGGCTTGTCGGCGGAGCAATCCTTACTCACGTGTCCCGGCCTACTGCAGCGGAAGCAGAGTCCCGTCCGGTCCACTGGGGATGGACACATGGCACTAGTGTGCCCCGCCCCCATGCACCTGTAACAGCGCATGGGTAACGGGTTAAGGGCCTCGACCTTGGCCACTGACCACCCGAGCAGGAGCCTACCTGTCTCCACCGTTGCCTTGGCAGCGGTCACTGGACAGCGAACAATGACGGCCCCCGTGCCGTTATGTAGCCAACGAGTTCGTCCCACTTCGACCTGTGCTACCGGGCATTGCCCAGCCACGCTCACCGCCTGTGCCACCTTGTCTGGAGTCACCGACTCATCCAGACCGGTGATTCGGATCTCCACTTTCTTAATGGGTCTATTGACGTCAGCCAACTCTCCGACAATCTGTTTGAGCCTATCAGCTAGGCTGTCGGCAGCGGCGCTACTCTGAGTGCCCGGAACCTCAATCAGCCTTGCCCCGGAAGCTGACTTCCGGACGCGCATGGACTCAATCCCTACCTCCGCCAACTTAAGGGTCGTAGCTCGCTCCATTATCTCCTTATAACTGGCTCCCTCCTTTGCCTTGATAATGATGGCCGCCGACGATGGCACCGTATGTTTGGGCACACTGGCTTTCGGCTTAGCCACCTGCTTTGCTGGAGGGGGAGGATTCCGGCGTTGGCCTTCACCTGCCATCCTTGCATAGGAGCGCTTTGGCGCACCTGGTACCGTATCTACCCCGTTTGGTACATTTGCCGGGGCAGCAGTATCTGGTTTGGGCCCTGGGGTCTGGCGAGGTCCAGTTCCCTCCATGGTGTTGGTACTGGCTCGGAGTGCCTGAGCACCCGGTGTTGCCGGTGCTGCCTTTCTGTCCGCCGCCAGTGGGGGGCGCAAGTTGGGTTCAGGAGGGAGCCGACCTTCCAACCTTCCAAGCCTGCCATCTATGATGCCCCCAAGCGAGACCAGTACCTCTTTGTGGAAGCTACCCAGACGTGCCTCCATCCTGACGTCCGTCTCCTGAACGATTTTGGCTATCGTCTGGGATTCCGTGTCCGCTTGGGGCTCAATCTGAGCGGCCCTGGCGCGAACCTCCCTCTCAGAGAAGGCCCTCCTAAGGGCAGCCACCTCTTTTTGTGCGATGGCCAGCTGCTCTCGCATGCGTTTATTGTCCGCTCTCAAGGAGCGGACTGCGTCTGATTCTGTCAGCGCACCCCCTGCTTTCATTAATCCGTCGCAAAGCCGGTTCTTACGTCCCCGTATGTCGCCCTTTATGTTGGCGCACCGGTCGATCTCCTCGCGTAGGGCCACCGCACTTTGTACAACATCAACAGTGACCTCTGGGGGTGCGGGCTCCTGTACCTTATCTGCCAGTTGCAGCTGTTCATTTGATAGGCGAGCACACCTCCTGGGCGTCATATGGTAAGCAGCCTCGTCCGCTTCCCTCTCAAAGTCAGACCACTAAGCCTCTCGGAGCTGGACTTTGGCCGCACTCAGCCCAACAAATGCGCCTGGAGGCTGCGTGGTCTTCGCAGACCGCTTGCCATCGGGCATCGCCTGGAATTTGCGGCTAGGGGCAACGTCGAGATCTTCGTCGCTTCCTTTGGCCATAATCCTTTTCAGGGAGGCTGAAGTGGCCTCCATAGGCTCTATGACCACCTCTGTTCTCACTTCAAGAGCCCCTTCGTCGTCAGAGTCGGAGCTCCAAAATTTGCCGGGGTGGGGACTGTCTCCAATCTCCACCACATCGTCGGAGGGGCCACCAGTATATCCCCCCCGTTCTTCCTCACCCTCAGAAGGCGGCAAATTATCAAAGCCGAACTTCGCTCCGACAACAGCGGGGCTCTTCTGCCTCTTCGCCTTAATCCTCTTCTTTCTCTCCGCCTTTTTATTTTTATTAGGGACCACATCAGGCTCTGTGGGCTTTTTCGTCCCTGAAGCTCCCCCGCCAAGCGGTATCTTCAAAACAAAACCGTCGTTGCCTTCGGTTACCTTCTCTTTACTCCTATATTCTCCACCCTCTCCTTCCTTCACTCCCATATTACTGTTACCCCCTTTTTCCCCCTTTTCAACCTTCGTATCACTGAGGTTTGAAATCCCTAACCTGGTGAGCCTGCGGTTCTCAACAGGCACGGAGTCGCTCTTCTCTTCGCTCATGTTGAAGTTAGTTTCAGTTGCCATGTCAAACGATATATTAACTGAGTTGTGCCGCATACAAGATAAAGAAAAGAAAAGGAACAGGGTTCGCCTCTTCCTACGCGGGCCCAGAACTGTAGGGGACAGCAGAGACGGCGCATTCCATTGCGACTACTGGACTTCGTTCGCTGGAATATTCCCGATACCCGTGGCTCCGTCACGCGTTCGGGGATTTGCACATAGGCAAACGCCGTTTATGCCTGTTCAATTTCCCGTCGTTAAAATAACGCGGGAAACCAAACCGGCGACACATCCAGTAACACCTGAGCGGTGATTTTCACCACGTACTTGGGGTCGAGGTCAGCGACGAATTACATCAAGATCCCCGAATCGACACGCACCATAGGTCAGAGACGTATGGGTGACGTTAGACGGGGCACATGGTCTTTGCTGCCGAACCTCTTAGCACTTCCGTGGTTACTCATACACATCGAGGATGCACTGATGCCTTGCCTTAACCTAAAGACGACACACACAGTTAACATTTTTATGCACCGTAGATCTAGTCCACACCAAATCACAGGTCAACTCTTTGTTGCCATGGGGGGGTGGTTATCCCCATGCTGGAGTTGGTTTATGCCCACTAAAGGGTCTGATAAAACCGGCCGACTCCAGAAGGAGGACCCGTGAGGTAGTGCAGACCAGTTAGGTACGGCCCCGGTCAGAACCGAGTATTTTATAGTTTTTTTTTTTTTATATAAATAAATAAGTAAAAAATATATAAAAACAAACAAAAATAAAAGACAAAGATAAAAAGAATAAAAGTAAACACACCGTCTGAAAACAGACCGCCCTTCAATTCACTCCACGGGTTGCAGGAGGGCAAATACCCCTGCCCCACAACCAAGCCACACATGGCAAAGCCCACGCAGGAGTAAGCTCAACTGCTACAACGTCCTGTGATTGGTAGTTCGCAGAGGGAGAATAGCGAACGCGCAACTGAGCGGCTATCCTCCCTCTCCCAGGGTGCACCACGAGGAGGTCTACCAATCCCGCACCCCGTCGCAGTTCTAACCTAAACTAACCCAGTTTTTGGTAGCAGTTCGTCTGTGTAGGGGTCACAGTTCTAACCTAACCTAACCCACTTTTTGGTAGCAGTTTGTCTTTGTGGGGGGTCGCAGTTCTAACCTAACCAAACCGACTTTTTGGTAGCAGTCCGTCTGTGTGTGGGTCACAGTTCTAACCTAACCTAACCTACTTTTTGGTAGTAGTTCGTCTGTGTATGAATCGCAGTTCTAATCTAACCTAACCACTTTTTGGTAGCAGTTCGTCTGTGTAGGGGTCGCAGTTCTAACCTAACCTAACCCATTTTTTGGTAGCAGTTCGTCTGTATAGAGGTCGCAGTTCTAACCTAACCTAACCCACTTTTTAGTAGCAGTTCGTCTGTGTAGGGGTCGCAGTTCTAACCTAACCTAACCACTTTTTGGTAGCAGTTCGTTTGTATGCTGGTCGCAGTTCTAACCTAACTTAACCCACTTTTTAGGAGCAGTTCGTCTGTTTATGGATCGCTTCGCTGTCTCATGAGACTGGTCAAAAGCGCTGTGCATGAGGTGCGGTGTGCAGGGGGTTTATCGTGCTACTAAATTTGGTGTTATTATATTTGGTAATATACCTATATGCATATTTTTTGGTAATCCATTATTTATTTAGGTTACAAAAGTGCATTCATTTGGGGCTCAAAATCTGGTGCTCATTTACTATTTTTGGTGCTACTTTACTATTTAATGTAAACGGTTTACTAAAACTGGTGGCAGTTGTATAATTTTAAGTAACATTATTTTGGTGCTCAACTACTTTTTTTGGTCGCAATGGTTGGGGTACCAAAACTTTTTTTGGTGCTCATTTAAATAGTTGCCTTACGTAAATGCACCTAACTTAAAACTATAAATTATAGTTTGTAATCAATCTGAAAACCCTAGCCCGTTTATTGATTACAAAAATTAGGATATTTTACAAGCTATACGTGCAATAAGTTTAGACGAAATTCATACTAGAGGTGCAGCGGCATATCGTTAATTTTTGTTCTAATATTTTCCATCATACTTCAAAGCCAAAGGAGGATATTTTGAAGACGTTTCGATTTATTTGGTTAAAAATTATTAGCAGCGTTTTACCTTACAATAAAACGCATATTAAGCGAAATACCTTATTTGAAGCCTATTTAATATATTGAGAGACAGCGATACTGCTTGTAGATGCGTAGCGGTTCACAGCAGGTACCTACAGCTGAACACCTGTAAACAACTTGCAACTCCAGTTTTACGATTCAGGTTTCCCCTTCCACCAGGCGACCCGTGCCGTAGGGACGGCAACGATGTTTCATCATTGGTTCTCAAAATATTAATTTAACCGAAGTTGCAATATACCACTTACCAAACGGTTGCATCATTCAAATGTGAAATGAAATAAAGACGTATCTTCGAAACTGAATAGTCTAAAAATGTTGTTTACTAGCAGCGAACAACAAATACCCTCAAATGGAAAAATAAATGTGCCTTGGTTTATTGCAACTGAGTGTTGTATCCACAGGCGTAGTTAAAAATATAGGCTTCAAATAAGGTATTTCGCTTAATATGCGTTTTATTGTAAGGTAAAACGCTGCTATTAAGCTTCTGTACCGTTATTTGAAGCCTATTTAATATATTGAGACGTGTCTGTATTCGCCTGGTGGTCAAGAAACGCCAATGTGATTAATTGAATCGCCAATGGAAATAACAACTTCAAGTGCACTTCACACATCAGATACCTTGTGTACCTATATGGAGGAATGTGAACTGCAGCTGACAGCAGCTGCAGTGACTGAATTGATAAGTGCACAGTGACCTATTTTTCTATTGTAACTTATTATTCGTCGGTAAGGAAAGTTTGAAACATTTTTAAATTTTATGTATATACCTATTATGTATATACCCATAATGATATTAAAATAAATTATGAAAAACCTGTTACTTTTTTATTTCATCCCCCTAACAAGGTCAGGTTATGACTTATGTTTACGTTTATTTCATTATAATATTCAATTTAATACACTTAGTATGTTTTTAATGTTTTGACCCCGACTCTGCAATTGCCAGTAAGTAGGGTTATTGCAGTATCATTAGGTACTTTTAGGGTATAAGCGAAAAACTTAAGTTTTGGATTGTGTGTCAAATTCCTCGCAACTCGTTTATCTCTTTTCAGTATCATAGAATAATCGACATGACATAGGTACATTATATTGATATATTGATTTGCATGACATGATATTATTACATATGATATTATAGAAAACAGTTAAGGAATTGATCCATTCATTAATGCCTTATCCAAATAGTCACTATTTATTTCCGGCAATTACAGCATTACATAATAGACAGTGAATATTATAATTACTGCCTTATGGCTATGACATGGCAAAATTTGGTAGCGAAGAAAAATTTCGCTCAATCGGCTACAACTTTAAAAGTGTATAACACTAATGTGCGCAGCTGTTGAAAACCTTAATACCCATGGTATGACTAATGTTCCGACAACCATGGTTCTTTCGTAATGTACTTAATTCGTTTTATGAAATCTAATTTTAGTAATTTTCCCGAGCATTCTAGTATGCCGGAAATATTCTTGGCCTCTTGGGTATAACCCATACTGAACCCATGTGTAACGTGGTTCCAATTTTATTAACGGAAATAATAATCTGGGCACGTTTGGTAAGTGCTAAAAAAAAAAATAATCTAATCATTCTAAAAAGTCTTATTATCATATATTGAGGATAAGCACACTTGTGAATTTTTCATCATTGAAAACTCCTAAGCATAAGATACTCTTTTGGTAAACGAATCTATCATCCAGGAAGGAAGTGTAAGTATATCAAGTAACAAGACTATTGAGGCTTTGTATAAGTATAACTTAGTCATTCGTATACGTATTTATTCGTATACGTAGTTATTATGAGTATACGTATTAAGGTCATTGAATCCATGTATGAATACAGTCCTAAACAAAGTACCTCCTGTGCAATTGGTAGTAGTGGTACTACAATAGTTCAACTTTTAATTGCCTTGGTTAACAGGCTACAACTTAACCTTAGACTTTTTGTCTGGAGAGTTCTCTCCCAGTTCCCTAATATTTTTTGTTAGTTATTTACCCAATATGTATGTACTTTCTGTTAAGCCAAGGATTGGCATAGGCTAACAACGCCTAGGCGGCTAGACGCACATGTGCGAAGCGTTTTATTTGTAATTTGTACACATGTTAAGCCAATGCTGATGATAGAATTTTCTTCGTATATAAATGCCTTTTTGTTTTGGGTAACCAGCTTATGAAAGCGCAAGATGTTACAATCAAATATTTTTCTCCTTAAGGATACGTATGTATGCGGCTAAGACCCGTGATTTTCGTTGGAAGCATAAAGATATATAATCATTCCATTATATGGCATGACGTAGCCTTCTGGTTTTGTAATGAAGAATATGATATTGAGGTTAAGGTACCTAGATCTGTAGTTCCGAGATCTGAGGTCCAAACAAAATTTTGAGACACTCATCAAACCCCATGGGTCATGGGCTTATTCGGCATAGCTTTAAAATTGTTTTGACGGTCCATCTTTATATGAGTATTAAAATCATTTTGAAACCACATCAAGTACTTATCTTGCAAAATATTGTTACCAAAAACAATGATTAGGTATGAGAAATAGTTTTCCGAATACCCCATGAATGTGATATATTTATTAACCATAGAGGTTACTTTATTTAAAAAACAGATTAAAAGCTGTAATATGACAGCGTTTTAAGTTTGTAGTTGGGTTTATTAACCCGTACATTTCATCACTTGTTACGTAGGTGTCCTTTTCCCCTCTTTTATTTTTAAAAACGTGTTATGGCGGTAATCTTAACCTAAAACTCATAATTTAAATACGTATTGTTTCATTCGGACTAAATAATGAGTAGACGAGTCACCCCGTGCTACTTTATGAGGATGTGAACACATTTTAATATAATGGTTCTTTGTAACATTGGTTCAGGTCGTTCCTGGAGCCTCAAAATATGTAATAACATATCACAACTGCATTCTTACATAGCGAAAAACTATGCAAAAATGTTTGCTATTTCATCCACATAGCCAATTCTTTAAAATGTGTTCAGCCCACGTGGGCTTAACTGAACAAATTAATGACCTAAAACAGTCCAAAGCAATCTGATCTTTAGATTATTGGCCTCATGTGGCGCCGGAGCGGCCAGCGGGCTAGATAACTATTTGATTAAAATAATAGAATAAATAACCCATTTAAGATGTTTGGGAAATGGTTAATATCCTGAACCAAAAGAATACTGCGGCCTTGATATGCATCAACACTATCAACAGGTTTACTTAAATGATTAAATGACCTGAAATCCCACTTTAAAACCTAAATAAGAGGGCTGATAAAACCGTGGTTAATTTTGAATATTATCGTGTCAACTCACTCCGCGTCAGCGTTTCAAACGTCGTTAACGACAAAGATAAAATATGTAGTAGATAACTATATAGTGGAAAAAGTTTCCACAAAAAAAGAAACCACGTTTATCAAGTCGCCAGCAATAACTGTGATAATCTTTTTAGTCTTCACCAGACTCATCATCATCCTCCTTGCGTTATCCCGGCATTGGCCCCGGCCTGTGAAGGCCTGGGGTCCGCTTTGACAAGTCTTCTCGAGACTATTTAATGATTACTGGGAAGTGATTCCGCAGTAGAAATATATAACCCCTGTCAAAATGACTTTGTAATTAACAAAGTAAGCACTTGGTACTAAGCTTAGGGGCGTTATCATATTGTGTTGTTTCCTCCATCACACGTAAGTTTCAAAACGCCTTGCGTAGGCCGACAAAAACTGCTTTAGAACCATGCTAATTGTATTATACCTATTATACCACATCTGCTTGATCTGCTTGTGACGCAGGATATGTAAACACGCGCCTTGCGAAGGCGGCAGGTTTTCAGCAGGCTAAATAAACTATTTAATCGCCTTGCGCAGGCAGAAAATTGAGTCACGAAAATTGCAAGCCTTGCGCAGACTGCAAAATTTTCAGCTGTCTTAACAATCATATTATTCACACACCTTGCGCAGGCGGGAAATATGAAAATGGGAAGATGCACGTCTTGCGCAGACGGCTGGTTTTTATCTAGATAAATAGTAATACTCATAAGCCTTAATAAGCGGGAAATTTATTATTGGTACCAAAATAAATAGACATTGGGGAATCTATTTTGCCAAAAACTGAGGAAGGCTTGTACTATGGTAGCAAGGCGACATATTACTCTTATTATAGACATATGTATACTTAAATACATAATAACACAACCGTAACTCGGGAAAAAATGGACGTAGTAAAAGGAAAAAGATCCAATTCATATAAACATAATTATTTGAATATAATCTCAACGTAAAAAGGGAAAAGCCATTCAAATAAAAGGCTATTTTCAGAGGATGGCTCTCTTTCGTTCAACTACGTCCCACTATTTGTGTGCATCACACAAACATATTCCCATACTGGGATTCGAACCCAGAACCATCTTAGGCTCTGCAGACAGGGTCACTGCCTACTGTGTTAGACTAGTGCTTTTACACCGTCTTAACACTTGATATTTTTTCCACTAATGCCTGCTTCCACAGAATAATAATTATTATACTAGCCTTTAATATCCTTAAGCGGACTATACACAAAATAAAAACATACTGGTTGTAAATTTCTTCACACCTTGCGCAGGTAAGAAGTTTTTAGTAAGCTAGTGCAATGATGCACCCTTTTACTCTGCTTACGCAGCAGCCAAGTAATCAAATTAATCAAATACGCTCGCCTTGCGTTATTAAACGCTATTATTATAGTTAAGGATTAAAGAGTGACTCTCTCGTATGCGGATTTTCTCAATTATCTTTAACCGGAACTTATATTTGGTAATTAATACAACTCTCCACATACCTGAGTTTCACTTTGTAATCCTTTACTTCCACTGGCAAGCGGCTTAGATTTGCTTAAGGCATAAGAACATTACCAAACTACATTTTTCAGAGGTATCCCTGACGATACCGTACTGTGCATTTAAAATTGCCCATATTTATTTACGGAACATTTTTCGGATTACACAAACATGTTCCCCAAAGACGCTAATGATATAGGTTTGTTAGTTACCTTTCTTTAGAGCGGAAAGTCGATTTTAAGGCACACAGGGATCGGATATAAAAGCCAACATGATACTTAGAATCAATAAATATTTATTGACGCCCTTGCCAAGTCCGGCAGCTATAGGCTTTAACTTTCGACTTTTGATCTATTTCTGAATTCCGTTACAGAATATCGATCTATTTAAAGAGATTGTAAAGGAATTTTATCCCGCAGCACAGTACCTACCACAATGGGCACGCACGGAAATTATCAGGTCACAGCACAGGCTCATCTTCGGCCGCAAGGCAAAACAAACACTAATCGCGTCAATTACGACTTTAATTAGGACTGTTTTAGTCTCAAAGAGGACAAGGAGATCATTTTTCAATTTTTACTTTCTTGACCTGTTCCGTGCTTAAGACGAATCGATTCACTGAAAAAAATAACTGAAAAAGAAATAAAAAATCGCTTACTTACGCGACACGCTGCGCTCAAAGTGAATCGATCAGGTGCTCAGCTTCTAAAACATTTAATTTATAATAGTAAACGAACGGTAAAACCGTTTTCTAAAACGATATTTTTGATTAAACTTACAAAAAATTCCAAGAATTAAAGAATTCTAAGAATTTTTTGTAGTGAACCGAACGTTCCCACAAACAGAACGCCAATGATGAAACATCGTTGCCGTCCCTACGGCACGGGTCGCCTGGTGGAAGGGGAAACCTGAATCGTAAAACTGGAGTTGCAAGTTGTTTACAGGTGTTCAGCTGTAGGTACCTGCTGTGAACCGCTACGCATCTACAAGCAGTATCGCTGTCTCTCAATATATTAAATAGGCTTCAAATAACGGTACAGAAGCTTAATAAGGCTTCACACAGATAGGACAATCATTCGTGTAAGGACAGAAAAATTATTATACAAACGTTAGTCAACGTATTTTTGGGCCACCCTGTAATTATAATATTATTACATTTTTTAAAATAATACCTAAAATTTGTAGGTAAAGGTTAAAAATGTTCATAACTGATCCGAATTTCGTAGTGTTAGATTAAAAACACCAGGTCACCACTTAATCATACAGTTTATTGAACGGAATCCTAAAATACAAGAGTAAACCACAAGATCAATGACAATCGATATGTAGCGACGCGACAATTCCTTCTACCGCAACTTTGGAAGCGATGCGTTGGAGTGGGGACGACGGCTAGTGATGTCCTTACAGTAGTTCTCGAGATATTTAGAAATAAGACAGACAAACAGACGGACAGAGCGGCACCATAAGGGTTCCTTTTATACCTTTTTGGTACGGAACCCTAAAAACAGGGTCGTAATAGAACATAATTAAGTTCTGTCGTGAGATGAGATTTAGTCTACTAATGACGCGGTTAAACAGTGGTTATTTGCTGGATTTGATTTAGCTTCATGTTCTACAGTTAATATTTAAATAAGTAGTGTTGTGTTTCACTCGGTGGCAAAATTTCTTTAACCTACGTGCCTTAAGATCTCACATTCTGAACCACTTGCTCCGCTTGCGGTTCAATATTGAAATCTTTCGCTTGCTCGGGTATCAATTTTAGCACGTGCGGTTAAATAACTTTGCCCCATTATAAAAAAAAATAGGTTTTGTCACCCATCATGTTGTATATGCGTCTGTAATCTAGTTTACAAGCAGCAACTCGTCCGTTTATCATACTTTTACAGGCTTTATTTTGATAGTGGGTCAGTGAGGGCAGCTACCAGAGCCCTTCCGCTGCTTCCGGAAACTAAACGTTATTAGCTATTGTAACGAATTTAGCGATGTCAGCGGCTTAAACAACGGCGGAACTATTTACATGTCTGAATATAAGTATTTTTCTAGCGCCAGCTATCTTCTATGGAACAACGTGTATATCTATAGCAACGTTTCTGCAAGTATCTTTAAATTGGCCAGAATTAATCAAACACGCAATACAAATAGAAGATTTAGATCCCAATTTTGATACAACTTTGACATCAAAATGTTACATTACTTGCGCGATTGTTCTTGTCCTAGCCATCAGTAAGTAACTAAATAAACCATTTATTTAATCCATCATACCACATAATTATGTATATTTTAAAGGAATACCAATGTATCTTTCCAGTAGAACATATTCTTTCTCTACTGTATGCATTAAGTGAAGCCATAGCGTGTTATTCACATACACATGCTAGCACGTACGAAGGGTTTGTGAGAGTATCTTATCCTTGGATGTATAACTGTATGCCTTATTCCACTTTACTGGGTATAATAACGCAGGTATGTTATCAAAAGAAATAACTATTACTTAGACGTGATAATTACCTGCAAATTCATAATTTAATATACCTTTTCATTTTTCAGTTTCTGCATTTTCAAGCAACTTTTATTTGGAACTTCTCGGATCTGTTTGTAATTTGTACAAGTTATTACCTTACTTCATGCCTCAATAATGTCAATCAAAAGTTACTAATAGCGCAAGGCAAGGTAGGTAAATTATTATTAAATATTTGCATTTTCCGTCGCGTCGGATGAAATATTTCTTAGGAAATTTGTCTTCTTTATTCATTATTTGAAAGTAAGGTTTTATGAGTGAAATTATGTAATGTTAAGGAAAGTAGGTACTGCTATGTTTTAACTTTTTCCTTCCACTAACTCAGTGTTTTTATCCTTTAAAAACGCATTTTATCCACTAAGTAGTGGGGAAAGTAAACTCAGCAGCGACAAATATGATGATTGATATAATTCTAAACGCACAAGTTTATGTCGTAAAAACTCATAAATCAAACATTTTGAACTAAACTTTACTTCGAACTTTTCTCGCCGACTCCGATTCACGTAAAAATACACAGCATCTTTTTAGTTTTCTGTAATAAAATAGTTCAAGAGCGATGAAGATTATTTAAAGCTAGTGGAACTGCTGGAAGCTGTCGCTGCAAAAAAACGCGGAATAAGTTTGTGGCCACAAATTCCTATACTACATCAAGGTTTAGCACGTAAACAACTGAATAATAAAAAGGAGCACTAACCATCTCTGAAACAGTTTTATTGACCTATTTTATAGAATTGGCAGTTTTAAGAGCCCAGCACTCTTTGCAGCATATTTTCGATGCTCAAATCGACATTACAACTCAAAAAGAGGTTCACATAAAAACTGTTGGCGTTCCTGAAGAAAACCGCTACCCGGGACTGAGCAAATAAACCAACCAAACAGTTTTACAGCCGGAGATCTTGTATGTCTTTTCCAATCCAGACTCAGAATACCTTGCAACTAAAGTAAGTTACGTTTTACTTTTCTTCAAAACTACGAACTGCATATTAACAAGAAGAAGCCTTAAAAGTGTTTGGTTCATAACTGGTACGAATCTAATTCTTTTCCAGGTAATCCACATCATAGGCATACGCAGAGATTGTCGAAAAAATAAACTCGCATACCTAATGACAAGACGTTTAGAAACATGCTGACAACACCCTATTATTATTAAAGAAACTATGAACACAAAAGCAATCATAAAAATATTAAAAATCAATTTTGTAATACTTACGCGATGAATATGTAAAAAGTATTGAAAAATATCAAAATAATGTGGACAGATTTTTTCTTGGCAAAGGATTGGTGGTTTGCCACATGAAATATCATTTTTTCTGGGGCTAACATCACCCGAACTATATACACTAGACATAGTTCTAGACAGATATCAGCCACTCTATTAGCTGACTGGTGCAAACTTAACTACTCTGAAGCGCCATGGTGGATAGAAATCCAGCACAGTGGCAGATTCCATTGAGAACAAATATACCAAAATATGCAAGGGGATTGTTAGTGGCATTTAAGCTCAACAATTTATACACTGATCTAGTAAATCAACTAACCACTACTAGAGATGCATGTGACATGTGACACAGAAACAAATAATCATGAGACAATTGGCTTTAATTAAATAGATTTAGACATAGACAGTTATTAGAATTATACAGTAATGATTGGAAAGGATAGAAGTAGATACGTCATTCTCCCCCTATATGATTTCTTCATCTAGGATGTAGTCGTTTAATGTTACGGTTTTTTCTTCGGCCTCATAAATCTGCAAAATACCCGTGAGTTTGAAAACTGCATCATGACTATTGTCAACATCAGCAGTGCTTTCTTGTCTCTCATCGAATATGGGAAGTTCTTTACTTGACCCTTCATCAATAGCCATTCCGTGGAGATCTTCATAATCCGATACAGGCAGGGGCGATAACTGTAATGTTAGATACGATAGACTATTGGCCATTATGTCCTCACATACGAGCAGCTCGCATGACTGTGTAGGAAGTAGCTCAACTTCTTCGACGAAGGGGTCTGTTTTCGAGCTTCCAGATTTTTTAAATAGGGCTGGTCCTGGAACGTGCTATGGGAGAGATTCGCCGACTGGTATCCTCCGAGGAAATTTGAATAGTTTCTCTTGAGGAGTGGCATTTACTGATGTGCAAAGGAGCAATCACACGCAGTGAAGGAGAGGAAGTTTCAAATCATATTCTTAGTTTGCAATGGAAAGGTTTTTTATCTTAAGGAGACTGTATACGTCACCAGAGGGCGCCTGGGATCCCTACGGCTCAAGGGTTTCCACCCCAAACGGCTCAAACCTGAAGCTAGAATCAATTGCTGCATATTTTGCTCCATTTGAGGTGTTCAGCGGACTTGGCGACAGCACCAGCTCTGGGAGATGGAACGCCGCAAGGGTATCCACACATGTGGCATCCCAAACTCAAGGAGGCCGCCCCATCTTCAATAGCGCGAGAAATTGAGTATTTGAATCTGAGAATAGAGCAATCCGGTATTTCCATCACCGCGAGCCAATCCAGACGGTTCCAGACCCGCTGCGCTTCCGACGTAACGAGAGTTCGTCGGAGAATGTTATTTAAGCTAGCGTGACGCGAAAGTCTGTCGAACAGGATATGCCGTGGAGGCTACACAAGCAATACCCCAGCGTAAACGTGAGGTATAAAGAAATTCTAAATGTGTTAGTGGAAAGCAATGTGCCGAGGTATTTTGATGGCGGGGCTTGCAACCATCAGCCCGATTCCCAACTTGTAGCAGTAAGGAGACGAACGCGTTCTGTGCTGCTGGTAGACATTTAATATTGATTATCCCGTATCAGCCGCCAGAGCGGTTTAATTTTATTTTTTTAATAATTTGACACGAGTATAAATTCACACTGATTTCGCGTGTCTATTAGTTAATGGCTATCTTACTGAAGATCACATATTTTCAGAACTATTCATAATCACAATTTTAAAGGTAACCAAATAAACAAATCTGAAATGTTAAATACTGATTATTACATCAATTATTGTGTTATTTTAATTATTGAGTTACAAATTACAATATTAAATAATGTTATGCTATATTGATGATGAATACAATTTACTTGAAGATTGATTATATTGAGTAAATAACAACTTATTTTTTATGAGCAATTCTAGTGGAGTTACATTAAATCTAACTAAGTTGAGTAGTGGCTAAGGAACTGGCCCATCGACGTGGAACGTTCAAATAATCACGGACACGTTCAAAATGAGCCGGAGCCGGTGCATCATCGTGCTGATAATAGGTACTAATGTCGACTATGGTGCAATAATATATCTTCCAAAAGATCATGTACTATCAGCTGCAAATGTGCATGGAGAAATTATGAATGAATTCATTGATAAATTCGCCATCCACTTTTGCAGCTGATACTACATAAGAATTTTGATGGTATCACGTATCTTACTTCCAAGTAGGCAGCATCATTAAGCCGTTCTTCAATAAAATGTAGTCAAATCAATGTATTATTTACTACTCGAGTTAGAAAGAGACAAAAAGTAGCCTATGTCACTCGCCATCTCTTCAACTATCTCCACTTAAAAAATCACGTCAATTCGTCGCTCCGCTTTGCCGTAAAAGACGGACAAACAAACAGACACACACACTTTCCCATTTATAATATTAGTATATGGATGCCAGCCCAAACATTCGGAATGAAGTGGGATACGCAATCCGTCGCCTGAGATGGGGGTTCATAATTATAGCACTCCAGTAGTCTTCATTGTAAACATTGATAAGACCGATTCGCGTAAAAGTGGACTTGTCGGTCCAAAGAATGTTTACAAATAGTTTGTTCAACCTCCAAAAGACACTGGCAAAGCTGCCTTCGTAATGGGAAATATCTTGAACTGGTTGATAGTGATATGGATGAAGCCCCGTAACATTTAATAGCCGCCAAATGCATAACTGAGAATTAAACCGCACCGTGTTTTTCAGTATTTGCCAGCATCATTCTGGCGCAGTGCGCGTGAGGAGTATAGCCGCGTGACACAGCTTGTAAGGAAAGTTGATAACGTCATTAGTGGAATAGTCTTCATATCTTTTGCAAACAACTTATTCTTTGTTTGTTTGCAATTGTTTAATACATTAGAGTAAGTTTTTTTTTTGTCCTGATCTCTTACATAAAATTCATTATTAATGTTTGTACATTATAATATGTCAGTACGGACGGTAATATAAATCGGTCTAGCTTTCTCAAACAAAGCTAAGTGGACCAGACCACGTAGACATGTAATCCCTGGCACTGTACAACATAACGCTTTATGTCGATATATCACTCACATAAATTAGTGCGACAGGGTCCATTGCGTTTTGTACGCTACGGATCGTTACCTTTACGCAGTCAGGTCACCTGTCTGTCTTTAACCTGTCATGAAAAAAAAAACCATGTAGTTAAGCTCCTTAGGTCCGATACTAATCCTTGTTAAGATATTTGCCCGTATGAAATACACACGCTGTAATATAAACATTTGTTGTGTTGTAATTTGTTAGTGGTCAGTGAATTAATTGTATTAAAAGTTGTGATGATAATTTCAGGAACGGAATAAAAGGCACTGGAGCCTGCCGTGCTAGTCGCCTCACAGGGTATGAAAGTGTTAATTTACTCAAGTAACGGGTTAGCACTGATTATACTAGCATGCTGTCTTTTCGCAGACTAGCAAAATCATATTTTCGTTTTGCTTAGTACATAATATGCGTGTCCGCAAAGTAATCTACCTTCAAACTTATTATTTTTTGGAAGCGTGTAACTTTGGCACCTGTTTATTCACCTTGTTAAATTCATTAATTTTATTTATTTTTGCACTGCAGTATTTTCAAAACTGTCCTAACTCGTAATATAAGTCTAGACGCTGTTTTTACTAGATCCACAGGTTACAGTGTCTCTAGGAACTTCTTGATCTGTATGTTTAGTGTTTTGTTTCTTAAGCCGCCACAAAGATATTAGCGGAACATGTCTAATTCAGCTACTTTGATTGTAGCTGTTGTTTTAGAGTCGTTGGACGATTTTGATAGCCTTGCCGCTCAAGTTTGACATTTAAAATAAGGTTTGCATATAAACGGATTTTCACAGTAGGTATTAGTGAGAATTATCAAAGGTACTAGTTAAGTTACTTCGAGAGCTCTACGTATACTAAATTAGCTCATCCTTCTAGTGGTCACTTTATGGTGTCTAGGCTTCTGTTAAATAACGGGTATGTTTTGTACTCAGGACTACCTTATTCGCTGGTTACGAGGGGCCCGCGTATTTCATATTTTCTCTCGTGTACCTTATCAGCCGATCTGTGGCAGTTTCGCTGATCGCATCGCAAGTAAACAGCGCCTCTTTGCTGCCGGCCCCGGTTTTATATGATGTCCCATCACCGGTATACTGCATCGAGGTATAAAAACAATTTATAAAAATATTATTCTTATTCAGGTACCTGTCTGTGTTCAATGTATTAATTTAAATTGTTTAAGGTTCAAAGATTCATTGACCAAGTTCATGGAGATAATGTAGCATTAAGTGGACTGCAGTTCTTTAGTGTCACTCGTGAGTTGTTATTAACGGTGAGAGCAAGAACAATGCATAATATATAATAAAATCATTGTATTCATACATTTATAGTTTACATTATTTATTTCAGGTTGCCGGAACAATAGTCACATATGAGCTAGTAATGTTGCAGCTTACACCTTCAGAATCTACGGCTAATAGGACTTTGACATAGAAAATGCAAACACACCTACTACATTCACTAGTACCTTATTGGGTAGGTAAAGTTTTTTGAAGATAGGCAAATAGTTTTATTTCTGATGGAATACGTTATAATGCGCCGCCTAACGCCGTGGCTTGCGTGAGCGACGGTCTCGCGATGGTCGCGCGACGGCGATGCGTCGCATACGAAATCAAACCTTATCGATATGGAAGTAGACGATGCGATGAGATGAGACGCGACGGCGACGGTCGCGCGACGCAAGACACGGCGTAAGCAGGAATTAGTATAAAGGTACAACACATTGTGGCAGAAAGCATGAAACTTGGCATGCATATAGCTTTGCTGTTTATAAGTATATAAAGTATAATTAAAGTAGAAACACGCCGATGACTTAATGTTTCCCCTCTTTCCTCCCTTTTTTCTACCCAGTTTTAGTTTTTTAATTTTCACGAAAACTATGATAGCTACAATAAAGATATCTAGCAGAAGAATATTCACCATTAAATTCCCTACAACATTGCCTTTCAAAGTATATATTGCTAACTGTCATAGTTGTCAAATCTTACTCAATTGTTCCTCATAATATTTCGGATTTTAGGAGTTTGTGTAAAAAAAAATATTTATTTATTTAAACTTTATTGCACAGTAAAAATATACAGTTACAAAAGGCGGACTTAATGCTACATGGCATTCTCTACCAGTCCAGATTAACCTTTAGGCCAGTGGAGAGAAGACCAAAAAACAACTGATTTGAGTAGGTGATGCAGTGAGTGATAGAAAACGTCAAATAATCATAATACTAATAAACATACATAAATAGGAATTAAAATAAACCTAAATATACCGTACATATATAAATACTATAACAACACAACTACGAATGTACATAGATCAAAAACAATGCGGCCAATAGCGATAAAGGAAAATGAAACAGGACCATCAATAAATATTGTATTATGGAATAGATAAATAATGCTCTTTTACTTGACTTTTAAAAATGTGAAGAGACTTAGCATGCCTTATGTCAATAGGTAATGAGTTCCACAACCGAACTGCCTGGAAAGTAAAGGAATCGTTGAAGAATTTAGAAGAAGATGACGGGACTTTAAGAAGATAATTTCGGGAAGATCTGATAGATTGAACAAAACTAAAGCGGTCTTTGAGATAGCGAGGAGTTGAAGGGTTAAACAGTATATTAAAAGTATATGAAGGTTACGTCTGCGACGAATGGGGAGCCACTTCAGCTGCGATCGAAAGCTAGACACATGATCGAATTTGCGCAAACCAAAAATGAA